>NW_026606564.1:12582500-13202500 GCF_029890125.1 Rhinichthys klamathensis goyatoka | reverse complement strand
AGGTTTCTGCATTTCGGGGAGGGAGAGGGTGAGATCACACTTTCTTAACCCGCCGCTGGCTCCCTGTTTGGGCACGACAAGACACAAGATTTGAGCTGATGATAAGATAAGTATGTTTCAGCAGAGGCCGCTGCAAAGGAAATGCCTATCTGATGGGATTTTCACTTCTTATTTTGAATGGAAGGAAAAGACAGCAAAGAACGTTTACTTTGGCAGCCTTGTAAACAACATAGAAAAAAAAGAAAAGAAAATATAATAGTACTTATTTGGAGCAGCGACTGCCTAAGCCACTCCTGTCTCTGTTGTCGGGCAAATTTATTCATGTTTTCTCGTTTGTTTTTGTCTTAGTAACTCTCGATGTCATTCATTTTAATAAATCAGATCTTTTAAATGAACAGGTTCCTGTGGAGAAGTTCAAATGGTAAAACTTTATTTTACAGTGTCTTTGTTTCATATGTTACATGTACTTACCAAAGTAATAACAGTAAATTATGCATAATTACATGCAATTAATAAAGTGTAACCCTTTATTTTAAGGTGTCCGTGTTACAGTGTAATTAAATGTTTAAGTACTGAGTAATATTAATTAACTACATGTACTTACTATACACTCTAAAAAAAACGCTGGGTTGTTTTAACCCAAATTTGGGTCAAAGATGACATTGGGTTACCTTTTTTTATTACATTTTTAACCCAATGTTTGAGTTTGTCCATATTTGACCCAAAATTGGGTTAAAACAACCCAGCATTTTTTAGACTGTAGGGTAAGGGTTAGTTGCATGTAACTATAGTTCATAGTTGTTATTACAGTAACTACGCGTAACAAGGACGCGGAAAAATAAAGTGTTACCTTGTTTTTTGTTAGTTTTTTTTCTCAGTTGTATTGTGTCTATTAATGTTTAAGATGCTAACTTGGAATTCTGATGGAAAAATACTGCTTTACTTAAAAAAAGAAATGATATCATCTAATCTAAAACAATTCCCCATTTAATAGCTTCAGTGTATTTTTGACTGTAGTTTGAATATTTGTGGATCCCTCAACACTACACATTTCCTCCGTTTTTATATGACAGAGAGGAGAGAAGAACTTGGAGAAGAACAGGAAAGGAGAGAGTGAAACGGGGTTGTGAAATGACCGTTTTTTGGGTGTGGAAGAAAGAATTGACAGTCAGATCTTCCACTCTTTTCCTTTCTTTCCTCTCAGTGTTTCCCCCTTCGCCTTGTTTGTGGAGGTTGTCTTCTTGAGTCGAGTGACCTCTGACCCTTGGCCGCCGCTCACATGTTCGCACTGAAAGCTCTTGATTGGATAATGCCAGTCTTCGTGAAATGAGGTGAGGAAACTTTTGCTAAGTCTTGGCCTTGAGGCACGTTGTTCCTGTGTGGGTTGATCTGAGTCTTGCCAGCCAAACATACAGCCAAAAAAGACAGTTGAAAGTATTTCCTACGTATTTCACTTTGAAAAGACTTTATCTGGTTTCTTTGGTATTTATTTAACTCGTATCATTCAAATTCTGGTACGCACAAAAAATTGCTTGTACATGTTGAATGCAGCCTTTTAAACATTTAAACAGCATGAAGGACGTCCCAGGTGTGGTAAGTTTGCAAGATAACTGTATATGAAGTCATTAAGCAGACACACTTCACAAACCTGAGAAATCTCTAGGCTATATATCTGTCTTTTTGACAGATTCGTTTAATGACTGCAAAGAACAAAAGCCCACTTTACATTAGCCATCTTTGGTACTCTTCGAAAAATGTTACATTTGTTTTTTTAGACGTTTTTTTCTTCATCGGAATGATACGAAATTGGTAAAGGTTTTGGAACTTGCTATGTGAACACACAAACAAATCATTGACATGATTCGAACAGGTTAAATTATCCTAAAAATTAAATGGTCACACTTGTATTGTTCGTGTCAAGAATGAGCGCATTGGAAATGAATCACCCAGTGAAAACTTTTGGTACTGCGGCCAAACAAAATCTTACCGAAAGCTCATTTTTTGAGATATCAGGCTCAAATTTGGAACACAGCTTGTTTAGATGTATGGCTTTGATTTTTTCCCAGTTTAAGAGTAAATTTTTTTTTTGAAAATATATATTTCATATAAAAATTGAAAATAGTGTTTTTTGCGCATTTTTCATAATAATAAACGTTAAAATTCTGTCACTCTTTTTAAAGCTTTTTTTTCACTTCAGCAATAATCTGCCAAGTGTCGTCTTTGAAAAGAGATCAAACTTAAGTCTGTTGCTCTAAAGCATTCAAGATTTACCACAGTTTAATTTTCAGGTCTATGCTCAATAAAAGTAAATAAATGGATTATAAATACAGCGTAAATATATTTTAGTACCATAAAATCCCCTAAAAATACAAAATATTAAATAAAAAACATTATCAGACTAAAATATAGTAATTCACTGAAATAAAAAAATACATTTCGGTCATTTTTGACCGGCACGTGAAGAGCACCAGAGGGATAACTGTGTACTACTTACACTAAAAAACACATGGTTACACTTTATTTGACAGTGTCCTTGTTACACATGTTACATGTACTTACCACAGTAATAACAATAAATCATGGATAATTACATTCAACTAACCCTCAACCAAACCGTATTACTAACCCTATAAGTACATGTAATTAATTAATATTACTCAGTACTTAAATGCATAATTACACTGTAACAATAACACTTTAAGATAAAGTGTAACCAAAAGCATTTGATAAACCTACATTGTTTATTTAAAAAGTGGCTTTCTGACACATTTGACCAGCTATTTAAAACTATAATACAATTACTATATGCAAAATACACTTTTTTGCATGTATTAGATGCTTTAGCATAAATGCTCAGATTCAGGACAAAGGGGAACTGAAGTAATTTTGTCTCGGTTTCAGTGTTATTTTCAGTATGTGCATTACACTGTGCTTATTACATAGTAATTACATTGGTATTGCTAATGAACAGCATGGAGTTGTGTTGTGAAGCAGATAATGAATGATATCTGTGCATTGTGTGTGTCTGTACTCGGCTCATGAGCGTGAGGCGCTGAAGGAGCCGCTCGAAGCCAGAAGATAATCGGACAGCTCCTCTGTAGAGCACTTCTCAAGGCAAGATGTGCTGTTTATTTTTCTTGGCGGTGGAAGCGCTCTGGCAGTGTGGTGTCGAAGACCACTCCAGTCACTTGAAACGCTGCGGGTCAAAGGTCAGAGTGCTTAAAGTGTAGCAATTGTGCTCTATGACAGCCTTGAAGAGGCATAATTGTATGATAGTCAACCTTCGATTGTGAAAGCGATAACGAAAATAGCAGAGAATACAAATGTTTAAAACGAGGAACATGAACTTTACTTGTCCTAACAGGCCATGATATATGTGACTCGCTAGTATGGATGAGCTAGTGTACAGTATCTTTAGCCGTAGTTGCATTATTCATCGGTCATGTTACTTTCACTTCGAGGTTGTCAGGTTTTCAAACATTTCAAAACTTACTACAGCCCATTTCACGTCCACTTCATTTGACTCGCGGCGCTTGAGAGCCACCCGCCTCCCTCCCATCCTGACATGGTCCCAAAAGTGTAAGGTCATTATTAAAATTGTGCATCAATTAAGATAAGGAAAAGTGACTTTCTCTGTCTGGCCTTTGAAGTCTGTGGTTTTCCCCTACGCTGCTGTTTCCAGGGGGTCGAGCTGCGCTTGGCAATGGCTTTGATCTTGTAGTCAGGCAGAACGTTTTTTTCGTTCGCATGATGAAACTTACCTTCAGAAACTCTCTGACATCAAGACGACACCTCATGGATTTATGCCGATTTGAGCGTCGTGCTCGACTTTCTTTTGGCATTGCACAATCCCTGCTGTATTTATGATACTAAGACAGTTCAAATAATCTTTTCTGTTTCCATTAACTAGTGATGCACTGATTATGAACACTATGGCCGATACGATAACCGATAATTCTTTATATTTGAAAGCCGATAACCGATATATTGACCGATAAATCTGAACACAAGTTTTTGTATCATTTTTGAGAGCCTGGTTACAAAAACAAATGTCTCACTATTAAAGCACACAATTATAACGTTCTCATTGTAAATGTATGTAGCCTTTATGACAGACTTGCGATGCACATGTTACACTTTCCTGTATTTTCCTTTTTTGAAGTGATTTCAATCATATTTCAAACAATTCAAAAACATCATGATGAACATCTGAAGTGTCTCAGTTGAAGGAAATAACACTTATTACTTATTGGCTTTAATATATCGGCCAAATTTTCTTATCGGGCCGATAACTATAACATTAAAATTATCATATATCGGCCGATACCGATATGGTGGCCGATATATCGTGCATCCCTATTGTTAACCAATATACTTTTTGACAGTCCACTTTGTTACAGAACTGGTTTTGTTAAATCGTGCTATTAACTCTTTCTCTGTTAGCTAGTTCTAGTTTCATGGCCCCCAGAATATTTTATTGTAAGAATATCTGACCATGCAATATATGTCAAAAGAAAGAACAGAGCCTCTGCTCTTTAAACAAACAAACAACAAAACAAAAAAGACTACATCCAGTTTGTCAAAGACTACATCAAGATGCAAAACACAGATGGAGTAGATCGAGTCCATCAACACCTCCAAAGCTTCACAGTCCTACAGCTCGTCCTGGGTCGACATTTCATTCAGTAACTTTAGGCAGTTTTGATTTATATGCTGTTTAATGTTGATGATCGCGTTATTTTCAACCCGATCTTACAGAAATTCGTACAAATTTTACGAGGTGGCTAATTCGTATGAATTCATACGACCTCGCTCGTACGAATTCGTACGATTTATGCTAATTCGTGCGTATTTTACAAGTTACCAAATTCGTATGAATTCGTATAAATGACCTACCCCTGACCCCGCCCCTAAACCTACCCATCATGTGGGTTTAGACAAATCGTACGAAATCGTACGAATGAGGGCGTACGAATTAGCCACCTTTTAATCACTCGTACGAATTCGCATGAATTGATCGTGAGATAGCGTTGGTTATTTTAGATATGCAACTGCTTACATATGCTATCGCTTGTTTCTGCTTCTTCTTCGCCTGTGTTTTGATCAGGAGATTCAGCACTCTTTCAAAAGATGTGTATCAGCGCCCCCTACCGTATAACAGTGAAAACACAGAAAGCCGGAAATTTTCGTCAATCTCGGGGAAAGAGTTAATTTAGAAACCCAGACTCGTTGGGAAAATGTGCCTGTGGCAATATTTCTACAAAATGATCTGCTTTTCGACATTTTCTAAGTGAAATTTCCAGTGGGTGGCGCTAAAAGCGTGTTCAGTTTAATTTGAAACGTTTTTTTTTGTTGCTTGTATGTATCGGGGCAGTTCGGAAATGAAATGTCCAGTGAGTGGCGATGAAAGATTAATGCTCTATCACGTTTAAAACTAACGTAGCATCTATACTGAACACGACCGATAGTGATAACACAAACCATGCAATTTTAGGTTGCTTCTATGAGTTTTTGAGCTCTTTTTTTGTGATTCGTGTTTCACGTGACTCATGTGCTCCACATCACAAATGTAAAGCTGTACCAGGTGAGCTACCGAGCAAGTTTACCTTAAAATGCTAAACATATGAATCTGCTTATGTGGTGCAAATGTTAAAATGTATTGATTTACAAATTATGCACTATGGTAAAAGTGTTTTAAGGTCATGACATATATTGCGCAAGGAACCATTGGGAAATAAGTCTTTATTAATGGATAATCTGGACCCCTAAACACAATTTGTGTGAAAAGTAATACAAGTTGTTGTTTGTTTTATAGCCCCTAGTGTTCATTTCAGTTTCAGTTTTTGGAGTTTTGCAAAGATGTACTGTCGAATACAGGCACGGTTTTCCAATAAGCTTAACCACTGGTCACCAGGACTGTTGCAGAGCATTAAGGTGTAATTAAGGAAATGTGAAGGTCTCTATAGGTATGTGTGCAAGATAAAACTTTTTTTTTTAAATGTAAAGGCAACATAACCATGTAACAAGAAAATGAAGAGGATTTTTACTTCAAGAGCAAAAGATCAGGCAAGTGATCTATGGGTGTCAAACGAGTTTGTGTTGCACGAGACACTTACCAACAAGACTTCCTTTTAGAAAGCTGACCTCTGTGTGTGTGTGTGTGTGTGTGTGTGTGTGTGTGTGTGTGTGTGTGTGTGTGTGTGTGTGTGTGTGTGTGTGTGTGTGTGTGTGTGTGTGTGTGTGTGTGTGTGTGTGACCCTCTCCAGGGTCAAGCTCAGACTTATTCACTGGCATGAATATAAATACAGAAGCCAGAATGAGGGTAATTCACCAAACTGTTTATTTATCCTTTATGCAACTGTCTTTATCAAATGTGCTTGAAAAGAATTATATAAATAAAGTTGTTTCCATCACCTCAAATTATCTCACACACAATGACTTTAATATTTTGACATTATGTCTTCCACACTCGGTCAAGAAAAGGAAACCAAACTTAATGGTAGCATGTAAACAAAAAGTCTACCTACGCAGGTTAAATAAAGGAGCTGTTGAAAGGTCTCTCTGAAGTGTGTGTGTGTGTGTGTGTGTGTGCTCTTGATTTTGAGAGCGAGAAGAAGGACAAAGGGAAACATGGAGGTTTGCCATACTTCACTAACATCAGTGAGGGACTATCAAGTGTCCACTTCAGCTTTTGACCATCGCCATTGGCATATTCCTGCATTTCTCCTCGATTTTACCTTCCATCTTAACCTGTAACTTAAGCCAGTATTTTGTGCAGTACACATTCCTGGAGACATTATAAAAAGTATGATATGAGTGAACTCTGCCAAATGTTTCAATTGAACAGATTTAATTTAAGCATTTCTCCCGGACCCCCACCCGCGTTACTTTAGTTTCTCCAGTGTGTGTGTGTAAGCGCTCTCAGCGAGGACCCTTGAATTTGATAAAACACGACGTATTTGGTTTGTCTGAGGTTACTGCTATGCCCATAATTGGATCCATATGATAGCCTTTGTCTCTGGTCATAAATCCCAATAAATTATTTGAAACATGCATCTGTTGGGTGAATATTCTAATGCTTGAGGTTTTTGATGAATGCTAAACATACACACACACACACCGTCATCTACAGTTAGAGGCAATGTTGAGATTTCCTCTGGATCTCTAAAGAAGACACATCTGAGATCACTGGTGTGTGAGCCGCAGGAGACTTGAGCAGATTTGTCAATGCATTCTCTACGGGAGCTGAGCCATATAGTCTTCAACAGAGATTGTGGGATTGACAGCAGAAAAAAGTTGAAGAATGCTGAACTTTATGCAAATGATAGGCAAAATCGCCCAGGCTGCAGCCAATGGCTTTAAGGTGCAGGCTGTGATGTCAGTCGTGAGCATTTCATAATCTGAAGTTTCTGCTGGATTTAGTGCTTAAATCACATTGTTACTTATAATATATTTAAAAGTGCACTTTTTAAAAGTATATTAAAGTCCTCCTGTAGTCAATAATAATACTAAATATTTAACGTTTTTTTCCCCTTGAAAACAAATTATTCATGGCTTAAAATAGCTTGAACAGTAACTCGACACCCTTGCCTCATTTAGTATGCGCGGTTCTATGAATATGCAAATGAGCCCCACCTCCACTCACTCACTCAGCGCAGAGATCCACTCGCTGACGATCACACGTTGATCTGATTGGTTACAAGGTCGTTTGTGACGTCAGAAACACCAGCGATTTCAAACCGTGTTTTTGAGACTGTCTTTGGTTCACTGCAGTTTTAAGCAGAAAATACTCAGCAATGCTGTCGACTTATGAATTTACACATGCTTTGTCTTAAAGCACATTAAAAACAACACATAGACATATAAACAACATTAAAAACTTGATTTTCACCACATGGGGACTTTAAGAAACAACTTTCTTTATAAAGAGTTACAAGTTAGTACTTGTACATGGCCTTTTATTTCATTAACATTATATTACCTGCAATATTTATACAAATATTCGATTATTAAGATTTGAGGTGCACCACAAGTGCTGATTCAATACAATTATGCACACTTCTTTTTCACAAGGAGCTAGTTGACAGCTAAAGTCAAAATTTACTTATTGCTCTCTTTTTGTGAACAATTCACATTATGTTATTCTAAAATAAACAATGTTTGTCTGTAATCAAATCATTTTCTCCGCATCTGACTGTCCATTTCAGCTGACATCATCAAACGCTCTTATTTTACAACCTTTCCCTGCAGGTATCTGTGAACGAAGACCCAATCACGTCCCATCCTACAGTTTTCTCATCGGAAACGTGTGTGTGTGTGTGTGTGTGTGTGTGTTTATGACACTCAGCTTGAGGAGGTAAATCCTGGTTTCCTGGTATTCTGAACAGGGACAGATCATAATCAGAGTGCAAACATGGAATAATCTTGCACGGAGAAGATCCCTGTATAAATATCCACACACACAAGCATACATGAGAGGTTATGTTTGTCATCTACAAAATCTACACAATGCCATAATCTGATACAGTCACTATCCTGTTTACGGTGATAGGGAGTATTTATGAGGTTAATTTCCAGAGATCAGTTTCATTACCTCTCACACACACAGTAGTTTTAACCACATGTTTCAAAATGCTATACACCATAGATATCTGTGTCTAGAGTACAAAATCATTATCACTATATCAGCTTCGCTTTTCGAGATGAGTTCAGGATGTTTATCAGACCTGTCCATCCAAACATTTCCCATTATTTTTTATACAAGTATGACACAAATTGTCCATGGCATACAGCACCGCCATTGTTCATTTCAGTAAAACAAACATGGTGTTTCTGACCCCACATGCTCTCTGGCCACTGGAGAAAAACGTATCAAAAATAAATAAAATAAAACCTCATCTTATGCCTTGTCCCGAAATCCCCGCACCTGTATATATACAAGCAGGAGAAGAGATCCAGGCTCGGATTTCCTGCATGTTTATACTGATCCTGGTCAGAAAAACAGATCCCACAACTCGTGAAGGAAACCGGTGAACATCTGCCCAGCACTGTGATGATGATTACAATCTATCCCCATATAATATATTATTTATGAGCTTATGAAGACAATCCTCATCCTACACTGTACTTATATCTAAAGATGAAGAAGATTGTGAAATCTGATACTTGCAATGTAAGTCTTTTGCAGCCTTTTATTGTGCCATTTTATTGTATGAAAAGGGAAAAGTGCAATATTATCATGGTGGTGTTGTGCATATCTATATAATTACTTTTAGGCAGTAATAATAAAAACAAAAAACAATATGAGCATAAACCATGCTGTATGCGTATGTCCTATTGGTGACCTATAACCAGCCTTAGCATACAAGAGGATACAAATATAATAAAATATTTTAATTTATAAAAAAATTTTTTTTAATAAAATATTAAAAATAATCAAATAAAGTTGTATTCATTATTATTGTTACATTGCATAATTGAGTAATACCTTTGCCAAACCAACCACAATTTATTATATAAAGCTTACGATCCCTATGCGTTCAGAATTTCTAACTTTTATTAATGTATTTACTTTGTTGATTGTGCTGTTGTGCACCGGTTATTTTAATTATTACATTTTTATGTTATAAAAACACACTTTAATAGGACACGGCATTGAGACAACTAAACGGCATAATAAATAATAGCCTACGGTATACATTTTTGACTGGAGAACAATACTAAAAAGAAAAATCTAAAGTCACACTGGATATTATTCATATAAACCTTGAAACGTTTTAAAGCATCACTTAAAAGGTACAGATGTTTGTCGTTGGCTGCAGATGTAAAATTGTCTACTGTAATCAAGATTATGTGCGATATTAGTGACATTAATTATATGTGTCCCCAAACTGTGAATAACGACGGGGTTACTTCTTTATGATAGTTGTCTCGATTTTATGTCAAATGATCTTGAACGGAAAAAAAAACATCTGTTAAGTCATTCCAACTTTATTGATTCGTTCGTTTATTTAATTTATGTGTTTGTGATAAATCAAGTAACCAGGAACACGGGTATTATTTAGTAAAGAGCTTAAATCGGCCAAGCCTAAACCTTTTCAAAAATACCGACATTTTGTGTAAATGAAATTTCGTTCATTTCGATATCAACATTCAAGCTCTCATTTCTACAGTTAAAACTTGCACGAAAGAGACAGTGACTTTTTGACCCAAGAGGGGAAAAAAGCACAGGTTCACATGCAGGTTTCATTCATCAAGACCTCTCACAAATGATCATGTTTTTCCCTCTCTGGTTGAGGTAATTAAAATACGAAAGGGCAGCCAAGACGTCAGGGGGAAAATCTGATCGTAAATTTAAATTGGAGACAAAAATCTTCTATGTCACAGAAGCAGAATCGAGATATTGAGGTAAAAGCGTCTATAATTAGCCCGGCTGTAGGAGCCCGTGGGTCGGCGAGGAGGGCTGAGGGTCCCGACTCAAGGAGAGCCTGTGTTAAACTGCGCGCTTTCCTGCCAGGGTACCTGGGTTATCCAAAGGTCGGTGGGCTCGGCCATTTCCCTGAAGTCGAAAATCACACTGGTCCCTTTATTCGCGCAGAACGGCCAGGAGCCAGCTATGGGCGGTGTGGGATGTATGTGAGAGTTTCAGACTGGATGGAGATGCCAATAATAAACGGTGACTTGGGCTACTTTCTTAAGTCAGGCTAAGATGATTGTTGAGGCATTCAAAAGTTTTGTTTTCGAATTCTGTGGCGCACCGAATTATGTGACCGTACACATTAGGATTAGAATTAGAATTAGGATTAGCTAAAAAAAAAGAAGAAAAGTGCAACACGATCTGAAAGCAATTCCTAACTATTTTAAGTTTTGTCTCATTCGTGTGAATGCGTACGATCTAATTCGTTTTCATAGGATCTGTTTACACACGCGAGCATTTCGTCTAAAATAAGCGATGTGGTAAAAATGTAAATTTGTGTATTATTATTATTCAACACGACATGAGTAAAAATCTGCTGATTCTGTAAACTAAACTGCCCAAGTGGCAACCAAAAACTTATTCTGCATCGCTTCATCCGTGGGGAAGCCATTTATTCGGCTTAAAAAAAAATCGCAGGTTTCGAAGTACGCTAAAAAAGAGGCAACGGGGTGGGATATTTTTTCAGGACAAGTCTTTGAGCCTTTAACTGGCAGTTGGACTGTCAGACAGAGCCTGAGTCTATGTGGACTCCTAATTGAAAACAGATGGCGCTTTGAGGTTGGGCTCTGTGAGTTTGAGACACTGCTCTTTTCCATTCCGCCTCAGCACTCAGTCAAGCATACAGGTGCACGGTGTGTTTCTCTCTCCTCAACTCTTCTGTCCTCACTCAACCGGCACATGGAAACGTCTATAGCGACTCGGGTTGATCCGCAATGTGGCTCTGGTTTAGCGCGTGACCCGAGCCATGCAAATTAAGTGCACGGTGGAGGATGAGCGTTTACTGTGATTGAGCTGGTTATGTTACTAGCTTAGTAAAATTAGATTAATAAATACTGACCAATACAAAAATAATAACACTCTTAGGCATATTATGACATAAGTAATGTTATTGCTATTGTATTTGAATTTTTTTTAAAGTAGAAGACGAGACAGGAAAATATTAATTCAGTTGAAAATAGGCTAAACCGCTCTATTTCCACATACATTTGAAGGACAATATAGTAGGCTACGATTATGTTTTTATTTTATTTATTTTTTATTTGTTAAATAGTGTATTTTCTAAAATAAAAAATAAAAAAACACAGCCTATCGTTTTTATCCGGAACATGATTTCTTCATTTCAACCGGGCCAATAATAAGAACTAAATCAGCCTATCAGAAGATGCATTGGTTGCTTTTAAAAAACACTACTAATGTAAAATTATTCAAACTATTTGAATCATATGTTGTATCTGTCTTGTTAGCGGGTAAAGGTATTGATAACATTCTCCTTGTAGCAACAAACTCGAGTTATCTTTATTGGAATTGGACCGCGAAACCAGTTCGGGTGAAATTCATATCGCATCTTCTGTTGTTTTCATTGTACCATGCATTTTACATTGTTGATCAATTGAACGAAGCACAGTCTGCCATGTACATATCTTCAGCAGCCCAGCAACTTATCACGATCTTGACACTGAAACAAACACAACGTAATATTCGTTCATTCTTGCAATAACGAACGTAGATGTAAAAATAAATAGTTCAGCAAGTGAAGAGTTTAATGGATCGGTTCTACAACGAGAGTTGACTTGAGTGCGTAATTCTGCATCTCCACAGACTTGACTGATAAGTGATTACGCAATGAACTTAAATTAGTAACATTTTAATCATTTTTAAAAAGGTATAATAACTCTGTGCAATATAATATTATAATATAAATAGAATAATAAGCTTACCTAGGCCTGTTACTTCTATAGATTTGTTTTCACAAAGTGCTATTCATGAATAAAATGAATTTGTTTTGTGTTTTTAAGTGAGTCACAGTTGTGGCATATAGCTACCTTTGTAGAGATTATATCGAGTCACGCTTCATATCACCAAAATCAATTGCTTTTGCCTGTTGAGTGAAATCGTCATAAGATGTTCTTGCTCGTCGATATAAACGGAAATTGAAATGTTTTGAAGAGAGAAACATCAAAGGAATGCTGAACATAAGCACTTTTTGTGTCTGATTCAGATCCATGAGTGTGTGGATATGCTTACAGGAATGTGGCGGAACCATTTGCATGTGGACAATGGAATATCTATTGTATTTTAAAATAACAGTCAGCTGTACATTGCTATGCGTAATCTATTGCCTATCAAAATGGAGGTGCGACCTAAATATCTGGGAAAGCATGCACGACCAACAAAAAACTAAAGAAAAACAAGTGTCTGAAACACATTGAACCAAATGATGATCGGGGTTTTGTGCCATTTTATTACCAACATATTTAGAACTGAAATGAAGAGAATATTTTCAAACAAATAAATAAATGAAAATACATAATTTAGCCTTCTGAAATATGTTTGGTTTACGCTTCAACAGCCGCTTGCATATCGCTAATAAGCTAATTATTGTTCGGCTATGCTTTATTAACATTTAAATAGCTTGTATAGCCTAATCTGTTTGGTGGTAAAAAAATAGTTTGAGACTGACCAAATGCATTTCATTTAGTAAGGCCTATTTGGACATTAAAATTAGAAGGCGATTAAACCGAGTTGTCAAAGCAAAATAGGCCTTGTGCAAAAATCCGCGTATAAATCTAGCCTAAAATCGAAATGTTTGAACTCCACGAGCTCGAATGAAAAGTGGAATTCCAAAATGAAGGCCAAAAAATATGCGTCTCTTCACCTGGACTGGCCTATAATTCAGACTGCGATCCTCCAGATTTAAGAGTGTGATTGTGAGTCCACAGCACGAGGATTTCGCTGTTCTCCTGAGGTATTGTTGATGGTGCTCCCTGTCCCTGTTGACCCCCGTCCCCTTCTGCCTTTTCCGTCTCATGAAAAATGAGTCCTGCGCACTGATTGAATTTTATTCCTTCCTGACCTGGCCCGTTCTGTGAGGGCGCCATCAATCTTGCGCTTAACACGACGTTTGTTTATTACTCGGGAAAGGCTCTAATGACTTTTATGAGCATGATTACAACTTTTCTTTTTTTCGTGGGGAGAGAATGCGCAAGGAAAGGCCAAAATTCATTGTGACCAGACGCACATGAGCTGCACAAATTAACTTAATTTGCAACTGTCAGGTTTCATACATGAAGGCGTATGATACTGAAACGTATTATTGATGTTATTATTATATAGACAGTTTTTAATTTTATTATTATTATTATTAAACAATCTATATTTTCGGTTGTTGTCATTGCCGTTGTTGTAGTTTCGCCGTTTTCTCTAAAATACCCTACATTTGTTATGAATATTTTTTTAATTGGGATTTTTTTTATATAGATGCGTATGTATAACTGAAGATGAAAAAGCCACGTTTTTAAAGAAAAACTCTAACCGAAGATGATATGGGCGCATGTAGGCCTATAGCACATACCATACCGAGTGAAAGAGGCAAACTCGAGACGCGTTGTTGACGCACGCTAGTTAATTGGCCGATTAATTAACCGCTGTAATCACTACCAACCGCTCATGCAATGAAAATATGTGAAGCCAACCAATGAGAACACGTGTGCGTTTGCCCTCGGGTCTTTGGGCCTATCACTGGGCTGCAGACTAAAAATACACAATAAAAAAATTAAAAACACAATATTGTCAGTAATAATAATAATATAGCTCCAAAAATTATGGAATGTTTCAACACATGTTTGGGACAGATATAAAAAAAAGATGTGGAACAAATAAATGTTTACATTTTTAACTTCAATTTAAACCCAACGGTTGGGTTTGTCCATATCTGACCCAAACGTGTGTTGAAACAACCCAGCATTTTTTTTTTGGAGTAATAATAATAATAATACAAACAAACATTTAAAACATATTCACAATTAGCAGCAAGCTTTCGAGAAGCATGATAAATACGCCATTACACACATTGTATTTATTTATTTACTTACTTATTTAGGAAAGTCTGATCACTTAAAAGCCCTCTAAATGCTCGTATTATCACATCTCCTTAATAAAATGAAGAAACATAAAAAGGCACCAGTCGCTATCACCATACCAAATAGCACTTCTGAATTCATGTGCATAAAAAAAATCACAACTATTAAACATACGGGCATTTTTAGAGATATTTCTTTAACTTGAGTAGTGCTTGTTCAAATAAATCTCGGAAGATTTGCCTATTTTGTTTTTGTGAGTTGGAGGTTTTTTTTTATTGTATATTAGGCCTTTTCTGAAGACGCGCCCATATGGAATTATATTTATGAAGCTCAACTGTCGATGAATCCTCCAGTGGGGATTTGAGCATCTTTGGCATGTCTGGTATGATATTAACCAAGCTATGCGCAAGTAAACACGTGGACACTGAACACAAGCGGTGAATTACAATGACCGAAACAGTGTTACCAAAGGCCTCAGGTCAAGATGATGACAGACGCGTCTGGCATATGGACTTGCGTAAAGCAATAAGGACAAATTAGAGCAAAACACGTCGACACCTCGCAGCAATTAAAATATAAACGGTTGTGCATTGCAACATTTGATTTTATTACTACCTCTTCTACTGCAGTCTAAAACAGAACATCTGCAGTTGTTAGGCTACTTTACCTGATCAGAATTACTTTTGTTAATAGAAGTTGATCAAGTCAAACGATTTTTTTTACTTAAGAAAATAGATACATTATATATACAATTTTTAGGTTATAATTGGATATTTTTTGTTACTACTACTACTAATAGCAATAATAAGATGATACGCCTGAATTCCACTTGACTTTTTCATAGGAGTTAAAAAAATTTTTTAAATCACGAGATATTTTATTTGATATTTTATATTCAATATATTTATTAAGTATATAAATAAAAATGTTGCTACATTTTATGGAAAACTGAAAACACTGAAAAATGTTGTAATTGTAAAATGACTAAAAACCTAGACATAAATATAGCTCAAATTAGTTTTAAAAGCATATATCGGAACTAATGAATGAATATTTAGCATTTCATAATTCCCTTAAATGCTGAAATAGGGTTAATTTGTATTATTGTGCTTGTGATTATTTTGATATAAATCAATGTGTGTAATCAAAGTATATTCATTTCAAAATGTACATTTAGAGGCATTTTAAGATTATGCGGAGGTTCGGATCAAACAACACTCAACTGTGCCACAGTAACGCCAGTAAAATTGAAAATACGCATATTTGGATCATTTATGTGTGTGATTGGCATTATTGTTACTCTCTGCTAGCACACAGTTCTGTTCAGGGCTTTAAGAAATCAGGCGAAGCCTAATTTTAACTCAAATAGCATGACAATTTATTAAACAAACAATGCAGTTAATTCCTTCAGAATACTTTTTCAACAAAAGGAGATAGTTTGAAAGAATATGGCGTAATACATGTTCCGTTCCTTGTTATAATGGAACATTTGGACAATGAATGCAGTTCAAATTAGAAACACTTTTTTTCGGTGTTTGGTCCATAATATCCGGCTACACTTTAGAAATAAATTACTATATGCAATTTACACGTAATAACAAGTCCATAAACGTCTGACGCATTTCAACACAGCCCAGCATATAGCTCACAAAAACGAAGAAGACTTACGTGTTATTCGAAGTAACACTGTCCTTAACAAACCAACATCAAGTGTTTGTGTTCTGTTTCTGTTCAGTCCATCACGGGTAAATATCAGCGTCTCTCGGTTTTGACGAAAAAGGGGGGAAATCAAGAACAACGACAGAAAGAAGAAGCTCGAAAAACACTTGTTTGGTCAAAACTTGCTGCAGTCATACACGAAAGCCCCAGGCGTGCGGTATATGGGCTGACTTGGGGGAAACGACATTTGACAGCTGTTATTCCCGTTCACCGGTGAGTTATTCAGACCGATTCTCTGCGACTCAAACATCTCTCGAACCGAGTGAAAGTTCTGCTGCTGCGCCGGGTACGTCGCGCCTAGATGGCCAATGTCTCCGGCCTGGTTCAGGTACCATGAGGCGAGGCGCCCTTGGTGCGGATGGTGGCCCTCCTGGGCCGAGCTGAGATTCCCGTGGCCTAAGGACGACGTGGTGGTCGTGATCGAGTAATCGGGCAGAGTTTCGTCCACGGTGGTGGTGGCCGCCAAGTGGCCCGAGCGATCTCCGCCCGCATACAAGCTCATGGCCTGCATGTTGCAATGGTAGGTGGCGTTGGAGGTAGTGGAGATCGAGTTCTGGCTGCAGGGCGAGCTGTACACGGACGTCTGGTTGGGAGAGTAGTTTAGGGACAGCGTGGGGGTTATACCTGTCCGCGAGGAGGCCACGAGAGACGGGGTGAGCTCGCCGGAGCTGTGAGGCGAGCCGCGGAGGGAGGTCATGATGTTGTCCACGCTGAAGCCCTGCGCAGGGGCCTGGCCCTGGCCCTGGTGGTGGTGCTGTTCCCCGGCGCTGTCCAGGCTGAGAGAGCGGGTGGACGGGATGCTGTGCGGGCTGCCGCTCGACATGCTGCTGCTGCTGTCGGGGCTCTCAATCTTGGGAACGGTGCTGAGCGTGGGCGAAACGGCCTGCGGAGGCGTGGACGTGCCGTTCTCGGTTTTAATGTCCTGAATGCGCACGGGCACTGACTGTTCCTGGTCGCGGCCCTGTTGCGGCTGTTGCTGCTGCTGCTGGCGGGACGGTGGTTCTTTAACATTTCGGTCGTCCTTATCCTTCACAGCGTCTTTCTTTTTAAAACGCCGTCGTCGCCTCAAAAAGCTGCCGTTCTCAAACATGTTATACGAGTCCGGGTCGAGGGTCCAGTAGCTGCCTTTGCCAGGTTTTTTGTCATCGCGCGGCACTTTGACAAAGCACTCGTTCAGGGACAGGTTGTGTCGGATACTGTTCTGCCAGCCCTGCTTGTTGTCCCTGTAAAAGGGAAAGCGCTCCATAATAAACTGATAAATACCGTTAAGGGTCACCTTCTTGTCCGGGGAGTTCTGGATGGCCATAGTGATGAGCGCAATGTAACTGTACGGTGGTTTGACCATATCCTTGGGCTGCGGCTGCGGCGTGTACGGTCCATAAGCCCTCGCCATGCTGGCGGGGTACTGGTCGTGGGCCGCGTGAGAGTACATGCTCATGGGGGCTGGCATCCCGGTGTACCCCCCTCCGGCGGCGGCCCGGTAATAACTCTGGTCGCTGCTGATGTACGGCACAACTCCCAGCGAGTTGGGACTGGAGACGGAATAGCGCGCCTGCATGACTTCTCTCCAAACGGTGCTGGCGAAGAACAGACGTCAAGAAGTCTGAAGCAATCCACAAATCCCCTTGAAATGCGCCTCCTCTGAAACTGGGAAGGCAGTCCACCCGAGAGAGTCCACCGTATTTACAAAATGTGACTGTCGGACCGGGTGTTGATCAGACTCGCGTACTTGCCACCTCTTTCTGTCGGAGCGCGCATTGGAAAACTTCTGAACACTAAGCATCGGTCACTACATAATACTTTTGCGCACTTCAATTCTTTTCCCCCTTTTGCTGCCAGTAAGACTCCTCCCAACAACATCTAAGCTGTCCAATGGGAGGTCGGGCCGTGCAAAGCGAGCGGCCACACACAAGGTTGAAGAAAAACGAGAGGTGTTGGGACGTCCCAGCCCACCCTTGCCAAACACACACTTCTCCAGACCTTAAAGAACCGTATACTCTCCGCAAAACTAGCGCAGATACACATCAAATCGAAAATACTTTAATAAAGAGATTATAATACAACATTCGAAATGTGTGTTCATTAATAACACCTATAATCGAATGCTATAAATAATAAAATAACTTCTTTTTTATCACTGATTCTTCACACCCTTTTCGTTATCATGGATTAGTCGATTAATTAATTTATACATACATATTTAAAACAAACTTGGATCCGGCCGTATTAGTGCAAACATGTGGTATTAATGAATTGTAATGATTTGTATTTCGCACCAGCTCGTGAAGCCCATTACAAGGTTTCGGAGAGCATTTGTTTTCAAATAATCAATATGGGAATTAGTGCAAATAATCTCCGGTTGGAGGCTTCCTGCATGTTTAAATCGCAATGCCAGTTCTTTATTAACACTGGCTGTTAGTGAACGGTCTCAATCAACACTGGTGCGCGGATCAAAGCTCGTCATCCCGGCCGGAGCGCGCATTATGCTGGGATTGAGTCAGTTAAGACACCGGAGAAAGAGTCGAGGTGCGAAAGTTTGCTCCAAGTGCGAGCGAGATTAAAAGCCCTGAGAAACAAATGGGTTAAGCAAAACACCTCGCATGTGTCACCATTGGTCAAACGGGTGAGAAGTATGTCATCCTTCACCTTAGCGCCTCTAGGCTGTTTTATGGCATGTCAATAAAATTGGTGTCTTCGTAAAATGGTTTACTTCCAAAGCAATTCCCTATTTATTTAGGCCTATGTGTATATTTAGCTTTACGCCATTGAGGATCAAACTGATTGTGAGCGATTTAAATTATTATCCTTATTGGCATTCTTTTCTGGGGAGGAAATAATAACAAATTGTAGGCTAATTATTGCAACTTAAATATTGTTCTCGTTTTTTTCTTTTACCTTTTAATTTTATCAACTATTCTTTTAGATCTACAAAGCTCTTCTTCAAGCTCTTTCACTAAAAAGCGGGCCTAAAAGTACGAAAATGAATGCTTAGCTATGCATATTATTTCGAGGTAAAACCAAATAATCTGCCATAATTGTTAAAACGTACAACGGCTACGCATCCTTTATGAAAGGAAGATTTGGGGGAGGGACACAACATTTAATTGTGAATGATAATTGTGAGGCCAAGTTGCGGTCACAATATCTTCCTAATCCCCCACAGGTCGCTCTGATTAAGTGACCATGGACTAGTTGATACTTCACTGGTTTCTCCTTACAGGGACCCGGGCATGAACTTTTTCTTCTGCCCCAGGCTATTTGTACAATTCAGCGCGCGCCTCTTACTTAACCCCAAACTCCTGGCCACCCCGAACTCCCCATTCCAGCCAATTAAACAAGCTACCTCAGTATATCTCCAAAACAGGGTTTAAATGTGAAGCAAAATAAATGGGTTAGCCTTGATAATTTGTTAACAAATATAAGACATTGTTTGTGTCCACTGGTCCTTTGAATGGGGCAACAGAAATCAGCATTTAAGATTTATTGATTTTAATAATTGGGTTACACTTTATTTCACAGTGTCCTTGTTACACGTTACACGTTAGTAATAACTATAAATTGTGCATATTTACATGCAACTATCCTAAACTAAACCAAACCCTAACCCTATAGTAAGTACATGTAGTAGTTATTTAATATATATTAAATAACTACTATACATGTACTTACTATAGGGTTACTTCAACATATAATTACACTGTAACAACGGCACCTTAAAATAAAGTGTAACCAAAAAAATGTAACTTGTTTTGTTAGCTTAAGATGTGATTCATGCGGTACTATTTATGAACTATTTTTAATGATAGTGAAAAATATGATTTAATATCACTCAAATAACCTGGCTATATTAGATCATATAGAAATACAAGCAGCTGTGATCGTGTTGGTGTTACCAGTATACGACTGTAACCAGTTAGTATTAGTAATATAAACAAACAACACGATTTAATCTCCCGTTTCTATATAGGCTACTAAATTTGGTTTTAGTGAATTACAGGCGGTAGCTAAATCAAAACGTTCCCATTTAAATGCCGAAAATGTCATTTTAAATCAATCTTTTTGTTTGATTGCTTTATTTATTCCTTGTGTGTGCAAGACAACAATCGTGCAATTCTATACGTTTATAATTAACACATACAATTAATTACTTTTGCTATTTTAAAAGAGGACGCATTTTATGATATATGCGCGGAAACAAGAACAATCAAAACTGTACAAATACTTATAAACCGCATAATACGTTCAGACAATAACCAAATACTCAACGAACCGTTAAGCTTGCCATTCAGGCTAATATATTTCTACAGGCCAATATAGAAATATCAATTTCGATCCTATATCGAATCAACAATTTCGATTATTTTTGCATGAAATGTTTCTCTCTGAGGTTGTAGATAATAAAATAAAAACACAAGAATATACAATATGTATAAAATATACAAAAGAAGCATTATTTTATTAGTTTTAATTAGTTCTGGGCAGCCAACATTAGACTATGAACAACAACATGTGATAAACCTCAGAAGCGCAACCGAATAAAGACCAGCATCGCCTGATCTCGGCTAGTCCGACTGGAGAGGAAGTGTGTGATGGTCAGAGAGAAACCGCTGTCCTGTGCTCTCAGCGCCCTCTTTCGACCACCAGTGTACACAAGCTTACACACACACTTGATCTGAAAGACTACAGGCTTGTCGTTCTCATGATTTACACAGTAGGCTATACAAAAGTAAAGCATGTAAAAATAATAGATGGTTAAAAAATGAATAGATGAAGAATGAAAGACAAGGGGAAAAACATTTCTTTGTTCATTTAAATCAACATTGAAATACAGCAGAAGTAACAAATACATTATCAAAAATATTCCAGTGCTATTAAAAGGCGCTTCACAAAACCCAAATGATAGAACTGTAAATATAGTCCACTTTTCTGTGCTAGCCTCAAGTGACGTTATGTAGACCTAACTAAAATACAAGACTATTTTATTAATTTGACATTGCTACCCCCTTGTGTTCATCATATATATAGTTTCTTTCCTAATAAAATTTAGGGACATTAAAGTTTAGACATGTTTCAACATCTACAAGAAATATACAAATGATTTAAGATACTCTGTAAAAGAATTCGTAAAAGTTGTTACAAAAAAGTAACAATAATCAATACTAAATAAAAAATAACTATGCAATGTTACTTAGAGACTTGTTATTGCACCATTTTGTGCCAATAATCAGTGTTGAACCTTTATTTGATGTTCTATAAAATTGCAGTGAATAAAATAAGTAATGTTTTTAAAGCCTTTGTCTATCTTTGATCAATAAACACTGTGTATCCACCTCTACTGACCTTTACAATAAAATAAGTATAGCCTACCTTTAGTTCATTTTATTAAGTAGTAAAGTTCAAGTGTATTTTTAAGCATACTTTATGCAGTAAATACACTAATATCATTGTGCTATACTTGTTTCAATACTACATGGGACTAAATTGGTCCACTTGCCTGTACTTTTATACCTTAAGACAGTAGAAAACCTTGAGTACACAACTACTTTACAACTAAGTTTTTCGTTTGTACCGCAACTAGTGAACTTACTAGTCAAATACTTGTAGCTTATGAAAGTACACTTTGAAGTATACTCTCAGTAAACTACTAGTCTATTAGTTGTATACTGCAACATGTTTCTTTAAATGACCATAGCATACTTATAGTTCACTATTTATTATTTTTGCACTTTAAGTTACTACTATATGTTCATATTTAGGTATTCTTTTTATATTGAAATAATATGCATTTGGCAGAACTCTTTCCATTTAAAAAAAAAACATTTGATCACATAGGCCTATCCTTTTTTATAAACACTTGAATTGAAGTTTCATTAAAAAAAAACTAAATTGGATTCAGAATAATGATCAAAACATGGAGTCCATCCAAGCTTCCCTTCATAATTTCATTCGGTAATGTTCGGCAGTTTTGATATGCTTTTTGCTGGGGTGCCATGTGCGTTGGATATAGAGGCTTTGGCAAAAGGTCAGTATATGACGCCTTGGGATGAGAATGCGTTGCAATAACGCGATCATCACACATTAAACAGCAAAAAGCATATCAAAACTGCCGAACATTACCGAATGAAATTATTTTACACTTGTGTAAGCAATCTTCTGCTTCTTCTTCACCTGTGTTTGATCCGGAGATTCTGTACTAGATGAGTAATAGCGCCCCCTACCGTAAAGTATGTAAAACAGTATGCAAAACTATGTGAACAAGTACAGGCTACAATCTTTTATAAATTCATGTTGAACAGTTTTTCAATCTATTATGCTTTTAATGGTGGCTAAATCCTGCTCTTGGTGGGCCAGCATCCAGCAGAGGAAAACTCTCAATCAGAAGTGAGCATGACACCCTACTCCTACTGTAACATACTGAGTTACATGCACTCGACACAGGTTACCGTGAACGGACATATTTAATTGAGAGTGAAAAGCATTAATACCTTTGGCGCAGCACATATCAGCCTCTGTCCGACTCTGTGACGCTGGGCTCCGGGGGAAACCCCATGGCTCTTAAAGGAACATACCCCAGAACATTACACCTCTCGAAGGCTAGAGCCCTGGTGACCTCGAGTGGACCAAACTGTGTCTCAGGATGTGTGTCCGACCGCACACCGGCCGTTGAAGGAGCAATGAAAGATTTCACGTGGAAAAGGCCGGCGTCACATGACCCCTCAGATTTGTGAATGCATGCAGTTTCCAAAAGACAAAAAAACAGATTACCCTCATCCTCTCCTCGGGTCCTCAGGACTTTTGTCACACTTGAACTTGGAATACACACACACACACAAACACACAAAATAAAAATAAAGTGACTGGATTTGACAAGTTTATGTGGTAAAAAAAAAAAAAAAAAAAAAAAAAAAAAAATATGCTTCCCTCGCGGGTCAATTTGACCCCCATGAATGGAATGTGAGGATTTTTTTTTTTGTCAAAAAAATATATAAAAAAATGTGGCACCAACACACACACAAATGAAGGCTACAGAACATCCTCAATGCAGCACACATTCACATGTACACACACACACACACCAAGGAATTCCCGCATTAAAACGGATGGGGGTCATTTAACAGGGGCAATTTTTTTTGTAACACTTTACAATAAGGTTCATTAGTTAACATTAGTTATTGTATTAACTAACATGAACTAACAATGAGCAATACATTTGTTACAGTATTTATTCATATTTGTTAATGTTAGTTAATACAAATCCAGCTGTTCATTGTTTGCTCATGTTAGTTCACAGTGCATTAACTAATGTTAACAAATACAACCTTTGATTTTAATGTATTAGTAAATGTTGAAATTAACATAACAAAGATTAACAAATGCTGTAAGTGCAGTTCATTATTGGGTCATTAGTAATGCATTAATGTATTTAACTGTTAACTAACGAAACCTTATTGTAAAGTGGTGCCTGTTTTTTTTAATTATTTTTTTTATATATAATAGAAATCAATCAGTCACAATGCACACAAATATGAAGTGGATAGATTTGAACACATTTACAATTGCAACGTTTAAGGCCCCCTCAAAGTCAGCTGAGATATAGCGCCCCCAATGGGTCAACAATGCAAATTCTCCCTCTACTGTATTATCACATTTATCAAATTCATGGGTCCATAACTTGAAAACGCTACTGTAAAAATGTCTAAAATTGTGCATGGTGACAGTCAAGCACACTGGGTATAAAGCCCCAGTACAACTTTTAACACAGTCTCAAAGTCAGCTGAGATATAGCGCCCCCAATGGGCCTACAATGCAAATTCTCCTTTTACTGTATTGTCACATTTGTCAAATTCATGGGTCCATAACTTCAAAACGCTACAGTACAAATGTCTAAAATTGTGCATGGTGACAGTCAAGCACACTGGGTATAAAGCCCCAGTACAACTTTTAACACACACTCAAAGTCAGCTGAGATATAGCGCCCCCAACTGAGCCAACAATGCAATGGCTCTTCTAACTGTACTGTCATGTTTTTCAAATTCATGGGTCCATAATTTCAAAATGCTACAGTAAAAATATTTGCAATTGTGCATGATGATAGTGAAGCGCACTGGATATAAAGCACCAGTGAAACTAACCAACAATGCAATGCCTATTTCAAGTCAATTCAATTTAATGAATGCATTCCTTTGTATAACGCTCTTCACAATACATATTTCAAAGCAGCTTTACAGAAAATGTAGGTTCCTATAGGCTATTATAAAACCACATTTTATGAGATGATATCAGAAAGTACAGTTATAAGATGCACTATGTCTATGAAGTCTATACACAAATTATAGTATCTACAAGTTTTGAAGTCTTCATAAGAGGCTGGATCCATAATCTCAAGGACCTCGTGAAATTGAAATTTGTACTAATTAAAAAAATAATAATTCAAATGATGTCATGTGTAATAATTAAAGAATAATTTAATTATATTTTTTACAGTCATGTAAAAAAATGACTGTAAAATTTTTTTTTTTATTTGTTCATTATTAAAATTATAATAATGAATTTGTAAAATTCATTATTATTATTTGTTATTTACCTTTCAAAATAGTTTATTATTCTTTTCTGAAAATAGACACAATAGAAACAGGGTCCCTAAAAAGTGTGAATAAGAGAAAAACCACATGGTTCCTAAATTGAGCTGATGGCATGTATAATATATATTATATTATTGTACCTTTATATTTTTTACAGTCCATTTTCACCGATATATGAGTGTTATTTTGACTTGTCTATATTTATTTATTGTGATGGTTACTTTTTCAATCTTTTACTCATTTATTCATGCATTTATTCAAAAACATAAATAGCATGGGTTTGTGTACAAATATTTTTGAATAATTCATCATAATACATAAAGAAAATGCATTTTTTGTTTGCTATTTATAAGCATGAGGGGTAAAACGAGGGTTAAATTCAACAAGAAAAAGAGGAAAACAATGATTTAAGCGACTTTTGCTTGTGGGTGAACATTTTTGCATATAAAATGAAGATATTAACAACATACTCAAAAGATGACGATTTGGGGCCTTCGTAATAAAAATAATATATTGAAGGGTAAAACTTTTACAAATATAAGAACTTAAATCAACCCATAATATATTGGTTATACTACAATCACAAAATAAATGGCCAGCTGTTTCTTCAACAAGACCACAATGAGCAAGTTTCATCAGTAGATATTTACAGATAGATGAGTTAAACCTG
The DNA here is from genome assembly GCF_029890125.1 of Rhinichthys klamathensis goyatoka. Classification (NCBI taxonomy): domain Eukaryota; kingdom Metazoa; phylum Chordata; class Actinopteri; order Cypriniformes; family Leuciscidae; genus Rhinichthys; species Rhinichthys klamathensis. The sequence goes on along the minus strand of NW_026606564.1, from coordinate 13,176,973 downwards.
TTGCTCATATCTTTTAAGTTGTTGTGCTTGTGATACGTCGTACGTCACATGATAACCCCAACATACTCTTTTAGTTAAGTAAGTTCTTATTGAAATTAAGTACATACTCAGTGAGTATGCGAATAGAGACCTGAATGCAAACTGAAGAAATGTCTATGACCCAGGGAACCGCTCATTGACTCCATATAGAGCTATAAGGCCATCTAGTGGCAAGAGTCATGAAATATCATGTTAGGTATATATTTTTTCCACAAGAGGCCAATGTGAGATATTTTGAGCTGAATTAAAAGGGTTATGCATGAAATGGCGAGTTATTTTGAATTTCAGTTGAAAGAATGTGAAGAATGTGCTTAAATGATATTTTCTATTGATAAAATCTAGTAATTTAAAGGGAAATAAAATAAAAAATAAGAATGTGCTTAAATTATATTTTTTATTGATAAAATCTAGTAATTTAAAGGGAAATAAAATAACAAAAAAAATGTCCAATATATATAAAAAGAAAAAAGGGGGAAAAAAAGTATAATTTTAGGTCTTCGTGAGGGAAGGATTTGTTGCAGTTATGGGAGGAGAGGATGAGGGTTAAGGTGTGATTCCAACGTTCAGTGCGGCACGTCATCAACTAGGCCTACTAAATTCAAATCTGTGTTCGCGCTTTGGTTGGCGCTGAACCAGAGATGGATGCGATCATCATGACTCACAACCATAGATCACATATCTTCAGCTTTTTCAACCATATATGCTGATGTTTATAAAAACAATACAATAACATTATATATATATATCAACCTGGTCTCATAGAAATACGTACCCCTGCACACTTTTTGCAGCGCCACAAATATGTACCACCCGGTACGTATTGCTTCAGTTTTGAAACACAAATGTCCACTGGGGTCGCTAAAGAGTGACATTGTTTATTCTCACTGCAGTTCGTGACATATTCATGAAATATAATCTATTTATTCGTGTTCTTGAACACAAATTTCCCCTTTTTTTCGTGTCACTCAGCACGACTTTCAATCTAATGTTTTGTGTCTGCACCACGTTTTTCTTTCTGCCACTCGGGAGCATTGTTTTTTTCTCATTTTAAATTGTCATTAATTTTTTTTTTTTTTTACTTTTAACAAAAAAAAAGTATTACCCGTGATCCCAAGCATCCGTTGCTGTGGAGACGGACCCAGTCCGCTTTGCGATTGGGTGATTTTTCATTGCGCTCAAACCACTGTCCAGGTAAGTTACGAGGTTCATAATATTTTTTAATTATTATATTTGATGCCTTTCTTTGTCATTAGACTCACATGCTTTACATGTTAGGGCAACGAATTAAAGTCCGACCAATGGTTTCCTCATTATAAGTGAAATAAAGTCCTCTTTTGAAATAAGGCTTGCTAAATTGTTAGATAACTTCAACATAGGCCTAAGCTACCAGTTATCTAGACGATGTCATTTTCTCTCGAACGTCATTGTAATGTGTCAGTCGGAAATAGGAAAAACATGACTTTACATGTGCTTGCAACATTGCTGCTGTTGTATCAGTCAGTGGTTAAATCAGCATAGCAGTCAATAAACGGGACAAGGGACGTCGCCGTACGGGACAAATCAATTAGGCCCAATATACGGGATTTTATGTGTACTTTGTTTTGTATGGCCTTCAGGTTTAAAAAAATAAATGACTGAGAAAGTAATCTGATCGGCCTACACCATTGAAAAATATGGAGGAAGAATTGCACCGTGATCTTGATGAAATAATGGCTGATTTGGAGGAGATACAGGTATTTTGTATAAAATTAAGTATGTAGCACGCATTCTGCATCAATCAGTATTTCACTAATGTGTGCAAAGAACATTTTCTTTCCATTTTGGAATTTGGTACTACCACTGTTTGTATTTTTTGCAACTTCCATAAATGATATTCTGAATCTTGTTCTACTTCTTAAAAATGTGTGTATTTCTAAGTCATTGTTCTACCTCTTATGTTTGAGTAATACAGAGTGAGGAGGCAGTCAAAACGCCACCTAAAAAAACGAAAAAGAAAGAAAATTGATCCAAAACTGAAGTGGAAAAAAAGAGACCAAGAAGGATTCTTGGTCTATGAGAAGCGCAAAACAAAGACAGGTATGTTTTTTCATGTTTTAGATCCTTTGATTTTTCACCAAGTATTGTGTAAATCAAATATTCTTTTCCGTTTGCTTTACTCTACTCTAGACCGATCTGGAAGACCAGTGGCCTCAACCATTGCCTCTGCAAGTAACCCTCAAGAAGTTGATCTCGGTAAGCAATTGTTTTTGTTGATTTCATGTACGAGTGTTCAACCAAATACTGTATTGTCTTTGACTTTTATACCCTGAAGTCTGTCTATACTAACAGACAGGTAATTTTGTAAAATACAAGTAATCCCATTTCATGTTGATTTGCATCTGTTCTGTTGTTTGAATGGATGATACTGCATTAAAATGGTCTAATTCTAGAAACTGCAAGCACACCTGAAGCCTCAACTACCAAACAACAGTTTGGAGATGTAGATGCACAACGGATTATTGGTAAGTTTACCTCAAATGTTACGGAACTGTATCAGTGACTACGTTTACATGCAGCCAATAACCCGTTCAAAACCGGGATATTAGCAATAACCCGGTCGCGAACGGCCATGTAAACACCGGCAAAAACCCGAATATGCTCATATCCCGGATTTTAAAAACCGGGATATTATACATGGGGTACCCCTTTTCTAACCCGAATTTTTGGTCATGTAAACGCGCATCGGCATATCCCCATAGTGATGTGTGTTCTGCGCATGTTCTATTCGCAAGGAATCTTGGTCTTTTGAGTAGAGAAACTTCTCGGCGCATACAAAACCCCGCGTGCAGTATACCGGAAGTAAACATGGCGAGACGCAGCACAGCATACTTTTGGAGCGAGGTCAGTAACGTTACCAGCACCAAAGCGCAAACAAAGGCGATCGCTATCTGCCCCGAACTATTCATTATCCGCGTGCTGCTGTTGTTGTTGTCTTTGGATACAGGAAGAAGAATCGGAAATGACGCATATTGCGTCTTAAGGTTGTCCGTACGTCCAGACGCTAACCGCGCGTCGCGTTTACATCGGGATATTGCAATTCCATGTATACAGGAGAAACTCTCTCTGCTCACGCATGTAAACGGGTTATCCCTAATGTTTCAGAAACCCGAATAGTGACCTTAACCCGACCATAACCCGAAATTTGGCTGCATGTAAACGTAGTCACTGATTGTCTTCATTAAGTCCCTCTGAATGAATAAAAGTGCATTTTTTAATTTTATTTTTTACTTTTTATGATAAATGGTAAATGTACAAATTTCTGAGAGATTACTTGTTTCATGTATTTTTAAACAACATAAACTGAGTTTGTGCTCTTGGTTTACAAGCTTGTAACATGTAAGGAATTGTAATGTAATTTTATTTTTTATTGCAAGATTTACAACTACAGCTACTCCAAAATGCAATGGACTGTGATGAACCCAGATCAGCAGCATCTCATGATTGGGCATTGAGGCGAACCTTGTCTGAAGAACGCTGGCAGGAAGCAAGGCCAAAACTCCTTAACAGTTTGCTTGCTTCAGACTGCGTGCATTATGGTCCTTGTGATCACTGCAGCTTGAAAGAAGCCGTCATCAGGTGCAAGGACTGTTTCCCGAAACCCCGTTACTGTGGGCAGTGTGACATTTCTACGCATCAATGTCTAGTTTTTCACAACAGAGAGACTCTTATAGATGGGTACTATAAACCTCTCCCACCATCAACTGCTGTGCGAGACCTCAGTGGCCAAAATGTCATATATGAGCAAGGTAAAAAGTACTTGAAAGCTAAAAAATATGATGTTATTTATTTCCTTTTTTTTATAGTTAATATATTTTTCCTTTCATCTAGTGTGTTTGCTGCCCATTACACAACCTGACAAAATTTGTGATTGTGACCCTCAAACCCTGTCTGTTGTAGCTGGACGATCAGTAGTACTTATCTGTATAAATGGTATGACTTGCAATGTTTTGTATTGTATTTGTCTATTGGCTTAACCTGCTGACTGATGTCTGAAGAGTATCAATGTGTGTTTACTATTAATTTATTTTCTTTTTAAATCTTTGCAGGTCGCTATGACATCTTCCTGCCAGTTATTAATTGCAGAACATGTCTTGCATCATGGACACCTGAGGTGGTGGACCTGTTGTTTAGTGGTTACTGGCCAGGCACTGTCGGGTTTCAAACCATATACCAGGGGCCTGTACCATGAAGGTAGCTGAACAAACTCGGAGTTACAGGATTAGTTTTGAGTTGACAAAACCAAACCGATGCAATCAGGCTTTATTGGTACCATGACGCAGCTCATCAACTTTCTCTGTCAACTCAGGCTTTGATCTTAAGCTATGATTACTCCACGAGCGCGTGCACATACCAAAGTGACGTTGGCACCGAACAACCAATCGCGTTCGATATGGATAGAGCGAGAGCGATATATTTTTTCCGCGGAGGAGCAAGAGATAATCATTCAGAATTACGATGAATTTAAATATGTATTACAAGCTCGAAACAATACGGTCTCTGCTGCCAAAGCAAGAGAAGACTGTTGGAGAAAGATTGCTGATTGTGTTAATGTGTAAGCTAAATAAATACGTTCTTTATTCATGTAAAATGATGTATATATAGGCTATGAATGTATGTGTGTGTGAAATATAGCCTATATTTTTATAATATATAAAAAAATTGCATATACTAATAAAGATTAATATTCATTGATTTTTAGATGCAACTCCAAACGTTCTTGGCAGCTGATAAAGACAAAATATAAAAATATAATTCAAAGTAGCCTAGTAAGTATTTACACACAACCTTTTTATTATTTTTTTATTAACACTTGTTTGAGGCAAACCGAAAAAAGAGTGAAATTCAGAAAACCAGTGGAGGGCCACTCCTCCAGAATACACTGAGTTGGCTCTGATAGGAATAAGGGACGGCCGATTATGGATGGGATTACAGGTGCTGCACAATCTGACCCTGGTGCCGGCTCCTCGAAGCAAGTAACACTGGGTACGTGTGCGATATATTACTATTTTAAGTTTTAAATATGGCTGACTGTAAGTCTCTGCAGTCGAGGGAAATGCAGTGTCCCTGTTGAAGCCAGCACACACACACAGTCTCCCACACAGAGGTCAGTATGCAGCAGACAGAACACCAGAAACATATTGGCCTACTTTTATTTATCAGGGAGGAAGAAATGATGAAGACACTCTGTCTGTGTTCTGGGACAGTTGCTGAGGTGAATGCACTGGGCTTTATATTAAGGCAAACATTTGAATGTGTGGCATAAAACAGGGACTGGCCCAAGTTACACTTCTCTTTTATTGTAGGATTTTTCACAACCTGTCCCAACTGAAGCCTCTACCTCAACAGGCTTCAAAAGAAATGTGAACAAGGTAAGGATTTAAAACCCTTGACATATATTACAGGTGTTTGTCAAGGAACTTTTTGTAAGTTGATTAGCCTCCCAAAAACTTGTAATGATCATGTTTGTGGTGGAATTATTTTTCAGGTGGAAACAGACTCAGTCAGACTCAGGGCCCTTTACAAAAGGAGCCTATGGGGCTAGACTGCACACTAAAGGAGCCTATGGAGCTAGACTGCACACTAAAGGAGCCTATGGAGCTAGACTGCACACTAAAGGAGCCTATGGAGCTAGACTGCACACTAAAGGAGCCTATGGAGCTAGACTGCACACTAAAGGAGCCTATAGAGCTAGACTGCACACTAAAGGAGCCTATAGAGCTAGACTGCACACTAAAGGGGCCTATAGAGCTAGACTGCACACTAAAGGAGCCTATAGAGCTAGACTCCACACTAAAGGAGCCTATAGAGCTAGACTGCACACTAAAGGAGCCTATGGAGCTAGACTGCACACTAAAGGAGCCTATAGAGCTAGACTGCACACTAAAGGAGCCTATAGAGCTAGACTGCACACTAAAGGAGCCTATGGAGCTAGACTGCACACTAAAGGAGCCTATGGAGCTAGACTGCACACTAAAGGAGCCTATAGAGCTAGACTGCACACTAAAGGAGCCTATGGAGCTAGACTGCACACTAAAGGAGCCTATGGAGCTAGACTGCACACTAAAGGAGCCTATGGAGCTAGACTGCACACTAAAGGAGCCTATGGAGCTAGACTGCACACTAAAGGAGCCTATAGAGCTAGACTGCACACTAAAGGAGCCTATAGAGCTAGACTGCACACTAAAGGGGCCTATAGAGCTAGACTGCACACTAAAGGAGCCTATAGAGCTAGACTCCACACTAAAGGAGCCTATAGAGCTAGACTGCACACTAAAGGAGCCTATGGAGCTAGACTGCACACTAAAGGAGCCTATAGAGCTAGACTGCACACTAAAGGAGCCTATAGAGCTAGACTGCACACTAAAGGAGCCTATGGAGCTAGACTGCACACTAAAGGAGCCTATGGAGCTAGACTGCACACTAAAGGAGCCTATAGAGCTAGACTGCACACTAAAGGAGCCCATAGAGCTAGACTGCACACTAAAGGAGCCTATAGAGCTAGACTGCACACTAAAGGAGCCTATGGAGCTAGACTGCACACTAAAGGAGCCTATAGAGCTAGACTGCACACTAAAGGAGCCTATAGAGCTAGACTGCACACTAAAGGAGCCTATAGAGCTAGACTGCACCCTAAAGGAGCCTATAGAGCTAGACTGCACACTAAAGGAGCCTATGGAGCTAGACTGCACACTAAAGGAGCCTATAGAGCTAGACTGCACACTAAAGGAGCCTATAGAGCTAGACTGCACACTAAAGGAGCCTATGGAGCTAGACTGCACACTAAAGGAGCCTATGGAGCTAGACTGCACACTAAAGGAGCCTTTAGAGCTAGACTGCACACTAAAGGAGCCTATAGAGCTAGACTGCACACTAAAGGAGCATATAGAGCTAGACTGCACACTAAAGGAGCCTTTAGAGCTAGACTGCACACTAAAGGAGCCTTTAGAGCTAGACTGCACACTAAAGGAGCCTATAGAGCTAGACTGCACACTAAAGGAGCATATAGAGCTAGACTGCACACTAAAGGAGCCTTTAGAGCTAGACTGCACACTAAAGGAGCCTATAGAGCTAGACTGCACACTAAAGGAGCCTTTAGAGCTAGACTGCACACTAAAGGAGCCTTTAGAGCTAGACTGCACACTAAAGGAGCCTATAGAGCTAGACTGCACACTAAAGGAGCCTATGGAGCTAGACTGCACACTAAAGGAGCCTATGGAGCTAGACTGCACACTAAAGGAGCCCATAGAGCTAGACTGCACACTAAAGGAGCCTATAGAGCTAGACTGCACACTAAAGGAGCCTATGGAGCTAGACTGCACACTAAAGGAGCCTATAGAGCTAGACTGCACACTAAAGGAGCCTATGGAGCTAGACTGCACACTAAAGGAGCCTATAGAGCTAGACTGCACACTAAAGGAGCCTATAGAGCTAGACTGCACACTAAAGGAGCCTATGGAGCTAGACTGCACACTAAAGGAGCCTATAGAGCTAGACTGCACACTAAAGGAGCCTATAGAGCTAGACTGCACACTAAAGGAGCCTATGGAGCTAGACTGCACACTAAAGGAGCCTATGGAGCTAGACTGCACACTAAAGGAGCCTATGGAGCTAGACTGCACACTAAAGGAGCCTATAGAGCTAGACTGCACACTAAAGGAGCCTATAGAGCTAGACTGCACACTAAAGGAGCCTATAGAGCTAGACTGCACACTAAAGGAGCCTATAGAGCTAGACTGCACACTAAAGGAGCCTATAGAGCTAGACTGCACACTAAAGGAGCCTGACTGTGAGCTGAGGAGGCTCCACATTTAAAAAATAAATGTAACAGCTAGATTAAACTGATCTCAGTATGTGAACTTATTTAACCAAGTAACACTTTAGCATGAATATTTATTAATGCAACTTTCTATTGCAAAGAAATAGAAAGTTTCTATCCCCCCCCCCCTCCATAGGCTCCTTTAGTTCGTACTGTACTAAATTTAACTAGCTTTCCTCAAAGCGCTGACACAACATACTCAAGGAAAGTAGATTGTTATCTGTTAATTTTACTATTAATTTAAAGATTCATCTCACAGAAAATAATAATTTCACATGTTCACATAATCTCTACCTGAACATTAAGGCTGTGAAAGGACTTTCTATTAACATAATCTGCCTCATGTTCTCCTAGAGAAGTGGAGATTGCAACATGTGTGCAGGCTATTGCTCCAATGACTCTATAGGGAATCCTATCATAAGATTAAAATAATGCTTAACATGTACTGTATTAAATAGTACATTTGTGAAATTTGCTTTTTGAAAGAAAAAAAAACGTGATGTCACCCTATCAATATATTTTACCGGCAATTTTATAAAAACCCTCTCTTATGGACATGGTCAATAAATGTCTGGGGAACACTATTAAACTATTAATGTACTCCTGCAGAGCGAGGACCACCTTGCGAATGGTTCGACAAACCGTGTTTCCCCCTAGATTCTGTGCATCACCGATCGTGCAAGTATGTAGGCTACCACTTGCAAAAAAAAAAAACGAAACGCAATACCATTTATGGTACAGTAAGTGCATGAATTCGATGTGTTAAATTATATATGTGCGGCTCAAGAAGTTTGCAAAGATAAGATATTCCTTCCGCAGAAAATCTGTATCTTTCATACACTATCAGAAAAGGCAAGGGGATTTTGTCCGGCTAAAAAACTCTTTCTCTACGATGTGCTCGTCTAACAATTTGCGCTGAGATGTCCACAGGATTTGAAAGAAAATGTAAAGCCATTGCAACAAACACTGGGAATTAGTTACGTCACCTATATGTTTCTTTGCTCACAGCTGATTGGTCAAACTTCAGTCTGAGATCTCGAATCCAGAACTTAACCTGCCCCGGAGCAGGCTAGCCGTGCAGCGTAAGGTACCATGGCAACGAACACCGATTAAAGCCGAGCTACTTTCATAGTACCTAAAACCCAGGGTTGGCGGAAACTAAGCTGAAACATAGCTGGCTAGCCACCTAAACCGGCTTCATGGTATAGGCCCCAGGTAGACCTTTTCACGTCGTTTGAGGAGCTGAAGATCACTGCACCTGGGCTTTCAAGACAAGCATTTGTGAAAATGTTACAAAAGCGCTCACAGCAATTTGGAAGGGTGTTATGATCAGGCACACTGGCCACAACATAAAGTGACCGCAAAGTCAGCTGTACTCGTTTGTCTAGGGGATTTATTAAACAATTGAGTAAATTATAAACAAAACTGAAATTGGGAAATGAATACAACAGAGCAAAACATTGCAGGAAGATCAACAATAGGCGTGGTGGCCGGTACACAAGTCTCTCCCTCCTCTCCTTCCTCTCTGCACGAAGTCCCTCAGCTTTAAAGGGTGTCTCTCCGCCCACTCGTTACCTGATCACACCTGCACACAATAACAAATGGAAAAACATACTGCCAAGCAGCCAAACATTAGTAAAAGAAACAGGGGAACGTAACAAAGGGTAAGACTTGAAAGCCATTAGTTTTCTGCATTTATGCAAGTCTTACTGGCATGTCACTGTATTCAAATTTTTATAATTCCAGAGTGGTAACATTTGTGGCAACGTCTTCCAAAAAGCTTTCCTTGAATGGACATATTGTCGTCATGAAAGAGAAAAACTCTGCGGCATTGATCACTTCTCCTGCCCAGCTTGCACCCCAGATACAGTTGCTGTTTCTGCAGATGGAAACAGAAAATTATATAGATTCAACAAAACAAAGGGGTATATTATTACATTTACATTTAATCATTTAGCAGACGCTTTTATCCAAAGCGACTTACAAATGAGGAGAACAATAGAAGCAATCAGACCAGGGATAGGCAACGTCGATCCTGGAGTGCCACTGTCCTGCAGAGTTTAGCTCCAACCCTAATCAAAGACACCTGAGCAAGCTAATCAATGTCTTCAGGATTACTAATGCTAAAGGCAGGCGAGTTTATATCAGGGTTGGAGCTAAACTCTGCAGGACAGCGGCACTCCAGGATCGATGTTGCCTATTCCTGAATCAGACCATCAAGAGGGCAACAGTATACAAGTGATCTAACAAGTCTCAGTTACTCTAGCACAGTACACATAGCAAGGTATTATTATTTTATTTGTTAAATCAGGAAAACAAATATAATAGTGTAGAATAGAAAAGGTAAGTGCTAGTATTAATTGATCAGGGGTTGACATAAAAGATGTCTAGATTTTTTTTTTAATCAATATGTTATTAATAACATTACTCTGTCAACATTTCTTGTGAATATTTTTTGTCATTAACATTTTCTTTATGTAGGGCAGAGGATCAACCATTTTTTGATGGAGTTTTTCTGGCCAATGACAAAGCTGTAGCAACATTTGTTGATTGTGTTCGTGAGAAGACTATTCCAGTAAGATATTTGTCAAAAGACTTGGGATTGTACACAGTGAATCAGGATTTAGTTTGTATATATTTGATATGACACTGTGTTACAGGTACATGGAAAAGGCATATGTGGAACATCAACATGGGCTGCAGCCAGGGAGACCTCTAAAAAGACAAACACCAAATGTGATGAAGAGGGCCTAGAGGTGGCAGTTTGCAGACACTGCATATTGCTTAGAGGTCTGAACATGTTTAGAGGGGAGATATTTGCATATTCTCTGTTTCTGCAAAACGAACTGGCCAAAAAAACAAACTGCAAGTGCTTCTGCACTGACATAATGTGTAGATATTGGCCCTATCTGCAAAAGGTGGCTCAAGCATTCCCAGAAATGCAAAACTTAACTCAGATGAAGCCATTTCTCTCAGTTATGCATGCAAAGGGGCACTCTACAAAATGTGAGGTAAATGTATATTCTCGAACAAAATGGTAAGCTCTTTACCATTTTGACGTCCTTTAACGTGATATTTTTATTTTGGACATCTGGTGTGTATGCTGTAGGTGCAGTGGGGTGGCAAAAACCAAACAGGGGCAGGCACAACGATTGGTGAAGAAGTTGAACAAGTCAACAGCTTTTTGTCCCGTGTGGCTCTAACTACAAAATACATGAGTAAGGCTAGTAAGTGGTCCTTTTTTACAGTTCTCATGTGTTGTGCTTTGGTAGCGTTATAATTGTTAAAACAGCTTGCTTTTTGATCGTTTTCTTTCATTCATCATACTTGGTGACAAATCACTAGTTTAAAAGCACATTTAATCCTTTCATCATTACAGCACGAGTAGATATGATCACATTGCATGCCAGAGGATGGAATGAGCGGAAAAAAAGAAACCTGCACAAGTACTTGTCTACACGGTACTTGAAGGTAATTAAAAATAAAGATTTCATCAATCAAGGTTAAATTTCAACTGACTAAAGTCCACTGATAAGTTGTACATAGTATCTAATACTTTTAGTATTGCCGAAGGTTTGTGTGACTTTCCATTAATTATATTTTTGAGACTATCCAAAAGACAAAGGACGTCAAAGAGGACATTGAGGCTATAAAGAAGTGCACACAAAGGTCTGATGAGGAACTACAACAGTGGGTCACTGATGTGAGACAGTGGGCAGTTGACAGTAAGTATTTACTTGTTGCAGTCTCCTATCAATAGAAAATTATCATAAATTTAAAAATGATTAAAAAACTTTATTTTTCCTTGCTAGTTTGTGTTTTAACACCTGACCCCTTAAAGGAACACTCCACCTTTTTGGAAATAGGCTCATTTTACAACTCCCCCAGAGTTTAACCGTTGAGTTTTACCGTTTTCGAATCCATTCAGCCGATCTCTGGGTCTGGCGGTACCACTTTTAGCATAGCTTAGCATACATCATTGAATCTGATTAGACCGTTAGCATCTCTCTCAAAAAAATGATCAAAGAGTTTCGATATTTTTCCTATTTAAACTTGACTCTTCTGTAGTTACATCGTGCACTAAGACCGACGGAAAATGAAAAGTTGCGATTTTCTAGGCCGATATGGCTAGGCACGTAATTTCCAGTCACTTACCTAGCTGGGCACTATTTTCAGGCGCTGCGTCATATCATTGCGCCTGCTGCATACATGGTACGGCAGCAAAGTTCCTTGATTATTACGCAGGAATGAGAGTATAGTTCCTAGCCATATCAGCCTAGAAAATCGCAACTTTTCATTTTCCGTCCGATCCTTAGTATACGATGTAACTACAGAAGAGTCAAGTTTTAAATAGGAAAAATATTGAAACTCTTTGGTAATTTTTTTTTAGAGAGATTCTAACGGTCTAATCCGATTGGTGTGGCACAGAAAATGCATGATACTGATGAAAGACCTTCACAAATTCTTTACAGCTCCAGATGACCTCAGAACAGATGATCCAGTGGCGTTGCAACATCTGATTGAAGGCCTATTCTTGGGCATCCAGCAGAAAAAGCGGGATCTGTATCGAGTAACCGGTAAGTAGCCTCCATGCCTTCATGTTCTTGTGGAGTTCATTTTAAAATGTGATATATATGGCTATAACCAAGTAATTTAAATTGAATCACATCTTAAAACAAAGTCTATCATCTACACTGTGCACTTAAACCACTACATAACCTTCTTATATTGAGTGAACAGTGCTGCCTTCCTATATGTCCAATGTTACCATTAGGGATGGCCCGATACCGATACTGGCATCGGGGATCGGGCCGATACTGTCCTAATATACTCGTACTCATACTCATAAAAATTCGCCGATACCACGCACCGATACCACGTACATTTTGCAAAACGAAACTGGCCGCCGTGAGTGCTTTGTCGAGGTGAACTGAGGCATAGGAAAGTATAATGTCGGCGGTTTGGGCTCATTTCAAGATAAGGGATGATGACAACAGCAAGGCAGACTGTGAGTTATGTTCAGCTAAGGTGTCGAGAGGAGGGAAAGAAAGTACATCGTTTAACACCAGCAATCTAATTAAACATCTGAAGACGCATCATAGATCTGATGGCCGAGCGCGCGCGCGGTAATGCACTCACTCTGTGTGTGCGGGTGCGGGAGAATAAAACGATTCGCGGGACTCCCGCAAACTAGAAATATCTATGAATAAAACATAAAAACTAAAATATTTTTATTCATCTCTTGCAGAAAAGCAACAAGAACAACTACAACAAAATAGAAACGATTTACAGGCCAGAGTTTCTATTCATAACATGGTTACAGCGTTGAGCGATGTAGCCAATCACAGACATATGTGTTGATTTCTTGAACGCAATGGCCAATCAGAAGCATTTAAGATAGACTCCCCTCACCGCTCAAAACGGACTTTTTTGTTCAGTGCTGAATTCTGTATGCTGGCAAATCCTCTAATTATAAAAAAAAAAGTGTGGATATTATGAGAGATTGATTGTGCAGTCAGCTTCATTGATAATAACAGAGATGTGTGAGATCGCGATGAACTGTCAGCTTTTAGGATTTATTAAGGGAGCACACTTTGCGCGCATTCAGTCATGCCAGACCATGCACGCAGTAGCCTGCTTGCTTTTATGTTAAATTAACAGTGGTTTGTGTGTTAATACTAGGGGTGTAACGGTACACGTATTCGTATTGAACCGTTTCGGTTCGAGGCTTCCGGTTCGGTACGCATACAAACCGAACGATTCCTTGGACCATTTTTCTTGCCGACAAAATTCGCGCTGGCGCGACCACCACAACGTTGCGCAACATCAAATGGCAAACGTAATGAAAGCGGAACGAAACTGCGCTACTCATTATATTGTGCTTCACGGATCGTTTGACCAGCAACATCTGTGCAGCGCGAGCCGATCTCGATCAAGCGATACTGTTACAACACAGCGCTAAGAGATCCAGTAAAGAAAACATTTGAATTCGCCACTGAAGTAATAACATCGCTGCGAGATCTAGTGAGAAGCATTTACATTTCTCCGTTATTAACCATAGATCTCTATTAGATCAAACAGCGCTGACGTGGACACCAGGAGAAACATTGTGCCGTGAATGAACTAGTAATACTTTACGTCCACAGACCAGCAACATTCACCATGGATTTAATATAGTAGGCTAACACTAACTGTAACCAGTTTGGCTGGAATAGTGAACTGCTTTCAAGTACTTCACACATCTTTTTCCAGCACTTCAAAACTCAAATAATATATAAATAAATATATATATATATATTTAAATGTTATTTTTAATGTGATGACCAAAACATTATTTGTTCATCCTTCAAAGATGACCCCCATTTATAAACCTGAAAGTTTCAAGATGTAGGAAAACTCAGTTATTTAAAAATATTTTTTCTTTTAACAAATAAGAAATTTCTCTGGCATTTCTTTCTTTTTGCTGTATCGAAAACGTACCGAACCGTGACTTTAAAACCGAGGTACGTACCGAACCGTGATTTTTGTGTACTGTTACACCCCTAGTTAATACATTTATTATTTTACTAATTTTTATTTATTTTTAGACTTGTTAAAACAAGCAGAGAAGAAAATAAAAACAGTCTTCTAACCTGTGTTCTAAAATAGTCGTCTTCTTTTCTGGGAGCCTATTACTTTTGCGGTAGAAATATCGGTATCGGTACTCGGTATCGGCAAGTACACAAATGTAAATACTCGTACTCGTATCGGTTTGAAAAAAAATGGTATCGGGCCATCCCTAGTTACCATCGCCCAACTCCCTGCATTACTTGAACATTGGCCAGATTCCAGATTATTTATTATGATTAAATGACCAGAAGTGTTGTCAAAATATTCTACAATTGCATTTTTAATCGCTGATGTTATGTGAGCTTTCTACCATAATTTGTAAGGTGCCTTTTGGATGTCCATTAGCACAATGATCAACTTTATGCGTATCCTCCTTAAACCTCTTTTGCTGTGTTTTTTGCGGCAGACCGTAACAAACAGCGACACAAGATCCGAAGACGGATTAGAGAGGACAAGAAAAAGCTGTTTAATGCCATATCCCAATACAATGATCTTCCAACCACCACAGAGTCTGTAGATTCAATTGAAGACCTTCTGGCAACAGAAAGCCCTATCTGGCCTTGGGATTCTGGTATGTAAAGTTTGACATTAATCATTTTAGTGAATCCCCATTTGTTTCAGAACATCGGAGACAGACAATAATTTTATTTTATTCTTGAAACCTTCTTGTTTTTGCCCACTCAAACTACACTAGAGGAAGTGAGTAAAGGTCTGATTCCTCAGATTAATGTGTCAAGGAGGTTCGCCCCTTTTCTTTTCCCTACTGTAGATTCAACACCAATCACTTGATGCCTATGTTGTAGGGACAGAGAATTGTAACGCTATTGGATTTTACTCCCAAAAGGCATTAAGAGGTAGTATTTTAGTATGGTGGTTAATTGAATTGGTCATTTGTCTTCATAGAACATGACACTTCCTTAGGCATGAAGAAGAAGGTTTTTGACAAGGTGATGCAGCTGGAGAGACTGATTGAGGAAGAGGCTATACTTGTAGGAAGAAATGAAACAGCATTGGACCCATCTTACAAGAACCTGCAGGGCCTTGAAGGACCAGGCTAGTGTACTATCAGATGACCTGGCCACACAGAGTGAGTACTAATTTCTTTATGCTGTTTACTTCATACAGTTATATTAAACAGCTTTAGAGATGGTAATTCATAGAAACTGCCATATTGATGTATTAGTGCACACTTCAAATATGTTTTTATTGTATACACCAATTTGATTTTTAGGCTACCCTTCAGGTCTTTCTGGTCAAGCTTACCATGGCCTGTACAGTGCTGTCCTCCAAAAACTTGAGGAGCTCAAGACGGACCTGGTAGCTGTGAAAGAAACTTACTCACAAATAGTGGTAGGTGGGAATGGTGGAGCTGTTGTTGTTGAAGAAGAAGAAGAGGAAGACCCATATGAGCATGTCTCCACAGATGCCTCTACAGATGATGAATTATAGATTCTGTCCTCTCCACTGCACAAATCATAATGCATGTTATACATTTTTTTTATCTCATCTGAATGTAAATATGGCAACTGTTGTGGTAATATCCTTTGTTTTAGTGAGAAGTATGTATGTACGCAGTGGAATGTGTTTAGTTGGCAGTTGAGAGAATGCCATGCTCTCTCCCCATTGTAAAGAATAAAACCTTGAACCTGAATTTTCTATCACTGCCTGACTGATTCTTAATATCTCTAGTAAAACAATGATCGTCATTATGTCACAGGTTGGTTATCGTTTGTCATTTTTATATTTTACATGTTTGTTCACAACATATTTACTACATTGACAAATGGATCAACAACAGTATACACTTTTTACAACACATGCGTGGTTCCTCAAGGCCTTTTACATTGAGGCAGCTTCTTCACCACATCACTTTTAGGAACATGTCCATCACTACAGCCAGATTGTCAAAGAACTCCCCGACTGCAGTTTTATTAAAGGCTGTAGCCCTGCCCGGGGATGTTGCCTCTGGAGATCGGACAGAGCGATGGCGACGTGCTAGGAAGCTGTCAAACCAATCTTCACCTATAGTAGACAGTCCATTATTAGCTATACGATTTAACTTTGTGGCAAGATCAGTTGGCCTTAGTTAATCTACAGAATCATGTGATCTCTTGCACACCCTAGCCTACCTGCACATTGTGCAACATGTATGATATAAGTTTTTCTACCTGAATCAATTTGCTTTGGCACAACAGTTGATGAAGTTGACAGCAAGAAAATTGAAAATGTACTTTTACATGAAATTTTTTTTTGTGTGAAATAAACATGCTTACCACAGCACTATGAGGTCCTCTCCTTCATGGCCAAGGGGAAATTTGAGGGGCTTGAAAACATAATGGTCACATGACCACAAATGTATTCCGTTGCCTAGATACAGGGGTTCATATTACCCGATGTCTCACATTACCCCGTTCTCCCCTACAGTATGCAGCATTCATTAACAAAGTGTTGTAAATACTATAATACAGTATACTACAATTTACTATAGTAAATACTATTGTTTCACGTCCGAAAGTAAACGCAAACTAAATACAAACAGCGCCGTATTCACCCAAATAGCATTATTCATATAAAGCACGTTAATCCTTACGCTGCTAACACAAAGTGCATTAGGCTATTGTGTAGCTATGCTAACTGCTAATTTCTAAGCACAAAGGGGCAGTTTAGTAAAACCATATGGCCAAACAAACGTTTTAAAACTCCGGCTGCAGTAAAACCTTGTTATATTCTGTTCATATATGGTTTTATAACCTTATTTTTAACTCCTATTTTGCTAACAGGACGAGCTGTGGTGCTGATGTTTTTTAAAGCTGTTTCAAAATATAAACTAACATCTTTACTTTTTCTTAACATAGATCATCTAAATACAGTGAAAGAACGACTTCGGCTGTACAATATGTTTGATATATTCAGTAGATGTATCTTTTTACAACCCTATTCACCCTAACCCTATTCACAGCAATACTTTGCTAATGGGAAGAACTACAAATATGACGCTAATTTGTATCAATATGCATGGCGCTGCTATAGGGAATTGTAGTTTTAAATTAAATATAACTTACTACTTAAAATCGGAAGTTATAAATACTTAACTAAGAGTACACTTAGGGATTTAAGTGGATGTTAATCCCATTTGTGTGATAATATTTTAAATATCTAACTGCTAAATAGGTGAAAATCAATTTTGACCATAATTGACTGCACCCCCTTTTAGTGACTCTATCCATAATAGTATAGTCACATAGCTAAAGTCAAGAGCTCTCTATAACAATTGGTCCCATGTCTGTAGCCCCTTCTGTTCCTGAATGACAAGGCTTTCAACATGCACTGAGGTCAAGGTTCACAGGTCAATATTTCAAAGCAGGAGCCATTTCCAATCTTCATACTGAGATATATTACTCTCCAGGCCAAGACCTTTCCAACAATGTATTTGGTTTAGTCCTACGTCAAGGCTTTAATTTCAACATTTCATGGACACAGCCCTGTCGCAGGCATGGTTTCAGTGAGGTCTTAGGAGGCCCAAACTCCAGCCTTCAACCTCACATCAGGCAATGCCATCACAATTGTGTTTATTACAGTAGTACACATATGTATGTACTACACCCAAGTAAAATATACACTATTTAAGTGTTTTTGCACGAGTCATGTACTTGTGAGCATCTGCATTAGTCTAAAGAGTCAGCCAATTAGGTGTCCTAATGGTACTTTCATAGGAAGTTCACTCAACAGGCAATGCCATCACAATTGTGTTTATTACAGTAATGCACATATGTATGTACCACAGTAAAATGTGTACTATTTAAGTGTTTTTACTTGAGTCATGAACTTGTGAGCATCTGCATTAATCTAAAGAGTCAGCATGATACATTTTATTTATTTGATGAATGGAGTTTAAAAGAACATTTATTTTAAATAGAAAGCTTTTGTAACATTGTTAAATAGAAAGCTTTTGTAACATTGTTAAATAGAAAGCTTTTGTAACATTGTAAATGTCTTTACTGTCACTTTTGATCAATTTAATGTATCCTTGCTGAATAAAAGTATAACCCTACTTTCTTTTAAAAAAAAAAAATTAAATATGTATTCTGTTAAGTTCACACAACAGGCAATGTCATTACAATTGTGTTTATTACAGTAGTGCACATATGTATGCATCAAGACAACGGAAGATATTTCTCCATACAGTTTTACAAGATGTCAGTGAACACTGTAGTATACCGGTAATCTGATTTTATTGTCTATATTATGTACATTTTGATGATGCAATATGGAAAGCATAACAGAAAAACATCTATGGTTTAAATTCTATTTGATGGTGTTCATCAACAAGTATGCTGAAACAACAAACAGTATATAGATATTGCATACATGGCCTACATACATACACGTACAGTATAATATGGAAATACTAAAGTAAAGTACATCAGAATCATACTTGGCAATATTACATACCCTGCCAATGTATTTTTTACATGCAAAAATAACAATGATTTATTTAAAGCAGTACTAAGGAGTTTTGGGCTGAAACTAACAAGCTCACTACCAAACAGGGATACAAAAACCCAACAAACACCACCAACAGTTAAATTGGCAGAGATTGAAACTGTCTCTTAACAATATAAGTCAGTAGTCTTATAGGTTAATGAACACGTGAAAAGCAAATAATGCATTGTAATAAAATGCTAAATGACTTTTAACGTTATTCATTCGCTACTTGGTGCCAGTCAGGAGAAACGACAGCTTTTCTTTTTTGATGTCAGAAAAAAAAGTCCAATTTAAATTTTTGATAATTTCTTCTTTCATTTTTGAGTTTTGAATTTAAGAATTAAGGCAGCTAAATATATCTTAATAAAATCTTAGATTAAATAATTGACATTCTATAAAAGTGCTGAAAACGGAAAAGCAATAAAAAAAAAAGCTCAAAAAAGAACTTTATCAACAGTTAGTATTTTGTCTTTGTTTCTAATAAAAACAATCTGTAAATTTTAGCAAAGGGCCATGATTTATAATCATGTCAATAATTTCCTGTAGATATGTTGCCCTTGATTATCTCTAAGCTATGGGTAAAAACACTTATTAGCTTTGGTTTGAAATGTAAAAGTCAAAGTGCACTATTTTCCAACAGTTGGGTTTCTAATGGCAATCCCCTTATACTGTAAATCTCTCCATAAAAATGGCTGTTTAATATAAAGGCAAGTCAAGTTTATTTTGTACACATCTTCAGTGCATCGGTGCTGTCCTTAATGTCCTCGAAAGCACCTATACTGCTGTATGCATTTACAGCCTGTCTGTGTTGACTTCTGAGTGACCTCAGATTGATGAGACTGTTGAGCCCACATGTAGTGTCCTCTGTCAAGTCACCAAAAACTGTAGAGGAACTGTAAGGAAAAACAGAAAGAAAAAGATGATATCACACAGGATTATGGGAAATGCAGTTCATAATGAGGTGGTGACGATCAGGGGAAGAGACCTCTAGTGCAAACCCAGGGAACACAAACCAGACACTGTGACAGATATCACATGACAAAAAGTGATTAACACAGTGGTCAACTTAGTAATAAACACAAAACTTCTTCAGATAGTGTTCATAATTTTCTTACCATCTGCCCATTCTCTTATTTCCAGCTGGTAAGGTAAGCATTCAGGGTTTCCAGGTCTCAAAGTGGATCTGTATAGCTTTAGAAGTCTAAAATGACAAGAAAATTATTACTAGAGTATGAACCACTATTTTATATTTGTTATCTGGTCACTTGATATTCATAATACAGGTTATTCTGTTCAATCCTGTTCAGCTTGTGTAAAACAAGTAACATTTGTTTCTAGGAAATTGAAACATTATTTCAGTCTCTTTCTATGTATTTCAATTTATATGTAATTATATGCTAATATTAAATCATTTTGATGCTTCGAAGGCATAATTATTGCATTACCAATGAAAAATAGATCAAAAGATACAACTAATACTGGTCTTCTATCCAAATACATAGGAATATAATGATTGGTACATCTACACGGCATGCCAACTACTGTTCCACTTCCTGCCCTAGGGGTGGAACCAGCACCATCGTGATGTTCTCCACACAATGTCATCTGAACAGAGGGACACAAACCTAAACATCAAGGGCATACACTAAAGCAAATGTCTCCAACTACATCCATTTTAATTAATCTAAAGCCTAATCAAAACTCAAACTGCCACAAAATATAATAGGTTCCTTCCTGGACCATACCCCACCCATCCATCAAGTTACAAGTAATCCTGCTTACAAACAAGATACATACACATACAAACACAGGTGAAAACATAACATCTTTGACAGACGTAGATATAACGGTTATTCATACAAAACTGACATTTAACACAGGATTTTTAATTAGGTTATTTCTAAAGATATGTATGCACTTGTACAGTATATCTGATATACAATTTAGGCAATGAATAATAAGCCAATAACTTTGTTTATGTTTGTAGTTATTTTATTCATTATAATAAAAAAAAAAAAAAAAAAAAAAAAAAAAATGTTTAATTCATTCTTCAAGAAGGGAGGAGGGCTCCCAGGAGTCCTTCCATTTGGCCCCACTGTAAAGAGACAACATTTTGAGTAAAAAAATTACATTTGCTGAGTAACTCTGTCAGGCTAGCAAAATGGTATATCATTTTATGAAATATAACTATTAAAAAATATTCAAACATTTCAGTAACTGTTGGCATTGTTAATGTTTAAACTTTTGTGTATGGTGTGTAAGTAATAAACTGTACATTAGTACACCTACCAGGTTTTGCATGGAACCCAACAAATGAGGACCTCCTCAGTTCCCTATAGAATAAACACACAAAAAAAAGACTATCTATCACAACACAAGTTTCCACAACACAATATCCAGCAACGTTTGTCTTGCAATTGTGGTGTGTCATGTCAGGAGTCCTCAAAATATACTTTGTTGGAAATATTAACATGTAATAACATTTAAACAATAACATTTAGCCTACTGATGTAAGATGGTGTTTCAAAGTGGTACAGTACAATATCATACGTCTGAGTGGTCTAGTAAATTACATGAAAACCTTGTGACAGTTTCAATTCATGTTAACTTTACATTACCAACATATTTAAAGCGTTTATCCTTTTTTTATCTATGCATTAATGTTTTCAGGGTTTCTGCAAGTTTCAACAAGTAAATGTGAGATTTTAAAGAAATTTTTAAGACCATTATGAATCAAATTTAAGACCTATTTCACATCAATACTTGCGAAAAAGTATGAAGGCGATGAAGGAAAATCAAAGTCGAGGATTTACTTGCAAAGTACATTAATTTACAGAACTGTGTGTGCAATTGTAGGTTTCATATTGGTCAGACAGACAGAAAACAAATAACTACAAGTACAGTTAAATAAATTCCAACATAATTAAGACCTGCCTAAACATAGTTAAAACCTACTACGTAATACCTTCATATATTAAATACTTTTTTTTACAAATTTGTTGGTTGGTAACCGAAGTATTGATTGGATAGCAGTCTACATCATATGAGCAATATGTACAGCCAAATTCTTTTCTGTTATTGTAAAGTAAACTTTGTATGCATCTTGTTTATAAAACTGGTTAAATTAGTGCTCACTGCATGAACACTAAATCCAGATTATTGTTCTCCAAACATCCAGTTGTAGAGTCAAATGCTCAAACAATGCAGACATTTTTTTAAAGCAGTCTTAGGCCACATGTCCACCAAACCGTTTTTTAGCCAGCTGAAAAAGCTAGGCGCTCTGCTGAAATCGCCTAATATATGAAATATCCGCAAAAGTGTACTAGTATCTCATTTCACAGATCGTTTGTTTCTGTGTTGTTTCTATATAAAAATGATGATATATTAAAAAGTATTTGCTCTGGCTCTTGTTTGAAATTATTTTTGTTTCATTATTATGCTTGTTGTTGTCATCTGTTGACGTTGTACAAGCAGAATGTGGCGGTTGGTCGGTGTGGTATTAGTCCCGGCCCTCCTCCACTGTGATTAGACGGCTGGGTAAAAAGTGACAGTGACGAGCGCTGCGTTTTACCCAAAGTTGAAAATTCATCAACTCTCGGCGACGCTGAAACGCTGAACGGTCAGTGCATCAGCATGAAAAATACACTCAGCGTCTCGTTACACTCATGCCGTTTTAAAACATTGGCGCTCCCATTGAAAACAATTGGAAAAATACGCCAGCCACGTGAAAAAAAACCCGCTTTGGTGGACACAGGGCCTTTTTTCATTGTAGAATCAAAAAGGATTAAAATATTAATGAGTGAATGCGAGTACATCGATATAAAGCAAGACAGTTTGAAAAGGCTTTATAAAGACAAACCTCTCTCACTCTTCTTTTCGAAACCTTGGAGTACTCAAAGTTGTTTTGCCTCACTCTCCTACAGCATTCTGGACACTCATCTGAAAGATAGGCAATATAACATTGAAATAAGTATACCAATATACCAGTATAGACAATACCAAACTATGACAAACTGTTACCAAATGCCAAACTGAATGTGTATTTGAATGTGTAGTTGATACATCAAATCATTTTAAATAAAGAAAATGTACTTAACACTTTTTTTTTTTTGCTTCATCTTGCTGGCTAACCTCTGTTGGACTGGATCTGTATAAAGAATATACAAGATACCACATTTTATTAAAGGTGACCTATAATTCAAAATTGAATTTACCTTGGTATAGTCAAATAACAAGAGTTCAGTGCATGGACATGACTAAGTTCACACTGCAGGCAAAAGTGGCCCAAATCTGATTTTTTTGGGGTCAAGTGACCAGGTCAGATTTCATCAGAGGTAATGTGAACACTCAAATCTAGCCCAGATCTGATTTTTTTTTCAAATCAGATTTAGACCACATACATATGTGGTCCTGAATCAGACCCAGATCTGATTTTTTTTCAATGCGGCCGCAGTGTGAACAATCAAGGCGGATTTGATGCGACTTTTACGTCAATCTACGTCGACATTTGTCACAATTATGCGCCGGCGAAGCCCTAGACACAACATACGCAGACAGTAGCCTAACATATACTTGACTAGATATGGAGAACAGCGATGAAGCGAGTCAATGAGAGTGAGGTGTTAGATCTAAGTAGTATATGGGGAGATACTTCAATTCAAGCTAGAAGGACCTACCGTAACCGCTCCGTTTTTGAAAAAATTGCACACGAAATGGAAGAACGGGACACAGGAGAACATGTGAACTAAGTGAAACTATTTGAAACTATTCACGTCATATTCCCACCACTCCTGGCTTCGTCTACGCATCCACAAAGATCTCTGTAGTGAATTTGCAAATATAAACCCGCAAAAGTTTCCATTACACAAACATTATGAAATAAATGCGAATATGCTTACTTCCGACCTCCATAACCTCCCAAACTTTAGTGCAACCGCGTGCTGCGTCTGATGTCATTGTTCTTTTGCGCATGCCGGTTAGTTTGAAACCTCAAACAGTTCACACTGCAATCAGATATAGGTCACATTTTAAAAGGTAATGTGAACAGCCAATCAAAAAATCGGATCTGAGCAAAAAATCAGAATTGAGCATTAGGACTTGCGGTGTGAATGGGGCCATAGAGTGAATCTCAAACTGGACTGTTTTCGCGTTCTCATTTAATTTACGTTTATGAAAAACACCCCTGAAAAACGGTCGGTTCTCCACACAATACCGACTGTGACGCAATAGTCGGGATCATTAATATGTACGCCTCCAAATATTTGCATAATGCAAGCCCTCAATGCCAGGCGGAACTGCGCAGCCGAAGCATGGCAGTTGCTCAGTGTGGATGTACACATGAACACAAAAGTATTTTTTAGTTCCTTCATCTGAGCCTCTGAAGAAACAATGGGTTAATTTTATTTTCTCTGGAAATTTCCAAACATTTCACCGACTGTTTCCTCAACTTGGGCCAATACAGAGCTGGCCTCGGATCGAGCTACCAAGCAACACTTTCTGATGAGTAATTGTTCAAGTTCAGACAGGTAATCTTTCTCTCAAAATCGTTCAATACTGTTTATGCATCAGTAAGTCAAGCCAGTGACTAAAATATCAGCTTCACATCGTTTCTTTTAGTAGGATGAAAATAATCGTATTTAAATTGTGAACAAATTATATACAGAAAGCGATTAAAGAACAATCTTTCCACACAGCGCGAGTTTATCTGGACACTTGCCAAACTCGTTATGAAATCAATGACGCACGTTACTGCACAACGAAGCTCTTACTGTATTTACATCATCGTGTTTGCATTGGTGAAAGCAGAGAGAGTGCAGAAACTGCTTTGCAATGATAAGATCTTCATTCTCGCGATCAACACACTGCCATCTGCTCAATGCTCATCACGGCAACATTTTATGTGATGGGAATAGATCTAAATACTTTAAAAACATCTCACGATTCGTTAATCTCGATAGCTGTTATAGTAAAAACGTATAATAGCAGTAGTAAAAGTATTCGGGAGAGAGTTTCACATGTAATGCGTACTAGCTATTTCATATGCAAGCATGTCAGCCAATCACAGCAGTGGCCGCGGTTACACTGAATCCCACAGCAGACACGCCCCTTCAAACAGTGTGTTCAAATCAGAGGCTAAAAGCAGGCTAGGAAAAATGCCATTTATTGCTAAATTATGATTATTTTTTATCTAAAAAACATACTAACATTATAAGGGTAACCCAGGAAACATTATAAAATAATAAAAAAAAAACATTCTAGGGCACCTTTAAACTCTATTTCTGTCAGGACCACTATCGTCAAATATAATTGACAGATAGCATACATTTTGAATTGTCGATATAGTTCTGTTCTGGGCAAGAACTCCCTGCGCATCCATGCAGCCTAGCATGGATAAGAGCAGGGAGAGCAGAAATAATAGAACAGAACCAACATAAATGCATTGCAGATATCATTAATTATTTTTAATGTACAACATAATTAGAGAATTTAAGTCTGATTCAGGGGGAATCAGAATTCCAAATCCTGACTGACGAGAGGTGGAGCTGGGGATGGAGGAGGGTATTTGGCTCCTGAAAACGCAATAGCTGCTGATAATACTGAAGGAGCTTATATATGTATACAGTGATAGGCGTCGTGTTCCTATAGGTAGAGGATCAGCTGATGCGAGCTTGACTAACGTGACCTGCCAGAACAGACGCTACGCCTAATATTTAAAGCTGCAGTCCAGCGTTTTTCCTCTTTGTTGCCATCTCTGTTCGAAATCTGCAATTGCAGTCATTCACGGAATTATCAATTTTACGTGAGTTGTACTTCGACACGACACAGCGCGGATGAACACAATGTTTGAGGAGAGTGTGAGGCTGTCAGTCACCGCGCCGGTGTGGATACTGGCAATTCAGAATCACAGATTATTATTTTTGGAAGTATGACCAACATAATAATTTTCACCAGAAAATGTCATCTGAACAAGTAAGAAACATCCACTTTTTTTCTGGTTCTGACATTGCAGTAAATCGCGCTGATTAAATCTAACAATCGCTTAGATCACGCAAAACTGTTCAAATTATACTTTGTTCTCAAATTGTTAATGTTAACAACGTCAGCATTCCGTGACTACATGTAATGTCATTCTGATATGTATCCTTGTTTTCGCATGGGCCGTTGCAGTCTCTTTTTTTCTGTAGCCACTCCGAAGTCTGAACGAAGTCTTTTGCATTTACAGCGGGTGAATCTCTAGTTGTCACTGGTGATCGTCGTTTGAACCTTTCTGGATCCGCCATCAAATTGATAAGTTTAATTATATCAAGTGCTGTGAGAAAATACTATAAATCTCCACCTCCAACATCCTCACACGCAATATAGCCTACTAGCCGAGACTCCTTCTTTATGTGTACAGATGTGACGTAATGACTCAATATAGCCTACTAGCCGAGACTCTTCTTTATGTGTACAGATGTGACGTAATGACTCAATATAGCCTACTAGCCGAGACTCTTCTTTAGGTGTACAGATGTGACGTAATGACTCAATATAGCCTACTAGCCGAGACTCCTTCTTTATGTGTACAGATGTGACGTAATGACTCAATATAGCCTACTAGCCGAGACTCCTTCTTTATGTGTACAGATGTGACATAATGACTCAATATAGCCTACTAGCCGAGACTCCTTCTTTATGTGTACAGATGTGACGTAATGACGCAAAGACATGCTCGAATCTCCCGCGGAAATCCACCAGTACCACTGGAATTAAAAACATTATTCCAAGCTTACCGCTTTGAATCGAGCTAAGGCAAGCAGATAGTTTTGAACACTGGCTGGTTATGTATTTTCTCAAATATGTATTTTGGATAATTTGTAACCCCAAAAAAGCTACGGACTGCAGCTTTAAATACAGTAAGTTATTACTGATTTAGAATGTAAATTAATGTATCAGTCAAAAGATTGGACACGCTTTCCCATTCTCTTGGATGGGTAAGTGGGTTCAAACTTTTGACTGGTACTGTATTAAAAAACATAGTTCTGAGATGCTCCACATATTATTCACAAATAAGACATTACTGACTATTAAGGACATATACTTCACTTCTTTGTCTTTTTTTTGCCTTCTGGCCCCCGGGTCTTGTGGCTTCTGATGAGCCTGTGGTCTCAGTGACAGTAGCTTCTGGAGGGCTGTTGGTCTCAGTGGTCTCAGTGACAGTAGCTTCTGGAGGGCTGTTGGTCTCAGTGACAGTAGCTTCTGGAGGGCTGTTGGTCTCAGTGACAGTAGCTTCTGGAGGGCTGTTGGTCTCAGTGACAGTAGCTTCTGGAGGGCTGTTGGTCTCAGTGGTCTCAGTGACAGTAGCTTCTGGAGGGCTGTTGGTCTCAGTGGTCTCAGTGACAGTAGCTTCTGGAGGGCTGTTGGTCTCAGTGGTCTCAGTGACAGTAGCTTCTGGAGGGCTGTTGGTCTCAGTGACAGTAGCTTCTGGAGGGCTGTTGGTCTCAGTGACAGTAGCTTCTGGAGGGCTGTTGGTCTCAGTGACAGTAGCTTCTGGAGGGCTGTTGGTCTCAGTGGTCTCAGTGAAAGTAGCTTCTGGAGAGTCAGCGGTTTCTGTGCTACTTGTGGCCTTCTTCTGTCTTTGAAAATGAACTTGCAGAAAAGACAAACATCAAACACAAGAAAAATAAAACAGTTTGCCTAAATGTTTCTTAGTGCCACTTTATTCCATATCGCCTATGACTAATTATTAAAACCACAAGGAAGAGGACCTGCGGGCGAGTGATGATAAAAGGCTAGTATTTATAATAAGATAGAGGTATTACCAAGGTGATGGTAAGGGGTCAAGGTAATGCTGTCTCTTAATGTCTGATCAGAACATTCTAGATTTTCTGCCTACTTTTTATCTAGCTTGTTGACTTGGCTCAACTGCTAAAGAAAACTATTGCTTGATCACATGCTGCTTTATCCTATTATGGCTGAAAGTAATGCTTATTCTTTGCATCAATTTGAAAAATAAAGAGAATGATACTTGTGAGTTAATATTCCTTAGGGTTACCAGTGTTTTCCAGATTACATAGCTTCATATTAGTACAAAAAGACTTACTCTTTAGCACAGCTTCATACATAAGTTTAACCCTCTGAAGCAAATCGGGATCCAAAACATAATCCCCTCCTAGGATGACATCGGCCACCAAGTTTCCTTTGCTTTTCTTCCCCAAAAGTAGTATGGGGAAGAAATCAAGGGCAGCAAGTTTGTCAAGCTGAAATAAAAAGATTATTAAATAAAAAAACATGCACACAATACAAAAAATGTATTTAAATATTAATCTCATGACAGCTGTTTAATGGTCATATTTGATGTACAACTCATATCAAGGGATTAATTACTATACTACATGTTTCACCAGCCATGTTTTCATAAAAAAACACATCCTCAATTTAGCAAAACCGTTTTTACGGTAGTTTGAGGTGGTTTTGCCTTTTTCGAAAAAGGGTTAGGGTTAGGTTTGCCCAAGTTCTGACATGGCGAACATTTAACTCACATGACTGGTCAGCTGTTTACGCAGTCAGGCACATTACTAAGTGGAGGAAAAGAAACTAACCACGAAACCCTCAGTAATGGCGAGCGAAGAGCCCAGCACTGAATCCCCATCTGACAGGCGGCATGGGAAATGTGGTGTGTGGGAAATGTGGTGTATGTCGTTTGGGGGCCTGAGTCCTTCTGATCAAGGCTCAGGCTGTGGACGGTGTGAGGCCGGTAACGGCCCCCATTGCGCAGAGGTCCCGTCTCCTATGGGGCGGATTGTTTATGAATGCAGCCCAAAGCTGGTGGGAAACGGGGCGGGTTAGGGACAGCTTCAGTGCGGGAGGATCTCCTCGCGGGATCTTAATTAAAATTAATTCCCTCCAAACCAGTTGATAGAAACACACCTTATCATATTTTACTACATTCTTCTCTTTTTCTTTTTTTTTCTCTTTTTTGAAACATTTCAAAAGTTCGCTTGACAATTACATGGAAACATGGCTATTGACTGTAAAACTTTACTGTATTAATTGACTTAAAGGGATGCTCCACCCAAAAATGAAAATTCTGTCATCATTTACTCACCCTCAAGTTGTTGTCAAGTATTTTTTTTTTCTACTATGGAAGTCAATGGTGCCAAACAACTGTTTGGTTCCAATCGTTCTTCAAAATATATTCCTTTGTGTTCAGCAGAAGAAAGAAACTCATATAGGTTTGCAACAACTTGAGGGTGAGTAAATGATGACAGAATTTTCATTTTTGGGTGGAGCATCCCTTTAACTTCATAAATCCGTATTTGCATCCTCAACTCTGACCTAATCTTACCAACACATGGCTGCTATTAAGAACAACTGTCCTGTTGTTGTTTTTCTTGACAGACTCCATCCATTCGATTTTTTTATTTTTAAAGTTGCATCTCTTCGCTGCAACTTTCGCTTTATACGGCTGCAGTTGTTTGCAAAGTGGGCATGTCTTGTATGCAACACTAATAAGGGTGTTGCACCCTGGGCACATTTTCTGTGAACTTCCTGGCATCTCTAAAATGAAGTAAAAATTGACATTAAAACCTTAATACAACTTTTTTTTGTAAGATGAGATCCAGTAACAAGAGGCACAATTATAACGTTACAATTGTTTTATGACTAGGTTGTTACTATAAAGGCGGGTAGTACTACTGGCTAGCCTAGCAACTAGGGTTGCCAACTGTCACGTATTATTAGCCGGGACATCCCGTATATTGGGCCTAATTGATTTGTCCCGTACGCGACGTCCCCTGTCCCGTTTATTGACTGCTATGCTGATTTAACCACTGACTGATACAACAGCAACAGCAGCAATGTTGCAAGCACATGTAAAGTCATGTTTTTCCTATTTCCGACTGACACATTACAATGACGTTCGAGAGAAAATGACATCGTCTAGATAACTGGTAGCTTAGGCCTATGTTGAAGTTAGCTAACAATTTAGCTTAGGCCTATGTTGAAGTTAGCTAACAATTTAGCAAGCCTTATTTCAAAAGAGGACTTTATTTATTTCACTTATAATGAGGAAACCATTGGTCGGACTTTAATTCGTTGCCCTAACATGTAAAGCATGTGAGTCTAATGACAAAGAAAGGCATCAAATATAATAATTAAAAAATATTACTTATGAACCTCGTAACTTACCTGGACAGTGGTTTGAGCGCAATGAGAAATCACCCAATCGCAAAGCGGACTGGGTCCGTCTCCACAGCAACGGATGCTTGGGATCACGGGTAATACTTTTTTTTTGTTAAAAGTAAAAAAAAAAAAAAAATTAATGACAATTTAAAATGAGAAAAAAAACAATGCTCCCGAGTGGCAGAAAGAAAAACGTGGTGCAGACACAAAACATTAGATTGAAAGTCGTGCTGAGTGACACGAAAAAAAGGGGAAATTTGTGTTCAAGAACACGAATAAATAGATTATATTTCATGAATATGTCACGAACTGCAGTGAGAATAAACAATGTCACTCTTTAGCGACCCCAGTGGACATTTGTGTTTCAAAACTGAAGCAATACGTACCGGGTGGTACATATTTGTGGCGCTGCAAAAAGTGTGCAGGGGTACGTATTTCCTATGAGACCAGGTTGATATATATATACACACACACTCACTAATGTCTATGGAAGTGGCAATTAGAATCCTTTCAAATATAATTTGATGACGTGTTTTGTTGATATCATATAGGCGTATACACTGTGTATGTAATTAGGAAGTTATTCTTTTTATTATAAATTTTTCCTTTCCCAGTTCACAGGCACTTAATTTCATGTCTTTGGGGAAAATGGATGCATTTAAGTGAAGGAAATCCGACAACTCGTATCGTAGCGGCGCCCATCGCCCGTTAAGACTGATATATTCTGCGTCGAATCTACGTCGTATCTACGCCATAGGCTGTGTGTAGGACACGTAGCCTGACGTGCACCTCTCCGAAAATGTAACAAACGTGTCAATTCTACGTGGACCCCAAGTGCTGCGATTGGTCTGCTAGAACCCCTCCCTCAGGTCAAAAAATAAATAAAATCTTCGATAGCATCTCATTTCCTCGTACGCATTTCCGCTTGCAACATAACTACAGTGAAAACAAAGATGGACCAAGTTGAGGAGCAACTGGCCGAGGATGTCCGAGGATATGTGCATCTGTACGACACATCTTCGTTGAACTGCAAAGACTCCCAGATGATAAATAATTTGTGGCGAGAAATCGCAGCTAATGTAGGTTTAGAAAAGTTACAACAAGCAGCTGCTTCTTCGGCTTTTGCCTTGATACTGAGGGTTCCACCATCAACATGCCCATGGACACTGCCTCCTAGCGGTCTGCATGTGTAATTACATGTCGACACAGACAGCGACACAGAAATATAAATGAAAACCAACACGTAGCCTACGGCCTAGAGCGTACAGGCTACAGCGTACGCCCGACGCAGAAGTATAAATCAGCCTTTATACACTGAACAAAATTATAAACGCAACACTTTTGTTTTTGCCCCCATTTTTCATGAGCTGAACTCAAAGATCTAAGACTTTTTCTATGTACATAAAAGGCCTATTTCTCTCAAATATTCTTCACAAATCTGTCTAAATCTGTGTTAGTGAGCACTTCTCCTTTGCCGGGGGGGGGGGGGGGTGTTTTTTTTAACACCCAAAAAAAAAGGATGTTGATTGTGGCCTGTGGAATGTTGGTCCACTCTTTTTCAATGGCTCAGTGGCTCAGTTACACCTGAGCCAATGTCTTGACAATGTCAAGTCATTTTAGTTAAGTATCCAGTGTCATTATTTTCAGGAAAGAAGAGGTCATTTTCTAGCAATTGCTTTAAAGGGAGAAACTGGTTGGAGTACTCAGTGAAAGCCGATGCCCTGTTTTGCTTCGCCTGTAGAAAATTTCGCACTGTGATCCAACTTTCACGGCCAAGGGATTTCAGGACTGGAAACACACCTTAGGAACAGAAAAGGGACTGGAAAACAAGCATGCTAGGTTAAAAGAGAACACTACATGCATGGCGCTGTGGATGGACAAAGAGCACAGAGTAGAGAAAGGTTTGGAGATATCTACGCTTTTAAACACTGATCAACTTCAACGAAATCACAATTACCTCTCAAACATAATTGACATGATCGAGTTTCTCTGTGCAAATCAGCTGCCACTTAGGACACATTTAGTAGCTTCTTGGACGGTGGTAGTGGGCTATTTTAATCCCTCTTTGAGTATACCTCAGAAAAAATCCTGAACGGAAAAATGCAGTGAAAACAATTCCCAGTAGTGCAACTTACACTAGCCACGAAATCCAGAATGAGGTAATTGATATGAGCATTTTAGTTACAGAAGAAATCGTCAGAAAAGTAGGGAATGCATTTCATACAGTCAAAGTTGATGGAACCAGAGTCCTCTAACAAGGACCGAAAATGTCAGCATTGTGATTCGTTATTTGATGTTTCATTAACAAAGTCCACTCAACTCGTCATCAGCAATTGCCACGTCTATCCTATATATATCAGAGCTCGAGTTGAAGCTGCTTCATCGAGCCCCTCTCCAGCGGACAGCAAGCCAAATAAGTTTAACCTAATATCTTAAAGATTTTATGGGCAAACGAACTCGTTAATCTTATTTAAATTCTGAACAAATTATACAGAAAGCGATCAAAGAACAATCTTTCCACACAGCGCAAGTTTATCTGGACAACTCGTTATGAAATCAATGACGCACGTTACACTGCACAACGAAGCTCTTACTGTATGTACATCATCGTGTTTGCATTGGGAAAAGCATTAGAGAGATTGCAGAAACTGCATTGCAATGATAAGATCTTCATTCTCGCGATCAACAGGCTGTAATCTGCTCAATGCTCATCACGGCAACATTTTATCTGATGGGAATAGATCTAAATACTTTAAAAACTTCTTACGATTCTTTAATCTCGATAGCTGTAATAGTAAAAACGTATAATAGCTGTAGTAAAAGTATTCGAGAGAGTTTCGCATGTAGTACATAGCTATTTCATATGCAAGCATGTCAGCCAATCACAGCAGTGGCTGGCTACACTGAATCCCACAGCGGACACGCCCCTTCAAACAGAGCGTTCAAATCAGAGGCTAAAATCAGGCTAGGAAAATTGCCTTTTATTTCTAAATGATGACTATTTTTGATCTAAAAAACATACTAACATTATAAGGGCAACCCAGGAAACATTATAAAATAATAAAATAACCCCATGGACCTTTAAAGAACATCTTGTATCTGTCGCCACCACAACTCACGGAGATGCTGCAACCTTAACTGAAACAATAATTGCAGAGCTCACAAAGACCGGCCTCAAAACTGACAGAATTCAGCCAGGAGTATGTCTGGAAAACATGGAGGTGGACTGGGCCGAAACATTCCTTACACTCACTGTTTTAATTATAAACTACATCAAGTGGTTGTTCATGTGTTGTTGGCTGAAAATGAAATTTTCAGAGTTTGTGATCTATTTTACAAGTTCATCAGAAAGCCAATGATAGCGGGACGAGAAGCTAAAACGTCTCTTGGATCAGCGGTGGACAGGCCATCTGGACACAGTTTGTGTTATTCTTAAGTCCAGGGCCGGCGCTCCGCACACGCACATCACGCACTGCGCGTAGGGCACCAAGTGCTTGGGGGGGGCACCAAAAAATATGGGTCGTGAAAAATCATCACAATAGGCTACTAGTATAAATAACAAATAAAATATGTCTAAAGCATGTTAATATACAAAAGCAATACAAAAGTAATATAGGCCTAGACCAAATTAGTCGAGAAAAAGGTGAATCTCCTGTGACAGTCTCCCTCTGGTGCCCCCCCTTCCCCACCTCCCAGTGGTCTGTTCGATTATGCCTCAATCAATGTAAAATTTGGCAGACACCGACCTCAGACATGGCCTCGAAAAGGCACCAAGAGTCGGGGGCGGAAAAAAGGAAAAAGAAGAGACAGCGGGATGATACTCGCGCGTCGCTTGCAGGTAGACAATGTTTTAAATAAAAATGTTAGTTTTGTAGCGCGGGCGCCCTTGCGTCGTGAATACATGTCCAGGGGGCGTCGCTAGTAGTGCAAATGATCCGGGCCGTTTTTAGCCCTGCATGTTGAATCTTTTATTTTAACGGGGGTCCGGGGGTCTCTCGAATTTTGAAACTTGGGCTGTTTAAGATGCAGTTAGTTTGTTTGAGAAGAAGAGGAAGACCGTTTAGATACGTTTTTTCGTTGTTGTTCTATGCGGATAATTTTCAAGAGGTTCATAGGCCAAGGCCCAAGGGCGACATCTGTTGGTGAAACTGCAATAAAAAAAAATAAAAAAAAAAACACAATCTTAGTGTTTGTATATTTTCATATTCACAGAGTTGTCAAATTATTAGGGCTGGGAAAAGATTAATCGCATCCAAAATAAAAGTTTGTGTCTACATGATATATGTGTGTGTACTGTGTATAATTATTTTGTATAATATACAAAATAATTATACACAGTACATAAAATGTTTATATAAATATATTATATAAATACACACACATATGCATGTATATATTTAAGAAATATTTGCATGTATATACTGTATATAATTATATATAATTTATATTATATATAAATTTAAACATTTTATATATAAATAACAAATATTTCTTAAATACATACATGCCAATGTGTATTTATATATACAAAATAATTATGCACAGTACACACATATATCATTCATGTTCCAAATCTGTGTTTTTAGTAATTGTGGTGGTTTTTGGTTATAATTTTAACCTTTATATTATTTATTTCTTTTCATATTTGGTGCCATTGTTAATGTAAAATGATTTATTTGCAGCAGTTATTTTGAAAGTAAAGAGAACCCAACTAAGAAATTCTGAATGCTTGTTATTCTTTGGGTGGTTGGGAGTGGGGGGGCACCACCAAGCATTTGTGCTTAGGGCACCCAAATGGCTAGCGCCGGCCCTGCTTAAGTCTCTGGGAGATACTATACGTTTGAATGATTACCGTACTCACGATGAGAGATTGCCTATCTTACAATATTTGGATATGTTGGAGCATCTTAGTATTCAGATCTGAAAAAATAAAATAAAAAAATAATTAGGTTCATTAAGTTTTTTTTTCTTGTAGAATTTAAACATGTCTAATTAACATTTCCCATACCAAACAATTTCCATGATGATTTTGGATTTTGTTTCCTTCTCTGCTACTAAAAACAAAATGCCATACATGAAGTCAGTTAAATTGCACATTTTTATAATAAATGAAAGAGAATTACTCTAAATGTATGCACATCATAACTAGGCATGTGCCGGTATCAAATTTTCATGCTGCGATTAATTGATTGAGCTTTTATCACGGTATACGGTATTATCACCATATTTTAATTGCACAAGAGAAACAGGTTAAAAAGATAAACAAACTTCAGTGTTGTCCACTTAGTAACTTTAATAACTTTTTAAATAACAAAAAGTACCTCAAACATTTAAATACAAATAAATATAAATAAAACAATACCATAATCATCAACCTTTATTTCCAGACTATTGGTCCATTCAGAAAGCACAGACATAACATGCAACACACATAAGAACGGATACATATACAAAGAGATAAAAAAGATTAAAAGATTAAAAAAAAAATACAATAAGGCATTTCTATAAAAGACACTTATACCAGCCTTTACATAGTGATGATTGGTATCTTATGTCACTAAACCTAGGATTTACTAGCAGCATCACAATGCTGTTATGGGAGTCATTCAGGCAACATATGAATTTGTAGATGAGTCTTCTCAATAATGCCTGAAAGGTGCTAACCCCTGCATTACAAAACAGGTCACTTGCACTAGAGCACCTGGGTTTGTTGAGCAGTATCCTCATACAGTCATTATAAGCAACCTTAAGCTTCTGCATACTAGCCTTTTTAAACGTAGTCCATAAAGGAGCAGTATACAAAGGAGTGCAATATGCTTTAAACAGGCTAATTTTGACGTGCACCTGTGGAATTTTCTTACCAGCATGTTAGCTTGGGCATATAATATGCGACGCTGCCTGTATAAATCCTCATCATCAGATAACTGATCTGTAATGTAATGGCCCAGGTGTTTAATTTTATTACAAACACTTATCACTTGTCCTGACAGATAAAAGTCTGGAAAACAAAGATCTTTGTCCACTTTTGTCCTATATATCAATACAGCACTCTTTTTGGCATTATACAACACATCAAATTTCACCCCATATTCAGAGCAGATATTCAGTAGCTGCTGAAAACCAACACTGCTGGGAGAGAAAATGGCCAAATCATCAGCATACATAAAATGATTAACCAAGGTGTTACCAATTATACAACCCGTTTTGCATCTTGATAATTGGTTGGATAACTCATCCATGTAAAGATTGAAGAGAGCTGGTGAAAGTAGCCCCCCTTGACGTACCCCATTACTCACCCCAAATGAGGCAGATACTGTATTACCCCATTTAACCTGCATACTCTGGTTGGCATACCAGTAAGCCAGGATTCTTATAATGCTGTCAGGGCTTATAAGAATCTTATGCTTATCTTAATCTTATCTTTGGCTCAGTTTTTCAAATAGCTTATAATGATTGACTCTGTCAAAGGCCTTTGAAGCATCAATAAACCCAATTATCATGGATGAGTTCTGCCTTATGTACCCCTGTGTTGCCTCCTTCAAAGCATAGATACACAAATCAGTACCAAACTTAGCTTTAAAGCCAAATTGGTTATCAGTGGTACCAATAAATGGACCTAGACGATCAAGTATAATCCTTTCCAGTACTTTAGATATCACACTGGCTAGGGCTATTGGCCTATAATTGTCCAAACTCCCAACCTTGCCAGCCTTGTCCTTGACGACAGGCACAAGAGTAACAGACAGCATAGATTCAGGTAGCAGACCATGGGTCATGAATCCAGAAAAACAAATGGCAAGCAGTACTGCCACCTTAGGGCTAGCAAACGTAAGGTGCTCTGCTGTAATGTGGTCTAACCAACATGCTTTCTTATCAGATAAATGGCCAGCAGCCATATCACCCTGTAGCCCAAGACTGGTTGCCCACTGAAGCTAAGCAGGGCTGAGCCTGGTTAGTACCTGGATGGGAGACCTCCTGAGAAAACCAGGTTGCTGCTGGAAGAGGTGTTAGTGAGGCCAGCAGGGGGCGCTCACTCTGTGGTCTGTGTGGGTCCTAACGCCCCAGTATAGTGACGGGGACACTATACTGTCAAAGAGCACCGTCCTTCGGATGAGACGTTAAACCGAGGCCCTGACTCTCTGTGGTCATTAAAAATCCCATGGCACTTCTCGTAAAGAGTAGGGATGTAACCCCGGTGTCCTGGCCACATTCCACCCATTGGCCCCTGCCAACCTAATAATCCCCATCCACTGAATTGGCTCTATCACACTCTCTCCTCTCCAACTATAGCTGGTGTGTGGTGAGCGCACTGGCGCCGTTGTACTGTGGCTGCCGTCGCATCATCCAAGTGGATGCTGCACACTGGTGCTGGTTGAGGAGAGACCCCCTGATATGATTGTAAAGCGCTTTGGGTGTACAGTTGTACATACGAAAGCGCTTTATAAATGCCTCATTCATTCATTCATTCATTCAAATGTGCTACTGCCTGGCAGACTTCACTGCAGGTGATTATCTCTGAACTACTGTTAGCAATATTTGTCACTCTGTAGGGGTCACTTTTAACACAGTTAAATAAGGCAGAGTAGTGTTGCCTCCACATCTCAGCAATATTATCAGCTCCAGACACCCCCTCCATGACACATGGAAGCAATGTATTAGCCCTGTTCAGAGCTCTCACCTCCTTCCAAAAGCCATTGACATCCTTAGCCCTTAATTTCTCTGCCATTGAATTTGCTCTCATAGTTTGTTCATGTTTACCAATGTAACGGATGGCATATTTGAGTCTAGCTTTTTATACTCAAGGATTGGACCGTTTCTAGGTCTGCCTGCCTGCACCCATGCCTTAAATGCTACCCTAGCTTCTGCATGATGAGCCTCGACATGCCTGTTCCAGCCTGGCTTAATGTTGGTAGTTATACAGGTAGTATAAGGTACGGTCTACTTGCCTCATACATTGCACCCACAACACTGTCATACATGGCAGAGAGAGTTTCATGATGAAAGATATCAACACAGTTCACATCCAAGCACATAATAGCCTTTTTAGGTAAACAAATAATACTGAGAAGGACCTCAGTTTTCATACAGTATGTCAAGAGATCTTCATTTGTGAATCTGGCCCAATCCAATTTAATCTTGCAACTATCATTCACCCCCTGGATCAACTCAGGCAGACTTTCCTTTGCAAAATTGCATGGGCATCAGCAGTGGTAATACAGTGGTCAAGCCATGATGTTGTGTGCCAGGCTTTACTTATATGCGAATAGCTATCTGCAGGAAGAAGCAGTTGGCTAGACAGTTTGAGGTTATTATCCTCACAAAACTGTACTAAATGTCTTGCAAACAGAGACTGGCTGTCTGTAAGGTCTGCGTTCATATCCCCAACAACACAAACACTTGTGTAATGATTCTCCTGAATAAAGGAATTTATATTGGCAAGCCTATTTAAATATAAATCTTCATTCTGCGAACACTCATAAGGTGTATATACATTTAAAATAGTAAGCTCCTTATTTTTAAACTTCAATTGTACTGCAATACACCAGTCAACTCCAGTCCTGATGACATTTATCACTGAGTCCAGCTTCTTGTGCCAAAGGATAGCCACACCCCCTGATATCCGTCCTCTCACTATACCCATAGTAAGGTCCGCTGTGGATTCCCCAGCTCCGTGGAAACTGACATTAAAAAAGTTCAATTTTCCTAGATCCTGCTTAGGTAAAAAAGTTTCTTGCAGACATACAATGTCACATTTTTGTAGCAGGTTATCCACAACCGTACGTCGAACCCTGTCTCCAGCAGTATTGTCAACACGCAGCCCCCGACAGTTATAAGATGCAACACGTATGTTTAACAGTTAAGATAGCCGTGCCGCCGCAACTCCATCGGACCCCGGTGCAACTAGTGTAGAGATGGTCGTGCTAGACCCTTTAACTCTCACTGTGTGCGGAGCAAAGACACTAACCTGTTTTGTTAGTACCACTTTAATGTTACTTTGCGCACTCGTGCCAATAACAGGCTTTGGCCTCCTGCTTGCAGGTTTGTCAGTGCGCTGTTTTACCAGGGCAATCTGGCTCACTGACCTCTTTTGTCGGGCTTGCTTCACCACAAGGCTCCGTTTAGGTGAGTTTGAAGAAGCAGCATTATCTTTAAAGCCTTCTTTCGCATTGGAAGCCTCCGCACTCATCCCACTGCTGCCTACCCCAGTTACCTCCGTAGTGAATGCAGGAGTCTGGACATCAGTCGTGGAATATCCGAGATCAATGTCAATGTCAATGTCAATTTTATTTATATAGTACTACTAAACACAACACCAGTTGACCAGTGTGCTTTACATCAATACAAAAGACAAATATAAATACAATACATTTCATCCTTAGCCATATGCTGAATCAAACAGATAAGTTTTTAGCCTAGACTTAAAAACAGACAATGATGGAGCAAATCTAATTCTAAAAGGTAACGCATTCCACAGTCTTGGAGCCGCAGCTGAAAACGCACGATCACCCCTACTCTTCAACTTTGATTTCGGTATACATAAAAATCTCTGATTTGATGACCGGAGAGACATAACTGGACGATGCTCTACCAGTAGGTCCGAAAGAAAAGTAGGGGCCAGACCATTTAAGGATTTAAAAACCAACAAAAGAATTTTAAAATCTACACGATATCGTACAGGCAACCAGTGCAAATGACGTAGCACTGGAGTAATATGGTCCCGTTTTCTAGTATCTGTTAGAAGTCTTGCCGCCGCATTTTGTACCATCTGTAACCGGGATAAAGATGATTGGCTGATCCCACAATACAGTGAGTTACAATAGTCAAGCCTCGATGTCAGAAATGCATGAATTAGTCTTTCAAGATTATTAAAAGATAAAATAGGTTTTACTCTGGCTAAAAGACGGAGCTGGAAAAAGCAGGATTTGACCACTGAGCTTATCTGCTTGTCAAATTTCAGACCATCATCAAAAATAATAGGGTTGTGCAAAAAAATCGATTCACATTTGAATCGTGATTCAATCTTTGCCGATTCAGAATCGATTCATAGAATTCCAAAAATCGATTCATATATATATATTTTAATGACGTGCAGGGGCGGAGTGGCAATCGGGTGAGTCGGGACTTTTACCGGTGGTCCGGTAGTGTTTCGAGGCAGCGAGGGCCGGTCTGATAAATAGTTATACATTGCAAGTTCTTGCCGCCCGCTGGTCAAACTGCAGCCTCTCTACTCAACCCGTAAATAAATGCATCGATCCGCAGATCTTATGTTTGAGTTCTGTAGATCTTTTGCCAAGCGTGTCAGAGCTTACGGGTTCTAAACCGCGCTCGTATAGTTTTTTCTCTCTCTCATCAAAACCGAATATGTTCATCACGTTTGTGTGCATTTTATTTTGTGATTGCACCGGAGTCTCCACAACGGCGATAGATTGAAGCGCGCATCCGAGTGAAGACTGCGCGAGCCACAGAGAACACTGTATCCATGACACTGATAGCAGCGGACTCGAGCGCTCAGCTTGATTTCAAAAACAACAGATCTCTTATTTAATAGCGAACTAAATGAATGCTCTGCTAGTTAACTGGAGATACCCGCAATTTACGCCTATGAACGACTTCACTGGATCTAAACAAATCAATCTAACCATAGATGTTACCAGTAGCGGTAGCTTTTTTAAATCTATTTAAAATATTTTCGCAAGGGTTCTATGACATTAGTAGCCTATAGCAGTATATTTTTAGGAAGTTCAATGTGCCCAGTCGAGTTCACATTTCAACAGTCAACCTGGTAGCTGAAGTACTCCTTAAACCACATTTAGCATAATTGTTTGTTTGATCTGACTACAGCACTTTAAAGCTAAATGTACCGTAAAAGCTTTTTATTTAAGTTTTATTTTAAACTTGAATTAAATGTATTTGAAAGCTGGCCAAAGCTTGGCACTTTTTAGTTGCAAAAGTTTTTATTTTTGTATGAAGACATATAAAGTAATATCAAACTACATTTAATTTGTTGTGTTTCTTTTCTTTTAAATTATGTCTACTGCAATCAATCACATAGGAAAATGTAAACTACATTTATATACTGCAAATAGTTTTTTGAATCGAGAATCGTTTTTGAATCGAAAATCGATTTTGAATCGAATCTTGAAACAAAAAATCGGAATCGAATCGAATCGTGACATTTTCTGAATCGTGCACCCCTAAAAAATAACACCCAAGTTTTTTTACCCAAGTCTTTACAGGCAGTGTTAGATTACCTAGGGTTATCTGACTAAGTGAATATGATGAGCCAAACACTATAATTTCGGTTTTATTTTCATTAAAATTAAGGAAATTTAGAGATAACCAAGCTTTCACATCAGATATACAGGCCCTGATTTTTTCCAGTCCATCGCAATTTGGTTTTAGGGACAAATAAACTTGAGTGTCGTCCGCATAGCAGTGGAACGACAACCCATGTTTCGTGAAAATAGACCCTAATGGAAGCATGTATAGCGAAAAAAGAATTGGAGCTAAAATGGAACCCTGCGGGACACCACAAGACAGAAAAGCAGTCTTTGACATATATTCCCCAATGTTAAAACTAAACTTCCTATTTGACAAATAAGACCTAAACCATTCTAAGGCAGGACCTTTGATACCCACCCAATGCTCCAGACGAGCAAGAAGAATAGAATGATCAACCGTATCAAAGGCAGCACTCAGATATAATAGTAAGAGTACAGTCGAAACCCCAGAGTCGGCAGCAATTAAAACATCGTTTAGAACTTTCAGAAGTGCAGTCTCTGTCGAGTGGTATTTATTAAAACCAGATTGAAAAAGCTCAAATACCTTATTTTCATCCAGAAAACTCTGCAACTGTTTCTGCAACTGTTTCAAAACTATCTTCTCTAAAATCTTAGAAATAAAAGGCAAATTTGAAACTGGTCTAAAATTGTCCATAACATTTAAGTCTAAGTTGGGTTTCTTTAACAGCGGTCGAATTATAGCATGTTTCAATGCTTATGGTACCATGGAGGTTTCCAGACATTGATTTATAATGTTTAAAGGGATACTCCACCGTTTTTTCATATTAAACTATGCTATTCTCTTATCTAAGACGAGTTGATACATACCTCTCTCGTCTCAGTGTGTGCACTGAATCGCTCTGTCGGGCGGAGATTTTTGAGAGCAGTTAGCTTAGCCCCATTCATTGTATATGGACCAAACAGAGATGAAGTTAGAAGCGACCAAACACATCTGGGACACAAGTCCCAGAACGCAAGTCCTCTCCCTCTCCCTGATACTTCGTCAACTCTGCACAAAAAAACTACTACTACTGCAGGCGTGCAGGTCACGTTGGGAGGGAGAGGGAGAGGGAGAGGGGGGAGAGGACTTTTCACGAGTGAAGATATTACAGCGCCGAGTCGAAGTGCTCCCAATAAGTGCTATTCCGCCATACATTATAGTTATCCATTTTACCCGCTTATAAAAAGCGCTACATTTTATTTAGTGTCACCATACTTGGTCGTGTAACTACTCGTGTAACTATATTTAAATAGAGAAAACGTGGATGTGTTTGGTCGCTTCTAACTTCATCTCTGTTTGGCCCATATACAATGAATGGGGCTAAGCTAACTGCTCTCAAAGCTCTCCGCCCGACAGAGCAATTCAGTGCACGCACTGAGACGAGAGAGGTATGTATCAACTCGTCTTAGATAAGAGAATTGCATAGGCAAAATATAAATTAACACCCAAGAAAATTTGATAAAGATTAAATTACTAAACTAAGAACAATGTATCTAACACTCCCTATACCTCCCAAAGTGAAAGAAACACACTTCAAAGTAATGAACAACATTTACCCTGCTAAAGAATTACAGAGACTTCGCTTAGATGATAATTTATGTACATGCATGTGAATAATGACTTTGTGGTATGGTAAAATCTATTACATTAATTCATGTAATTTATACATTGTAAAATCAAGATTAAGTTGGAACTATATTATCTCAAGTAATATTTACACAATGTATTCATGTAATAACTTAACTGAGAAGAATGAGTAAATTGTATCATATATTTGTAAATACCATTTAATGTTTTATAGTCACACCACATTCACCTAAAAATACTAAGTAAATTTTAATCTGAAAAGCAAAGTGCGTTTGAATCCGCGCGCGTTTTTTTTTTTTACAACAAGAAGATCCCGCTTGTTCAGTTGTGGCAGAGACGGTCGGTTTGGGATGTCGGATTTACATGGCTGACTTATTTTAGGTAAGTTTTGACTTTTCTATTTGAGATTTTATGATAACAACTACTTGTTCATTTTGATGGTTTGATTATTGCATAACTTAGACGTTACGGTTCAAAATGAACTGAACGTGAGTTTTAATCACAATAACGTTAAAGCGCCGCCATTATCCACTT
The DNA here is from genome assembly GCF_029890125.1 of Rhinichthys klamathensis goyatoka. NCBI lineage: Eukaryota > Metazoa > Chordata > Actinopteri > Cypriniformes > Leuciscidae > Rhinichthys > Rhinichthys klamathensis. The sequence goes on along the minus strand of NW_026606564.1, from coordinate 13,133,418 downwards.
CTATAAAGTTGAGACTGGTGATTAGTCAAAAATAGAGGGGATTAAATGTAGTTAGCCGCGTTTTTGGAGAAAAAGTCACCCAGTCTGGTTAACTTCAGAGTAATTTAATGTTAGCTGGCCGTGATTAAGCTCAAACTGTCATGTTACGTTCTGTAAGGAAATCGATGTAACTTTAACGTTAACGTGCTGGCTGTGTGTGTGTTTGTCCTCTAGCTAATGTTAGCCTTATTTAAAAGCTTCTAACTTAGTCATTTCCATATCCACTGAAAATTTCGCAGCAAGTAATTTATCAAAGCTAGTCTGCACCAAAGAAGGACAGTTTGGAAAAATGCAGTATCATCAGCAGGTGAACTTGCCCAGCTAACAAAAAAGGTCCCCAGAACGTCCCCTAAATGGCCTGTGCGAACGTCCCCCCGAACGTCCCTGTGTAGGGTCCGCTTGATGTCCTGCGGACCTTCGCGAAGACGTCCTCCGGACGTTCAAGAGGACGTTCCCAGGACCACCAGCGGCCATTCGGGACGTTATATGTCTTTATATCCATATGTGAAATATAACGTTGTCTCATTTCAGCTTAACATATAACGTTAGCTTCGTAGTGTTACCATAACGGTTATCAGCGGTACATTGCGGACAACTTCAGCAAACGTTTTAAAAGGTAACATTTTCATATAATTTAAAGATGGACAGTGGTTATGGTAAATAATGTATAATAATCTAAAAATACCTTTTAGACAGACGAAAGAGAAAACACAAGGCGGCGTCTGAGGAGGACCGTTAACTGTCTCACTACGCAGCTGAGCGTTGCCATGGATACAAACCATAGACTGTGATACAAACCGCGTAAAGGCCTGTTCACACCGGGACGAATTTCGCGCGCGTTATTCGCCGACGTTTAACGCCTCGTGACTAAACAAAGGGCGCCAATGTGAGTGTTCACACCGACGCGTAAAACGCCACGCTTAAAAGCGTAATTTTCAAAAAAACGCCTCGGGTTAGTTTTTTTAGTTTGACGCGCCGCATCAAAAACTTCCCGACCAATGAGACTGGCGCTTTTGCTCACGTGTCTGGTGCTTCTGAAGTTACAGTAAAACACAACTTGGGGGCGCTCAAACATAAAACGGTCACAAACGTAACGGCGAAGAAGATATACGCCACCGTCTATACTGCCGGAAGACGAGGAAGATGCAAAGCAAGATGTCTATGGGCAAGATGAATGTTGAGCTGCTGGTCTCGGAGCATAAAGAGCTAGCAGTTCCGCATCACAATCCGTACACGAAAACTCGCTTCCGGGCGCGTAAAAACGTCAGAGCAACCCTTAACGGATTAGACCAATTATCTTTTGATATGTCATTTACTGGGGGAGGGTCTTATCTTCGTTTCTTAGCTTTGATTGGTTTATTTTTGGCCTATGAAATGCTCATAAATGGCGATTTGCTGAGGAGGCGCTGGGCGGGGAACTATGTTACGCGTCACAAGATTCCGTACAGTCATTGTTGGGAGCGTAACATGAAACCGTACAACGGGGCATCATGATTTCGACGACGTGAAGGTATCGTTTATATATACATTTATGTGAATTACCTTAACTTTTGCTGTTTGTTACTTCATATGCTATGTATATTATCTGTTGTCAGGCCGAAATAACCGATTTGGATGTGTATTTAGTTTCAGTATAAACTTCACGTGTTTTCAACAGTGTGTAGGTAGCAGCTAGCTGCTAATGTTTTATTTGATAAACTTAGCTTCTGCTGTTTATTATTTGATAGGCTGTGTGTATTATGAAAGCTTGTATCCTCCACCAAAAGTCCTTCATTTAGAAGCTAGATCATCATTTAGTTTCAGTATGCAAATTTTTTTTTTTTTTATCACTGAGGTCTATAATAACTCGTCAATAACGGTCACTGTATCAAACATGGCTTTAGGTTTTAGGAAACTGTGTGCTACAAGCAGTGTTGTAGTCGAGTCACCAACTGTCGAGTCCGAGTCGAGTCTCGAGTCCCAGTGTTCGAGTCCGAGTCCAAGTCCGAGTCACCAAAGAAGAGTCCGAGTCGAGTCCAAGTCGAGTCACCATTACCTGAGTTCAAGTCTCGAGTCCCGTGTTCGAGTCCCGAGTCGAGTCTCGACCCCCCAGTGCCTACATGTCTCCACTCTGGCACCTTTAAAGAGCTGATAAAATTTATAAAAGAGGTTCTACATTGAACAAAAATGACACCACTGTCACAATTGCAAAGGGAGTTTATTTACTGATTTGATACACTTTGCAACACACTTGACAACTTTACAACGCCATCAAAAGCATGCGTTTACTTCCATTGTTGTGATTGAGAGACCCCTAGCGTAGAAAATTTACAAATTGCATCTTTAATCATGCTGCATTTTCATGTTGCATTTTAAAAGCATCAGATTTGAAAGCATGGTACTACTCAACCTTGCACGGTGAGGCCTCATCAAAATGCCTCCATGGCTAAAAACCCTTTCAATGGGTGCACTGGTGGCAGGAATACAGAATACCTGTGTGGCAAGCTGATAGAGTGCAGGGAACTTGGCTTTGTGTTGCTGCCAAAACTCAAAGCATGGGACTGAGTCCTGCTCGGCGATCAAGTCAAGATATGCAGTCAACTGAGCATGGACAGATGGCTTGTTGTTAGTGGAGGAGGGAGTCTTCCGATAGTGGGAGAACATTTTCAGCTTCTTCTGAGGGGTCTCAGGAGGAGATGCTGGAGCATCATCACCTACCCCTGGCCCGGTTGCAGCGGCTGATGATGATGACTGTTGTTTCTCGCCTTCTGCTTTGATATACTCTGAAACAAAAGGTGGCAGGAGAGATGTGTTATAAATATGTTATTAAATGGGCTTCTTACATATTAAATGTGGATGTAAAACACTTGCCTGCATAAAAAAAAAAAAAGATTCTCACCTTTTATTTGACTCTTTAGTTCCCCTTTAATGCTATTGTCTAGCTGCACATCATGTTCTAGCCACTGGAAACCAAATGCTGGGTCCAACACAGATGCTACAAAGTAGGCAATGGTGAAAGGAAATTTGGTGGGACCTCTTCCTTCATCTGGCTCACATCCCGGGATCATCACTGCACTGAAGATCTCTGTGAACCTTGCTTTTATGGAGTTCTCCAGAGCTCTCACCAGCGGCCCACAGTATCTGACTCTTTCTCTTATTTCCTGCAGATGACTGTGCAGAGTGAGAACACAGGGCACAACAACACTGACAGTGACAGTTTTCTCTCCCTGAGTCAGGTTGGTTGCCTCTAAGAATGGATCGAGAACTTCAATCAGTTCTTTAAGCTGAGTATATTCTCGCTGTGATAGGATTAGACCTTTGTGCCCCTCTGAGTCCAACACATATGCTAGCTTTTGTCTGTCAAAATTCACATATGCCTTTACTTGCTTCAAAGTGGAATTCCATCGCGTAGCATTTGCTGTTGGAATTGTTGCATCACCGAAGTATGCTTCAAAGCAGTCTTTAAACGAGGTGCCACTGTGGAGGAGGTTGGCTGCACGGGACAGCTTGGCTGGGGTGCCTGACAGCCCACTGGCTTCTTTCAAACCATCTTTTATGACCAACTGCAGTGAATGTGTGAAGCACGACAGTCTCTGCATCTTACAGTTCTCATCCAAAGTGGCATTGACTGCCTCTTGATCTTCTGGTGTCAGGTCTTGCCAGATTTCATCCTCCGGCTCCATGAATGTCCTGGGATCATGAACTTCTGCAGCCTCATCTTCCTCTTGCAGAAATCTGGCCTGAAATGCCTTCCTCATGTTGGACGCATTATCAGTGATGACAAAGTTGATCTTATTCTTAATCAGATACTCTTCAGCACAGCATTCAAACATCATTGCAATCTTTTCTCCGGTGTGTTTGCCATGGACTCTTTCGCAGGTAAGAAGATATGACTGAAGGCTGAGTACATGGTTTACCTCAGTCACTGTGTGTGCTGTCACTCCAAGGAATGACCGCATCTTGCGATCACTCCAAATGTCTGTAGTAACAGCAACACTCGATGCTTCTCCCAGCTGGCTCTTTATCCATTCCTTCTGAACTTTTACCATTCCTGGAATGGTAACAGAGGAGATAGTGGATCTTGCTATAGGCCTATACTGAGGGTCCAGGACATGAAGGAAGTGCCTGAAGTCCTCATTGTCAGCTATGGAGAGAGGCAAGCAACAGCTAATGATAAGATCTTTTACAAGGGCATCACTTATAGCCTTTTGACGTGGATGTTTGGTGTCGTAGATCCCTTGTTGTCCAGCATGGAAAAATGATGTAATAGCACTCTGACCTGAAGCAGCTGGTGTCAAATGTGATGCAACTGAGGCACAGTATTGTTGGTACCTAGCGGGAGAAATTATATATACACTTAAGCCAAATCAAGCAACATTTTTCAGGCGCTCTTTCTTGCAGCTAAATGTGTATGATATCACTAGAATTGCCTTTGACCTTAGTTCAAATCATTGTCAACTAGCTATGGCACGATTATAATTATTTAATTGTTTAAATACATTTTTAGATGATCAATCAACTGGAATGGATAAAGAAAACAAAAAAGAAAGCCTAATTGGACAGAAGAGGAGAAATGCATTCTTCTTGACAAATATGGTAAAAGAAAAACAATTGTGAAAATTTGCCCCCACGGATTTTTTTTTTTTAAATAACCCCTGAAATGATGACTTCTGGTGAATATTGTATGCTATCATACATTTTAGCATATTATAATACAACTTATTAGGCCTATATATATTTATAGAATAACAAAGTATGCCTAATCAATATACAAGACTGAACCACATAGATTAAGGCTATCATGATCATTTTGCCAACTATGAACCATGGATTTGTTTAGTTTATAATACGTTTTATTTTTAATTTAAACAAATACAACATATAACATTCAAAACTCATTGGCTTAGACTGCATTTGAAGAAAAATAAACGCAACAGTTTTCTGTAGCCTTGTGCGAACTTATTCAATAGAATTAGACTTCTAGAACAATGTTGTTTTCGTCAACGATGACGATAACGAAATGATTTCGTTGACGCACTTATTTTTTATGACGATAACGCGACGATGACTAGCTAAAAATGGCTCTAAGGTGACTAAAACATGACGAGACGTTTTCGAGTTTTCGTTGACAAGACGAGACGGAACGAAAATGACTATAAGTCTGACGCTCTTTAGGCCGTCACGTTAGGCCAGCGGTCCGCGAGCAGCTTAAAAGGTAGTCCTTGGTAGGAGGTTAGCGGAACGCTGCGCGCCGCCCCCTAGATGATTTTTCGGGGGCCAGCCGACCGCGCCCGGCCGCAGGGGGGGACCGACGGGAGCCCGACGAAATTCGGCCCGTTGGGGTACTTTACAGTTCATAATTATGCATTATTAGCCTTAAAACGACATGTCCACGGAGTGCACAAAGGGGCCCTGTCAAATAAGTTACAGGTGGCAGGTTCACCAAACGCCTATGAAAATGAATGGGATAAGTTGCACGTGTCAGTGGCTCCCGCGCGGCCCCCGGGGGTCCGAGGGGCCCCAAACTCGTCAAAAAGTTGCGTCACGTGGCCCTCTGAGACATACCGAGCGGGCGAGGTCGAGACGCGCCAAGTTTATTTTTAGCTATTTTTTATGCACCTCTCTGTCTCACATTGATCTCTAAGGGAGCACATGTCTGCTAGGGTCAATTCAGCAGTTAGAATCAGAGGGCCTATTAGGCTCAGGAAGCATCTAGAGCCACGAAACTCTGGGGCCCGATTCGGGGGCCCGTGGCGGTCGTCCGTGGCGAATCTCGAGGTCCTGCGACCTTTTGACCCCCTTGAGCGGCTGTTTGTTTGACCTCCCACGTGCGACTTATTCCATAGGGCTGTTGGTGGCCAATTAGCGTGAAAAAAAGTCAGAGGGACACGGAACTTTAGAACCCGTCCCCGGGGCCCGTGACGAGACACGTGTGTCAGTTTCGGGCCGATCGGGCCTTTCCAACAAGCCGCTTTCCTGGAACCCACACTTAGAACCGATCTAGAACCACCAAATCCAGGATCTAGAACCGGGGGCCCCCGGACTACCGCCGTGCCGAGTTTGGGGCCGCTGCGACCTTTCGACCCCTTTTGGCCCCCGTTTGTTTGACGGCCCACGTGCAACTTGTTCCATGGGGCTGTTGGTGGCCAATTAGCGCCAAAAAAGGTCAGAGGGACGCGGAACTCTAGAACCCGTCCCAGGGGCCCGTGACGGGACGCATACGTCAGTTTCGGGCCGATCGGACCTTTCTGTCCACCCTTCGGCGAGCACATGGTCCGATTAATGGCCGCCCTCTCTCACACATAGACATACATGCAGTCAGAGTGAACCAAAGTGAGGAGATTTTTGCACTGCAAAAACACACACTTGGAACCGATCTAGAACCCTGCGATCGGGGATCTAGAACCGGGGGCCCCCCCGCTACCAGGGCGGTGAATTTGGAGGCGGTGCGACCTTTCGACCCCTGTATTTCCGCCCGCCCACGTGCAACTTGTTCAATGCAAACTTCACAGGCGCTTCCCGGTCAAGGGGGTCTTTTTTCGGGCAAACGAGCTGTTTCGGACGCGGAACTCTAGAACCCGTCCCCGGGGCCCGTGGCGGGACGCATACGTCAGTTTCGGGGCGATCGGGCGTTTCCTTCAAACCGTTTGGCCGAAACACATACCTAGAACCGATCTAGAACCGCGCGACCCGTGATCTAGAACCGGGGGCCCCCGGACTACCGCCGTGCCGAATTTGGGGCCCCTGCGACCTTTCGACCCCTATTGGCCCCCGTTTGTTTGACGGCCCACGTGCAACTTGTTCCATGGGGCTGTTGGTGGCCAATTAGCGCGAAAAAAGGTCAGAGGGACGCGGAACTCTAGAACCCGTCCCAGGGGCCCGTGACGGGACGCATACGTCAGTTTCGGGCCGATCGGACCTTTCTGTCACACGTTCCACGAAACACCTGTGAAAATGAATGGGATAAGTCGCACGTGTCAGTGGCCCCTGTTCGGCCCCCGGGGGTCCAACGGGCCCCAAACGCTGCGTGCCGGGCCCCCTCGGGCCCCCGAACGACATATCAGGAGGACGGGTCTCTAGAACTCTGGGCTAATTTTTTTTCCACACTTGTTCAAGTTTCTCTCAAAAGCATCTTGCACTCATAGCGAGCTCATAGACTGACATTCCCTCTCGAAGGGTCAAACTGAAAACACACTCGGAACTGATCTAGAACCCTTGGACCCGGGATCTAGAACCGGGGGCCCCCGGACCACCGCCGTGCCGAGTCTGGGGCCGCTGCGACCTTTCGACCCCTTTTGGCCCCCGTTTATGTGACGTCCCACGTGCAACTTGTTCCATGGGGCTGTTCTTGGCCAATTAGCGCGAAAAAAAGTCCGAGGGACGCGGAACTCTAGAACCCGTCCCCGGGGCCCGTGACGAGACTCGTGTGTCAGTTTCGTGCCGATCGGGCATTTCCAACAAGCCGTTTTGCTGAAACCCATACTTAGAACCGATCTAGAACCACCAAATCCAGGATCTAGAACCGGGGGCCCCCGGACTACCGCCGTGCCGAGTTTGGGGCCCCTGCGACCTTTCGACCCCTTTTGGCCCCCGTTTGTTTGACGGCCCACGTGCAACTTGTTCCATGGGGCTGTTGGTGGCCAATTAGCGCGAAAAAAGGTCAGAGGGACACGGAACTCTAGAACCCGTCCCAGGGGCCCGTGAGGGGACACATAAGTCAGTTTCGGGTCGATCGGACCTTTCTGTCACACAGTCCACGAAACACCTGTGAAAATGAATGGGATAAGTTGCAAGTGTCAGTGGCCCCTGTTCGGCCCCCCGAGGTCCCACGGGCCCCAAACGCTGCGTGCCGGGCCCCCTCGGGCCCCCGAACGACATATCAGGGGGACGGGTCTCCAGAACTCAGGGCTCATTTTTTTCCCTCCCTTGTTCAAGTTTCTCTCAAAAGCATCTTGCACTCATAGTGAGCTCATAGACTGACATTCCCTCTCGAAGGGTCAAACTGAAAACACACTCGGAACCGATCTAGAACCCGGCGACCCGGGATCTAGAACCGGGGGCCCCCGGACTACCACCGTGTCGAGTTTGGGGCCGCTGCGACCTTTCGACCCCTTTTGGCCCCCGTTTGTTTGACGGCCCACGTGCAACTTGTTCCATGGGGCTGTTCGTGGCCAATTAGCGCGAAAAAAAGTCAGAGGGACGCGGAACTCTAGAACCCGTCCCCGGGGCCCGTGACGAGACGCATGTATCAGTTTCGGGCCGATCGGGCCTTTCCAACAAACCGCTTTGCTGGAACCCATACTTAGAACCGATCTAGAACCACCAAATCCATTATCTAAAACCGGGGGCCCCCGGACTACCTCCGTGTCGAATTTGGGGTCGCTGCGACCTTTCGACCCCTTTTGGCCCCTGTTTATGTGACGTCCCACGTGCAACTTGTTCCATGGGGCTGTTGGTGGCCAATTAGCGTGAAAAAAGGTCAGAGGGACGCGGAACTCTAGAACCCGTCCCAGGGGCCCGTGACGGGACGCATACGTCAGTTTCGGGCCGATCGGACCTTTCTGTCCACCCTTCAGCGAGCACATGGTCCGATTAATGGCCGCCCTCTCACACACATAGAAAGACATATGTTCACAGTGAACCAAAGTGAGGAGATTTTTGCACTGCAAAAACACACCTTTGGAACCGATCTAGAACCCTGCGATCGGGGATCTAGAACCGGGGGCCCCCCGGCTACCAGGGCGGTGAATTTGGAGGCGGTGCGACCTTTCGACCCCTGCATTTCCGCCCGCCCACGTGCAACTTGTTCAATGCAAACTTCACAGGCGCTTCCCGGTCAAGGGGGTCTTTTTTCGGGCAAACGAGCTGTTTCGGACGCGGAACTCTAGAACCCGTCCCCGGGGCCCGTGGCGGGACGCATACGTCAGTTTCGGGACAATCGGGCGTTTCCTTCAAACCGTTTGGCCGAAACACATACCTAGAACCGATCTAGAACCGCGCGACCCGTGATCTAGAACCGGGGGCCCCCGGACTACCGCCGTGCCGAATTTGGGGCCCCTGCGACCTTTCGACCCCTATTGGCCCCCGTTTGTTTGACGGCCCACGTGCAACTTGTTCCATGGGGCTGTTGGTGGCCAATTAGCGCGAAAAAAGGTCAGAGGGACACGGAACTCTAGAACCCGTCCCAGGGGCCCGTGAGGGGACGCATACGTCAGTTTCGGGCCGATCGGACCTTTCTGTCACACGTTCCACGAAACACCTGTGAAAATGAATGGGATAAGTCGCACGTGTCAGTGGCCCCTGTTCGGCCCCCCGAGGTCCCACGGGCCCCAAACGCTGCGTGCCGGGCCCCCTTGGGCCCCCGAACGACATATCAGGGGGACGAGTCTCTAGAACTCAGGGCTCATTTTTTTGCCTCCCTTGTTCAAGTTTCTCTCAAAAGCATCTTGCACTCATAGTGAGCTCATAGACTGACATTCCCTCTCGAAGGGTCAAACTGAAAACACACTCGGAACCGATCTAGAACCCTGCGACCCGGGATCTAGAACCGGGGGCCCCCGGACTACCACCGTGTCGAGTTTGGGGCCGCTGCGACCTTTCGACCCCTTTTGGCCCCTGTTTATGTGACGTCCCACGTGCAACTTGTTCCATGGGGCTGTTGGTGGCCAATTAGCGCGAAAAAAGGTCCGAGGGACGCGGAACTCTAGAACCCGTCCCCGGGGCCCGTGACGAGACGCGTGTGTCAGTTTCGGGCCGATCGGGCCTTTCCAACAAGCCGCTTTGCTGGAACCCACACTTAGAACCGATCTATAACCACCAAATCCAGGATCTAGAACCGGGGGCCCCCGGACTACCGCCGTGCCGAGTTTGGGGCCGCTGCGACCTTTCGACCCCTTTTGGCCCCCGTTTGTTTGACGGCCCACGTGCAACTTGTTCCATGGGGCTGTTGGTGGCCAATTAGCGCCAAAAAAGGTCAGAGGGACGCGGAACTCTAGAACCCGTCCCAGGGGCCCGTGACGGGACGCATACGTCAGTTTCGGGCCGATCGGACCTTTCTGTCCACCCTTCGGCGACCACATGGTCCGATTAATGGCCGCCCTCTCTCACACATAGACATACATGCAGTCAGAGTGAACCAAAGTGAGGAGATTTTTGCACTGCAAAAACACACACTTGGAACCGATCTAGAACCCTGCGATCGGGGATCTAGAACCGGGGGCCCCCCGGCTACCAGGGCGGTGAATTTGGAGGCGGTGCGACCTTTCGACCCCTGTATTTCCGCCCGCCCACGTGCAACTTGTTCAATGCAAACTTCACAGGCGCTTCCCGGTCAAGGGGGTCTTTTTTCGGGCAAACGAGCTGTTTCGGACGCGGAACTCTAGAACCCGTCCCCGGGGCCCGTGGTGGGACGCATACGTCAGTTTCGGGACAATCGGGCGTTTCCTTCAAACCGTTTGGCTGAAACACATACCTAGAACCGATCTAGAACCGCGCGACCCGTGATCTAGAACCGGGGGCCCCCGGACTACCGCCGTGCCGAATTTGGGGCCCCTGCGACCTTTCGACCCCTATTGGCCCCCGTTTGTTTGACGGCCCACGTGCAACTTGTTCCATGGGGCTGTTGGTGGCCAATTAGCGCGAAAAAAGGTCAGAGGGACGCGGAACTCTAGAACCCGTCCCCGGGGCCCGTGACGAGACGCGTGTGTCAGTTTCGGGCCGATCGGGCCTTTCCAACAAGCCGCTTTGCTGGAACCCATACTTAGAACCGATCTAGAACCACCAAATCCAGGATCTAGAACCGGGGGTCCCCGGACTACCTCCGTGTTGAATTTGGGGCCCCTGCGACCTCTCGGCCCCTTTCGGCCCCCGTTTGTGTGACGTCCCACGTGCAACTTGTTCCATGGGGCTGTTGGTGGCCAATTAGCACGAAAAAAGGTCCGAGGGACGCGGAACTCTAGAACCCGTCCCAGGGGCCCGTGACGGGACGCATACGTCAGTTTCGGGCCGATCGGACCTCTCTGTCCACCCTTCGAGGAGCACGTGGCCTGAGACTAAGACCATGGTGAAGTTCGGGTGGTCAGGGGACCCCCCAGGCACTCCGTGGCAATGAAGAAGAGGATAGGTGGTTAGGGGTCAAAAAAGGCTCCTCGTGGTACTGAGGAAGACTGTGGTGAAGTTCAGGTGGTTAGGGGACCCCCCAGGCACTCCGTGGCAATGAAGAAGAGGATAGGTGGTTAGGGGTCGAAAAAGGCTCCCCGTGGTACTGAGGAAGACTGTGGTAAAGTTCAGGTGGTTAGGGGACCCCATAGGCACTCCGTAGCAATGAAGAAGAGGACAGGCGGTTAGGGGTCGAAACAGGCACTTCGTGGACCACGAGGAAGACTATGGTGAAGTTTGGGTGGTTAGGGGACCCCACAGGCACTTCGTGGCGATGAAGAAGAGAAAAGGTAGTTAGGGGTCGAAATAGGCCCTCCGTGGCACTGAGGAGGACTATGGTGAAGAGCAGGTAGTTGGCGGACCCCAAAAGCACTTGGTGGACCACCCAGTAGTGCACTGGCACCCCTAGAGGATACCACACAGAGCCTATGTTAATTTATGCTAATTTTGGCTACTTTATATGCGATTTCGGAAAGAGTACCACTCACCATCCGAATAAGCAGGATCTGTCGTCCATTTCGAGCACGCGGACTTCGGAGTGCCTACGATGACAATGGCAACTTAAATGAATGGGAAAATTCCCACAGACAGCCTGGGTTCCCTTACGTTCACAATGCATGTCATTTCTGCCTATTTTGCGTGAAATCTGTCTCGAGCTAAAAAAGTATCAGCAATGCTGCCGCTTCCTATCATTGTTTTGGGTACCCATGCCGCGCGCGCACCAGATTCCACACAACAACACAGCTTCATAGCGAATAGTTCTGCGGCTGCGGCTAGTCACTCACCACACATCTTCGAATGACCATGGCGGCGAAGCCAATAAACGGCTTGGTGGTCGGAAACGACGAGATGATTTATGGACATACTTTCAGTTTCAGTATAATCCAGCGGTTCTCAAAGTGTGGGGCGCGCCCCACTGCCGTGACAGGTCTCCTCCAAAACGGGAGGAAATTTTCCGTTTTATGCCTTTTTATCTTTATTCGTTCATGGCGAGTCCGCATCGTCAAATAATTCATCTTTGCAGTGACACCGAAAACACCAGTTTATTAATAAACAATTAAATGTCTCCTTGCTATTTTTTTACACATTCATAATCACTACTTTTGCCGGTTCTTTGTGGCAAGCTTTATGCGTGCGGTCGTGCGCTTGAGTGCGGCTATAACGCTCAATATCCCGTATAGCCTATTTAAGTAATTAAATTAATATAAAGGGCCGATTTGTCCACTTATGGCTTAAATGAAGAACTACTAGTCGACTAGAATACAAACTTTAGTCGGAGGCAGCTCTTATTCCACATATTCTCGAACCAGCAGGCCATTCTGTGTTGAGCGCGCGACCCTGAGCTGAATGAGCGAGCGGGGCGGAATATTCAGAAATGCGCTCTCCGCTCACATGCTCTGATCGGAACAAAGGAATATTAAAGTAATTAATCATTAGTTTATATCTTATACACTGCCCATACACTACCCATCATTTTAATCCCATATCAAACACAGTATGTTATGTCTATTTTATCTATTAAATTATATATATATATATATATATATATATATATATATATATATATATATATATAGGCTATATATATATATATATATATATATATATCACGTTTTTAAGTAGGCTAACGGCAGAGAGCTGTGTGCTTTCTTCTTCCCTTTGCCACATCATATCTCTGTGAGACGGGCTTTTCAGCTGTTTCAGTTTCACTGAAAACAAAGTACAGATCTCAGCTGAACATTGAGCATGACTTTTGAGAAATTGTGCAATTCAAAACAGGCTCATTGCAGCCACTAATGCAGGGATAAATAGACCTGTCTTGCCAAATGGATTTCTATTATTTTCTTTTTTTAACAGATTGCAAAGTGGCACTTTTATTTCTTTTCTATTTTTGAACTTGATACCAATTTTGACACAGCCGCATTTTATTTTCTCTATTTTTTAAAGACTATTTATTTTTTATTTTTTACTAAAATTGACTAAAACTTGATTAAAACCTTTTTGCGTTTTCGGCGACTAAAACTTGACTAAAACCTTTTTTTGTTTTCGTCGACTAAAACTTGACTAAAACTATGAAGTTTTTAAGTGACTAAAATGTGACTAAAACTAAAAAGCATTTTCCTCCAAAAGACTAAGACTAAGACTAAAACTAAAAGGGCTGCCAAAAACAACACTGTTCTAGAATGTTCTTTCCAGTGCAAAAAAATATATTTTTAATTTGTAGTTTTCCTCGTAGTTAACTCCTTTTCCTCGATTTACTGAAGCCTTATGTAAAACGCAATACGCATTTGCAGCTGCACAGCTAGCACAGTGAGTGTCTGGCTCGCTCATAGGCTGCGCTGTGGCAACTGCACATCCAATGGCGCGGGCGCCTCTGACGTGCGACCAATGAGCCAACTCTACGTCATTACACATCAGAGCCCGCCAAGCGGGCGTGGCCTCAGTTAGTCCCCGAATTCATTCATAGTCTGTCTGACATATATATTAGAAGCTATGCGTCTGACATGGATTTGCACTGAATTGATTCTCAAATATACGGAACAAAGTGTGTTCCGTATCAGTTCAATACGTAACCAGACATTTATGTGTCAAATACGGGACGATTCCGTATTATACGGAACGGTTGGCAACCCTAAATGTAACTGCGGCCCCCCTACTTTTTTTAAAGCTAATGTTAGCCTACTTACTTTTCTGGGTGCATCCGTGACAGATGTCTGTTAAAGTTTGAAGTTGTCCCAGTCTTTTCCTCAATTGTGCGATTACACACACAACATTTAGCGCTGCTCTTTCCAGCATTAGATGCAAACTCCGTGTAGGCGAACTTCACGATCCGGGGCACATCTTTCTGCATTTTCCAAATGTCAACATTTAGCCCGCGAATAATGCACGAGAATGCAGCGTAAAGTGAGTGACGTCAGTGAGTGCGTTGTCAAGCAAGGAGAGCGAGCGGTAGCAGTGAGTCTGTGAGGGAAAAAATAGATCACGGCCGGTCTTGGACCCCGAAACAGGAAAAGTGTAACAAATTTGTATAACCTATTTAGTAGGCTACTTTTTTTGCCAAACTTCCATGGTTACAAGTTAGTGTTACTACATTAAATCCACGGTGAATGTTGCTGATCTGTGGACTTAAAACCTATAACTAGTTAGCTAATTCATTCACACCACGTCAGCGCTGTTTGATCGGTTAATAACGGAGAAATGTTAGTGCTTCTCACTAGATCTCACAACACTGTTATATTCAGTGGCGAATTCAAATACTTTGTTTGTTTACTGGATCTCTCTCAGCGCTGTAGTAGTGTCGCTTGATCAAGATCGGCTCGCGCTGCACTGTTGTTGATGGTCCAAACTGATAAATGGTCCGTGAAGCGCAAAATGAGTTTCGTTCCGCTTTCATTACGTTTGCCATTTGATGTTGCACAACGTTAGGTGGTCGCGCCCATGCAGATTTTGGTCGACAGGAAAAATGGTCCAACGAATCGTTCGGTTTGTAATGCGAGTCCGAGTCCAAGTACGAGTCATCAGTCCACGAGTCCAAGTCGAGTCACGAGTCCAGAGAATGGAGTCTCGAGTCGGACTCGAGTCCAGAGAATAAGGACTCGAGTCGGACTCGAGTCCGAGTCCAGGACTCGAGTACTCCATCACTGGCTACAAGAAAACACTGATGCACTTTTGATAAATTTTTTAGGAACATGAACATATTTATTAAAACAAATAAACAAAGAATGCAGTAAATATAGCAATATAAAATAGAACATGTAATTGATACAATAATATATCAATAATAATATATACAATAATAATACCAAAACTATTTATAAGCATGTTTTTGGATTGCGACTCATGTCACACTCCCTGCACAGCCATGCCTCCTCTGGTACCACATTAGTGACACACTCAGTGTGGTACCAGAGGGTGCAATTTTCGCATTGCACCCACTCCACTGTCTCTGTTGCAGTTCCTGGGGGGCTTGGCTGCTTGGAAGCTGCGCAGATGTCATTTTGGACCCACTCCTGCTCCCTCTCTCTCCGTATTCTTTCTCTCTCTTGTTCCCTCTCCCTCTGCTTCTGTCTCTCTCTCTGCTCCTTCACCCTCTCTCTCTGCGCCTTCTCCCTCTCTCTCTGCTCCTTCTCTCTCTGCTTCCTCTTCTTCTCTTCCTCCATCAATGCTTTCCTTTCCTTGACTTCCTCCATCTTCCTTCTCTTCGCCTCCTGCTTCTCCCTCTCTTCCCTCTCCTTCTCAGCTTGGTGACATGCGAACTCGTCAATGGTAATGCAGAATGCTCCAGCAGGAACCTGCTGCCGCCGCCTCCTCCGGGCCGATTGGTCAAAGCGTGGCGGGACCAGGATGTGGGCGAGCCCCACCGGGATAATTCCAGCCGCGGCCAAAGGATTTGGTGGCCGATGGCAGGTGGGGCACTCTACACAGCCAGCAACAACTGGCACTGATATGCTGTCGGGAGGAGCCGTGGCGATGGTGGTGGCAGGAGGGGCTGTGTGTATCTGGGCCGTGGTAATGGTGGTGGCAGGAGGGGCTGTGTGTATCTGGGCCGTGGTGATGGTGGTGGCAGGAGGGGCTGTGTGGATCAGGGCCGTGGTGATGGTGGTGGCAGGAGGGGCTGGGTGGATCAGGGCCGTGGTGATGGTGGTGGCAGGAGGGGCTGTGTGTATCTGGGCCGTGGTGATGGTGGTGGCAGGAGGGGCTGTGTGGATCAGGGCCGTGGTGATGGTGGTGGCAGGAGGGGCTGTGTGTATCTGGGCCGTGGTGATGGTGGTGGCAGGAGGGGCTGTGTGTATCTGGGCCGTGGTGATGGTGGTGGCAGGAGGGGCTGTGTGTATCTGGGCCGTGGTGATGGTGGTGGCAGGAGGGGCTGTGTGTATCTGGGCCGTGGTGATGGTGGTGGCAGGAGGGGCTGTGTGTATCTGGGCCGTGGTGATGGTGGTGGCAGGAGGGGCTGTGTGTATCTGGGCCGTGGTGATGGTGGTGGCAGGAGGGGCTGTGTGTATCAGGGCCGTGGTGATGGTGGTGGCAGGAGGGGCTGGGTGGATCAGGGCCGTGGTGATGGTGGTGGCAGGAGGGGCTGTGTGTATCTGGGCCGTGGTGATGGTGGTGGCAGGAGGGGCTGTGTGTATCTGGGCCGTGGTGATGGTGGTGGCAGGAGGGGCTGGGTGGATCTGGGCCGTGGTGATGGTGGTGGCAGGAGGGGTTGGGTGGATCAGGGCTGTGGTGATGGTGGTGGCAGGAGGGGCTGGGTGTATCTGGGCCGTGGTGATGGTGGTGGCAGGAGGGGCTGGGTGGATCTGGGCTGTGGTGATGGTGGTGGCAGGAGGGGCTGGGTGGATCTGGGCCATGGTGGTGGCAGGAGGGGCTGTGTGGATCTGGGCCGTGGCGATGGTGGTGGCAGGAGGGGCTGGGTGGACTGCCACTGGAGGGATGATCAGCATCTGAAATGTAAATTAGAGGAGATAAAGATATTAGTATATCTGGGCCTATTTTTATAATATAAAGATATATTATCTTATTATTGTTTGCATTGTTTCTATTGTATTTAGCCTATGCAGTGTCTTTTTTTATGTTATTTTGTTTGTACCTGATCACTGTCCTCCAGTGCGTGCCTGTTCAGGGGGAACAAACCTGTCAGCCGGAACCCCTTCTTTATGTTCTCCACGGTGGCCGCCTTTGGGTAAGCAAATTTTAATATGGAAGAAAAATGCTTTTTCCCCAGGACAAGGTCTCCCCTAACCAGTCCCATATTTGTAGCCAGCTTGGTGAAGGCCTCTTTCAGTGGCCCGAAGAGGGACACATCGAGGGGCTGAAGGGCATGGGTGGTGTGGCTTGGCAGGCACACCACCTCCACACCATTGCCCCGACAGAGGTCCACCACGTCCTTGGACATATGGGTCTCGTGTTGGTCGCAAGTTAGCAGTAGTGGACGCTCTGCCGGAGCATGCTTCAGAAAATGTTCGATCCACCTCACGAACAGGGGCCCATCCATGTAGCCCTTCTCACTGATGGCGTACAGGGCGTTGGGGGGGGGCATCTAGCGCATAGCTGTTACTGGGCAGGCATTGGCCATAAATAATCATGGGGGGATGCTCACACCTGCCGCGCTAGCACAGCAGTGGACGCTGATGTGCTCCCTTGTTACCACAGTTTGGCGATACACATGTTTTTGTCCCCTCTGTGCATACACCTTCTCCTTCCTGCTTTTTTGTTTATCCCCAAAGCCTGTTTCATCACAATTGAACACCAGGTGAGGACGATCATGCCAGCTCTTCCCGGCAAACATGGGCTCCAATATGTTGAAGAGTGCCTCCACCCGAGGCACCGTCACACCGAAGACCCTCTGCCGGTCCAGGGGGTCGGGGGTCCTGGCCGACAGCTCCGGGTGGCGTTCCCGGAAACGGCACCACCACATACGGCTCAGCCCATGTTCAAAGTTCACCATTGTCTGGCGTCCCGAGGCCTTGACAATAGCAGTGGCCATCAACGTCGCTACGGCCCTTGTCACGGGGAAGCCGTGCCTGCCCATCCAAATGATATAAGCAACTAAAGATGCCTCTTCCTCCGGGAGGAGGGCACGGCTGGGGTGGGGCTGGTAGGCGTAGCGGCCTCGCCGATGGTACTGAAGAGTGTTGTGGGGGATGCCGTAGCGGACCCCCACCGTTCTCAGGCTCTGCCCTGCCTCCAGTTCCTCCAGGGCCGCCTTCATGTCCTCTTCGGACCATTTTTGATACGTTTTGTTTTGTTTTGGCATTTTCTGAAAACGCACACAAAAGACTTGAGTTTTCTGTTTTGTTTGATTTAAAAAAATAAAGATTATATGGTTCATTCATTCGCCTGTTCATTAGTTCTTTGAGATCACTATAACTATGTATATAAACTTAATAAAATGGGTATAACACTGTTCATTCATGTATTCATTAGCTAGTTATTTATTAATTATTTATTCATTAGCTAGTTATTTGAGATCACTGGGTTGAAGCAAAATGTTTAAATTTTTCCTGGGGTGGTTTACATTATAACTATGTATATAAACTTAATAAAATGGGTATAACACTGTTCATTCATGTTTTCATTAGCTAGTTATTTATTAATTATTTATTCATTAGCTAGTTATTTGAGATCACTGGGTTGAAGCAAAATGTTTAAATTTTTCCTGGGGTGGTTTACATTATAACTATGTATATAAACTTAATAAAATGGGTATAACACTGTTCATTCATGTATTCATTAGCTAGTTATTTATTAATTATTTATTCATTAGCTAGTTATTTGAGATCACTGGGTTGAAGCAAAATGTTTAAATTTTTCCTGGGGTGGTTTACATTATAACTATGTATATAAACTTAATAAAATGGGTATAACACTGTTCATTCATGTATTCATTAGCTAGTTATTTATTAATTATTTATTCATTAGCTAGTTATTTGAGATCACTGGGTTGAAGCAAAATGTTTAAATTTTTCCTGGGGTGGTTTACATTATAACTATGTATATAAACTTAATACAATGGGTTTAACAGTGTTCATTCATGTATTCATTAACTAGTTATTTAAGATCACTGGGTTGAAAAAACAAGATTTTTACATTTGTTCTGGGGGACTTACATTAATTACTGCTATGGGTGGTAAAAAAGCGTTTAGCAAAAGCTGTTTCTAGCGCACGTCAAAGTGCCCGTCAAAGTGCAGTTTCTTCTGCTTAAGCTGCTAGCTTTAACTTCGTTTATGGACACCCTACCTCATCGTGCAGGGTGTCTTATAGTAGTAAGATTTCATTATGACACAATTTACTTCAGATTTGACTCTTTGGTTGACTTTAAAGTCCTTATATCGCTGATCTGCAAAATATTGTTCATTACGAAAAATGGCGCGTCCAGTCACCTCAGGTCGTTTCCAAGACCTCGTGAACATAGTTTTTAAACCGCCGTTTAAAATGGGGTTTTATTAACCTTATAACACACATTTTAGGTTAGAAATGTTCAACACCAATAACCATTCTGTTTAACTTCAATACTATAGACCACATGACCAAAACTTCATTCATTTCATTCGCTGACTCTCTTCCCTCCTTCACCGGAGTCTACGCGAGATCCCCGCCCACCGCCATTTTTAAAAGTCACTCGGGTGTCCTTGTACTTACCGCTAAAATGTCGTCTTCAAAGGTCGTGGACTTCGACAATGAGTGAAGAAGATAAAATATGACAAAACACAGTTTCCAAAGGTATATATAACTTTATTTGACCTGGAAGTGATTCATTGTACATTTTGATTCAAAAGGTCACTGTACGGATTCATGTTACGGAAGCGCCGGTGTATGGATTGTGATGCGGAACTGCTATATGATAAACGCGACAGCGACTACAAAAATATCGACAAAAGAGACCTGCTATGGAGTGTTATTGCAGATCAAATGACCCTTGATGGTGAGTTTAATTTCACTTAATTGTCTTTCATGTACATATGCTTGTAACTTTTTCCAACAAATGTTTGACGATCGCCATTTGTGTGCTGTAGTGGAGGAGGTAAAACAGAAATGGAAAAGCCTGCGCGATACATATACAAGAAAAAAGCGCGAAGATGATTGCCGAAGTGGACAGGCTGCCAAAAACAAGAAGCCGAGGAAATTTATGAAGATCATGGAGTTCCTCGCAACATCAACTGAATTTCGAAGGTATTATCATTAGTAGCCTACATTACAATACATAGCTGTGTGAGCTATAGAGGGTTTTCACCAACGTCACGTTCCGGATGCGCGGCCATTATGGAGGCACTCGGATGTAAACAACAGCATGGATTGCACTGTTTATGTACTACTGAACACATTGTTACACAAAAAAAAAAAACACGGAAAAAACAAGACAATTTTTCAGCAGAAATAGTCTGCTAAATTTGCGAGTCCGTTGAGTTCAGTGGCATTGTTTATGTTCAGTGCCTCCAAAATGTCCGACTTCCGGATTGATGACGCGTCTTGAAAACCCTCTATACTATAATGCATTGACAATGACATTAAACATTAACATGATATCATTGCATGTTCCCTGTTCACCATGCGATCAAAACTCTAGTTCAATATATTAGTTTGTGTTCTGTGTATAGCTAACCTCTGTTGAAATTGTGTTGCCAGACATATGGACGGTACATTAAAATTAGCATGAATCTTAACTAAATTAGTAATTAAACATTGAGCTCTTGAGTATTTTGTCATGATGGCTATGAAGTGTGGCATGGGCCACAGTGTGAGTTATTGTTTCTGATGTAAACTGAATTTGTATTTACAGTGTTCACAGCCATATTCCTCATGAAAATATGGATGAAGAGGTTGGCCAAGTGGTGGTCAGAAAAGAAGTGAGCGACAGTGAAGAAGCACCAGCAAGC
Organism: Rhinichthys klamathensis goyatoka; assembly: GCF_029890125.1. Classification (NCBI taxonomy): domain Eukaryota; kingdom Metazoa; phylum Chordata; class Actinopteri; order Cypriniformes; family Leuciscidae; genus Rhinichthys; species Rhinichthys klamathensis. The sequence goes on along the minus strand of NW_026606564.1, from coordinate 13,112,869 downwards.
ACGTCTCCAGGATCATCATCCTCCGGCCCAACTGACAAGGTGTACTGTAAAAAAAAGAAAACGGCCAGAGACACCAGACTTCCTTGACCGGTACCTCTTATCCAAAGAACCCAGGGAAAGTGAGAAAGAGGAACGCAGAAGAGAGAAAGAGGAGCGCAGAGAGCAAAGAAGAGAGCAACAAAATGATGATAATTACTTGTTTGCTCTTGGCTTGATACCGGCACTAAGGAGATTGTCTCCAGTCGTACAGTCTTCGGTCAAATTAAAAATACATCAGCTGTTGCATGATGCTGAGTTTGGCCAGGCCTCTTCTGCTTTTTTCACTCAGCAGTCACCGGTGTCCTATCGTCAGGTCACCCCGCAGACCCCAACAAACTATGGCTGCTCTACAACTTGGCTACCCTAAAAGAAGTTTATTATATGCATTTTTGCATTTGCACTATTGTTATTGTGACTTCATTGCACTGCTGTTTTTTAATATAGAAATGTAATTGTATTTGTATTTTATTAACATTCAAGAATTAGTTGAATGTGTATGTGCACTACTGCAGTCATTGTGACTTATTTGCTCTACTGTTTTTTTATATAGATATATATGCCTTTGTATTTTACTTACATTCAAGAAATGGTTGAATGTGTATGTGCACTATTGTTCACTTGCACTACAGTCATTGTGACTTATTTGCACTAACTTTTCTGACTACCTTTTTTACTTTGATTATTGCAACTTGTAGTTCATTGCAACTTGTAGTTCATTCATTAAGAGAGAGTTAAACGTTTTAACAGAAACGTTTAACTCTCTCTTTTCCAGCACTTTAGACGCAGTTGCTCCGTTGCGCTTAAAGAAGATTAAAGAAAATAGTCCAACGCCGTGGTACAGCGAGCACACTCAGGCCCTTAAGAGAGCAGCCAGAAAAATGGAGCGCAACTGGAAGAAAACTAAACTAGAGGTATTTCGGATTTCGTGGAAAGAGAGCTCGATTGCTTACAGAGAGGCTTTAAAAGCTGCTAGATCTGCTTATTTTTCAAACCTATTAGAAGAAAATAAACATAATCCTAGGTATTTATTTGAAACAGTGGCTAAACTAACGAAAAAGAAAGCTTCAAGCTCAGAAGTGTCAAAGCAACACGGCAGTGATGACTTTATGAACTTCTTCACTTATAAGATTGATAATATCAGGGACAAAATTATAACTATGCGACCGTCTACCACAGTATCGCATCAGGAAGTGCATTGTAGTCTCCCTGAGGAAAAATTTGATTTATTTGTTGCTATAGGAGAGGAAGAATTCTGCAAACTCGTTAATTCATCTAAATCGACAACTTGTATGTTAGACCCTATACCGACTAAGCTACTGAAAGAGATGTTTCCAGAGGTCATATATCCTCTTCTTAATATCATTAATTCATCTTTGTCTCTAGGATACGTACCAAAAACCTTTAAACTGGCTATGATAAAACCGCTTGTTAAAAAACCACAACTTGATCCTACAGAATTAGTCAATTACAGGCCGATCTCGAATCTACCTTTTCTGTCAAAGATATTAGAAAAAGCAGTATCTTCACAACTATGTTCCTTTCTAGAAAGAAATGATATCTGCGAGGATTTTCAGTCCGGATTTAGACCGTACCATAGCACTGAGACCGCTCTCATTAGAGTCACAAATGATTTGCTCTTATCATCCGATCGTGGTTGTATCTCTCTATTAGTGTTACTCGATCTTAGTGCTGCATTTGACACCATTGACCACAACATTCTTTTAAATAGACTAGAAAACTATGTTGGCATTAGTGGAGTTGCACTAGCATGGTTTAAATCATACTTAACTGACCGTTATCAGTTTGTAGCAGTAAATGAAGAGATGTCTTATCGATCACAAGTTCAGTATGGCGTACCACAAGGCTCAGTACTAGGACCGCTGCTGTTCACTCTGTACATGCTACCATTAGGAGATATCATTAGGAAACATGGAGTTAGCTTTCACTGTTATGCCGATGATACACAGAGTGATGTGGTAACAAGTGAAGCACGCTGCGTCTCGCGCTCTTGCATTTGCAAATGTTCGCTCATTAATCTCAACGATTGTAACCTAACTCGCTCCTAAAACTATCCAAAAGTGGTGGATTTACTATCTTGCTGATCTGCAACAACTATGCCGAAAGCTAAAGCGGTGCAAACCGACTCAAACGCCGAGGCGGTCACCATGGCGTCACTCACCCACCTGCTTGAGTCTCATCGAACTGCCATCTCCGAGGATTTCAAACAAACTTTCTCAGCTCTTGAGACCAAATTGAACTGTGTCATAAATACAGTGACAGAACACGCTGAGAAACTTGAAATTCTTGAGAGCGAAGGTGACGCGCGAGAGATATGCCTGAAAGCTGCAAATGAAGCTATCGCTAAGCTCCAGACGGACCATGCTAAACTAGCAATTAAAGTTGTCGACCTCGAATCACGAAGTCGGCGTAACAACATCAGAGTAATCGGTGTACCTGAATCCGTGGAGGGGATACAACCGACAGTCTTTTTCACAAAGATGCTCGAGGAGGTCTTTGGAGGGGTCCTAAATTCGCCTGTGGAATGTGAACGGGCCAATAGAGCCCTGGCACTTAAACCTGCACCCAACCAGCGGCCAAGACCGGTCATCATCCGTCTCCTCAGTTTCCAGGTAAAGGACAAGATCATCCGTCATGCCCGGTCCATGAGGGGTAGGCTGAAATTCCGGGATCATTCCATCCGTGTGTTTGAGGATTATCCTCCAGAGGTCGTGCAGCAGCGGAACGAGTTCAAGGTGGTCATGTCGGAGTTGTACGAGCGAGGGTTTAAGCCGGCCCTGCTATACCCGGCCAGGCTTTACATCAAGATGGAGTCAGGAGGTAGGAAACATTTTCCAACGGTAGCTGAGGCTGAAGCCTTTATTGTCTCCTTGCCCTCACGGAACGCATAAGATCACAGGTCGCCCAAAAATGGGAGATAGTCTCTCTATCAGGACTTTAATATGACTTAATGTTTACAATAGACTACTCCCTTTCACGGGAGGCCTGTTTCTAGGGCGGTATGGTGAGAGACATCTTATGTTTCATTTTGAGGTTATTATTATTTCTTCTTTTTTTTCTTTTCATTGCAAGTTGTTGCTGATGACTGTGGCGTGGTACAAATTACTACACAATGGTACTACAATATTTTTTTATGTATATGTTGTGTGTATTCGTATGCGTGTGGTTGCTCCGTTGGCGTTTGCGGCTATTGCAGTGTCAATGTTTCAATGTAATTCCAGAAAATTCCATGATTAATTTGTACTGTTTATATGGGCTTTGATGATCTTAATATCGTTGGAGATTCTCAGCACTGCATTGATATGGGTGGAAAAATCAGTTGTAATGTTTTTGACCTTGAAAATTTAAAACCATTAAATGATATATATAATTACTCACTGTTACATTTAAACATCAGAAGCCTAAACAAACATCACTCTGATTTAGCTTTCCTGTTATCTAACTTAAGCTGTCATTTTGATGTTATTGGATGTAGTGAAACTTGGCTAAATGACTTTTCAAATGTCGATTTACTTAATCTCGATGGGTATAATCTATACATTAAGAACAGACCTAATAGGATAGGTGGAGGGGTCTGCCTTTACGTCAAGAGCTGTCTCCAAGTCAATATCTGTGATTTTTGTTTAGAGGATGACCACTGTGAGTCTTTGTTTATTGAGATTAACACGTCTGACAAAACATTTATTGCCGGTGTTATCTATCGTCCACCAGATATTGCTCTTGACATATTTTGCAGTAAATTGGAAGATCTATTACATAAATTGAAAAAGCTAAAAAAGGACTGCATACTTCTTGGTGACTATAACATTGATATTTCTAAGGAAGATGGGGCAAAACACGACTTCATGAACACATTGCATTCCTCCTCCTTTTTCCCCACCATTAACAGATTTACTAGAGTTACACCGACATCTAAAACTATTATTGATAATATCGTGACTAATATTCAAAATACTAAGTTGGAGACAGGAGTTGTGCAGTCTGACATCACAGACCATTTTCCCATTGTAATATTCTTTGGTTCTGATAAATCATTCTCTCCTTCACTCTTTAAAATTAAATCTAAAATAATCAATGAGAGAACCTTACAACATTTAACTGTTAACTTACAGGCAAAGTCATGGGACTCTGTCTATGACAGTGTGACTCCTGATACTGCATATGACAGTCTGATAAAGATTATTCAAGATTCCATCAAGGACACAATTCCTGAGAAGACTGTCAGATGCAGTACTACTCTCCAGAACCCTTGGATCACAAAGGGGATTTTGAAGTCAATTAAATATAAAGCTAAGCTTTATAAATCTTACATAAAAAGCCCTTCTATCTTAAAAAAAGAGAAATATATTTCATATAAAAATAAACTAACACAGATCATAAGAAAAAGAAAACGAATTCACTATACCGAACTGTTAAAAGGTTCGCAGGGGGACTGCAGGAGGACATGGAATGTTCTAAATGAAGTTCTTAATAGGAGGCATAAACCGACTGTTCTACCTGACATTGGTGATGCCAAAGCTGATCTAACACAGACTTTTAATGATCATTTTGCTTCAATAGGTGCAAATTTTTCTAAAAAGATAAGCCAACCCCAGGATGTCACCTTTAAGCACTTTCTCTCTGGTAGCTACACTCACTCATTTTTTATGATGCCAACAGACGGTACTGAACTCCTCAAGATCATTTTGGACTTGAGGAGCTCATGCTCAGCTGGTGTGGATGGAATATGCAGTAGGATCATGAAGGCAGTAGCGAACATTATTGTAGAACCATTGGCTCATTGTATTAATCTTTCTTTATTTACTGGTACTGTACCAAAAATGACAAAAATTGCTAAGATAATCCCAATTTTTAAATCTGGTGACAGAAATGATATGAGCAATTACCGGCCCATATCAATTCTAGTGGTTATCTTGACAAATTGGATATTCTTGTCCCTTCACAATATGGTTTTAGAAAAAAGAGCACAACCTGTATGGCAATACTCGACTTAATAGAACAAATAAATGACTGTATTGAAGAGGGAAAATGCGGTGTTGGTGTCTTCTTGGACCTATCAAAAGCATTTGACACCATTGACTTTGATATCTTATTATACAAATTACATCATTATGGTATCAGAGGTCTAGCACTTGAATGGTTCAGAAGTTATCTAAATGAGAGGGAACAGTATGTCCATGTCGATGATCAAAACTCTACTTGTATACCTATAATCTATGGGGTCCCCCAAGGTTCAATCTTGGGTCCACTTCTATTCATTATATACATAAATGATTTTATAAATTCCTCTAAAATATTTCATAAAATAATTTTTGCTGACGACACAAATCTATTTGCATCACACAGAAACCCACATATACTACAAGATATAGTAAACTCAGAGTTAACTAAAGTTGACTCCTGGTTTAAATGTAACAAACTGTCATTAAATATTAGCAAAACAAATTTCATTTTATTTAATGCGAACAAAAAATCAGCTTTTTAAAAAAACACTGCACAATGCCTGATTAAAATCAATGGGCAGGTAATAAAAAGAGTATACTCAACAAAATTTTTGGGGGTCCTCATTGATGAAGTATGTTGGCTTGTTTTATAAGATCAGGCACTTTCTTCCTCTGTCTGCCCTTATGATGATGTATAAAACTCTCTTTGAACCACATCTTATCTATTGTAATGTGATATGGTGCAACACCTTTACAAGTCATCTTAAAAAACTCGAAACCTTGCAAAAGAAAGCCATACGGGCTCTGTCCTGGTCGGAGATAAATTCCCCTACCCGCCCCTTTTTTTATCACTTTAAGATATTAAGACTGGCTGAGCTAAATAAATATCATAATGCCTGTCTAATGTTTCAAATCGTAAATAGCCTGAACCCTAGGTTGAGTAGTCTTGTTCCTATCTACAGCCCCCGGCATACATACCAAACGAGAATCAAACCACTTATATTCGGAAAATACCGCCGACATGTGCGCACCAGTATGAGTGTTGTTTGTAAGGGGCCGCAGATCTGGAACGGGATTGATGATGGTCTTAAGGTGTTGCCCACTATCTCCAACTTCAAAAGACAATTAAAACATAAGTTCTTATTAACCTATATCTAATTCTAAAACTGACTTTCATGGATTACTGGGATGTGTGTATGATTGTATGAGCGAGTATGTTGTTAATACGTATGTTGTGGTATTCCCTGTGTGCACTTATTGTGTTCTCACTGTGCCTTGTCTATAATTACTTGTACAAGAACCATGGGCCCCTATTTATAAGCTTTTTAGCTTCTTTGGGAGACCCATTTCATGATACTTAACCTACTTTGTATCTTCAAACTGTACTATTGTAAGGTGTTGAAGAGGTATTGTATTGTGAATAAACAAACAAACAAACATACTCAGCTGTATATTTCTTCAAAACCCAACGAAACTTACCAATTCACAAAATTAACGGAATGCATAGCTGATATAAAAAATTGGATGACTAGTAATTTCCTACTACTAAATTCTGAAAAGACAGAGATTCTAATTATTGGACAAAAAACTTCCACACGTAATAACCCAGAATACTGTCTAACACTTGATGGCTGCTCTGTCAAGTCTTCGTCGTCGGTTAGGAACCTGGGTGTGCTATTTGATACCAACCTTTCTTTTGAAAGCCACGTGTCTAGTATCTGTAAAACTGCATTTTTCCATCTTAAAAATATATCTAAAATACGCCATATGCTATCATTGGGAAATGCGGAACAATTAGTCCATGCGTTCATGACCTCAAGGCTAGATTATTGTAATGCTCTACTGGGTGGTTGCCCTGCACGCTTAATAAACAAACTACAGCTAGTTCAAAACGCCGCAGCTCGAGTTCTTACCAGAACCAGGAAATATGACCATATTAGCCCGGTTCTGTCAACACTGCATTGGCTCCCTATTAAACATCGTATAAATTTTAAAATATTGTTGATTACCTACAAAGCACTAAATGGTTTAGCTCCGCAGTACTTGAGCGAGCTCTTAACGCATTATAGTCCTTCACGTCTATTGCGATCTCAAAATTCCGGCCAGTTGATAATACCTAGAATATCTAAATCGACTGCAGGCGGTAGATCCTTTTCCTATTTAGCACCAAAACTTTGGAACAGTCTTCCTACCATTGTCCGGGAAGCAGTCAGTTCAAAGCTAGACTAAAAACACATCTCTTTGACCTAGCATATACATAATACATTTTAAACTTCTATAAATTCAATGTTAGGCTGCATAGATTAGGTCAGCCGGAACTGGGAACACTTCCCTTAAATCTTGATGTACTCGCTACATCATAAGAAGAATATTAGTGCTAATATTAGTGTCTTTGTTTATCCCGAGGTTTTCCCGCAGCCTGCCGGATCCAGGCCGTATCCAGATCTGACGAGGGAGCTTTGCCTGGACCCGATGACAATGCAGTGCTGAAGTATCCACTATCCTCTCCCTATGGAGGATCCCTTTCCCACTCTACAGATAAAGCGCTGTGAATTCCGGCTCGCGTACCCCGAAGTGATAAAATAAAACAAAATTCTGTATCAAAATGTATAGGCAAGAAAAGTAGTTTGTTTAGGCTGGGTTGTATGAATTACAAACCTGCACACATATTTTAAAAAGCACATAACTATAGAATTCTGAATGAGCATGTGAACGCCGTCAGCGTTAATCACAGGTTCGCGTTTAAAGTCTGATCATTTCGACGGAGGTGAATCAATCAAAGTTAACTTTAGCTGGAAGTAACATTATTCAAGAACCGCTATAACGCCAAAACAATCTGTTACCTTAAATTATATGTTTATCTCTGTAAAGCTGCTTTGAAACAATCCATTGTTAAAAGCGCTATATAAATGAAGATGACTTGACTTGACTTGACATTGAAAAAAATAAATGTTTAATTTTTTCAAAAGACATTGTGTGTACGTGACTTACTTGAAATTAATGTAACATATTTTGGGATTTAACATTGGTACATCTTGACCTCTTGTTAAAAATAGCTATGTGCCTAATTACAGAGTCACTGCATTTATAGGCACGTTATCAATCTACAGGAACATAACCATGTTGGGCACAGAAGGGAAAGAAGATTTTAAAGAAAATGCTTATAAAAAAGTTTATTACAGATACACATTTTCAAAATCACAACTTAATTTTAGCTGTAAATAAGTGACCAAATACTTTACATTTTGCAAAAAAAAATTATAGTGTATTCAAGTTCACAGAAATTGACACATACACTAGCGGTTTTCACAGTGGGAAATGTAATCAACATGGCTCAAATGTACAGTTTGATTTTATCTGTTCCCCAGACCATGGTTCACATGGTCATACTGCCAAGCAACCTCTCCTGCGGGTGAGTTGAAGTACTCCTTGTACAGTTCTCTGACATTCTGTGCCTCCACAGATGCCCGCTGCCCCCTACAATGTTCAAAGCCTTGTAGTGTTTGCTCACAGTCTTGGTCATCCTCTGCGGCATGATTCTGACCGTTTCCTTTTGGGCGCAAATAATTGCACAAAACACAAGCAGCTTTGACAACTTGGTCAACAACACTTGGTTGAACCTGCAAAGTTCTTCGGAAAACCCGGAAGCGTTGACTGAGTATGCCAAACACATTTTCAGAGATGCGCCGTGCCCGAGACAAACGATAATTGAAAATTCTCTTGTCTGTGGGGAGGCGGCGTCCAGGGTATGGCCGGAGGAGATATGGTTTCAGGGGAAAAGCTTCATCCGCCACAATGACATGGTTAACTTTTCTCAGCTCAGGAGCACCTGGAAGTTCATTTGTTGGGGGGACATTCAGTGTTCCATCTCTGAGTGCCTTTCCCAACACAGAATTAGCAAAGATGCCTCCATCACTGTTGCTGCCATAGCTCCCCACATCAACCACCAGGAAGCGGTAATCTGCATCAACTAAGGCCAGCAATACAACGGAGAACGTACCTTTATAATTAAAGTACAGAGAACCAGAGGTTGCAGGGGCCTGGATGTATACGTGTTTCCCATCCATGGCTCCCAAGCAGTTAGGGAAATTCCATCGTTCATAGAACCTCCTGGTTGTACTCCTCCACATCTCTTCAGTAGGCACTGGCAAATGTTCATCTCTGAGGCAATGCCACATTGCATCACAGGTTTCACTCACTATCGAAGCCACAGTTGACACACCAAGTCGAAAGCTGGACGCAATAGTGCGGTACGAGTCCCCAGTGCTTAGAAAACTGAAATAGGAATAGACAAATACTAGTTTTTAACAACGCTTCACTTAAGTTTTTACATTCATTGAAGTGGATAACAATGTAAATGTTATGGCAGAATTATTCCCATCTCTTCCAAACCAATGAATGCTGCTACTGCTGATTTGCTGATTGAAGCGAGCAGGTGAGAAGGATGGACGGGGAGAAACGGATGGACTTTGACCCCAAAGGTCAAAGTACAGGCCGGTTTTAGAGCGAGTAAGAGAGCATGCCCAAACCCTAAAGTTCAGGTTATTATTATGATTTCCTGACTAGAGAGAACTGAACTTTAGTCTATCTATGGGCAGAAGAATAGACCTTGAGATACGGGTATAAAAAACTGCACTCCCCCTCGATTCTTCGTTCACACTTGTGTCGCAGACTGTACATTGACTACCTCTGTGGAACAACTGAACCATTTCTTGCAAGAAATAAATCATTTTTAATTCTCAGACTGTCTCTTACGCTTTGATGATTGTTTAATAGAAATTTGCTATTACAGTAAACGAACTCACCGTAAACACACGGCCAAACGCTGTTCTGGATCGATCAGTTTACGGTAGTGTGTCTGTTCTTTTGTCAGCGAGGGAGCCAGTTGTTGAAGTAAATTTCGAACTCACTGACGGACATTCTAAAATACCCCCGAAAACGCTCATGATACATTTTCAGCTCTTGTACCAGTTGATAAAACTCCCCATGTTCTTCTCTTCTCGTAGCTATGGGATGTATCCAATATCGGCGTCTTTTCCGGCGTCTTTCCTAATTCATCAGAATAATAAGTTCCTCATCACTGGAGCTGGAGCTACTGGTGCTTGAAATTTCCATGTTTTCTTTGTCTGATTTAGAAAAGCGCGTAAACATGCGCGTAAATTCTTGCTCTCTTCATCGGAGGTGAAAGCGAGTATCAGAAGCGTAAAAGTTGCGCAGCGCCACCTTGTGTACCAGGGTATTTCTGTTTTGCATTACGCGCCATCTAGTGTCAGGGAATGAATTTGCATGTTCACTCGGCTCATCGTCAGCGAAAATCGCTTGGGTGTGAACACAAAAAACGCGTTGAAAAACGCTGACGAATAACGCGCGCTGATATTCATCCCGGTGTGTACGGGCCTTTAAGGCCTGTTCACACCGAGACGAATTTCGCGCGCGTTATTCGCCGACGTTTAACGACTCGTGACTAAACAAAGGGCGCCTATGTGAGTGTGCACACCGACGCGAAAAACGTCACGCGTAAAAGCGTCATTTTAAAAAAAAAAACGCCTCGGGTTCGTTTTTTTGGTTTGACCAATGAGATTGGCGCTTTTGCTCACGTGTCTGGAGCTTCTGAAGTTACAGTAAAACACAACTTGGGGGCGCTCAAACACAAAACGGTCTTGCCGAGCACACAAACGTAACGGCGAAGAAGATGCGCCAAGTAGCGTCTACACACCATAGATATCCATGATAAAGGCTAGATGTCCGGTCCGCGCTGCTGACCAATAGCCTTTATTATGGACATCTATGGTCTACACTGCCGGGAAGAAATAAGATGAAGGATCAAGGAAGAATGCAAGGCAAGATGAATGTAGAGCTGCTGGTCTCGTTGGTGTCGGAACATAAAGACCTATATGACAAACGCGACAGCGACTACAAAATATAATAGTACTATTTCTGTTTTACATTAAGCGCCATCTAATGTCAGGGAATGAATTTGCATGTTCACTCGGCTCAACGTCAGCGAAAATCGCTTGGGTGTGAACACAAAAAACGCGTTGAAAAACGCTGGGGAATAACGCGCGCCGATATTCGTCCCGGTGTGTACGAGCCTTTATGTTACCATAAGGAATGACGTCACTCGCTTTTGATCCTATAATTTGATCGTCACTTGCTTGTTTCTCCAATTTTGTTTTGTTGTTCTTTGATCTGCATGTGCTATCAGTCTTAAATGTAAAAAGTAGAACAATATTTTTCCTGAAAAAAATTGTTTTTAATAAAACCAGTCACCTTCGCATGACCAACAGTTTGACAGGTAAATGTTTAGGATACTTTTATTAGTCTTACCTGTGTTATATTCCACTTTCTTCCCAGCAATTTTCCATTCTTCACGTTTTCCTTGGCTGCATTCATCATTTGAAGTCGATGCATGATTCTTTTAGAGCTCCTGGAACTTCATTGTGCATTGTTCATTGTGCCTTTATAAATTGTAGCTCATATTCAACTGAATCAATTATCATGTTTTTGATGTTTAAATTATAGCGGGTGAAAACAGACTCGTGATTTTATTACATCTTTAATTAGTGATAGAATTTACATGAAAGTAACATGAAAGTTATTATCTTAACATTAAAACACTAACATTTTTAGAACTTAATTAATGCAAATATTTGCATTTATATTTTAGTTTAATTATTCGTTTGTCTGAGTTGCGAAGTGATGACAGCAAACGCATGGGCGACTGGATTTTGCAAGTGTTGTCATGGAAATGGCAGGTGAGGGACGAAATAGGGACGTTCGCAAACTGGCCCAGACAAATGTCCTCAGAACGTCCGTCAGCGAACGTTACAAAATGGACCAAATGCGAACGTCATCGGAATGTCCGTCAGCGAACGTTACAAAGCGGACCTAATGCGAACGTCATCAGAATGTCCGTTAGCGAACGTTACAAAGGGGACCTAATGCGAACGTCATCAGAATGTCCGTCAGCGAACGTTACAAAGCGGACCTAATGCGAACGTCATCAGAATGTCCGTTAGCGAACGTTACAAAGGGGACCAAGTGCGGACGTCCTCCGAACGTCCGATCGGGAACGTTACAAAGTGGACCTAATGCGGACCTAAGGGGACGTTTGAAAAGTCCGGGGGACGTCCCTTGTTTGCTGGGTGGATACCAATAAGAGCTAACGGTATGAAGGTTCGGTCACATTTTTAATGAAAATAAAATGTAACGTTCATGTTTTTAAAGGGGTCATATAATGCCATTTTTGTACAAGCTAATATGATTCTTTAGGGTCTAAATTAAAAGTTTGTAATATACTTTAATTAAAAATTCTCATTAGTATTGTAAGAAAACAGTTATTTTACCTGGTCAAAAACAGCTCTGTTTTCAGCACGCCGTTTCAGTGCATATGACTTTAAATGATAATGAGCTTTGCTCACCCCGCCTCTCTGTTCTGTGCATACACCATTTGTAACACAATAACACAATAACCATAACGCGTTGTTCAGTATAAACGTGGGATTATGAATTATATTGAGAACGTCATACATAGAAAACATGCCGTAATGTACCCTGAGTGTAAACCTTAGACCAGGGGTCTCAAACTCGCGGCCCGTGATATTTTGTGGCCCCCTACTTGACATTAAAGTTTAATGTTAGTGCGGCCCGTCGTTGCGTGTGCCGCAAAAAAAAAAAAAAAAAAAAAAAGTATCCCTTATGAGCTACCATAGATAGTCTCGTGACAGCTTACGGAGGGTTTGTTGTCTATAGTTGTCATAGACAACCGCGAAGTACAAACATACTGCGCCTGGAAAAAATGAGCGCGTCGCTTCAATTATGAGCGCGCTTATTGCCGCGCGCCTACATTTGAAATTACGAACTTGAGCGCGCAAAATATGTGAGCGCGATATGTGAACGGCCCCTTGGCGAGCTACCACCAATCAGGCCACGAGCTACTGGTAGCTCGCGAGCGACGTGTTGGAGAGAGACACTGCTCTAAAACAATGTGAGAATAATCACTTTGAGCTTGTAATATGCGTCCAACAGGTTGATAAGAAGGTTTGCTTTGATTTGTGCAGTCAGTAATTTGAGACACTATACAAAGAATTCAATAAGACGGGCAGACATGACTGCAAATATTTGTATTTCAAAAGCAATAATTGTTTTTCTAAGTATAATAAAAGGAAATGTGCCTTCCAAAAAAAACATTCAATATCATTAATGTGTTGTATAAAGAAAATAAAAAGGACATAAGCAAATATAAATATCACAAATATGTGTTATAGACAAAGAAAGTTTGTAAAATGAACTTCAACTGTCAGAAGGACAGCTCATGAAGAACCAATCATGTACAGAAAGGAATGTTCAAATTCAGAGGAACAGTTCAGAAGAAACGTTAATAAATATTGAGAAGATTGGATCAGTTGTGCTCCTTTTTTGGAATACTTGAATACTATTTTTTTGTGGAATACTTGATGCGGCCCAGCCTGACCCAGACTCTACCTCTAGCGGCCCCCAGTTAATTTGAGTTTGAGACCCCTGCCTTAGACGCATTCATTGTGAAGCATGTAGCTAGCGATTTGCAAAGATTAATATATTAATATAAAGTTTAATAAAACGTTACACTCACTTCCGTTCTTCTAGAGGTTCAGCAGGAACACGAATAGCTGGTACCGACCCTTTTTTCATGAGCAGCTTCTTAGCAAATCCAGCTCATGCTGATCCTCGTTTATAAAGCAGTCTGGTGAGAAATGATTCGCGCAAACATGAAAGCATTGACGTTGCTCGTGGGGAATATTCCCTTCGAAAACAAACTCAGCCACTGCGTCTTAAAGGGATACTCCACTTTTTTTGGAAATAGGCTCATTTTACAACTCCCCCAGAGTTAAACTGTTCAGCGTAATAATCAAGAAACTTCACTGCCGTACCATGAGTGCAGCAGGCGTAATGATATGACGTAGCGCCTGAAAATAGGCCACCTTCCTTCAACACAACGGAACTATTTTCAGGCGCTGCGTCATATCATTACGCCTGCTGCACTCATGGTACGGCAGTGAAGTTTCTTGATTATTACGCAGGAATGAGAGTATAGTTCCAAGCCATATCAGCCTAGAAAATCGCAACTTTACATTTTCCGTCGGTCTTAGTGCACAATGTAACTACAGAAGAGTCAAGTTTTAAATAGGAAAAATATCGAAACTCTTTGGTCATTTTTTTTTTGAGAAATGCTAATGGTCTTGTCCACTCCAATGATGTATGCTAAGCTATGCTAAAAGTGGTACCGCCAGAACCGGAGATCGGCTGAATGGATTCAAAAACGGTCAAACTCAACAGTTTAACTCTGGGGGAGTTGTAAAATGAGCCTATTTCCAAAAAAAGTGGAGTTTCCCTTTAAGCGGTTCGGATTTAGGAATAGAGTTCTCAACGGGCCTGAAAATTACAACCCGACCCGACCCGGCCCGTGGCTTTTAAAGCCCGGACCCGATGTAACCCGACACATCAACATGAATTATCTGCCCGAACCCGACCCGCGGCCCGACGCCACCCTTTTGATCGGTGAGTGATGTATGTAGAATAAAATGTATTCTATGACTGCTGCGCTTGACGCAGAGAGAGAGAGAGAGAGAGAGAGAGAGAGCCCCGGCCGCGCGCGCGCGCACTCTCACGTCTCACACATTCCGCCCATCCAGCTGACATAAACCACATTTCAATAAACGAAAAAAACTATCCAGTGATTAAATGTTTTCTGTATTGACGCAAATCTTGTGCGATGTCCTAAACTGCCGAGATAATCACACAACGTGTCGCGCCGCCCCTGAGCAACGGTGATTTCACCTGCAGCAAGTTTACTTTTCACCAACTCCATCTTCTTCTCCGGGCTAAAGGCGTGCACGCAGCGGCGTCAGGTCTGCCCTCGCGTCGCGATGCACGTTGCACGCAGCAGCCAGACTTTCTTTACAGTGAACAGCAGCGATGAATAATAAATGTTTTTTTTTTCTTTCACTGTACAATTCAAAAGATTAAGCCCGAGGTCCGACCCGACCCGAGTCATTTGCAAATATTTTCGACCCGAACCCGCGGGTCCCGTCGGGTTTGTCGGGCCGACCCGACCCGTTGAGAACTCTATTTAGGAACATTAAAATGACTGCTGTGTTCGTTATTACACCCAAGAACAGAACACCACAATCGCTTAGACGGCATTCTGCTCATAGACAGTGCTCCAGCATATCAACAATGACCGCGCCGCGCAGACTATGATTGACAGCTCCCTCACGAGCGAGGGCGGGTCTGTGTTGAAACGCTCCTGTCAATCAACAATCGTGGGAGGGGCTTCCGACCGTGTGACGTCACACGGTCGAACGGCTTGATTTGAGGCAGGGGAAAACATATAAGGAGATTAAAACAAAAACACTGGATGGATTTTTATCATTTTATGATGGTTGTGTACAGGCACTGCCAACACACATTTCAGTACAATTAACTTGTAAAAGTGCATGTACCATTATATGACCCCTTTAAAACCTAACTGTAGACCACAGCCTTTCGCGGCTAAAGTCAAGTCACGTGAGGAGTTGGGCTAACTGCTGTATTAAAAAGCTTTAAAACAATGTAAATGAAAACTCAATGCAACAATTTGTTTCTCTCAACAGGTAACGTTAACAGAACAGTACAGCAGTGCGTTGTTATATCAGTGACTGGTCTGACGCAGCAACATTAGTTTCATACAGGCAAGTAGAAATCTTTGTAACAATACTATAATATTGCTGCTATTATTTTTCCCTGTTCTTTATTGTGTAATGTAATATGAATTGTAAATACATTTAGCATTAACTTTTAGAGTATTATTTTAACATCACAAATTGTGTCTGTTATTTTACAGGGTGACCACCTTGTTCTCAGGAGGAACCAATACAGTGGACAACTGAGGTCTAGGGAGGAAGAGAGATTGACGCGTTTCAACACAGGTGTATTAGGGAGAAACAGTAGGCCTCATATGTTATGAGATGGTCTTGTAAAATTTGCAGTTTCAGGTCATCAAAACGTTTAGACCTTTTAAAACATTATAGATTGAAACATCTACACACTGGTCAAGGCCGATCACTGCCCTGCTTGTACTCAGACTGTCCTTGTTCATTTAAAGGTTGGGGTGCTCTTCGCACACATTTGTCCAGAGATCATACACAAACTGAGCAGTCAGGGCAAGTTGTGTCATTTTCATGTCTTGTATGTAATTCATATAGTTATCACACCGAGAGGCAATATTTTGAACACCTCGGAGTTCATTTAAAAAAGCACGAAACTGTTCATTGTGTTTTTAAAGATTGTGACTACAGTACTAATATATATTCAACTTTTGCCTCACATAAAAGTAGGAAGCACAATCCTCATTGCCTTGAAGATTTTAAACATACTGTATTTCAGACACATTCAAGTCAGGAAACAGCAGATAACAGCTGGTTGTTAGATGAAAGTGAAGTGTCTTCTGATGAAACGCTTGTGAAAGAGGGAGAAGATTTAGGTAAAGCCATTTTTGATGAGCTTTTTTCCTTATTACTTAAATTAGATTCCATCTTCAATGTGCCCAGTAGATGTATAAATGAGATTGTAGAGGAGCTTCAATTTATTACTAGTTCAGCATCAGCACCCATTATCAAAAGCATTGTTCATGACACATTTGAAAACCATAACTGCGCTGTTGAAGAATTTGTAATCACAGATTTGGTAAAACGCATTTGCCAGTTAAATCCTATTAGTGCAGCCTTCAGTGAAGAAGGTCCTCTTGGCACAGCATATAAGAGAAACCAGTACTTAAAGGAACATTTCTCTATTGTTGAACCATTAGAGTATATACTTGATGCAAAAGAGGGAAGGACTTTCCAATATGTACCAATTTTGCAATCCTTGTCACAAATTCTGAAAAACAGTGACATTCAGGACAAAGTGTTGAAGAGTACAAGACATTGTGTTTCTTCCGGCCAGTATAGTAGTTTTAATGATGGTTCCCATTTCAAGGAAAACACATTTCTATCTGGAGAGGAGTTAAGACTTTCACTTCTACTTTACTCTGATGATTTCAAAATATGCAATCCTTTAGGAACCTCTCGTAAGAAGCACAAGGTAACAGGTGTCTATTGGGTGTTGGCTGATATTCCGACTGTATTAAGATCTACATTATCATCAATTTACCTAGCTGTTTTGTGCAAGGCTGATGACATTAAGACGCTTGGCTATCCCAGAGTCTTTGAACCATTATTAAGTGATTTGAAAAGCTTTGAAGAGGATGGTGTTTTTGTGCCCTGTTTGGGAAGAATCATAAAGGGCACTGTATTTTCTGGGATTGCAGATAATCTTGGTGCCCACTCAGTTGGAGGGTTTGTTGAAAGTTTCAGTGGGTCATATGTTTGCAGATTTTGTACTGGAGAGAGGTACCAGTTTCAGGAGCTTGAAGTCAGGACAGGAGCATTCCCTGGTAGAACAAAGCCGCAACACAAGTTGGACGTTGAAGTAGCGCTGGATAGCAACACCCCTAGCCACGGAGTAAAAAGGCATTGTGCGATCACTCAGATTAAATCATTTTCACGTGACAACAGGCTATCCTCCCGATATTCTGCATGATTTACTTGAGGGCATTGTACCTGTAGAGTTGGCACTGTGTTTAGATGTCTTGATAAAGATAAAATATTTTTCTTTTGAAGAGCTCAACAGAGTCATCAAACAGTTCCCATATAAGTGGAAAGACGAGACAAATTGTCCCCAAGGTATACCAGCAACCTTTGCCTCCCGTAAAACCGTCGGTGGTAACGCACATGAAAATTGGTGCTTACTGAGGCTGCTTCCACTTATGGTTGGGTGGAAAGTACAGGAAGAGGAACAGGCATGGCAGTTGTTGATGACACTCAAAGATGTTGTTGAGTTGGTTATGTCACCTACTCACACGGATGAAAGCATTGGTCACCTAGATAGTCTTATTGCTGAGCATAGACCTGTTCGCTTGACTGTTGCTGATCGCTGATCGATTGCTCCTGTCTGCCTCGCTGCCTGCTGTGTGTTTGTTTGCTTCGAGGCTGTAAGCTCCGCCTGAGCCTCGTATTTCTTTATGTTTTGAGCCATCATTTACTATCTAGTTGTTTATACTACTAAATACAGCTTACCCAACATCTCAGATTAACCTTACATCTCTAGCTTCCGTTATTGTTAACACAGCACGCTAGTAACTCGCTAACGTTAGCCTGCTAACGCGACACCCGTGCGCTCATTTATATATTTATTTTCTCTCGCGCGCCCGCGCCTTTGAGTTCATAAAGTCCAGGTAAGTAAGAAATCAGTCAACAAACACGGTGAGTAATGTCTTCTTGTCCTGTTATTGTCACCTGTGCCACATGTCATATGTTTAGTATAGCCTTCTCCGATGGCAATATAGGATTTATATGTGATAAATGCAAGGAGACAGTCAGGCTGACGGAGAAGATTTCAGAACTAGAGACATGCATCCAAACTTTAATTGAGGATGGTAAGAATGCTAGATCTTTAGATAGTGTTTTTGATGCGCCTAGCATAGTGAACTCTTTACATGATTCGGTTCCGGCTGAAGTAGAGCCCGTGCAGCAGGGCAGATGGGTGACTGTGAGAGATCACCGCTCTAGTCGCGGATCAAAGAACCACTCTTCCATTCCGATTCCCATAACAAATCGATTTGCCCCACTCAGTGAAACACCCACTGAGAATTCTGTTGATTGTGCCCTGGTAATTGGTGATTCGATCACACGGAACGTGAAAATAGAGCCACCAGCCACCATAGTCACATGTTTGCCGGGAGCCAGAGCGCCTGACATCAAAGCAAATTTAAAAGTGCTGGCTAATGCTAATCATAAATTCTCTAAGATCATTATTCATGTCGGCACTAATGATGTTCGACTCCGCCAGTCGGAGATCACCAAAATTAATATTAAAGAGGTGTGTGAACTCGCAAGTACGATGTCAGGCACTGTAATTTGCTCTGGCCCCCTTCCTGTACGCAGGAGTGATGAGATAGTTAGCCGATTGGCCTCACTGAATGGTTGGCTGTCGAAGTGGTGTCCGCAGAATAATATAAAATTCATAGACAATTGGAAAAGTTTTTGGGGCAAGCCTGATCTGTTGAAAAGAGATGGTATCCATCCCTCCTGGGCTGGTGCTGCTCTTCTCTCTAGTAATTTGGCTCATAGTCTTAGAGATAAAACATGACAATCTGGGGCTCAGGTCAGGAAGCAGACAGACTGGCTAAACTGACCGTCTGCTAGCGGCCTCACGTCACCAAGGTCAGATAAATCCCATCACATAGAGCCTCTTTCACCTAGATATCATCATATAGAGACTGTGTCTGTTCCCCGAATTTGGAAATCCAAAAAACGTCAGGTTAAAAATGTAATTGATGTTCAACAAATAAAAAACAGATATAATACAGATGAGCAAATGATAAAGCTTGGGTTGCTGAATATTCGATCCCTTACTTCAAAATCTCTCATAGTTAATGATATGATTTCAGATTATAATCTTGATATGCTGTGTTTGACAGAAACCTGGCTAAAACCAAACGATTACATTATTTTAAATGAGTCAACCCCACAAGATTACAGTTATAAACATGAACCTCGTCTGAAAGGCAAAGGGGGAGGTGTTGCTGTAATTTATAGTAATATTTTCAAAACCACTAAGAAATGTAGCTTTAAATATACTTCTTTTGAAGTATTGGTGCTTAATGTAAAAATATATATTGTGTAAACGATAAATCACATTTGAGAATTATGCTGGCTACTGTATACAGGCCACCAGGGCACCATAAAGATTTTATCAAAGAATTTGTGGACTTTCTATCAGATTTAGTATTGGCTGCAGATAAAGTACTAATTGTTGGTGATTTTAATATACATGTAGATAATGAAAAAGATGCTTTGGGATTGGCATTTAAAGACATTGTAAACTCAATTGGAGTTAGACAACACGTGTCAGGACCTACTCATTGTCGTAATCATACTCTAGATCTAATATTATCACATGGAATAGATGTTGATGCTGTTGAAATTCTGCAGCAGAGCGATGACATCTCAGATCATTATCTAGTCTCATGTAAATTACATTTAGCCAAGGCTGCAAAGCCGACTCCGTGTTATAAATACGTTAGACCTATAACTTCTGCCACTAAAGATTGCTTTATCAATAATCTTCCTAATCAGTTTCATCATCTCAGCATCCCGGATAGCTTAGAAGAACTTGATATTGCAACAGAAACGTTTAACTCTCTCTTTTCCAGCACTTTAGACGCAGTTGCTCCGTTGCGCTTAAAGAAGATTAAAGAAAATAGTCCAACGCCGTGGTACAGCGAGCACACCCAGGCCCTTAAGAGAGCAGCCAGAAAAATGGAGCGCAACTGGAAGAAAACTAAACTAGAGGTATTTCGGATTTCGTGGAAAGAGAGCTCGATTGCTTAGAGGCTTTAAAAGCTGCTAGATCTGCTTATTTTTCAAACCTATTAGAAGAAAATAAACATAATCCTAGGTATTTATTTGAAACAGTGGCTAAACTAACGAAAAAGAAAGCTTCAAGCTCAGAAGTGTCAAAGCAACACGGCAGTGATGACTTTATGAACTTCTTTACTTATAAGACTGATAATATCAGGGACAAAATTATAACTATGCAACCGTCTACCACAGTATCGCATCAGGAAGTGCATTGTAGTCTCCCTGAGGAAATTTTTTATTTTTTTCTTGCTATAGGAGAGGAAGAATTCTGCAAACTCGTTAATTCATCTAAATCGACAACTTGTATGTTAGATCCTATACCGACTAAGCTACTGAAAGAGATGTTTCCAGAGGTCAGATATCCTCTTCTTAATATCATTAGTTCATCTTTGTCTCTAGGATACGTACCAAAAACCTTTAAACTGGCTATGATAAAACCGCTTGTTAAAAAACCACAACTTGATCCTACAGAATTAGTCAATTACAGGCCGAATCTGCCTTTTCTGTCAAAGATATTAGAAAAAGCAGTATCTTCACAACTATGTTCCTTTCTAGAAAGAAATGATATCTGCGAGGATTTTCAGTCCGGATTTAGACCGTACCATAGCACTGAGACCGCTCTCATTAGAGTCACAAATGATTTGCTCTTATCATCCGATCGTGGTTGTATCTTTCATCGTCCGAAGCCAAGCACCGCTTTTTTAAGAGGATAGTGAGTAGGGGTGTAACGATATTTGAACCGAACCGAAAAACCGCGATACACCACCCACGATATGTATCGCGGTACTCTCATGGCGAACCGAACACGCCCCGCCCCCTGCGGCCCCGCCCAGCCCCGGCTCATTGCACCTCATGTGTTATGTGTACACAACGAATACGGGGCTGTTGCCTAACCACCATTAACCACATATAATCGCAATAAGCTCAGTGTTTTGTTACTTTTGATAATAAGCAAGGTGTAATCTTTCAAATTATGTCTATTTGATCACGAAATGCAAACAATAAATGCCGTTTTGGCGCTCTTAGATGTGGCGTGACAGATATCACTGTATGCATGCGGCAGCGCGGAGCGCGATCATCTCTTCCTCAGTTACAGAATAAACATGAATGGACACCCGAAGGTATGTTGAAAGATACAGTATACTTACTGAAAGGCATCATAACTCGTGTAAACACTCAATCAGTGTTTCAACAGCGGAAATACGTCAATAAAACGCTTAGTTTTTCACATAGCTTTATATTTACCTCAGGCAAGTCATTCAGTGTCCACAGCTTGCTGGTTTGCTAACTTTCACTAAATAAATGCTATATATTAGCCTATATATTATATTTTACTTAACCTGTTTATGATATCTTGATTATTTAATGTATGTTTAAAATAGTTGTCATGAAAATAACAGCAACTGTGTAAATTATTATATAACAATAACAAATTAGAGTAAAAACATGTTAATGCAAAAATTGTCTTATGTGCAGTGTATATGTTTTAATACAATTTGTTATTTGAGTGTTGATTATTATTATATCATTTAGGCTAAAAGTCTAGGCTCTGTTGTTAAGCTTTAATGTTATAGTAATGTGCAAGTAAGGGCTGTAGTTTACAGCATTAGCAGATAATTTTGTTATCCTTGAGAAACGTTTACTTGTAATTGAATTAATTTAAAGACAAGGACACAATTTGTTCATTAAAGCACTGTTTAATAAAAAATAAAAGCAATTTTAGCTTTCTAAACCCCCCCACCCCACCGAAATGAACCGAACCGAACCGAACCGAACCGAGACCTCAAAACCGTGGGACGAACCGAACCGTCAGGTTTGTGTATCGTTACACCCCTAATAGTGAGACAAGCTAGCTGCTTCCGTAACATTTTGAAGTCAATGGCAAAAAAACACCAGTCCATGATTGCATACCATCTCCATGGTTCAAATGTCAAAAAACCTGATATCTCTGTATCAAAGATGTCAACAGTTCCATTAGAGGTTGTAAATGAGAACATACAAGATTTTGTATCACAGAAATTTCCTGGAGAGACAGTTGTTCATTTGACAAAGAAGGTAGACTTTCAGGGAACCAGTTATGGCATTGGCATGATGTTGGTATATGGCTCCACTGGTGGGTTGCCTGAATTTGCTGAAATACTACAAATCATCATTGTTCGTGACAGCTTGGTGTTTGTAGTGAAACTGCAAAGTGCATGGTACTGTGAACATTTGAGATGTTTCAAGTTGGAGTCCACAAGCTTAGTCAAAGTACTTGAGCAGCCACAACTCACTGACACATACCCACTGGCTACCTATTCAGTGGAAGGCAATCGCATGGTATCTCTGAAACACCATATCTGCTTGTCAAACTAGGTAAATTATAGTTGTTTGTTACTGACTTGTGCCTTATTATTATTATTATTATCCAATAACTTGTCAGGACCAATTTCTTTTCTTTTTTTCAGATTTGAATTTGTTTTAAACATATCAATGTAGAGCATGCATTAATCATAGGCTCTTGTGGGGAGATATCTTATTTGCTCTTGTCTAATAGAATCATGTCTTTGTTTTCTCTTGCAGTTTTACTTGGCACACGGTTGTGATTATGTCTGCCCCAACTCAACTACGTGTTATCATTGAAGAGACCCAAGTTCACAAGTTAACCCTACCAGATGGAATCCCTAGCACTGTTGACGAATTTTTGGCAACGGCACAGAGTCATTTTCAACTCCAAGGGAGTTTTACTCTTATGTACATGGACAAAGATTTTGATGATCAGTTCTGCACTCTTACGTCAACAGATGTCATTAAGAACAAAGACACAATCAAACTTGTTAGAAATGAACCTTCTTCTGTTATTCTCACATTGACTCCCATCAATGAGGATGCTGCCCCCTCTCCTTCAGTGCCACTGGGTTTGTCATTCCAGGAAGAAGGTTCCTCGGTTAGTTCATCCGACACCATCATTTTACCAAGGTCCCCTGAGTTTCGATCTGAACCGTGGCCAACTATCTTTGAGATACCCACCCTTTCATATAATGTTGAACTGCCCCTTCAAGCAGGAAATAAGGCCTATGAAACTGATGGCTCACTCCTTCAAAATCCAAGCATGAACTCTGACATACTTGAGAAACTTGCTGAAGCAATATTCCTATACACTGCCTATCCCTCTGGCCTTCAAATACTGGCAGTTGTAGAAGCTCTGCTAAAAAAGCATCCATGCCTAAAAGAGCCTGGAACCTCATATTCAGGCATGTACGGTTGGCAGCAGCGTCTTAGATACAAGATGGCTAATTACCGTTCCAAAATGAGAAGGCGTGAAGTTCCTTGTCCTGAGCTTGATATCAACTCCTTGAAAATGAAGCCCCTAGGTGAGAGAAATCCTGCAAAAAATTGCGGCCAAAGAGGGCAGAGGTAAACTACCTTCCTCCACATCCAAGTGGAGAAACTAGCGACACTCTGGAGTTAGAGAGACAGGAGCTTCTTAACGAGGTAAAGAAGAAGAAGAACAACAAGGTGATTCAAGAAAAAATGGCCAAAACATTCTCCTATCGAAGGCTCGAAGTTGTGAGTGGTAGTCCTGCTGCTGAAGACTTCAGAGAGAGATGGCCTGCTTTGTTTTGTGAAGCTGAGGTAGGCGAATCTATAAACCCTTAAAAATTGTACCTGCTCCAGTGGGCAGTAACAACAATTTAAAATTGGAAGCCGTATTAGGGATTGGGGGTGGCCGTAGCTCAGTTATTATTATTAATATCTACAGGATTTAAACTCTGCATCAGACTATTTGGCCTAGTTCCTAATTTTGTACTTTTGTATTTTTTTCTTCAATTCAGATCAAGGAGGAATTCAGGAGAATAACTAGTTTCACTGGAGCAGAGCTTTATGTTCAAACTTGACCACTACACAACAAAACTTATTGCCCTGATGATGGCCAAGGGAGGTGTCATCGGGACCAAGCTGAGGCCGTTTATGGACAGACTGAGCCGGGTAAGCTTATTTAAAATAGTCATGCAGGGATAAAGTCTCTCTCACGCTTTCTTCTCTCTCACACATACTGTCACACTTACACACCAGGTAATCTTTAAAAAAAAAAATCTAAAATCCACAAATATATAATTAAATGCATGTGTTTTTGACAGGTCATAAAACTGTATTGGATTGGGATATATATATATATATATATATATAATATTTTAAAAACTTCAATTTAACTTGTTAAAATCTGCAAAAAAACTGCACACACAAAAACTGCATGGAGGCATATATGCAGGACAACTCCTCCTGCTTGTAATGCATACAGTATTGACACATTTTCAATCTGTTCACAGAACCAAAGCATTGAGATGAGACGTGAAACTGTCATCCGCAGCCTTATCCTGCACCTCGGCGAGAAAGAAGAGCTATTTGAAGATTGCCTGGTAAAGCATGATTTTCTTTTTGTCATAAAAATAATTTTTAAGTGCAAGTGAAAAAAGTAAGACACAAACATGAAGATTTTCCACTCAGAAATGGTCCAAAATGATGTGCAGTCACAACTTAAACGTAGTCTGGATATTACAAAGTCATAGGGTTTCCTGGCACTGTAAAGGTGCAGAGGCACACAATGTATGGTTTCGAGCAACATTCATTTTATGTGTACAATCTGTGAATTGCAGCTGTCTTGCGCAATCTTCTACTCATTTTGTTTTACTTATGTTGACTCACTGTAAAACACATTATACTGAATTTAACGATGTTATGTTTAGTAATTTTTAGCAAGCATGTTCGTTCTGCACTGATAATGAATCTCTTTTGTATTTGTTTCTCAAGAATTGTGTTCTTTCTTTCTTATAAACTGTATGCAGGAGGACACTCGCAGTGATGCCGCTGAACATATCCTTAAGATACTGGTCGTCCATGGTGCTGATAGAGAGGATCCAGTCGATGTGTCCATCTTTTTGGAAGGCAGGGAGATGTTTCCAGGATGTGGCAGTACTGCTAAAGCTTGCACACTGCTTATGGGGCTTATTTATGCCCTCAACCTGGCATACCCCCCAACACTGCGCTACACCTTTGAGGTGTTCCAGAAACTTTTCCTGGACCTGGATGGTGTTAAGATGTCCCCAAAAGTGCAATCTTTAAAGTTGAAGTTGCTCTCCTAAATGCTATCGACATGGCACGTGGTGTACAATCGAGGCTGTTGGTACACCCCAACTTACATCTCTATCTCAACGATTGGTTTTGATTCCCCAAAAGACTGTTTAATGTGGTTAAATTTGGCCACTACTACTTGTTATATATATTGTTGCATTTGTTGTTGACACTATTTTGCTGGTGTAAGATATAAAAAAAGTGATTTTGTCAAAAAAGATTGTGTCAGTGTGAATATAAATAAACACTTGACCACATTAATATGCAAATCACTAGATACAATTTCTTTTTTTAAAGTAGTTGACTTTAGTGATGTTGTCTTGCTCACACTCCTGTAGAGAATTGCCAAGAATTAACAACTGATCTTTCTGTTAATGTTTATTAGAGGCAAGGGCCAAAGGAAGAACTATCCAGAACTGTTGACTACTTTTAACTTTTGAAATGTGTTACGGTTTTAAGAGCATAAAGAGCACTTAGTGTAGGTTTGAATGCTGTCATTGCATTGTTTCAGTGAATTGTAAGATTCTAATTGGGTATTTAAAAAAAATAATTCCAGATCTGTGTTGGATAGAGTAGAATGGATTTTCCCTTTCTTTAGGGGAAATTGTGTTTTTTGATTTTGTTTTTTTGTTTTTTTTACAGAACAGCAGACACTTGAATGATCATGTTATGAGAAAAGGTAAGACCCAAAAGCGAATTGCCGATAACAGTCTCTTTAATTGTGAGAGTCAATTCAGTCCAACAGAAATATACTTTGAGATAACCAACAGAAAGGCAGCAGAAGATGCTGGCGCTCCAATAACAAAAATGAGAAAGTCTCTCCTTAAAGTAGACAGCGGCACACAGTCTGAGAACAGGGTCCGGCGGACGCTCTTCTCCGATCCCTCGAGAATGAGCGCTCTACTGGTCTGCAGAGAATAAAGCCCAGGACGTTCATCTGGAGCAGGCGGGCTGGACAGAGTGTAGAGCAGGGGTTAGTATGGAACAAATAGATATAGACCTGAGCAGGCTGGATGACGGATCAAACTCAGACAAGACAGGACAGGACTAGGGATGGCTGCCGCGAAACAGTCGTTCCGAAGCTTTGCGAGATCCCGAAGCGCAGATGTTTCGAAACACTGATTCGACACGTGATTCAAAACACCCATGTCACGTGACTATGGCCAAACGAAGCCTCGAAGTGTTTCACTAGTGTTTCATCAGGTGTGATCCGCCGACCGCCGAATCAGCGTTTGATTGACACGGTCGGGAACAACAGACCACACAATCGCACATCTGTATAAAAGTGAAATCAATGCATATTGACCTCGTGGGTTTTTGTGAGAGGAGTTTGATTTTGAGATAGCGGATTTTTGGTGATATAGTGACATTTATAATGCGATTTGTTTAGTTATATTTAGGCTTAAATGTACACAACACATTGACTGATAGGCTAGAGACACAGAGTATAGTGACACATTAATAGATACATAGATATAAATATATATAGACAGCTAGATTAATAGATAGATAGATACAGATAGATTAAAGATAGGCTACATAATATAAATACATAGATTATAGATACATTTATAGATACATATCTAAATACATAGATTATAGATACATAGATTATAGATACATATCTAAATACGTAGATTATAGATACATATCTAAATACATAGATGATAGTACATAGATGATAGATACATATCTAAATACATAGATGATAGATACATATCTAAATACATAGATTATAGACACATATCTAAATACATACACTGTTAACTTTCGCTGTAGATTTAGCAGCACAGTACTGTAAAAACCTACAGTACAATACTGCATTTCTATATTACAGTAAAATACCGTAATTTGCATTGCATTCTGGGTAATTTTGTTTGAGCGGGAACATTTTACAGTACATTTTAGTGTTGCTGTAACCTAGCTGTAACCTGGCTGTAACATGCCAGGCAAATATACAGGGTTGCTGTAAACAGAGAGCGCGCGCGCCGCCTGACTGACGTCAGAGCACAACTGCGGCAGTTCACTCACTCAGCGCGGATATCTCACTCTGCGGATATCTGCAAATTTGGTAAGTTAATTTTGAATTTTATAATAAGGTTTAAGGATTTTACGCTATAGTGTGTAGCCTACATAGCTTTTAATGTGAAATGACAGTGGAAGTTTAGCCAGCGACGGTTGCAAAAACACTGTTAAGTTTGTTAACGTTATCTGCTCTTTCACTGCTTGTCCTGACATTTTCAAATTTAACGTTATAACTCCGTGAATTAACATTACCTTACGGTTTATTTCGTCCAAAACAGATTTGGTGATTGTTGGAACGGTGGAAAGACAAATCGAGATGGTCTTTTGTGAGTTTTATTTTGTTTCTGTCGAGTTTTAATTAAATGTGTTTTACGATGGTCTGCGAGATAAAATTATACTGCATTTGACGTGTTAGTCTTACTGTTAGGCCTATCTCTGTAGGGAACACCCGAGCCTGTCAGTGGTAAAAACAAGCACTTATAATAGACATATCTTTATTTTGATCAAACTGCTATAGGCCTATTTGCAGTCCGTTTCCCGAATGACGAACTTAATGATTTTATGATCAATTATACTGGACCAAATTGAAGTCGTTTAGACACAAAATAAGACGCGTGAAAATAAGGCTTAAAAACACTGCACTTTCCTTTGCAACGTAAAATGGGTGATTTATTTGGGCTTAGAGAGATGGGCTTAGAGAGATTGGCTATTGGTACCAGTTTAGCCTTTTACTTCATTTCTATTTAGGCAGGAGACCCAGTTATATTGATTATTATAATAATTAAAAATATAAATAAAGGTGTAAATTGTTGAAAAACTTCAGACTATCAGAGTTAATGATCTATTAGGCAACAAAGACAAGTAAACTGCATGCCAAAAAATCAAGTTAGAATATTTAGAGAGGTCAAGTGAAGCTTATGTTTTATTAACCTAACTTAGATGTATTGTAAGCAGATTTATGAGATATTTCCTTAACAAGAAACACATAACCGTTAACTGAATACTATTTATTTTGATTTCTTACAGCTCTACAGTGTGGGACAATTTGCAGCCTGGGAAGGAGTTTTATGTAAGTATTAGCCATGTTAATACAATGTTTTAAACTTAAAGTTTTAAAATCTAAAGATTACTTTTTTTTTTTTTTTTTTTTTTTTTTTTATTTCTACAGAATTTTCTCTCTTCCACTGTCTGTCTGCTCATCTTTGGTGCTGTGGCTAACAGATTTTGTCATGTGTTTTTGTGTGTCATGTCTTTTTCAGTTTTGGTCATCGGTCCAAGGTTCCAGTACCACCTCAAAATCCCAGCCAAGTTTTTAAAGGGATACTCTACTGGTTTTTAATATTAAACTATGTTATTCCCTTAACTAAGACGAATTGATGCATATCTCTCTCGTCTCAGTGCGTGCACTAAATCGCTGTCTTGCGGCGAAACTTTGTTAGATCTTATCTCAGCCCTGTTCATTCAATACGTGCCAAGAAGAGAAGCGACCAAACACCTCCACGTTTTCCCTATTTAAATACAGTTACACGAGTAGTGTGACTCGACCTAGGACGGTGACACAAAATTTTCTAAGTGTGTAAAATGGATATCTATATTGTATGGCAGAATACCATAGCAAGTGCTTGAGAGCACTTCGACTCGGCGCAGTAATATCATCTCTCGTGAAAAGTCCGCTCCCGTTGAAATGAGAGGGAGGAGGAGAGGCAGCGGGGGGAGCGGACTTTTCACGAGAGATGATATTACTGCGCAGAGTCAAAGTGCTCCCAAGCACTTGCTATGGTATTCTGCCACACAATATAGTTATCCATTTTACACGCTTAGAAAAGCACAACGTTTTATTTTGTGTCACCGTCCTAGGTCGAGTTACACTACTCGTGTCACTGTATTTAAATAGGGAAAACGTGGAGGTGTTTGGTCGCTTCTCTTCTTGGCACGTATTGAATGAACAGGGCTGAGATAAGATCTAACAAAGTTTCGCCGCAAGACAGCGATTTAGTGCACGCACTGAGACAAGAGAGGTATGCATCAATTCGACTTAGTTAAGGGAATAACATAGTTTAATATGAAAAACCAGTAGGGTATCTCTTTAAGTATGTCCAGCTACAGCTGCAAGTCATGCAGTTTCTCAACCTCTCTCTTAAATGCGTTCACCATACATGGTTTTAATAGTGTAATTGATCAATAAAAATTTTTTTTGACAAGAACATTGTTTGGATTGTCTTTTGATTTGCAGTTATTCTGAAGTTGCATTATAATATTATTACCTATAGATTTATATACTGTAATAACTACATATTATATAGTTATAATATCATTAGTAATTTGAAAATTACAATGTTTTGCAATAATGCATCAATATATCAATATAGATATTACAGTACAATATCGTATAAATTACAACAGAAGCAGACAAAAATGACAAAAAAACTAAAAATACAGTACAATACTGTTTTGTAGTTTACAGTACTGTTCGTGTGTACTGTAAATTGAATTACAGTACAGTTACTGTAAATCGAAATACAGTACCTTGCTGGCAACCTTGCTGCCAGTACTGTACTGTAAAAATACAAGAAAATTGTTAACAGTGTAGTTTATAGATACATAGATGATAGATACATATCTAAATACATAGATTATACATATCTAAATACATAGATTGTAGATACATATATCTAATTACATAGATAGATTAGAGATACATATCTAGATAGATTTGGATAGATAGATAAAATGGAGGCTCCCCAGAAGAGATGCCGTATATCTGTGGTGTGGGAGCATTTCTATTTAGAAACCCCAAATAAAGTGAGATGTGTGTATTGTGATCGGCAGCTCGCCTACTGCAACAATACATCATCCAGTAGAAACACAGGACAGTTTATGGGAACTTTTTGATACTCGTATCCATCAAACCCAGATGACACACAATGCTACAGCTGATGCCACAGTGGAAGTGAAAGAATACATCAACGATGCGTATTTGCCCAGAACTCATGATCCACTAACTTACTGGAAAGAGAGAGCAGTAATCTTTCCTCATTTGTATGTATTAGCTAAAAAAATATCTTTGCATTCCAGCAACAAGTGTCCCTTGTGAGAGGATTTTTTCAAAGGCTGGAGAAATTATCTGTAAAAAAAGAAGTAGGCTAAGTCCTTCCACAGCAGAGAAATTAATATTTTTGAATAAAAATATGTAAAAAAGTGAGACATTGTGGCTTGATTTATTTTATTAATATTCATTTTGCAGGACCAAAATAACATTATGCACAGTGAGGAGGCTATAGGTTGCAAGATTCACATATTAGAAAAGTACAATAATAAAAAAACAACATTTTTTAATGGCTCGTCAAGGTTGTTTCAGATCAACACCTGCAAGTGACCACTAGGTGTCACCGTGGAGACGGGTGTCGGATTGATTCGAAGCCTCGAAACAATATGGACCATTTGGTTCAACTGTTTCATTGCTTCACGGAGCCTCGATCTGCCCATCACTAGACAGGACAGGACAAGACAGGACTCGGACAGGACAGATACAGCAGGTCAAAAGATGCCTCTTGCATGAGTAGAGAACGGAATAATCTGGCAAAGAAACAGGGAAAAGGGAGAGCAGAAAATAGCACAGACAATTAGGGAAAAGAGAGAACAGGTGTGAGAGAATGAGTGTGACAAGGGTATAACTAGAAACAGCTGAGGGTGACTAAAGGTGTGTGAGGTAGTGTGTGTGTGTAACCAGAAGAGGGAGCTAGAAGGATACCAGACTCATGACAGAGCATTAAGGAAAAGTGACCATTCTGTTTCAGCTGGACTATGCATGTGCTCGTCATTAAAGTTAGTTTTGCCACTGTTGGCTGCTGAGGTTTAGTCGAACCGTACAAGGTTAATTCTACAGTTGTTGTAAATTATCAGAGAGGTTACTGAATGTACCTTAACTACTAATCAGTTGATGTGAAGATTACTGATTTAATGGTTCATTGTGAATGTTGACATAATAAACTGTTCAACTTAATTGTATTTATTTGTGATTTGTGATAAAAGTATTTGATGCAGAGAAAATTATTACATTTATTTGGTAACACTTAAAGCAACATTTACATAATAATAGTGAGTAATATAAATTCATTAAACTAAGTAATTCAAAATGTGAAATGGACAAACATTATAAAATCTACTTAATTACTTCATAACAGTACATATTACAGATTTATAAAATTTACTTGATATTTTCACACCAGTGATGTTCCTTTTAAAATTAAATGTACTTAATTACTTGTAATAAATACAACCTGCTAAGTTAAATATAATTAAACGTGGAAAAATTACAGTACGCGTTACTGTTGGCAGATGAGGAATGGTGTGCAATGGTGTATAACAGTATAGCTACGGCGTGCGATTGTAGGCCTAAAGTTTTTAACCTCTTAAGTGTCAAGCCCCCTTTTTTGAATAAACATGAAAATGCACAATCCGAACTTAAATGGTTGTTATTCAAGAATGCTTTGGAATATAGATGTATGATTGGTCTTGTTTTAAAGAAAACATTTGGCAGATTTTTGTAGAAGTTAAATAAATTGAGAGAGTGAAACAGAAAAAAGTTATAGAAGTTTGAGTTTATGAAAATGTAAAATGTAAAAATGTAATTAATATTTTATATAAAATAGATTTTTTTCAAAACCTGGTGGACTCTAGAAAATCAAAGCCAAAACTCTGAACAAGTTGTGTTTCATATTTTAGGTTGATATCTCAAAAAATGAGCTTTCAGTGAGATTTTATTTGGGCGCAGTACAAAACGCTTCCTCTAGGTCACAACCAGACTCCATTACTGTTGTGTTTCCATATGTGTTTTGAGTGATCTGAACCATTATTTCCACAATTTTCATACAATTTATGAAGTAGGCATCCTATTCAGAAGTAGTAAGGGAAGTTTGGCATATTTTAAAATGAATTCAATAATCTATAATCTAATAATCACATAAAAAGAACACGCATGTGCGTTATAGCTCGCTGCCACATCACAAATGGTGAATCTATAATGTTTTTCTTTATATTTAAAACATTTTCAGACCTTTTTTTCTAAAAAAAATTTAATGGATGTTATCTTTTAAACTATTGGCATGAAAACAGACTGAGGTTTCTACCATTCTTTCATGATTTTCATGTTCATCACTATTTCAAAATAAAGGTCTTAACATGCCTTAGGAGTATGAAAATATTCTTGTTGCAAATTGATAGATTAGGACTCTTCTGTAATTTATTTAGAAAATTAATCACCAAATATGAAAACTACAGATTGTAAGCTTTCAAATGATTTATAGTTGTCAATATTAGTTTAGGTTTAGTATAGGATATTACTGTTTTAAATATGTAATGGCTATGGCACTTAAGGGGTTAAGTTAAGCAGCAGCGATGGTCGTGGCCGCTGAGTGGAAGGGAGAACTCCGGTTAAACCATAGCAATCTTGCTACTCAATGTTTTTCAAATGTTGGCTATTACTATGTTACAAAGGCAGTGAAATATTAGACAAATGTATGGCCACCGCTTGTAAACCCATTCGTATATCAGGCATTTGCAGCCTACAGTATGCATTCCTTTTAGTTTGTCAGTATTTATTTCCACCATGTTTTTAAAGACCACTAGAAAGCCCTACAGTCCATTCGATCGATGCCTCATCTTGACATATACTTTCAGTTTTGTGTAGAATTGTATGCATAGTATAATAAAACAATACAAAAGGGTGTGTGCTTTGCAAAGCAAGATAATTTTACTATAAAAATTCAGGATTACAAATGTATCAATCCATCATGTAATCCTCAACCTCATTATTATCAATCAAACTACATTGAAAAGTTATGTATCTTTACAAGTTAAGAGTATCAATCAAGGTACTTTTTTAAGTTAAGATATTTATAAATCGATCATGTTACATTGAAAAGTTTAGACAATCAACCAATTATGTATATATTAAGTTAAGAGTATTAATCAATCAATCATGTTACAATGAAAAGTCAAGCAACCAACATCACCTTTGAAAGCTTTAAAAAACTGTCAATCAAATATGTTACCTTGAAAGGTAAGACTTATATCGATCAATCAATCATGTTACAATGAAAATGTAAGTCAAACAACCAATTATATATTTTTACAAGTTAACGGTATCAATCAATCATGTTACACTGAAAAGCTAAGACTCAGGCCACATTTACACATAGCCGGGTATTTAGAGAAACAAATATTCCCCCCTCACCCCCTCTCCGTTTTCAATAATAACATCGTGCACACAACATCGTTTTCAAAAAAGTTGTCATTTACATCAACCCGCATAAATACGCCGTCGAGCGCCATCATAACTATGCCAAAACTATGGGTGGCAGTGTAGGGAGAAGGATAAAGCCATGCAAGCCAATCAGAATCCTCAGAATGTGACGTTTGAGAACCTAAAACCCCGTTTCTCCCAGTTGACACGGCAACACATAACCGGCGTTATCAGAAATCTCCACTTTGGCCGGAGTTTTTAGAAATAATCGTTTTCTGTGATAAAAACGGGGTTTTCGTGTAAATGAGAGGCCAAACCGCAGGGAAATATCTGCATCTTCCCTGCGTGTAAACGGGGCTACATTTATTAAATTATATTGAAAAAACTGACCACACTGGTCTTGGCTGGCAATCTTTGCCCTTTCGCCCTGGAACCCATGGGGCCCTATCT
Organism: Rhinichthys klamathensis goyatoka; assembly: GCF_029890125.1. Classification (NCBI taxonomy): domain Eukaryota; kingdom Metazoa; phylum Chordata; class Actinopteri; order Cypriniformes; family Leuciscidae; genus Rhinichthys; species Rhinichthys klamathensis. Next base: position 13,078,559 of record NW_026606564.1, on the reverse strand, counting down.
TGCACCCGGCGCAAATGACTTTGTACACTGACGCATGTATCATTCCTATTTTGCAGCCGCGCAAAGCGAGCTTTTCCCTCCACAGACACACGTCGGTAAACTAGGAAATGAACTTGCGCTCCCTGGGCGGGTCGGCGCAAAAAGGAGGCGTGTTTCGGCGCAAACTTTCCCTCATGCTATTTTGCAGTTCCAGAAAACAATTCCGCCACTGACCAGAAAAAGCCTAGTCTAAAGTCAGTGGCGCGTTGCGCGTTGTTCATAATGCTATTTTAAGTGCGAATGCTTGGCCATAATGTAGCGGGTGCACAACAAGCATACACTTTGATTCTCTCATCAACACAGATGCAGCCGTTTAAATTTTTGCAAATCATACATTATAACAAGGAAAATTAATAACACATGAGGGAAATCATTGTGGTGTCCATGAAGATATAAAAAAAATGTAGTTTTTTTCCTCCCAAGAGTCATTTATCCCGCCGGTAAAATAGCAACAGCGCCCAAGACCCGCCCACAAAGTTACTTGCGCTTCGCGCTTGATACTTGCGTTTCAGATCGTTAAAATAGGGCCCATGATGTTGAACGACAATGGCCAGCTTTCACCCAAGACTCTACAAATGGAGTGGGGTCAAAGCTGTCTATTGGTGGCCCATTCAAGTTAAACTGGTTAGACTGTTGACACGCTAATACATTAAATAAATAAATATACCCATTTCGCCATTGGCCTACACGCTGATGAAGGGCGCACAGCCCGAAACTTTCGTAGAATATTAAAAACACAAATCTGAGCACTGTCCTTGACCACTTATTATACACAAGTAGCTTACTATCACCAAGTATGAAAGACACATATACATAATACTATTTAGCAATATTTATTGACTACATGTCTTATTACGTGAAATAAAATGCATCACACTTTACATCTTCATTTACCTCTTATTTTGTGTTAAGATGTAGAAACAACAAACAATATAATGTAGCTTTACATGGCTATATAATAAATAATGCATCAGTTTTATATAGCGCTTTTCTAGACACCCAAAAAGACTTTACATTACTGATGCACTATTCTGCGTTTCTGATCACTATGAAGCGGCGGCAGCGCAGGCGGAGAAGGAGAGAGAGAACTATGGCGTTCCGATAGGTTCAAAAATGTAACTTTGTAGCACGCACTCGTCTCAATAAACGTGACGTCTGCGTCTGCCGAACGTGACGTCTGCGTCTGCAGAACGTCTCGTCTGCGTCTGCCACATCACTCGTTCGTCTGCAGAACGTCACGTTTGCGTCAAGGGGGTTTCCAGCACATTTATTCGTTCTTTATTATTTCCCCCCACTGATCTTCAATTCTATTTTATTAGCAATGAAGTGATATTACCTTGCTTATACATAGCTTTTTATTATATAGTAAATATTAATTTACACAAATTATCATGTTCAAATTTGTGTTTGCCATTGTTTCTTGTCAACATGTCCACATATAGCCTACTTAATCATAAAAAGATTAACCATAAAAAGCATGTAGGCCTATGTACTATTCACCACTAGGAGTCTCTTGACCAACACAAAATAACGTAGCCTAGTTGTAAACATTTGGGCTGATTTAACTAACAAATAAAATGTGTTATTTGTAATGTTTAATTTTAAAGTTGTAATATTTGTTTTTTAGAGTTTCACCGAAGTTTGATTGACACAGGCGATCTGACAGAATTATAATTAAAAACAGTTACACCTCAAAAGAGAAACGCGAGCACAGTTTATTATTATTAGGCTATTATTGTTATTTTTATTATTTAGCCTAAATATCTTTGCTGGTGCATACAAATATTTAGATTTGTATCAACAAGTACAGAAATATTTTGGCACAATAGTCATAAAAGCCGGAAGAGAATTAACATAGAGCCAGAGTTTCTCTTTCAATTCTCCCATGATTTTTAACATCACACTTAAACTACATCCTGATATGGAGGCGTGAGGTTATACAGAGGCGTGTTTATTAAGTCCGCTGTCATTTGCGGAGATGAGGGGAAAATAGTGTAGTACCTGCAGGATAAGCAAGGGTCATGTAGCTTACGATTAATTTGTTGTCATGAGAACATTACTAAATCAAATAAATACGTTCTGAAATTGTTCTAAAATATAAAGTTAATGTTTTTAAATTTAAACGAATGCATTACAAGTTTTTATGACACGTTGAATTACTGAATGTACCCTTTACTTCGTTTTTCTCAGTTACATTTCACGAATCATCCATAGTATATTCCTACCAGTACCTGCAGTTCTCAAAACAATTAATACAAACAGCAGTACACAATGGATTACCTGTAAAAGCCTTAGTTAATCTCAAAAGTATTTGTAAATGAACATATCAGTGCCATCCCAATGGCAGGTCCTTGTGTCTTTGTTCACAAAATGGTACAAATATTTAGCCACATTGTCAATAGAACACTACTCTCTGTATTACCTGATGTAAACTGACAATCATTGAAAACGCACAAGACTGGACTTTACTATATGGTTTATATCAATTTTAACTTCACAAATTGAAACATTTTGAGTGAGTGGAATGAGTACTTAAACACAAGAGATCTTATTTTATTTTGTGTACACAAACACACAGCTGGTGCTATGAACAAATAATTGTATTAATCAAGTATTATGACAAATAAAGACTGAAAAAAGACTAAACTTATTCTAAGGAAAACATAAACCAACACAAATGGCCATTAAATAAAAAATAACAATTAAATCAAAAATAGCATGGCCACAACAGATCCTTTGGATTACTGTATATTGTCACTGAATCTTATGCTGTGTAGAATCACTGTGATGCTGGAATCAACAATATACATCTGTCAGAGATTAGGCTTTAAATAAGTTCTGGGATTCTAGTCAAATTTTATGTTAAAACATAACAAAAAATATCTGATCACCTTTTCTTTTTGTTCATTTGTCTGTTATAAATCAACTACAACAGTTAAAGGTGCTCTAAGCGATGTCACGCGTTTTTTAGGCCAAAACATTTTTTGTCACATACAGCAAACATCTCCTCACTATCCGCTGGCTGCCTGTCCTCTGAACACACTGTAAAGAAACGCGATCTCTGTAGACAGCCCAGGCTCCACAAACAGCCACAAAAACAAACTGCGGCGACCCGCTCCACGAAACATGACAAACTGTTCCAGCCAATGACCGACAAGAAGGGTTTGGGGGGTTAGTGTGCGGATGAGGAGGAGGGAGGGTCTAGCTAGCCTCCGTTTTGTTTGACAATAGTTCGAACGTCAACAAGAAGTGACGTCACCCAGGATCGCTTAGAGAACCTTTAAACAAAATCTAAAGTAAAAAATATAAGGGTCAACTGCCCAACTAAAGCAAATACTGATTTAAAAATACTGAGACTTAAAATTGTGATTTTTCTCCTTCAGTGATTCTGCTTGTTAACATCAGGTATCTTCAATAATGCTAAATCATCACTCAATTTATCATTTAATTAGCTCATTAACTTTAACACTCATGAGTGTTAATTTAACACTTTAACACTCTTGAGTCTGGAGCCAAATAAACTCCCAGGAGACTTAATTTAACACTGGAGTTTTTGCTGTCAACTACATTACCCCAAGTGTGGGTGCCTGTAAAATTCTATTCTTCACATATTCCACAAATTCTTCATGGTGGTGATGCACTGGCAGCCTTAGTACAACGCCGCAAGTGTTTGCCTCCGGGAATATTTTTGCTGGCTCATTTTCCTCCTGATGCAGAAATTCTAACTTTGCTTCAGCTGGAAACCCCAGTCTGGGAATCGAGGTGGATCCCGAGGCAAATGCCAAAACCTGGCTTAGAGTAAGAGGTGCTGAACCTCCCTCTGAGGAAAAATGAACACAAAAAGGTTATATTTTTATAAAAGGATTTTTTATGAGTATTGTTCTTAAATAATCATAAAAAATCATATTTTTTTTCTAACTCGTTAGTTTAGGGGGGGGGGGGGGTGGACGGAGAAAAAATGGATTCGAAGCCATGAAAAACCATGCATATATATATATATATATATATATATTAGGGTTGTCAGTTAAACGCGTTATTAACGGCGTTAACGCAAACCCATTTTAACAGCGTTAATTTTTTTATCGCGCGATTAACGGTCTTTTTGGCCTAGCAAACTTTGTAGTTCCCTATCGGTCAGTCACTACAACGTAGGTCAGACTGACCAATAGGAATCTCGCTAGAGAGGCCAATCTACTTCGAGTGAAACTAAAACCAGCCAATGCACATTGGCATGCAATCATTTGCATCAGCTGCGCGTCCTCGTCAGCGCGGGTATTTAACAGCAGCTGTTATGATTGCACGCTAGCTTTTTGCTTCGGAGCCAAACGCTTCATGTTAAACCTACAGAGTGTTACTACGAGCCTCTTCTTTGGACCTCTCCTTCCCGGTGCGGGCGTTACAGCACGGCAGCGCGAACAGTCGTCTTTTTCTCTCTCCTGTCTGTGGTGTTGAGCAAAACCAAAAAGCTGTTGTAACAGCTGGTAAGGTGCGCCGTACGAGCGCTCAAAAGCTGTTTTCACAGCTGGTAAGACAGCGAGAGAGAGAGAGAGAGATCGCGCACAGACAGGTGCACATTCCTGTCTGTGTTCGCAGTGACTGTTCCCCTGCGTGTTTCAGCACCAGTGAGAGCAGTCCCTAAAAGAGCTTACACAAATAGAGAGCGTCTTTTAAAAAGAAAAAGATGACTTTCTATTTGTGTGTTTCTGGATGCGGTCGTTACCTGGGCTCACAGGATGGTCACAAACGCTGCCTCGTGTGTCTGGGCATTGAACACGCTGAGGCAGCGTTTGTGGATGAGTCATGTACCCATTGTGGGAAGATGACCATCGCGGAGCTACGGTCGAGACTCCTGTTCCTGCAAAGGGGCGGAGTCCCCGTGCCTCTGCCTCGTTCCAATCCTCCTCAGAGGGTTGCTTCGGGCGGGGGCGCGGGTGACCTGAGGATCACGGTGAGCGCGTCTCCTTCGGGGAACCAACCCCCTAGGAGCCCTCACCCCTCTCATGCTCCGCAGCCAGTTGAGCTTCCATTGGAGAAAGCTGGACCATCCTCGAGGTGTGTACCGGTTGTCTCCTTTGGGGCTCCCAGTGACCAGATGTCGATCGCTGCATCGGAGGGTGGGTCAGACCTCTCTGCGGACGACGACTCGGCACCGCTGCCTCCTTCGGGGGTGCCAGCGGTGCCTGAGACGGACCCGGAAATGATGGCCATGCTCTCCCGGGCCGCCAACGGGGTCGGGCTCGTGTGGAATCCTCCACCGTGTCCCGAACCCTCGAGGTTGGATGATTGGTATCTCGGGGTGGCGCGCGCTGGTTCTCAGCAACCCACCCCAGTGCCTTTCTTCCCGGAAGTGCATGAGGAGCTTACGGGAACGTGGACGGCACCTTTTACTGCCAGAAACCGTTCCGGTGGCTCCTCCTCCCTCACCACCCTTGATGGCGGGGCAGCTAAGGGATACACGCGCATCCCGCCAGTGGAACGGGCCGTTGCTATGCAACTGTGCCCTAACTCCACTTGGCATGGAGAACCGTGTCTCCCTTCCCGGGCCTGTAAGTACTCGTCGGATTTAACCGGCAAGGCTTACAAGGCCTGTGGGGAAGCTGCCTCTGCCATGCACGCCATGGCGTTGCTGCAGGTCCATCAGGCCAAGGCACTGAAGGACCTGCACGAGGGTGGTCATGATCCCCAAGTTCTTCAGGAACTTCGCATCGCAACGGACCTCGCGCTTCGTGCGACGAAGGTGACCGCGCGGTCGGTGGGTCGTGCGATGTCCACCATGGTGGTCCAGGAACGCCATCTCTGGCTGTGTCTGGCTGACATGAGGGAGTCTGACAAACTCCGGTTTCTCAACTCCCCTGTGTCCCAGACCGGCCTCTTCGGCGACGCGGTCGAGAACTTCGCCCAGCAGTTCTCGGCTGTACAAAAGCAGACGGAGGCCATCAAACACATCCTGCCGCGGCGGCCAGCTGCTGCCTCCACCCCGCCGCCCGCGGCACCTCAGTCTGCTCGTCGCCGAGGGCGTCCGCCTGCGTCTGCCCCTGCTCCCGTGCCGCAGCAGCAGCCTCCACCTAAGCGGCGCCGTGGAGCCAGTCGCAGGCAGGGCGCCCCGCCCGTCCAGGCCCCCGCCAAGAGGGGCGGCAAAGCCAGGGGTAAGCGGCCCTAGGACGGGCGACCCGGAGATGGAAGGGACTGCTCTCCAGGAGACGATGACTGCATCGCTCCCTCCCCCGGAAGAGGGCCGGGTGGAAAATCCTGTGTTTCGTTTTGTTTGTGTTCCGCCGCTGGCCTCAAAACCAGCGGTACCCAAATTTTCAATAAAAGAGCAGTTTCTACCATCTCTGGGTCCGAAGAGGACCTGGAGAGCAGTGGGGGGACAGAATCCTCACCACTCTCATCCGCCTCCTCTGTCGCCAGTGAGCAGCAGTGTGCAGTTCGAGAACGCCACCGAGCCGCCTCCTGCACCTCCTGCCCCGTGGAACCAGGTAAGTGCTGCACAGCACACACAGACCCTGCTACGGGCCGCCTCCCAGAGAGAGCCTCCCGAGCCACGTCCCTGTGTTCCACCTCGCTGCCCCACTCCGGGTACGCCTACAGTCCCTTTGGTCCCGCTTGCACGGTCTCTGAGAGCCTGGTTAGCGCTCCCCAGTCCGTCTCGCTGGCTCATTCGGACCATCAGGCTCGGCTATGCGATTCAGTTCGCCCGGCGTCCCCCCAAGTTTCGGGCCATCCACTCCACTACAGTGAGAGCAGCCGATGCCCATGTCTTGCGTGCGGAGATCGCAGTCCTACTGGCGAAGGACGCGATAGAGCCGGTCCCTCCAGCCGATATGAGGTCAGGGCACTACAGTCCCTACTTCATTGTACCCAAGAAAGGTGGTGGGTTACGACCGATCTTGGATCTGCGAGTTTTGAATCGGAGCCTCCACAAGCTACCGTTCAAAATGCTCACGCAGAGACGCATTTTCGGATGCATCCGTCCCCAAGATTGGTTTGCAGCGATCGACCTGAAGGACGCGTACTTTCATGTCTCGATTCTTCCTCGACACAGGCCGTTTCTGCGCTTTGCGTTCGAGGGTCGAGCATATCAGTACAAGGTCCTGCCCTTCGGGCTGTCCCTGTCTCCCCGTGTCTTCACGAAAGTCACGGAGGGGGCCCTTTTTCCAATGAGAGAACAGGGCGTTCGCCTCCTCAACTATCTCGACGACTGGCTTATACTAGCACACTCTCGAGATCAGTTATGCGAACACAGGGACCTCGTGCTCACGCACCTCAGCCAGTTGGGCCTTCAGGTCAACTGGGAAAAGAGCAAACTCGCCCCTGTGCAGAGGATCTCTTTTCTCGGTATGGAGTTGGATTCGGTCGCACAGACAGCGCGCCTCACAGAGCAGCGCGCTCAGTCGGTGCTGAACTGCTTGAACACGTTCAAAGGCAGGACAGCGGTCCCACTGAAATTTTTTCAGAGGCTCCTGGGGCATATGGTAGCGGCAGCAGCGGTAACTCCGCTCGGCTTGCTTCATATGAGACGGCTTCAGCACTGGCTTCACGGCCGAGTCCCGAGATGGGCGTGGCATCACGGCACTCACCGGGTGGCAATCACACCGGCCTGCCGCCAGACCTTCAGCCCGTGGTCAGACCTCTCGTTCCTTCGGGCAGGAGTCCCCTTGGAACAGGTCTCCAGGCATGCTGTGGTATTCACAGATGCCTCTGCCACCGGCTGGGGTGCCACGTACAACGGGCATGCAGTGTCAGGGGTGTGGACGGCTCCCCAACTGCATTGGCACATCAATTGCCTCGAGTTGCTAGCAGTACATCTTGCTCTGAGCCGCCTGAAAAGGCCGCTACAGGGCAGGGACGTGCTGGTCCGTACGGACAACACTGCGACCGTGGCGTACATCAACCGACAAGGTGGTCTACGCTCCCGTCGCATGTCGCAACTCGCCCGCCATCTCCTCCTCTGGAGTCAGAAGCATCTGAGGTCGCTTCGAGCCATGTATGTCCCTGGCGTGCTCAACCGTGTGGCCGACGAGCTATCACGAGCTGTGCTTCCGGGAGAATGGCGACTCCACCCCCAGGTGGTTCAGCTGATCTGGAGAGAGTTCGGAGAGGCTCAGGTAGACCTGTTTGCCTCTTCAGAGACCTCCCACTGCCAGCTGTTTTACTCCCTGACCGAGGGAACACTCGGCACGGACGCACTGGCACACAGCTGGCCCCGGGGCCTCCGCAAATATGCGTTTCCCCCAGTGAGCCTACTTGCACAGACACTGTGCAAAGTCAGGGAGGACGAGGAGCAGGTCCTTCTGGTGGCTCCCTATTGGCCCACCCGGACTTGGTTCCCAGAACTCATGCTCCTTGGGACAGTCCCTCCCTGGCCCATTCCTCTGAGGAAGGATCTTCTGACTCAGAGACGGGGCACCCTATGGCACCCGCGTCCAGACCTCTGGAAACTCCATGTCTGGTCCCTGGACGGGACGCGGAGGTTCTAGGTGACTTACCCCCTGAGGTACTTAACACCATCACTTCAGCACGGGCGCCGTCCACGAGACGTGTTTACGCCCTAAAGTGGAACCTGTTCGTCGAGTGGTGTTCTTCTCGCCGAGAAGACCCCCGGGGATGTTCGATAGGGTCTGTGCTTTCCTTCTTGCAGCAAGGGTTGGAGCGAAGGCTGTCTCCCTCCACCCTCAAAGTACATGCTGCCGCTATTTCAGCTTATCACGACCACATAGATGGCAAAACAGTGGGGAAGCACGACCTGGTCGTCAGGTTTCTTAGGGGGGCGAGACGATTAAATCCTCCTCGACCCCCCTCCATACCCTCTTGGGATCTTTCCCTGGTGCTTCGAGCACTTCAGGATGTTCCCTTTGAGCCTCTGCAGTCAGTAGACTTAAAGCTTCTTTCCATGAAGACTTTGCTACTGGTTGCACTGGCCTCTGTCAAGAGGATAGGAGACCTGCACGCATTTTCGGTCGACGAATCGTGCCTAGAGTTCGGGCCGGGTGACAACCATGTGGTACTAAGACCCCGGCCTGGCTATGTGCCCAAGGTTCCTACCACTCCCTTCAAAGACCAGGTAGTGAACCTGCAAGCGCTGCCTTTGGAGGAGGCAGACCCAGCCCTGGCTTTGCTCTGTCCCGTTCGCGCTCTGCGTATGTACGTGGACAGAACTCAAAGCATCAGGACCTCAGACCAGCTCTTTGTCTGTTACGGAGGCCAGCAGAGGGGAAAGGCTGTCTCCAAGCAGAGGATGGCCCACTGGATAGTGGATGCCATCGCCTTGGCTTACCAAGCTCAAGGCGTGCCCTGCCCGCTCAGGTTGCATGCACACTCCACGAGAGGCGTTGCATCCTCCTGGGCGCTGGCACGTGGCTCCTCGCTAACAGATATCTGTAGAGCTGCGGGCTGGGCGACACCTAACACGTTCGCTAGATATTATAGCCTACGTGTAGAGCCGGTCTCCTCCCGTGTTCTCACCCTAAACGGGTAGAAGCACCGAGAGGCCCGGCTCTGTCGGCTTGCTGCACCCTACTGTGCACCCTTATTGCTCCAGAGTGAAAAACCTGTTGAGTCCTCCAAAAACCCCTCGGCACGGACATGGCGGAGCGTCCAGGTGCCAGGCCTTTATCCGCTGAATCCTTGAGAACCGGATCTGGGCTGGGTTCCATATGTGTGACCCTACGGGGATCCCATATGTGTATATTTCCACGGCTGCTCCTAACGGAAGCCCGTGTCTTTCCCTTGGGCTAAGTCACCCACTATCTCATATGTAGTACAGCCTTCGGGCTAGTCCATATGTATTCCCCACATAACTCCTTGAAGTAAGTGGCTTCCGCAGCGTCCTCCTTCCTAACTGAAGGGCACGCTTTCCCAGTGTTATCCAATAATCTCACTGTATGGGTTATTACGGAACAACAGTGACAGATACACTCTGTGTGTAGCCTCCTCCTATCGTCCTTCTAGGCAAGAAGGTGTAGAGGCTTGCATGGGGCGCTGGATGGGGTGCAGCAGCTGTGGCGCTTTGGTAGGGATTCCTATTGGTCAGTCTGACCTACGTTGTAGTGACTGACCGATAGGGAACGTCTCGGTTACATATGGTAACCCTCGTTCCCTGAGGGAGGGAACGGAGACGTAGGTCCCGTCGCCACATCTGCTGCCGCCCGCTGGGGCGGCCAGCTTTTTCAGGTTTGGCTCCTCAGCAAAAAACTAGCGTGCAATCATAACAGCTGCTGTTAAATACCCGCGCTGACGAGGACGCGCAGCTGATGCAAATGATTGCATGCCAATGTGCATTGGCTGGTTTTAGTTTCACTCGAAGTAGATTGGCCTCTCTAGCGAGATTCCTATTGGTCAGTCTGACCTACGTCTCCGTTCCCTCCCTCAGGGAACGAGGGTTACCATATGTAACCGAGACGTTTTTTTTCACATGCTTTTGCAACAGGACGCGGCATGGACGTTTTGAAAGCGCAAGCAGATCACTTGTTTGGGCTTGGGCTTGCGAGCCGGATGCGCGAGCGCGAATCTCTCTGCTCGCGCGCGGAATATAATGTGCGAGCACGAATCTCTCTGCTCGAGTCGCGCGCTCTCAGATACACGCTGCTCTTGTAAGAATTTTCTCTGGGCTCGCTATGGCTGCACTTAAAACGTGTTCAGTGCAATCGCGAATCTCTCCTCTTCCCCAGCTAACAATTTTAGGTTATAAGAACGTTTTCATAACGTTCCCATTAAGTTATAAAAACGTTATTTCTGAATGTTATAGGAACGTTCAAAACGTCCAGTTTTGAGTGGATGACGAGCGCGAGACACCGAAATGGATGCCAATAAGATTCTTAATGGAATGTTTACTTTTAAAAAGTTGCCAAATAGTTCCATTAACAAGACCAAAGTGATCTGTGTGTTTTGTCGTTGTGAACTGAGCTATCGTCATCGCAGCACGTCCAGTCTGAAATATCACTTGATGATGGCCAAAAACACACACACACACACACACACACACACACACACACACACACACACACACACACACACACAGCTGATGCGAATTCTCCACCCCCTCGTCAATATCAGGACCTCGTCAGTATTTCTTTCACCCTTTTATTGATGGACAGTGTTACATTGTGTGAGAGATTATTTGCTCCAAGTAAGAATGTTATGCCAATGTTGTTTTCAATAAAAAACATTTGCACAAAGCAAGCCGATCCACTTTTCCATGTTGATAAGAGCATTAAAATGAGAAAAAATAATGGGACAAAAAGAAATCAAGAGACATTTAGAATAGATAAAAATGTGCGATTAAATGCGATTAATCGCGACTTAACTATGACATTAATGCGATTAATCGCGATTAAATATTTTAATCGTTTGACAGCACTAATATATATATATGCATGGTTTTTCTGCTTCGAATCCATTTTCTATTAGTTACATGGACTTTCCTCGAGTGAGTTCACTAGTAAAACTGCGCAACGCGTCTGTGTTGTACGTCACACGCATCACACACATGACCAGCTTCAGCCAATAGTGAGCCTACATGGTGACGTACAACACAGACACGCTGCGCAGTTTTACTAGTCACTTGGACTATATTAACTATCTCTTTATTAACTTTTCTGGGCCAGCAAGTTACAGTCCCTCTGAAAGCATGGAGGAGTGAGACAGCTCTCAGACTTCATCAAAAATATCCTAAATTGTGTTCGTGTTCCGAAGATCAACGAAGGTCTTACGGGGTTGGAACAACATGAGGGCGAGTAATTACTGACAGAAGTTTCATTTTTGTCGTGAACTAACCCTTTAAGACATTAGTAGGCTATATTCAGAAACTCACTGTTCCACAGAATCCCTCAACCTGCTCTCCAGCAAGAAGTTTGTTGCTGCTACCACCATATCAACATGACATCATGACTTTGCGTAAACATACACGCCACTTTCAATTCAAGTGGCGTGTTATCTATACGCATTTTGAGATATCCGCGTGTATGTCCACGCCGAAATCTTTTGCGTGTATGTCTACGCCATTAAACGTCCGAGTGATTCCGCGTGTATGTGTACGCCGTTAAATGTCCGAGCGAAACGAAGCAAAATCTATATCTACATCTGTGGAGCGATATTTATTTTCCTAGGATGGTAGGAGAAGACTCATAAATGGTATTAACCCCAGTGACGGGTAGGTTTAGGGACGGGGTTGGGGTAGGTCATATATTTATATATACATAATACAGTAATATAACGTTAAGTCAAAGGCGTTGATAAACACGCTGAAAAGCGATTATGCGTGTTGATAGCACGCCAAAAATGGAAATACGAATTGGCGTGTCATACATACGCCATTTCATGAGATCAGTCTGACCATATCATCTCTGTCTTCTAAGGTCTGTATATGCCGCAGTGATCCTAACATTGCCAGTTCGCCAGCAGCTCCTGTGATGGCCTTCTGTGCATCAGCAACACTCTGTGCCGATTGGATCTAAATCATAAGGCATTTAAGATAGAGTAAGTGTACAACCAATGGATTCACATAATGGTCCCTAGGAAGTAATAAACTGCATACTTTTCTGTCAAGAGTTCTCTCTTCATCATAGTATACACAAAGTTATATTGTCGTCGAAATAAATCTGCAATTACTGAAACACTATTTGGTACTAATTGTGTGGGTGAACATGATATGTATGTAAGTGAGGAAAAAAGTGCAGAAAAGAATGACAACGGGCAGGTTGGGTGTGGATATCTAAATCAGAGAAATTCAAAGGTGAATGGGGGTGGCGGTTGGATGATTTATTTTTAACAGCAAATTCAGGCGATGTTACAGCTGATCTCTGCATCTCTACAGTGCAATGACTACTGTAACAACAGCTTGGCACAGAAACAAAAATATGAATTTACACGACAAATGGCACTAAATGCCTTTGATATGGGCATTAGTAATTTTTAAAAGGATTCCAAAAATCTCACCGCCTTCATCTTCTCTCTGAATTCATAGTCGACTATCTCTTCAGTGTTTGGTGTAGGAGGCTTAAGGTTGCAGACTTGAAGAAATAGTCGCTCAGAAAAGAAGTGTGGCTCGACACCACCATGGACGAATTTGTCCAACCTGCTTGTACATACCGTCGTACAAAGCTGCAACACAAATAGACAAACATATGCATCTGTGTGTGTATTATACATACATATATATATATATATATATATATACCAAGCGGCAACATTATAATCTGAAAAATGAAGCCTACCCGGAAGTGCGAAAAACTGCAATATATCTAAAATCCGCTAGGGGCAGGTCCCAAAAGGGAGAAAATGTCCATAGGTCGCATGTTAAAATGTCCGTTTTCACAGCATAAATTCATGTTTTTACAGGTTGGTCCCATGGACTTTTATTGTATTTTTCGATAGGTTCCGAGTGCCTGAGAACTGTGAGGGGGGTGAATTTTTCTCTAACTCGTTAGTTTAGATCGTATTTAGATATAAAATGTATGACAAATAAGCGCGTGGTTAACTTTGATTGACAGCTAATAACGGGCTGCGCCGAGTGGAATTCCTGAAATTTGACGTCTCGGCCATGATCTGACACAACACATCATACCACCTCTGTATCCTTTCTGAACATTTGTATTGAAATATCGTAAGATTTTCCAAGATGGCACCGCCCATAAACGGCCTCAAAACCGTTCTTCAGAAAATCTATGGGTGACGTCACAGACGCTTTGTCCATATTTTTTACAGTCTATGATATACAGTATACACACACACAGTCTTTCTGGAATTTGTTGCTGGCTCTTATGTAGATAGTGGTTATTTTTATTTAATTAAATCCAGTACTAACTATAGCACTACTTTTGTAATTTCGACCTAATTGTTTGCTTGAGTTTATTTCATATTGTACAATCATATACTTTTGGATATTGTTGTTAATTTAAATATTATTGTTCAATAAATAATATTTTACAACACTAATATGCAGTATTTGGTATTGAAAAAGGGTCCGTAGTGAAGGGTCAAAGTTAAAAGTTAGAGTAAAAGTTACTTTATTATGCCATTAGACGGTGGCAAATACTGTCATTATGAGTGAGTCGCAAGGAATTTTATATTGATAGGGACTGAAACTACCAGGTTATAAGTACCGTAAGTGGTTTTTACTTTAAACAACCAAAAGACACAACTGACAAATTAATTTACTAGTGTTGTTCTCGCGAGAAATCCAGGCAGCTATTTCGGTCATCCAAGACCAAGTCCCATCTATATCCTGGTATCTCAAAAACTGCTAGCCAAATTTAAAATTAAATTACATATTTCAAATAGGCAAAAAAATTCGACATGAAGTGGCTCATAAATGTTGTTTCTTATACTCAAATAGTGTTAACAAAAGATTATTTTTCAGGATAGACGAGCCAATGCGCATATGCAGTCATAAACGCTAGTCTCAGGTTTATATGGGAACCTATTACTTTAGAAGGCGGGACTATTCTGCCATATTGTGCATTGCAGTTTCTCCCATTCACAAGTTATAAGAGTGAACTGTCTTTCTATTTCTATAGTATTGGTCGATCTCTCTCATACTTATGTACTCTGCATAATGCAATAAGCTTCAATGAACCGACTCAACGTTCGTTCGTTACTAGTTGTAAGTGACGTTTTAAAATTAGTAACGCCACAACTTTTAAACTGTCAACTTGAGATTTGAATCCACGGCAAAAGGAAGTAGTTCTGCACAAAAGATACATCGTTGTTGTTTCTTACACAACCATCGAACTGTTGTATAAAATGCAATATCACACAAGTAGTCGTCCGATATGTCTGTATGTCAGCACAGCTATGATTGCCTATCACGGCCGAATTGTGTGATATTGCATATATATTACACGTGGACAAAACAATGGACAAAAGTCACCTTTTGAATTGCAGGAAAGAGTCTTCTGCCAGTCAGGACCTTCAAAAACCTCACAGGTATGTATGTCCTTCATCAATAAAGTTAAAAACTCTCTTGTGGGACCACCCGCATCAGCTGCCCCCTCTGCAGTTTCATCAGCATCTCTATAAATGACATCGAGTTTCTTCTCCGGGTTAAACCGCTGACGCCGAAAAGCACGAATGGCACTTCCCAAGACGTTGTCTCGTGTCGCATTGATCTGGTTTGATATTGGTGTTGATGTGAAGTCGACTCTGTTCTGCATGTTACGCAGCAATGAATTGAGGTCAACGCTGAAAAGAGAAAATAAAAATGTCCGTTTTGTTTTACTACATGTAAATTAAAAAATATAACCATGTAAATTCATCTAAAAATATATTCATTCTACACTGACTCTGGTGTGGAGACTAATGCCACTGATGGTGATGCCACAGGAGAAGGCAGAGGTGAAGGCTCTGCATAAAACAAAGGTGAATGTTCTGGAGAAGGTGCCGTTGAATGTTCTGGAGAAGGCAGAGGTGAAGGCTCTGCATAAAACAAAGGTGAATGTTCTGGAGAAGGTGGCGTTGAATGTTCTGGAGAAGGTGGCGTTGAATGTCCTGGAGAAGGTGCCGTTGAATGTTCTGGAGAAGGTTGAATGTTCTGGAGAAGGTGGCGTTGAATGTCCTGGAGAAGGTGCCGTTGAATGTTCTGGAGAAGGTTGAATGTTCTGGAGAAGGTGCCGTTGAATGTTCTGGAGAAGGTTGAATGTTCTGGAGAAGGTGGCGTTGAATGTTCTGGAGAAGGTGCCGTTGAATGTTCTGGAGAAGGTGCCGTTGAATGTTCTGGAGAAGGTGGCGTTGAATGTTCTGGAGAAGGTTGAATGTTCTGGAGAAGGTGGCGTTGAATGTTCTGGAGAAGGTGGCGTTGAATGTTCTGGAGAAGGTGGCATTGAATGTTCTGGAGAAGGTGGCGTTGAATGTTCTGGAGGATGTGGCGTTGAATGTTCTGGAGGATGTGGCGTTGAATGTTCTGGAGGATGTGGCGTTGAATGTTCTGGAGAAGGTGGCGTTGAATGTTCTGGAGAAGGTTGAGTTGAATGTTCTGGAGAAGGTGCCGTTGAATGTTCTGGAGAAGGTGCCGTTGAATGTTCTGGAGAAGGTGGCGTTGAATGTTCTGGAGAAGGTGCCGTTGAATGTTCTGGAGAAGGTGGCGTTGAATGTCCTGGAGAAGGTGGCGTTGAATGTCCTGGAGAAGGTGGCGTTGAATGTCCTGGAGAAGGTGCCGTTGAATGTCCTTGAGAAGGTGCCGTTGAATGTCCTGGAGAAGGTGCCGTTGAATGTCCTGGAGAAGGTGCCGTTGAATGTCCTGGAGAAGGTGCCGTTGAATGTCCTGGAGAAGGTGCCGTTGAATGTCCTGGAGAAGGTGCCGTTGAATGTCCTGGAGAAGGTGGCGTTGAATGTCCTGGAGAAGGTGCCGTTGGAATGTCCTGGAGAAGGTGTCGTTGAATGTTCTGGAGAAGGTGCCGTTGAATGTTCTGGAGAAGGTGCCGTTGAATGTCCTGGAGAAGGTGCCGTTGAATGTTCTGGAGAAGGTGCCGTTGAATGTCCTGGAGAAGGTGCCGTTGGAATGTCCTGGAGAAGGTGCCGTTGAATGTCCTGGAGAAGGTGGCGTTGAATGTCCTGGAGAAGGTTCCGTTGGAATGTCCTGGAGAAGGTGCCGTTGAATGTCCTGGAGAAGGTGCCGTTGAATGTCCTGGAGAAGGTGCCGTTGAATGTTCTGGAGAAGGTGCCGTTGAATGTCCTGGAGAAGGTGCCGTTGAATGTCCTGGAGAAGGTGCCGTTGAATGTCCTGGAGAAGGTGCCGTTGAATGTCCTGGAGAAGGTGCCGTTGAATGTCCTGGAGAAGGTGCCGTTGAATGTTCTGGAGAAGGTGCCGTTGAATGTCCTGGAGAAGGTGCCGTTGGAAGTTCCTGGAGAAGGTGGCGTTGAATGTTCTGGAGAAGGTGGCGTTGAATGTTCTGGAGAAGGTGGCGTTGAATGTTCTGGAGAATGTGGCGTTGAATGTTCTGGAGAATGTGGCGTTGAATGTCCTGGAGAAGGTGCCGTTGAATGTTCTGGAGAATGTGGCGTTGAATGTTCTGGAGAAGGTGCCGTTGAATGTTCTGGAGAAGGTGCCGTTGAATGTCCTGGAGAAGGTGCCGTTGGAAGTTCCTGGAGAAGGTGGCGTTGAATGTTCTGGAGAAGGTGGCGTTGAATGTTCTGGAGAAGGTGGCGTTGAATGTTCTGGAGAATGTGGCGTTGAATGTTCTGGAGAATGTGGCGTTGAATGTTCTGGAGAAGGTGCCGTTGAATGTCCTGGAGAAGGTGCCGTTGAATGTCCTGGAGAAGGTGCCGTTGAATGTCCTGGAGAAGGTGCCGTTGAATGTCCTGGAGAAGGTGCCGTTGAATGTCCTGGAGAAGGTGCCGTTGAATGTCCTGGAGAAGGTGCCGTTGAATGTCCTGGAGAAGGTGCCGTTGAATGTTCTGGAGAAGGTGCCGTTGAATGTCCTGGAGAAGGTGCCGTTGGAAGTTCCTGGAGAAGGTGGCGTTGAATATTCTGGAGAAGGTGGCGTTGAATGTTCTGGAGAAGGTGGCGTTGAATGTTCTGGAGAATGTGGCGTTGAATGTTCTGGAGAATGTGGCGTTGAATGTTCTGGAGAAGGTGCCGTTGAATGTCCTGGAGAAGGTGCCGTTGAATGTCCTGGAGAAGGTGCCGTTGAATGTTCTGGAGAAGGTGCCGTTGAATGTCCTGGAGAAGGTGCCGTTGGAAGTTCCTGGAGAAGGTGGCGTTGAATGTTCTGGAGAAGGTGGCGTTGAATGTTCTGGAGAAGGTGGCGTTGAATGTTCTGGAGAATGTGGCGTTGAATGTTCTGGAGAATGTGGCGTTGAATGTTCTGGAGAAGGTGCCGTTGAATGTTCTGGAGAAGGTGGCGTTGAATGTTCTGGAGAAGGTGCCGTTGAATGTCCTGGAGAAGGTGCCGTTGAATGTCCTGGAGAAGGTGCCGTTGAATGTCCTGGAGAAGGTGCCGTTGAATGTCCTGGAGAAGGTGCTGTTGAATGTTCTGGAGAAGGTGCTGTTGAATGTTCTGGAGAAGGTGGCGTTGAATGTTCTGGAGAAGGTGGCGTTGAATGTTCTGGAGAATGTGGCGTTGAATGTTCTGGAGAATGTGGCGTTGAATGTTCTGGAGAAGGTGCCGTTGAATGTTCTGGAGAAGGTGCCGTTGAATGTTCTGGAGAAGGTGCCGTTGAATGTCCTGGAGAAGGTGCCGTTGAATGTTCTGGAGAAGGTGCCGTTGAATGTTCTGGAAAAGGTGCCATTGAATGTTCTGATGTGGTTGAAGGAACAGTCTGTAATAGTGAAGTTGCAGTGTTGGTTTTTAAGATTAAAGGGTTAGCTCACCCAAAAATTATAATTCAGTCATTAATTACTTTATGGTACAGTTTTACCCAAGTACTGTTTGACCCATTTAATGTGCTTCTTAAATTCATTCAAAACAACCAAAATCTTGGCAGTCAGAAATATGAATGAGGCTATTTTCACCTGAATATCTTCCTTCTGCAACCATTGAACATGGATATTCAATGGATAAGTCATGTTGTGGTCTAGAAGTGTTCCTGTGGCAGTGCTCATAACTGACAGGGCTGATGTAATTTCTCGGATGATGAAAAACTCTGTTGCACAGGTATGGGATCCAACATAGTCAAAGAGGACCTGAAAACCCACAAAAACGTTTACCTCTAAAAATGTAAAAATGTCCCCATCATAAAATTTTTATTTCACACTAATACAACAATGTTGCATAAGGTTTTATCTGGTTTACTGCATTGAATAAATGTCAATAAAACCATGCTCTGAATCGCTACATTATATTTCTCAGCAAATAGGGGGTTACATTGCAATTTCTAGGGGGTTACATTGCAATCGTTTCATTGACTGGTCCAAAATGTATAAAATCGAGATGATATTACTGATATCATTAATAGATATCATTATTTATTATTATTATTTATTAGCCTATTGCTACTGCCGCTGTTTCACTCCTACTTTGACTAATACTACTATTATTATTATTGTTGTTGTTGCTGTTGTTTTAAATTGTATTGATGTCTATTGTTTATTACTCATGTATATATTTTTCCAAAATACCTGGAAATGTACTTAATAATACTATTACAATTCATGAGCCTATTGCTTTACCTTACATGTTTAAACTACCACATCTATAGCTTCAGCTTAAGCTGTTTTTTTATTTTTATGTTTGTTGTATATAGCCATTACTGGTCTCTTCTTATACGTTACTATGTCAAGTTGTTGCTGTTAATTTATGTGCTATGTTCAATCAAAAAAATAGTCTTCCAGTCAATTACTGTGCTGTTAACATCAATAACAGCTTTAAAGTTGTCAATGCTGGCAAATATATAATTATAAGCGGTTCTTTGCCTCCACGACATGCATTTAAATTGCTTAATGCACAGCTAGCCATGGATTATCCCTTACATATTAAAACGTACTTACCTGCATAAGATCAGATGGATGAAATCTTCTAATTTTGATGGAATCATCTGGAAAATTGAACCTTAATGGCACGCCATCAGCGGGTTCCTCAGGGACTCTGTTTTTTCGTTCATCAATTATCTGCAAAAGTTAAAGACCCCCTGTGGTGAAAATCAAGTTTTTATGCTGTGTATATGTCTGAGGTGTTTTTAATATGCTATAAGACAAACCATGTGCAGAAATTCAACATTAACACCATTGCTATTGCTATTAAAACTGAATTCTTAAAAATACAACATTATGATAAGCTAATACAAAAGTCCTACCTTTAAACGTTTCTGTTCATTTTCTTCTTCTTCACGGATCCTCTGATCCTGTAGTTATAGGGAAAATTACACTGGATTTAATAAACGTGTAATGAATGTTTAGAGACCTGTTTCAAAAGAGTGTTGCTTGTAATTACACCTCTTATGAGAAATGATGGAGACTATAATAATAAATGAATAATTAAGTAATAAACTGAGTGTTTTATGATCACTTTTGATGCAATTGTTTTTACTAACATAACCGAGGTCAGGGAAAAAAAGTCATACTTGAGTCATGTCATACTTGAACTAAAAAAGTAATGTTATACATTAAATGAATCAATAATGATCGAGTTGTTATTATTACATTTAATGCCCCCCAAAAATAAACATACCTTATCTTGATCAGTTCTTAGGGACAGAGCATATTCTTCATCTTGCTCTTGCCGTAAAGCCCTCCATTCCTAAAACAATTCCAAGAGCATTCAAAGTAAAAACAAAAAAACTTCATGTTTTAACATTTTAACAAAGTGTAAGGTACATGACAACAACCTGTAAAGCGTCACTGCCCTCATGGCTCACCGTCTGGTCCACATTGATGAGACAATGTTCTTTTTTTCTTTTAGACAGGACATTCATATTTTAAGTTAAATAATTGTATATTTAATAAATATGCAATATGATTACATAGGCATTTCTTTCTTTCTGTATATATTTCATTATTTAACAAACATGTACTTATAAGTTATATTGACACGTATAAATGCATAATTTAAAGTGTAGCTTAATGTTTGTTGTTTTTGTATTATGATCTTCGTTACTTGATTTTTTAAAGCAAATTATATAAAATAATTACTAATATAAGTATTTTATTTAAGTACTAAAATGGTATATAAATTGCTATAATTTATTTGCCTGGCTAAAAGCGGCATCCACTTCAGACTTCCGGTTATAAGCCGCAGCTGACTTCCGGTTTTATTGGCAGTTAAAACGTTTTTTTTTTTTTTTTTTTTTTTTTTGAAGATATCAAGATTTACAGAAAAACATGGCTGCATAAAATCAGTTTCTTCAGAATAGGATACAGAGAAAATATAGCCAGAGGGAGCAGCCCTTTATACAAACAGGGAATATATATGTACCAGTATTTAGTAGCCTAACAAAAATAAGGATAACAAAAAATAAAGGAAAAAAGGTAACACTTTACAATAAGGTTCCATTAGTTAACATTAGTTAATGCATTAGTTAACATGAACTAACCATGAACAACATATCTGTTCAGCATTAGTTAATATTTGTTAACGTTAACTCACACATTTACTAATGCATCAATTCACGTTAACATCAAAATTAGTTAACATTAGTTAATGCATTAATTAACATGAACTAACCATGAACAACATATCTGTTCAGCATTAGTTATTAATATTTGTTAACATTAACTCACACATATACTAATGAATCAATTCACATTAACAGCAGTTAGTTAATATTAGTTAATGCATTAGTTAACATGAACTAACCATGAACAATGCCTGTAAATAGCTTTACTGTTTTGTAAGGTTAACTGACTGTACATATTTACATTAGTTTACGTAGCAGTTGATAAGTATGAACATTTCTAACTCACCATGTTACCCTAAATGTAAAAATACTGTTGTGTACCTTATCAACACTCTTTTATATAAGGTATTGATTTGTTAAACATAATTCTACAGCGTACAAATATGTTGTTCATGTTTGTACGGACTTTACTATCATTACTTGCATTCAAAAAGTATTTATTAATGGAATTTATGAACCTTATTGTAAAGTGTACACTATTCGACATTAACTGATGTGTTACTAACATTAGTAGAGTCTTTATTAACATGAATTACCATTAATAAATGGAATTTATGAACCTTATTGTAAAGTGTACACTATTTCAACATTAACTGATGTGTTACTAACATTTGTAGACTCTTTATTAACATGAATTAATATTAATAAAGTATTTATTAATGGAATTTATGAACCTTATTGTAAAGTGTACACTATTCGACATTAACTGATGTGTTACTAACATTAGTAGACTCTTTATTAACATGAATTACCATTAATAAATGGAATTTATTAACCTTATTGTAAGGTGTACACTATTTCAACATTAACTGATGTGTTACTAACATTTGTAGACTCTTTATTAACATGAATTAATATTAATAAAGTATTTATTAATGGAATTTATGAACCTTATTGTAAAGTGTACACTATTTCAACATTAACTGATGTGTTACTAACATTAGTAGACTCTTTATTAACATGAATTACCATTAATAAATGGAATTTATGAACCTTATTGTAAGGTGTACACTATTTCAACATTAACTGAAGTGTTACTAACATTTGTAGACTCTTTATTAACATGAACTACCATTAATAAAGCATTTGTTAATGGAATGTATTAACCTTATTGTAAAGTGTACACCATTTCAACATTAACTGATGTTACTAACATTTGTAGACTCTTTTTTAAGATGAATTACCATTAATAAATGGAATTTATTAACCTTATTAAGTGTACACTATTTCAACATTAACTGATGTGTTACAAACATTTGTAGACACTTTATTAACATGACGTACCATTAATAAAGCATTTGTTAATGGATTTTTTTTTAACCTTATCATGTACACTATTCAGAATTAACTGATGTGTTAGTAATATTTGTAGGTACGTAAACAGTCAATATTGAATTTACCAGACCTTAAATCTGTGAAAGCCATTCATCACTAACATTTTCAGAATGCTGAGAAAATACATTTTTATTACATTATAGAACTGGTCAACATTGGCAATCTTTGCCATCACAGAACATACAAAACAAAATTTTTAAGGACAAAACAAAAAAAAAGTGCTGCACTATCAATTCAGCCCTAAACAAGGCAAAACATATTACTGGAATTAAACATGGGGAACACATATATGTTTTTTTATTTTTTTTTATTAACTATTTTCTTATTGGAAGCAACTTCCCATTCGTTTTCATTGTTTTGTATTAGGTTTACGATGTTCTCATCGGCCATGATTGCGTCTTGACATTTCTGGGTTATGTTTGATAATTTCTCTCCCTTTTCCTATTTGTCATGGATTTCTGCATATTTATCTGGTGCTGCAATCGCCAGTTCAGCAATAGCTGCACTCTGCACAACTGTGTTCCGGTCCACACCATACTTTCGGAAAGCTTCTGCCATGTTGCTTCCTCTTTTGAAAATCTCCAGGACTGATTTGTACCGCTTTACCACCTGCCATGGATCAGTAACTGAGATAGTAAAAAAAAAGAAAAATAAGAAAAGAAAAAATTCGGCAATTGTTAGCTTTCTAGTGGTCACATTTTAAGAAGAAAAAATTATGTGTTTAATGGTAAACTACACAACACAGATAGCCTACCAAGTTTTACTTTATAAAAAAAATATTAAATTATTTCAATTTGCACAACCTACCCCTTTGACAGAATTTACTCATTTGCTTATTTTTTTTCTGTTTTTTCACTCTTTTCTTTTCTTTCTTTCCCTTCTTCTTTCTTTTCTTCTTCTCCCTTGAAGAGTCTGAGCTAGATGACTCTGAGTCAGAAGACTCAGAAGAGTCAGAATCAGTGGAGTCACTTTCTGAATCCTCTTTAGAGATTTTCATTCTTTTGGGGATGTCTGCAGGCTTATCTTTAATGTTGTCAGGAATGTTGTTGTCCATTTTGATGGCTTTAATTGGGGGCGGGAAAAGAACAGTTAAAAGTCATATTCTGTATGCCTGCATTTGTGACTATATAGGTTACATGTTAACTTCACTCCAAATGACAAAAAAAGTCCATATCAACATCACCACTGCCTGTTACGTCTGTCTTAATTCAGTATAAAAACGTGTGTTTACCAGAATTAGGCCTACCACATTTTATTGTATTTAATGAGACATTTTAAAACTAAAACAACACAAAACTCTCACAAAAACTTTACCTTCTGACAGCTGTTGTCTAAGGAAATCTCGATCTTTTGTTAAATCTTCTATTTTCTCCTGCAGATACTGACATTTCACCTTCCAGGTGTCAGTCTCTGCCTTGGCTTTAGCCAAAGCTATAGACACAGTGGGCGCTGCTTCAGTGGGTTTATCTAAAAAAAAAAAAAAAAAATTAACAGGCTATTTAACAACAAAATCATCCTGAACACATTACTTAGTTAAAATAGTTAAAAATCGTTTTGTTTTGTCGGTTATTTCTACTATTCAAGCCAGGATCAACCATTTTCTTGATGGTTTCATTTGTAAAAATTAATTAGTAGCCTATCTAAAGTTGATAAACGTGCATAATTTACTGGATTTTTCTGTGCGTTCATCCCGAGACAGTTTTTTCTTCTGTCTCCCTCTGGTCTGATGGTTTAATCACATGTGTCAATTACAAGGCCCGCGGGCCAAACACGGCCCGCCACGACTTTTAATCAGGCCCGCCAACAAATTCTGGTGATCAATTTAATGTGGCCCGTGCGCTGTTTAAATATACGTCTGTGAATATTACAACACCGCGTTTCCATTACCCTTCAAATTGCGCAAATTCAAATTGCGAATTGAAAATACGCTCAATGGAAACACGTCCATTTCGCAAAAACTCCCTTTTAGGCCTATCGCAAAAAAGTTTTTACCCTCGCATGAGGAGGTTTTTCAGGCAATTCGAAAAAGGAATATTTCGCAAAACTGCAATGGAAACAGGTTTTGCGCATTTACAGTCAGCTGACTTAGAAGACAAGGGGATAATAATAATAATTATCATCATTTTTATAACATTTATTAGGCTACATATGTAGAAGACGCTTTTATCCAAAAAAGGAACAAAGCAATTCGTCACATCTCATTCATAATACAGGGCTAAGATTATCACAAATAGGCTAAACAAGATTTTGACCCTCCTCTGTACTTCTTTGTTCCTCTCTCCGGATTGATACATACAAAACACCTAAAGGGCCAGGAAACAGACAATATGTAATTAAGACTCATTAACTCAACAGATAATATATCTAAAGGCAAGTTCTGATATTGAATACATGTGTAAAATGCAGGTACTGAAGTTGTTAAAAATTCAATCATTACCTTTATATGAACTCCAAGTGCCTCCTCCTGATTGCATATGTAATATGCAGAGAACAGTATGGCAAGGCCAGACAGGAAGCTGGGCTGAATGCTCTCCTCACACACAACTTGGCCTTCCAGTGTCCACTTGTCAAAGTGTCTCCTAAAACAATAGCACATGTGGCCAAATTTATTTTTTACTATACCATTTTTATTTTTCAGCTTTTTACATTTAAACTATATTTTAGTATTCAGAGTGCAGGAACTCTTTCTTTTAAATAAAATGAACAAAGGCATTATACAAACAATAAGCTAATTACACACACAGAGTAGGCTATAGCTAATAATATAGCATATGTACTGAAATGTAAGGGATTTTTACACCGGCATATTAAACATGCGACAAAACTGGTATTACAGCACCATTCAAAATGTAGGCTAACGTTATATGACACACATCCTCTGTGAGTCTGACGCAAGGTTTTAACAACGCCGTTTTAATTTCGGCGCCAATTTTAACAGATGACTTGATTTTGATTTGATTTACACCATAAAATAATCGAGAGGAAGTGTGCTGATCAACACGAAGCTCGTGTGAATACCGACTGTTGTCATTAAAGCATGTAATTCTTAACATAGGAGTCCGTTGATCCCGAGGAATATGTGAAATACTACCGCGTCCGCGCTGCTGAAGCCCCGCGCAAGTCTCCCTCGCGCCCCGCGGTCGGAGGATGTGTGATCCGGGGTTAAGTTACCAACATGAACCGCGAATATAACGTGACCTTCATAGTCTACGAGTAACCCAACATGAAAAATAAGAAACTGAAATAATAAGTCACTTACCACAGAGTTGAGAATCACTCCTCTTGCCGCCGCCGACACGACCGTTGAAGATCACAATGCCTCTGAAGATTTGAAATTTACAGCAATATTCTGTATTTTGAATCAAACCACCGCGCGACCCCAGAATGCATTGCAGTTTACAGCAATATGCTGTATTATTAGAAAACAGCCAGCTGCTGTAAAATAATGCTGTAATTTTTACAGCAATTCATTACAGTGTAAGCTAAAGCTTGAAATGTCCACTTTAAAACGAACAAAATTCGAATCGAAAGCTAATACCTTCTGATTATGTAATCCGTATGAAAGGTGCATTTCTCTCCAAAGGTGCATCCGCCGTATACAGCGGAGATGGAGATGTTTTAGCCGACACTGATTTTTTATTAATAAACAATTAAAATATCTTGTTATTTTTTCAGACACATTTATTATAGCCTATAACTCACCTATAAATCACCTTTCTGTGGGCTGTGGACCTGTGGTTATATGGCTCTTCTCATTCAGCACTGCGGGAAAAATATAATTTCCAGGTTCTAATTTGGCCTTAGAAAACCAGTAAAATCTACATTTTTTCTATAATAATTTGTCAATATTTTAAATGTTTAATAAAGGGGCAAAAAGTCATAAACAAAAATCTGAAAATTCGTCGATATTTATTTTTTTGCGCAGCATTTGGTTTGTAGGTACAGTTCAAATAAAAATTTTGGTGTTCAACTTTGCGTTTTGAAAATACAACCATTCATTTTTCGTTTTGTAATTACGGGTTAAATAAGGAAAAACGAATGGACACAAAAGTACACTGACCGTTTGGACATAATACAAGACAGAGTTCTTTATTAAATTCATAAAAGAAACAATAATTACAGGAATACTGGATTCTAAACCTCAAAGAAATGCCACAATCAAGACCTCGGAGAAATGAGGGAGAAACAGCCAGGAACTCTTAGGCTATATGTGCCGTTCGTAGTATGGGTCTGCCATTAATGCTTGGATAACACACCACGTCTCCCTCCATTAATAATAATAATGCTAGTGCGGTGGCTGTGATATAGGCTATAAACCTACCAACATCCGTTACCATGATTTATGGAATGACTTATCGCGAGAGCATGGGCGGCGCTAGGGAGGGGCTAGCAGGTGCTTCAGCACCCCCAAGAAAGACCAAAGCACCCCCCAAAATAATGTCTGGAATCAATTATATTCAAATATATGTTATTTCGAGATATTAAGTCGTTATTTCAATATATTATCTCGGTATTTCGACATAATAACGGCAAATTTTTGTCCCGCCAAAGCCTTTTTTGATCGGTGAGTGATGTAGAATAGAATGACTGCTGCGCTTGACAGGGCGCGTAACGAGCAGAGAGAGAGAGAGCCCCGGCCGCGCGCACTCTCACGTCTTCAAACACTTCTCGCGCATATTAATCAAAATCAATTGACACGATAGTAAAAGGTCGGAAGACCGCAGTTTCACGTGGAGCATTTGGAGATTTGTTCTCCTGAATTACTGCGGTGTGTGAATTGTGCTAAAAAAACACGTTGCCTAGCTTATCGTCTCTAAAAAGCGTTCCGCCCATTCAGCTGACCTAAACCACATTTCAATAAACGAAAAAAACTATCCAGTGATTAAATGTTTTCTGTATTGACGCAAATCTTGTGCGATGTCCTAAACTGCCGAGATAATCACACAAGCGTGCCGTAGACGTCCCCATAATGACACGTCCGATACGCAAACGAATGACTCATTTTAACCATTCACTAATGAATAGTTAAAACAACTGACATGTCCAACACTGAACTCACGAGACCTCTGAATCGGTGTATAAAAAATCGGTAACACTTAATTAGATTAGTTAACATTTACTATTAATGAACTGCACTTCAGCATTGTTAATGTTAATTGTTTCAATATTTAGAGAGTCAGGCCCACTATATGTGTGTTGTAGTCATTAAATAAGCGCATTTAATTTCATTTTTGTTAAAATATTATAAAGTAATAATAATAATAAAAAAACAATTTATTTCCATGCAGCGAGAGTGTCAGGCAACACGTTATACTCGCACTATGAGCCGCGACTGACTGGATGAGCGTCGAGCAAGCGTCTGTAAGCTGCCAGTCGGATCACGGCCATTTGACTGGTTATATTGGGATAACAGTCCCCAAAACATCAATCATACACAAGAATAAAGGCATGACATTATATTCATAATAAGAAAACAATTTATTTCCTTGTAGCGAGAGTGTCAGGCAACGCGTTATACTCGCACTATGAGCCGCGACTGACTGGATGAGCGTCGAGCAAGCGTCTGTAAGCTGCCAGTCGGATCACGGCCATTTGACTGGTTATATTGGGATAACAGTCCTCAAAACAGCAATCATACTAAAGAACATAATCATATCAACAGATGCATAATAAATGAGCTAGAAAGGGAGGAACACAAAACACAAAAACTGTCAAAAATCAATGGTTTCTGAAACTTGCCAAAGGCAGACTGCCAGACAACTAGCCAGCCACTGGCAGGTCACGTGACATGCCAGGCTCAGACTGGCAGCTGCCAGCCAGCTGAAGATTGAACCCCCACTCAAAATAAGCCAAATAATAACATTTTCAGATGTCATTTGTTATCAATACATTTATCTATAATTGTCTACCATTTGTTGAATATTTTGCTTTATCAAACAGTTTTATGATTTTTTTTTTTTAAAGTACTGTTTGTTTTAATTTAAAGTACTGTTTTATGCTACTGTTTTAAATTACTGTTATGCAGCTATGCTGGTCAGAGACCTTGCTCCTGACACATGTTTTGTGAAATATGTAAAAATGTTTTATTACTCAAAATTAAAAAATAAAACCTTGTTATGATAATGTAGTTTAAAGAATTGAGATGTTTTTTTTATACAGTTAGCCTACTAATACACTTATATTTCAATAAATGAAAAATCCTCTAAATATATATCCGGCCCCTGATTTTATTCACAACCCTCAGCATGGCCCTTACTGAGTTTGAATTTGACACCCCTGGTTTAAATTGTCATCCGTCAGTCCACTCTCCATCATCAAACTTGCTTTGGCCTTCAACACCTGTTTATCAGTCTCCACTGGAAAACCGCTGGCCGCTCTATTTGTTTATTATTATTTTATTTTTTTTGGCGCAAAGTGCTGAAGGGTTGTGGGTAGTGTAGTTTTTCTTTAAATTAACTGCAGGAATTAAGCTTCTTTTTTAACGAAGCTGAAATAACAATGACAGGTGGCTTCTAAACAGATTAGCGTTTAACTATTTGAAAGTGAATAATACGTTTGTCTTGTTTCGATTTAAAATTGTATTGCTAAAAATATCTCGTGATTTTTTACTTCCGGAACGCTACTTCCTGAAAAGCCCGCTCTGCTCCCACGCAAATTAACAGATGCAAGGGCGAACATTACGAACAATCCAGTGACACATCATGTAAGATTTGACTACAGATTATATTTAATTATGTAAAACTAAGAATTGTAATTATAAATGTTTCATAAATGCATATTTAATTATGTAAAACTAAGAATTGTAATTATAAATGTTTCATAAATGCATGTTTCTTTCTTCAGCACTAACTTGAAATGTATAGCACACTATTGTTCTTCTGATATATTTATTCTATAAGTATTTTATTGAATAAATAAGTCTATATAGCCTATTATAATATATATTTTCTATCTTTATTCATGAACTACAAAAATGCATAAAACCTTACTATAGTTAATCATGATAATATTTACATTGTTTTCAGTCAATGTATTTGTTTTGTGTGTTGAGTATGTCTGAACCATCTGTTGCATGAATACTAAATATTGACGTATTAATTATTATTATTTTAAATATACTCTTTTAAATAATTGTTTATGTATTTATAAGGTGACATGGCTCCGTCATTAAATCGAATATTGCTGTCAATGATTGAAGGACGTCAAACAAAGAGGAAGAAATTGAAGTTGATTAAATGGCTCCAGAAAAAAAAAATGCTTAAAGCAAAAATTAAGTGCAATTTATGCAAACATACAATGAAGCTGACTCATAAAACCAACAAAGCAGACAACTATGTTTGGTAAGTATTATTATTATTATTATTAATATATATAATTGTATGACCAGAACTTGCTTGCTTAATTTATCTTTTTAATAATTCATAATGTTATTGTCCAGACATAGCTGGACAATGTTAAATGTCTGCTATGGTTTTGGAAAATTTAAACAAATATGACACAGGGTCTTACTCACTAGAATCTTTTATAAAATGTTTAAAGGTCCTGTACACAAAACAGACATAAGGGAAGATTCAAGTCAGTGAGGTATGGATCACTTTTTGCCAAGTCAAAGTGTAATTTATTCTCCTGGATGAAGTTCATATATCGGTATGTTTAAAACATAATAATTCAAGCTTTAGCATAATTTTGAAAGCAGTTGAACAGAAATATGAACACTAAATTATTTTCACTTTTGTTAACAAAGGTTTGCTCAAGGCCTTCAGTTGAGACAAATCGACATGATTGAAGATGGCATTGCTGGAAGTTTGTTATGATTGATGAGAGCAACTTCCGTCACAAGCGAAAGGTAATTTAAATATTCCCATAAAATGTAAGCCATTTATTTTAGATTAATAACCTTAGTTATGTTTGTGAATTTGTGTTTTACATTATGTACTTTATTTTGCCAAAATTTGCAATGCAATTTTGCTAAACAAAAAACAAAGAGTGTTGAGTGTTAAGTTCAAATAGTGTTAGATTGATAGGCTGATAAGTGTTAGAATGTATAGAAGGATTGCATTGTTTTGAATGATATATGCCTTGTTTCCACCGAGCGGTACAGTACAGTACGATTCATCATGGTACACCCTGATCTGGCTTGCATTTCCACTGCCAAAAGTAGGCCGACTCTCACTTGATTGGCACGGTGTATGCCTGAAAGAAATGAACAATATAATTCTTGTAAAGTAGAAAACAACACAGAAAATAACAATGGAGGACAAACAGTTTATTGTATGACATACAGTATGACATACAGATCTTGTTCTTGCTTCTTGGCTGTTCTTCTGTTTGTCACAAGAAGAAATGGTATTGTGTTTCAACTGTATTTAAAAATGGCTCCTCTTGTGTTGTCATTTCTCTTGTAGCAGGCGCAAGTGATGATTATCTGTCAACAAATCAATGTTCTGCTAACTCCACCCTTTAGTACGGGACTATTGTGCTAGGTACCCCAACGAAAGGGTCTCAAAAAAGTGGTACGTTATTACGGTATCATTCACATCTTCTGATAATCAAAACGACAAAAATTGAGTACCGTACTGAACTGTACTGTGCCGTACGGCTCAGTGGAAATGAGGCATTAAATAAATTCAAATAAAATGAAAGCTTTGTATTTTTAAATATTGTATGGTTGTATACTTGTTTTTCAGTATGGACGTGGAAGGTTCGCAAAGACCTGGCGTAGAAGAAAGTGGGTCTTTGGGATGCTGGGGGTTGCACCAAGAAATAGCAAGCCTATTCTAAAACTCGTTCATCGAAGGTCCCGAAATCACCTTATCCCACATATTGTACGACATGTGCATCCTGGAAGTTCCATACTTAGTGATGAATGGCGTGCTTACAGAGGGGTACTAACCAATCTTGGCTATAACCATTTTCCTGTGAAGCATAATCAGTTTTTTGTAGATCCAATAACAGGCAGCCATACACAAAATCTGGAAAGAGCATGGTTAACTTACAAAGGAAAAATATGGCGTCTTAGAGGAAATAGGACAGAGGACCTACTAAAACAACATCTTAAGCTGATAGAGTGGACTTACTGGCTTGGAAATCGGCACAAAAATGGTCCTCTTGGAAGACTGTTGAAGGATATTCGTCGAAAATATCAATAAAACACAAACCTGATAACTCCCGAAGCCCATTATTTCTCCAGCCTAACTTGACCATGCTGGCTCACTCCCAGATCATCCTTATTTTTACTCTTTTGAAACACCTCTTCCATAGTCCCATTAATTGATACAAACGGTATATAAATTTCCATATTTATATATTTCTTATTTTGTATATTTTGTAATTTTGCTGCAGATGATTTTTCTTGCTTACTTTACATAATTTAAAAAACACTACAGTTGTACAAATGAATTTCCAATTTTTATTTTTATTCATTTGTAATATGTATACATTGTTCATTGATACCATTGTTATGAAATGTAGTAAAGGTTTTGAGAATACAAGTGATGTGTGACTTTCACTCATTTAAGCTTCAGTAAAATCAATAATCACTGTTTTGTAACAAATCTACAAATTTTAGTACATCACCCTTACAATAAGGTTCATAAATTCCATTAATAAATGCTTTATTAATATTAATTCATGTTAATAAAGAGTCTACAAATGTTAGTAACACATCAGTTAATGTTGAAATAGTGTACACTTTACAATAAGGTTCATAAATTCCATTTATTAATGGTAATTCATGTTAATAAAGAGTCTACTAATGTTAGTAACACATCAGTTCATGTTGAATAGTGTACACTTTACAATAAGGTTCATAAATTCCATTAATAAATACTTTTTGAATGCAAGTAATGATAGTAAAGTCCGTACAAACATGAACAACATATTTGTACGCTGTAGAATTATGTTTAACAAATCAATACCTTATATAAAAGAGTGTTGATAAGGTACACAACAGTATTTTTACATTTAGGGTAACATGGTGAGTTAGAAATG
The DNA here is from genome assembly GCF_029890125.1 of Rhinichthys klamathensis goyatoka. Classification (NCBI taxonomy): domain Eukaryota; kingdom Metazoa; phylum Chordata; class Actinopteri; order Cypriniformes; family Leuciscidae; genus Rhinichthys; species Rhinichthys klamathensis. Next base: position 13,046,147 of record NW_026606564.1, on the reverse strand, counting down.
TTCATACTTATCAACTGCTACGTAAACTAATGTAAATATGTACAGTAAGTTAACCTTACAAAACAGTAAAGCTATTTACAGGCATTGTTCATGGTTAGTTCATGTTAACTAATGCATTAACTAATATTAACTAACTGCTGTTAATGTGAATTGATTCATTAGTATATGTGTGAGTTAATGTTAACAAATATTAATAACTAATGCTGAACAGATATGTTGTTCATGGTTAGTTCATGTTAATTAATGCATTTACTAATGTTAACTAATTGTGATGTTAAAGGAACACTCCGACTTTTTGAAACTTTAGCCTATTCACCTTATCCCCCAGAGTTAGATAAGTCCATACATACCTTTTTCATCTCCGTGCGTGCTATACGTCTGTTTGACGCACCCACCGCTAGCCTAGCTTAGCACAAAGACTGGATGTAAATGGTTGCAGCTAGCATACTAATCCAAATAAGTGACAAAATAGCGCAAACATTTTCCTATTTACATGTTGTGATTCGTATAGTCACAGAGTGTACAAAAAACGAAGTCACATGAGACACAGACATATTTTAACCGTATAAATACTGGGAACTATATTCTCTGAAGGCGAAGCACTGCTACTTGGGCGGAGTGATAACCGCAGCACCTGAGACGCGCTCTCTGCTCCTCACCACGGCGCGTCTCAGGTGCTGCGGTTATCACTCCGCCCAAGTAGCAGTGCTTCGCCTTCAGAAAATATATAGTCGCCTTCAGAGAATATAGTTCCCAGTATTTATACGGTTAAAATATGTCTGTGTCTCATGTGACTTTGTTTTTTGTACACTCTGTGACTATACAAATCACAACATGTAAATAGAAACATGTTTGCGTTATTTTGTCAATTATTTGGATTAGTATGCTAGCTGCAACCATTTACATCCAGTCTTTGTGCTAAGCTAGGCTAGCGGTGGGTGCGTCAAACAGACTTATAGCACGCACGGAGATGAAAAAGGTATGTATGGACTTTTCTAACTAGATAAGGTGAATAGGCTAAAGTCCCAAAAAGTCGGAGTGTTCCTTTAACGTGAATTGATGCCTTAGTAAATGTGTGAGTTAACGTTAACAAATATTAACTAATGCTGAACAGACATGTTGTTCATGGTTAGTTCATGTTAACTAACGCACTGAAAACCCTAATAAGTTGATTGTACTCAATTGATTTGAGTAAACTCGTTCCCTCAATTTAATTGAGTAATGGGGTTTCCCAAAACGTGCTTATTTAAGTTTACTTAACTTGGTGCTTATGTAGACTTGACTTAAATTGTTTAGTTCACCAAACTTGACGATTATTTAATGTACTTAAACAATAAAGTTCATTTAACTTAGTGTTAATTTCAAGTGTACTTGTATATTTAAGTAAACTCAACATGAAAATTTAACTGAAATTAGAATTTAATTCTAAATTTAAAAGTTATTATTTTTGACAGTAAGCTTTGTGCACACTGCACTTTAATAAAACAATGAACAACATATTGATCCTTTGAGTCTTTATTGACCAAAATGTGAAATGGAAATGAGTCACACCATGTACATAACTCTAAAGGTGGCAACAATGTCCAACATTAAGTAGTGCACTACATCAATTGTACAACTCTGATCACTTAAACATTACACTGTCTCACATTGTGTTAATGTACTGAACATGTAAACGTAATGTATACATTCTTTTTAAATTTAAACATTTGGATGAAATCAAACGTTGGATGGATGAAATCAAACATGTTGGCAAGTGATTTTGGGTAATTCAGTTCTAGAGCGTAGATCAGACCGAAGAGGAGACACATAGCCTGTGGGAGGTCCTGCATTTTTTCCATCACCACTTGACCTTCAAGTATTATTCCAATCGTAGAAGTTAAATGCAAGGAATTGGGGGGCTGGAGTTCAGTGTCCTCAAATAAGATGCCCACTGGCACATCAAGGATGGAGTTGCGATGATCAGACACCTAGTGAAAAAACAGGCATAAATAGAGTATTGCGATCAGGAATCAAATGTTTATCAATGCATGTTTATCAGAACGTGCACTAGATTTATTAAAAACACAAAGCACTAACCCTAATCCCAATTTATATGGACAAGTATGCATTTGACTTTATGAAAATTCCAGCAAAGACAATACTTTTTTATTTATAAGTATGCAGTATAAATGACAATTAATTAATTTGAAGACTTGACCACATTTGTATTTTTAAGGAATAGTTCACCCAAACATGAAAATGCACTCACTCTCAGGCCATTCAATATATAGGAGTTTTTTTATTATTTCATCTGAAAAGAGTTGGAGAACTGTAGCATCACATCACTTGCTCACAAATTGATCCTCTGTAGTGAACGGGTGTTGTAAGTAAGAGTCCAAAGAGCGAACGTGTGGATTATTGTGATGTTTTTATCAGCTGTTTGAATGAGTTTGAGCACCTGTTCGCTAAAGAGGATCAATTTGTGAGCAAGTGATGTAATGCTAAAGTTCTCCAAATCTTTTCAGATGAAGAAACAAACTCATCTTCACCTTGAATAGTTTGAAGGTGAGAATATTTTCTGCAAATTTCCATTTTTGGGTAAACTATTGCTTTAAAATCAACATGATTTTCAAATGCTTGACAAATGCTTAGACTAATGAGAGCACAGGTGGTTCTTATAATGTAAACAGGTTAAGAACAGATGAACTTTTCAACATGACTTGAAGAAAGAGGAGTCATCATCTCCAAGCATGATAGGTAGTCCTCGAATCACAAGGGTTCGGACCTCCGTTGGCTGGGCTGACTTTAGAGGAAAACACGAAATTCCATTACTGCCAGAACAACTAACGTTAATCAATATATTTGAAGCACTTTTATGAGAATAGGCTATACCAGCGGTTTTCAATAGGTGAGGCGCGCCTCCCCCGGGGGGCGCCAAAGAGCCACAGGGGAGGCGCGAAACGGGAAGAAAGATTAACATACACTGCTGGTTGGTAACTTCAGAAAGCTAACGTTAGCTAAATATTTAATATAGAACATTCTGTGTAGCAAAAAACATTCTGTGTAGGCCTACCATGAAAACGAATCCACTTTAAACCGCAGAATTTTTCTGTCAGTAGCCTAATGTATGAAGTAGTGCTGTCAACGTTGACGCATGCGATTAATTTTTGCCCAGCTTTAACGTGTTAAAGTATGTAACGCAGCATTCGTTCTTTCTGTCATCCTTTAGCTAGGGTTATATGATCACGCTCTTATTCACGCAAATGCTCTTAAACCATCCATGCGCGACAAGACAAAAGAGAACGCGCTGTCAGTGAATGTCCTCCTGACACACACACACACACAGTACGATGCACAGAAAGACGCGCGCCAGTATCGAGTTCTCTTTCGCGCTTGAACGAACAATAACACACACATTTATGCCAAAATGTCCTCTTTGTCGAGTATCCTCACAATAGCAGTCTTAAATTAGTTAAATAAAATCTTAAATGGAAGTAAAAGTGAGAGAATGAGATGTGAGATCCTGTAAGCAGCAGATCTTAAAGTGACAGCAGCCACAATTCTCTCTGTCAGTAAAGTTAACCAAAGAGCAAAGGGAACAGAGAAAATTACCCACTGGTCTTGACTAAATAACACTTGTAGCTTTAATAAGGATTAATCTAGGCCTATTTCATTTATCATTTATGCAGTGCAGACTGTTTTATAACCTTATTCAATTTCTGTATATTTCATACCTAGACAGGAAAGGCACAGGTAAATATGACATTTATTAGGGGTTTAAGTGAGGATTGTTTTAAGTTAACAAATTATAAATTGTTATATTTTTTGAAGCCTAATAAATGTTTAAAATTTGGGGAAAAATAATTTTCATGGAGACATCAGTAGCTATATTAATATCAGTGATACTGGCCTTCATTCATAAAAAGATGGCATTAACATACAGCCATAATACTTGAAAATAAATGGTTCCATTGAAGATAAGTCCGTCTGTGCAGTTTCAGCCGTCGGGTGTCGTCAGCTTTGGCGCCGATTACACATGTTAAGCATGTTTTGTTAACTTGTGGTTAGGCCTACTGATGTTAAATTTTAAAAGTAGCCTCAATTAGGTCTGTATGAAGTTGGAAATGATTTGCTGTTGCAAAGAATCGTTTATGAATGCACTTTTAAAAAGGTTGAGGAAATAAAATGTCTTCAAATACAATATTAAAAATATTTAAATTTGTATCAGTTTTTATTGAAACAACACACAAAGGTTGGCATTTACTGCAGAGGCGTGTGTGGGTTAGGGCCGGCGGTCGGGATTTTGGGGAAGGGGGGCTCGGCTGTCCTTACCTACTGTAAGGGGAGGCTCACGTTCACCCAATTTGAAAACCCCTGGGCTATACGATTAAATGCTGACAAAATTAAATGTTTTTAAAGGGATAGTTCCCCCAAAATGAAATTTCTGTCATCATTTAGTCACCCTCAAGTTATTCCAAACCTGTATAAATTTATTTGCTCACCTGAATACAAAGGAAGAATACATTTTGAAGAATGTTTGTAACCAAGCAGTTTTGGGCCACCGTTGACTTCTACATGCTAAAAAGAAATACTAAGAACATCAATTGTACCCAAAATTGTTCAATTACAAACATTCTTCAAAATATCTTCCTTTGTGTTCAGCGTTAACAGAAATGTATGTATACAGGTTTGGAACAACTTGAGGGTGAATAAAAGTTATCCTTTAAGTTATCTTAAATAAGACAAAATTACTAACCTTTATTTGATTTAAAAAGTTAGCCAAGTACCGACCAGGAGTCCCCCTTTTGGCTTTAAACAGGTCCATGAACCGTGGACTATATCTATCAAGGTTCTCGTAGAATTCCTGCTTTAGGTTTTTGCCAGTAATTCTGTTGAACTCCAAGCAGATCTGGGGAAGACAAGGGCAGGTCACATAATCACATCAGCATGCACTTATAGACATGCTTTAAATAATTAGGAAATAATAAGTAGATTTCTCAATCAATCAGAAATCTATCATGAAAATATTGTGGTGAAACTGACAGTGACAGTTTGCCCGGGAAAAATAACCCACATGGTCTAAGCAGTAGCTGCCATGTTCTTTCTTGCACAGAAAAAAAGATGATCAAATATGTATGTATCTCACAGGTAAAAATAAGAAATAAGCTGTTGACATTTCAATAAATATACCATCATAAAATCATGAAGAAAATATCGTTAATTACTGTCGAGGTTGTCAAAGTTTGACCAGAAAAAAAAAACATTACTAACGTTAGCTGCCATGTTCTTTTGGCGAGAAATACACGATTACACAATGATTAAGTTTATATTTTACTAATTAGTACTATTACTAATAAAATAAAGAATCGTTTGATATCGCAGTTATCATATCATCACAAAACCATCAATAAAATAACGTTAATTAGTGGCTAACGTTATGTTGGAAAAGTTTGACCAGGAAATATTGTAATTAACGTTATGGCTGCGTTCTCTTTTATTATAGAACCGTGCAAGGATTCAAATAAACATATTTAAGTTTTAAAAAGTCACACAAAATAACTTTATATCTTAATAATTGTACTTACCGAGAATGGTACACAAAGAAAAACTCCCGTCTTGAAATTAGCACAGGTGGTTTCAGCAACAGTCAACAGACGATGCGAAAATCAGCAATTTTGTAATCCACCAATCAGTGCATTAGTTCTCTTGTTGCCAGGCAGAAGTGCTCGCGTGGCCAATCGCATCAAAGGAAGACCAGAGAGACATTTTAATTAAAGCGATTTGAAATGAATTTGATTTAACGTTCGCTGTATTTGTTATTTTGTATATTTTTTAATGAGACTTGGGAGGTGGCTGTGAGGAACTCTTTCATGCATTTTGGCACAGTGTGCACCTACAAATGAGCTTGTATTAAAAGGCTACTGAGTGAAAACCCTCAGTATTACAAAAACACTTGTATATGGGTATTAAAGTTTATTTATCAAGTTTAAAGTATCAGGTTTTAAAAATAAAAATCAGTTTATTTCCATTACGATCAATAATTGTAATATAATGAAAGCCATTTGTTTTCTGGTAAAATAAGAATGACACCTTGCACTTGAAGAAAGCATGTATGAATGTATTAATTCCACAGTCAAGAAAACAACATTTGACCTTTTGTAAGGATTAATCATGATTTTGAGCTCACAGCACTTGAAATCTTAAGTTTATGTATTTTGAAGGTAAATAAGTTATTTGAACTTATATTTTTGACTGACAGAGCCAAAATGCAAAATTTTAAGTAATGTTTAGTCAAGTACACTTGATTGTTTAAGTAAAGACAACATTAGGGTTTAACTAATGTTAACTAATGGAACCTTATTGTAAAGTGTTACCGAAAAAAAAAATTCAAATAAACAAATTCAAATAGATAAACGGTACGAAATTATAATATAAGGGGAGAATTCAGTCTTTGTTCAACTATTTATCTCAGTTGGGAAGTGTTTTAGGGTTTCATATTGTTTTAGCCTGGGAAAACCCAGACAACTTCTGGCAAATTTAGATTTGCCCTGCAAGTAACTCAGGGTAACCAGGGTTACTACTGAGAATGGTCTGGTTAATATTAACCTTTAACCAGGCTAATATTGTTTTTAGAGTTTTTCATGATTTTAAATAGGGTACAGTTTAAATTCTTTTTTTTTTAAACTAATTTGGGAGATGCTTTTACAATTCTATTTGTGAATGAAAATGTAGCTATAGACATACAATTGCATTAGTAGCCTACAGAGCTCATCACCCTTGCTTTTCAATATCAATCCAAACGGTATGTCGCCACTGAGATAGAGGTTGGGAATGAAGACATCTGTTGCTTAACCCATTTATATATCACACCAAAATATCTGTATCACTTTACATGAAAAAAACCCAGATGGTCTGTAGTTTCGACTTCACTGATAAAAACAACTTGTAGGATTTACTTGATAAAATCATTGTAACAATTTGCACTACATTTTTCTAAGTAAATTTTACTGCTGTGATATTAAGTACAACTTACTTGCCAGTATAAAGTAAAATGTACTTAACTCTAAATTTAACATTTGTGAAGACATTTAAGTAAATGTTACTTAAGATGATTTTCAGCTCTTCCCTCAATTCATACACAAATTTCACAAGGGCAGGTAATCACAAGGGCAGCACTAAAAAAAAAAAACACAAATAAAACAGACAACAGGACTGAGTGTGGCCAGCAGGGGAAGACTCAATGGGCACCACAACACTCAAATAAGTATACAGTTTACATTATTAACCCTTCCACTGCTGTTCAGTTCTCGGTTGCCTTCAGTCAGAACTCCATCATTCCTGAGTCTGTGTGCAATACAGAGGATCTTAGCTCATGGTTTCATTCCACCTGCCAGACTGTTTTAAAAACTGTGGCTCCATTAACATCCAGGCAGCCTAAAACTAAATCTGAGCCCAGGCTAAATGACATGACTCATGCTGGCAGAAGTGAGTGCCGTAAAGCTGAGCGCAACTGGAAGAAGGACACACTGCATGTGTCTTTTCAAATGTTAAGGTACTGCTGGCGTCATTACCAGAAAACTGTGAAAGATGCTAAAAGAAAACATTTCTCAGATATTATCCCGTCAAACTGTCACAAGCCTCGTGTTTTGTTTAACACTATTGACTTTTTATTGATAAGGTCAATTCCATTAGGGCTCAAATTTCATCTTCAGCTTATGACCCTTCAATCTCTGTCCCCTGCTCTGCTGTCTTTGATCATTTTGAGCCTGTGACTTTTTCCTTTTTACAGGAGGTTGTTGGTCATTTGAAGCTCTCGGGTTCTCCAAATGATGCTGTCCCCCCTCGACTATTTAAGGAGGTTTTCCCCACCGTAGGACCATCGGTTGTTGCAGTCATAAATAGCAGTCTGACTTCAGGTATGGTGCCTGAAAATATTAAACATGCAGTAGTTCAACCTCTGATTAAACAACCTGCTCTAGACCATGCAGTTCTTGCTAATTTCAAGCCTATCTAAAAATTGCCTTTCCTTTCAAAAATCCTGTAGAAGATTGTGTACAGTCAATTAATGGCTTTTTTGGAAGAACACAATATACTAGAGGTTTTCCAATCCGGTTTTAAAACTCAGCACAGCACCGAATCAGCTCTTTTAAGAGTTTTTAATGATATCTTTTTAGCTGGTGACTGTGTTATCCTTGTGCTTTTAGATCTAACTGCTGCATTTGACACCGTGGATCATGAAATTTTGATTTCACGCTTGAAGCAGTGGGTGGGCATCAGCGGCATAGCACTGGTGTGGTTCAGGTCGTATTTGACTGATCGAACTTGCTGTGTTAGCCTAGGTGACTCTGTATCCTCCTCTGCTCCTCTCTTGTGTGGGGTCCCACAGGGCTCAGTCCTTGGCCCTCTCCTTTTCTCTCTCTATTTGCTCCCACTTGGTTCTATACTTACGAAGCACGGCATTTCATTTCATTTCACTGTTATGCAGACGACAGTCAGATTTATGTGCCTCTTAAAAAGACAAATTAATACTCTATTAAAATGCTACTTAAGTGTCTTGACGACATAAAGGCCTGGATGGCTCTGACCTTTTTAAATTTCAATGAAAAAAAAAGAAGTGATGGTTTTTGGAGGCACCACTGGGACCATTTGAGGCAGCTGGCCAAAATAAAGCCAATCATGTCAAGACAGCATTTTGAGACTATAATCCATGCCTTTGTTACTACTCGGCTGGAGTAAAACTAAGTGGAAGCTCAGAGGGGACCGTGCCTTTGCTGTCTGCTCCTAAGCTATGGAACGATCTGCCTCTGCACGTTAAGCAGGCCTCTTTTTTGTCTGTTTTTAAAACCCGACTTAAAACCCATCTTTCTCTGTGGCCTTTGAGACCTAGCAAGATGTCGATTATATTTACTTGTTTTTTTCTGATTTTGATTGTCTTTATTGCGTGGCTAATGTTTGTACTCATGGTTATGTGTATGTTTATGTCGTTTCATTTTATTTTTGTTGTATGTAATTGTGTGCATTATGTGATTATATTTTTTCTGTACAGCACTTTGGCCAACTTTGGTTGTTTAAAAGTGCTTAACAAATAAAGTTGGATTGGATTGGATTGAAGGACCACCACCTTCAACTAAACCTTGCGAAGACAGAGTTGCTTGTGGTCCCGGCCAACCCAACACTACACCACAACTTCTCCATTCAGCTCGCTTCGTCATCCATAACTCCATCAAGGTCAGCCAGGAATCTTGCAGTTGTGGTTGATGATTGAACTTTACAGACCACATTGCTAGAACTGCCTGGTCCTGCAGATTTGTCTTATACAATATTAGGAGGATCAGGGCCTTCCTATCAGAGCTTGCTACACAACTCTTTGTCCAATCACTTGTTATATCCAGACTGGACTATTGTAATGCTCTCCTAACATTTGGACAAAATCTCATGACATTAAAGATAAAGTTGTACAGCCTAGAAGGCAAATACCAGACTTAAAGCTCTTCTCTGCTCTTCTCTTTCTCTGCTCAAATAGAGAAAAAATATCTTTCTCCAAACTGGGTGCAGCACTTCAATTACGTTAGGCCGGAGACACACTGGCTGCGTGGCGTGAGCGTCTCAGCTGCGTGGCGTGTCCGTTTTTATTTCGGCTCCCATGTTAACAGGTTAGAGCTTGCACACTGGAAAACGCGTGCATGCTAGAAATAGAACCGACGCCTATTTTTCACGCGACACGCAAGCGTGTTGGAAGCGTTTGCAGGCAAAATAGTATAGGAAAAGATGTTTATATGTCATTTTGTAAACGAATACATATTAATAAATTACATTTTGATGTTTGAAAATCTAGGTTTTGACATAAATTCAGATATAAATGTCTTTTTTTTTAATCCCATTATTTTTGCTATATAATTTCATGTCATTTTATTTTTTAAACAGTCGAGTCCTGGTGTCCACTACAGAGGTCATAGCATATGAATAAAAATATAGCCTATATATATTTTCATTTGTGTCTAATGCTCTTAACAATGTGATTACATGAAAAAAAAATCAAAAACATTATTTGAAAAAAACTTTCTGGGCCTCAGGAGGATATAAAGTTAGGATAGGCTACAATAACATCGTCTTCTGAGTGACGGTCCAACATCAGGTAGGCTAAATATAGGCTCTCTTTAAAGCTACACAAAATTTGTAAATGTTATTGAAATAAACAGACAGCCGCATGTTTCCCCATTTTTCGGATTTTGGAAGATGCCTGATAAAAGTTGAAATTGTTGTCGTAAAGGCAAGAGCAACAGAAATCCAAATGTAGACTGGTCTGTCGGCGCCCTCCCTCTGTCACATATAGCGAATATGTATTCGTGTACGCCACGCAGCGCCGCGTCAGACACGCTTCTGGTGTGCAAAGACACAGAAAACGCGACGCAGCCGCCACGCAACAGAAACGCCACGCTCACGCCACGCAGCCAGTGTGTCTCCGGCCTTAGAGCCAGGTGGAGGTTGGCCTGACAGTTTGAGGAGCCAATGGAGTTACAAGGTTTAGTCACAAGCTCCTTTGAATGCTTTTCATTGGTAAAATATTTGTAAAACCCACATACAGACGTAAAGGATGACCAATAGCATTGCTTTTTTTTTAATAAATAAAATAAAACTAAAATGACGAAAGAGATGCAAGGCTTTCGCCCAACAGCAACGATGCATTCTTATTTGTAGCTTTAAAATTTCATTTTGTCACGGTTGGGGAATTCATTGACGCCTCCGTGTGTGTGTATTTGTGTATGAATGGATGTGCGTGGGCGTGGTCGCTGATTATCTGCCCGGGTTATCAGCGACAGGTGTTGTGCATTACCGCTGCCTATTTATACTCACCTCGTGCGTCTTGTGTTTGTCAGATCGTTGTTTTGTGGATGTTCCTGTTGTGTTCCTGTCTCTTCGGCTCCCCGTGTTTCCTGCCTTGGTCCTCGTCTGGAAGTTCGCCGTTGCAGTTCTGTGTCTTCACTCTTCACCAACACAGGGTTCGTCGCTTCACGCCTTGACCATCGGACTGAGTTGTCCACGCAAGCCTGCGCAGCCATTGTTATCATCGCTTTCATCGGACACCACCACCGCACGGAGAAGGATCTTGTGATCTACCCATCTCACTTATGAACTGCAGCTGTATTCTCCTTTTCCTCTGAGAACGTGGTCTGCTTCACTTCATTCTGAGACTGTTGTTATTCCTTCCAATAAAGAGCTGTTTTACTTGCTATTGTCCCCGTTATCCTTACGTTACACATTTATAGTTTTTATTTTATATGTTAGGGGTGTAACGATACACGTATTCGTATTGAACCGTTCGTTGGACCATTTTTCCTGCCGACCAAAATTTCGTTATTTTAAATGTAGGAGTATCACGCATGGCAAGCGAGTAAGAGATGCTGGTGCGACCACAACATTGTCCAACATCAAATGGCAAATGTAATGTAAGCGGAACGAAACTGAGCTACTCGTTATTGTGTGGTTGACGGACCGTTTATCAGTCTGGACCAATGCAGCGCGAGCCGATCTTAATCATCAGCACTGTTACTACACCGCCAAATCCAGTAAAGAAAACATTTGAATTAGCCACTGAACTAATAACATCGCTGCGAGATCTAGTGAGAAACATTCACATTTCTCCGTTATTAACCGATCAAACAGCGCTGACGTGGAAACCAGGAAGAAACATTGTGCCATGAATGAACTATCCAGTGTCCACAGATCAGCAACATTCACCATGGGTTTACTGTAGTAACACTACTAACTGTAGTAACACTACTGACTGTAACCATGGAAGTTTGGCTGGAATAGTAGGCTATTATGCTTTCAAGTAACATTACGTTGGTTTTATTTTGACATTATGAATACAATTGCTGCCCTTAAATGTTAATCTGAACTAAAATAAACCTTTGTTTATAACTACTACAATATTTCATTTCATTTTGTCCAAGGAGCTGTTTTGTTTTATATCAGGGGTCTCAAACTCAACTTAACTGGGGGCCGCTGGAGGTAGAGTCGGGGTCAGGCTGGGCCGCATCAAGTATTCCACAAAAAATAGTATTCAAGTATTCCAAAAAAGGAGCACAACTGATCCAATCTTCTCAATCTTTATTATTAACGTTTCTTCTGAACTGTTCCTCTGAATTTGAACATTCCTTTCTGTATGATTGGTTCTTCATGAGCTGTCCTTCTGACAGTTGAAGTTCATTTTACAAATTTTCTTTGTCTTTTCCTTATAACACATCTTTGTGATTCTTATATTTATATTATATTTTTTTGGAAGGCACATTTCCTTTTATTTTACTTAGAAAAACAATTATTGCTTTTGAAATACAAATATTTGCAGTTATGTCTGCCCATCTTATTGAATTCTTTCTACACATGTATAGTGTCTCAGGCAAATCTCTACGTTACTTCATAACACATCACTGTAATCGGCAATAGCACTGTTATAGAGCTCACAAAATCATTCCTGTCTACTTATAGGCTCATAATTATTGGAGTACGTTCTGTTTGGTTATCAAAATATCTTCTTTTGTGTTCAGCAGAAGAAAGAAACTCATACAGGTTTGGAACAACATGAGTGCAAGTAAATGATGGCAGGAAAATACATTCTTGTTTACATATTAATTAATCAGATACCTGGACTTTCTTCAGATTGTGTTTAATATGCGCCGGTGTTTCGATCCCCTTGGTGTCGACTACAGGTTTGGCCTCTCTCACCTGAGACAGAGACAGAGACAGAGACAGAACATCAACATAATACACAATCACACACACACTCTCTCTCTCACACACACTCACACACACACACTCTCTCTCTCACACACACACACACACACACACACACACACACACACACACACACACACACACACACACACACACACATACACACAATCACACACAATCTATCTCACACACACACACACACACACACACAGAGACACACACACACACAAAGCAGGATTATTATAGTTAATTAAACCATAAGCGTCAACTGAAATGAAATAAAATTAAACAAACTTATTCCATTTCAGCTATGGTTGCCAACATGTCTAATTTTCACTTAGTTAAGTTAGTGACTGTACAAAAATAACTCAAACTGAGCGGCCCAAATCTATAAATTACAGGAACGTCTGTGTGTGTGTGTGTGTTATTCGCATTTCTCTCGAACCGTTAGTCCGATGGATTTCAGACTTGACGGGTGTCTGCTACGGGCACGAGTGAGTGCAGTGCCAAGTTTGACGTTGTTTGGATTAGAAATGCAAAATATATCAGTAAATATATATAAGAAGTGGTTCAAAAATAATTATTCTGACATAAACACTGTCAGCTAAACATTAAGTCAGCTACATGTTTACTTCTGAATATTATGTTTTATTCACGGCCATCATTTGTAGTTTAGCCTATTCACAAACTGTTTGCTCAAGCGTAGTGTTTTCTCGGAGTTCACTGTGTCATGCTCCTTGAATCGTGTTGTTCAGTTTTCCATATTTATTGTATGTCATTATTATGTCAGTATCAGTATTTGCTTTCTACCATGCACAAATAAAAATGTCATTGAACTTTTGCTGTGTAATTGTAACAATGAGCACTCACACACCAAACCAACAATTACTAAAAACACACAAAAACTGATTTTGCACGGGCACTTTGCACTAGTTAACTCAAGCAATATTAAACATAAAGTTACTAAAAAAAAGCAGACAACCATAACCGAGTTAATATCACTATAAAGTGCCTTTGGTGTCCTGCTCATCAGAATCGCTCAGTCATCATGAACATAATGCAAAATAATGAAGTTCTGAGGTTTTATTATAAATGGCCAAACACTTTCGCACATACAAGTACAATGATAAGTCGCTTGAAATGTGTTTTTCTGATTTTATGCCATTTTCTTTGATTGGATGTCCGTGATTTTGGTATCTCCCACACGCTGATCAGCTAAAAAGTGGTTAAATTACATAAAATTAAAATCTTTTTTGAATGTTCGTATTGTCCTCGGCAAATTATTTAATAAAACAAGCCATTTTGATTATTTATATTTTATTTTCATAATAATATTAAGCATTTTGCATGTGTCCCTGAAATTGCTGTCCACCCCTGTCATCATGGGGTAAACGCCCCTTTAAGAAACCAATTAATGTACTCAGTGACATCCTCTCCCCCATTTGGTCTTTCTTCAGTGGAGGTTAAAACCTCTGCTGCACACACAGTAAGTATCTACACTTAGATTTCCTTATTTTCATCATATTGTGTTTGTAGTTGTGTGTTGTCAAGCTTAACATGTCCACCCTGTCATTGTGAAATATTAATTAATATAAAAACTTTTCAGATATTCAAAATATACATTTTAAACAGTGCACAGTCAGCTTTCAACAGTGAATCACTTTGCTAACTGCTGTACACCATGTGCTCATTAAATGCTAACTTTAGCCAAAAAAAATGTCCACCCTGTCACCAAGCCTTCCATGACAGGGTGGACATTAGGGCTGTCAAAATTGCTCAAAAATTACGTTCGAATATTCCCTCTAAAAAAAACATATATTCGAATATCTGGTTGCGCATTTTGTCAATGACGCGCATTACGTCAATAACAGGACAAATTAATACAAAGAGACACAACTACTTGTATAGGTAGTTTATTTAAGTTTAAACATATTTGACAACGTATTAACTTACACAAAAACAAGTAAATCAACTAATGGCCAAGACCGCAGACCTTACTCTCGCTCGCACTCGCAGGCACTCTCTCTCTCTCTCTCTCTCTCTCTCTCTCTCTCTCTCTCTCTCTCTCTCTCTCTCTCTCTCTCTCTCTCTCTCTCGCGCGCCCTCACGCTCCCTGCGCATAACGGTTTAAATGAACAACAATAAACAAATATTGAGTGCTGATCAAGAGTTTTGTGTAAGCAATTTAAGGTCGCGACTCTTGTCCTAAATATAGCAGGCTTCATTCAGTGATTGAAACAAATATTATTAACATTAATTGAAGTGAAAAGAAATAATCTGGATTGAATTGACAGATGGGGAAAACTCGCTTAGATTTCGGGAAAAAATACAATCCTTTTTTAACCTTTTGGCTTCCCGTACATTCAGTTGTGCTTCTTGCTCGTCGGTCAGTTGTGATCGTTCTGATGGTACGTATGGTAACTGGGCAACTACGCATGATTTGTAGTATGATTCGGTCGCGTGCAACGCGCAGCCACGTAAACAGAGTTTGCCCTTCCCCTACTGACTTTCACTTTCGGTGCCCGAATGGAAGTGAATGAGGCTTTGCGATTTTTTTTTTTTTTCTCGGAAGGGCAACGTGAATCGAGAAGGGCATATGGGCAGTTGCCCGGGCAACCTGAGCAACCCCCCTGTGCACGTCCCTGCTTTACAGTATATAGAACCGACATTGAACACTCCGAGCGAGCTGTGCTGTGGTAAACTGCTGCTATAATGGCTATTTCGAGGGCGTCTGGCCACGCCCCCTTGGCGTGCTCTGACATGTCTGATGTAATGCTAGCTCATTGGCGCACACGTTGGAGGCGCCCGCGCCATTGGATGTGCAGTTGCCGCAGCATATCCAATGAGTGAGCCAGACACTCACTGTGCTATCTGTCTGTGCAGCTGGAAAATGCGTTTTACATTTTAAGCTTCAGAATTTTCCCACTCGCAAAGCAGACAGCCGCGCCTCTGCTACTGCGGGCGTATTTTTCCACATGATTCGAATATTAATTTTCACCTTCGAATTTCTGTTTTTTAAAACTATTCGAATATATATTCGAATTTAGAATATTCGTTGAGAACCCTAGTGGACATGGTTCATGATAAGGAGGACATTTGCAGTTTTCGCCACATTTTGATTTTTCCCCCCACATATTAGAACAGTTATAACACATATTATTAGAACAGTAGATTCTATACATGAGTGGACGTGGACTTTTTTTCCAATATCACTATCAGCAGGAGTTTTGATGATGACGATAATTTGATGATAGTTTACAAACCTTTGTTCCTATGTAATAAAAGATTGACATGGATTTCATTGACTGTTTGAAAAAAAATACAGCCCTAACAATGTAAATAAATAAGACTAGGCAAGCCTAGTTTAGCTGGACCAATTAAAGGGGAATTTGTAAGAGAACGTTTTGAATTCTTTTGAAATATAATTTTTTTTTACCAGGAATGAGCCTAATAGCAAGGCGATACAGGGAATGTCGTGATGCTGACCCAGAGAGAAGAAGAAAGTACCTTGAGAAAGAGGCGGAAAAAGACAGAGAGACTGGAAAGAAGAAGGGTATTAATGAGCTAAGTGAGAGAGAAAAGGGCAAAAAGATAAAACAAAAAGGCAAGCCAGGGCTAGAGCCAGAGCCAGTGCTTTGCTACAGTCAGAGACAGCACAAACTCTCCTAATATTCCTGAAGCTCCTGAAAATCAGCCTGAGCCAGGATCCAGTTAACTTGTAAACAGTGTTATCCAGGGCCCCTCCAGGTTAGAACATTAAAGCATTTGTCCACCCTGTCAACTTGTTGTCCACCCTGTCATGTTCAACATTTTTGAAAATAAACAAATTATTTTAACAAGTTAACAAAACCTTGTGTGTGATTTCTTAATAAACAAATGAGGCCCAGTTAGTATTGTTTTAAAGTTCGACTGAATATCTTTGTTTTTAGATTTTATTTAGAAAAGAATGTGCAACTATCGCATATTATATTGGGCAATACATATTTAGGCAGTAACTTCATTATTATCAAAAGACTTTTACCATTAACTAAAATGTTGTGTTGGGAAAGGGACACATTATCTTTCTGCAGATCTACATTTTATAATCACTATGCAATGAAAATGTATATATTCTACTTTGAATTTGTCCATGACAGGGTGGACATATTTTATGGTTTGCTCGTATATTGTCAGCTTGCAGTTAATTCATAAAAACTGCTGGAGCTTGACCAATATGCATTTCTAACAGCCTAAGGTCTCCTTAACACAACACATATAAAGTTAAATGGAAAGTTTTTGTGGAAATTTTGAAGTCTCAAAGGCACTTTATGGTGATTTTGACCCAACCCGTCAGACCTTGTGTCGGTGGATCTCGTAGATGTACTGTTTACACAGCTCGTCCCATTTCTTCATCGGTAACAGAAGAAATTAAAAATGAATAAATAAACAGATAAATAGATAAATGTTACCCGTTTAATAAATAAACGATTTACAACTGCTAATCGATTTTTCCACATTTAACATGGTTTATTAAAATACACCGTCTAAGCAGTTCAACGTATTATTATTTCAGCAAAAATAACGGTTTATTAATTATAAATTATATATACGTAATATGTCAATCATTCCTGTAATTGTGAGGCCACGCCCCTCCCTCAGGTTACACTATCGTCGCTCGATGCTGCTCAAAAACTGATTTTGTAGGGGCACTTTGCACTAGTTAGTTAGTTAAATTTCACGCAATATTAAACATAACGTGACTAAAAAAAGCAGACAACCATAACCCGTCAGAGTCAGACCTTGTCTCGGTGGATCTCGTAATTGGACTGGCATTTCTGCTGCAGGTTTCAGAGGCCGGTAGGTCTGGTTCTTCAGTACACCGTCTAAGCAGTTCAACATATTATTGTTTCAGCAAAAATAACGGTTTATTAATTATAAATTAATATGGCGTAATATGTCAATCATTCCTGTAATTGTGAGGCCACGCCCCTCCCTCAGGTTACACTGTCGTTGCTCGATGCTGCTCAAAAACTGATTTTGTACGGGCACTTTGCACTAGTTAGTGAAATTTCACGCAATATTAAACATAACGTTACTAAAAAAAGCAGACAACCATAACCCGTCAGAGTCGGACCTTGTCTCGGTGGATCTTGTAATTGGACTGGCATTTCTGCTGCAGGTTTCAGAGGCCGGTAGGTCTGGTTCTTCTTTCCTTGATATTTCACATTTCAGAGTTCGTTATAAAAATATAAATACCCTGCAAGTTTTAAAATTCAAACCTTCCTTGTTATTCCAAAAACGTTTGAAACCAAGGCTAGAAAACGACAGCGGAGTTCTAAACAGTGGAGGCTTGTGACGTCACAGGGCAGCGAAAGACAGCTGTGGTCAACGCCTACGTCACATCACTGCGTCTTTGGCCCCGCCCACTGGAGCGTAGAGGAAAGATCGACAAAGGATCAATACCATTACCTTCCAGATATCTCGATGACCCTAATGCTGGCATAGTGGGGTTTCCCTTTTTTCAACAGTGTGAATGTCTCAGCAGTGCATTATTTTTTTTGCAACATGACATCATGACTTTGCGTAAACATACACGCCACTTTCAATTCAAGTGGCGTGTTATCTATACGCATTTTGAACTATCCGCGTGTATGTCCACGCCGAAATCTTTTGCGTGTATGTCTACGCCATTAAATGTCCGAGTGATTCCGCGTGTATGTGGACGCCGTTAAATGTCCGAGCGAAACGAAGCAAAATCTATATCTACATCTGTGGAGCGATATTTATTTTCCTAGGATGGTAGGAGAAGACTCATAAATGGTATTAACCCCAGTGACGGGTAGGTTTAGGGACGGGGTTGGGGTAGGTCATATATTTATATATACATTATACAGTAATATAACGTTAAGTCAAAGGCGTTGATAAACACGCTGAAAAGTGATTATGCGTGTTGATAGCACGCCAAAAATGGAAATACGAATTGGCGTGTCATACATACGCCATTTCATGAGATCAGTCTGTTTTTTTGCTTGTATTCGGTGCATTTCACTGTGGATTATTTGGTAAATTTTGACGCAGGCTTTGCCACAAACATGTAAGTAATAATCATGTTTATTCTAATGCCTGATCTGTGATTTCTGATGTACAGTTACTCAAGTTCAGACAGATTATCTTTCTCTCCAAATTTTTTATATTTATGCATCAGTAAATCAAGCCACTGACTAAACGATCAACTTCACATCGTTTCTCTTAGTAGGATGAAAATAATCTTATTTAAAGTGAAGTTTGATTTCTGTCTTGCAGTTAACCTCATATGAAAAACGATGTCACATTATATACAGACTTCATGCTGATGTCAGTGTTTACCAGCATCATACCAGAAACACACCAGATTAAAGTGACAGGGGAATCATGCTGTGATTTATTAGCCAAACCGGTAACACTTTACTTGAAGGTGTGTGCATAAGACTGACATGACACCTTCATAACCATGACATGACATATGTCATGAATATGAAGGAGGTTTTATGCATGTTTATGACAACTGTCATTAAGTGTCTTTCGCTCAATAATGACATTTTGAATGCAAATATGACATTGTTTAAGATGTCTTTGTTATGACACCTTGACATAAACCATAACATCATAACCTGTCAGTGTCTTTTTTTTTACTTGATCTCTTCTCACGGATGGGCTCGTACCACTTGCCGTCAAAAGAAAACATCCGTTTAGCTATTTTGACAATGGCTCACAAAGTTCTCCTTCAAGAGCCCAAATTTATTATTGACTGCTTCCGAACCATTATGCCGAGTGGCATTCTGAATCTAAACAGACAAAGCATTCTGGAAGCATACAAGTCAAAGAAAGCTACAACCAAGAAAGTGGCACAAATGATAAAGCCAGCAAAAGATTTCTTGAACCTAGACCAAAGAAAGCTGGAGACTTTCCTACGATTCTGTACTGGCTCTACTGTCATGTGTAAAGACAAAATCGAAGTCATGTTTAATGGATTATGTGGTCTTGGACGCAGGCCTGTTGCACATACATGTGTAGCAGTTCTCGACCTGCCGTGTACATACAACTCATACCCTGAATTTTGTTTGACAATTTTGACAAAGTTTGACAATGTCCTAAGTGGAGATTGCTTTGCTATGGACATTCTGTAACTGAATCAACTGAACTGAGAACTTGACTAAGGTTTTTTTTTTTTTTTTTTTTTTACACCACTGGTTATTCTATTTTTTTTTTTTTTTTGCTATTTTATGATGTTTTTTTTATGTTTTTTTACTTAATTTAGAATTTTTTTAATGATTGAGTGGTTTTGAATTATGTTTTAGGGTTTTAAAGTTAGTTTAAATTTTTATTCTAAAGAGACAGGATCATATTTGAGTTTTATACAAAAAAATACATTCAGTTGAACTGAAAGAAGAAAGTGTATGTCTAGTATAGCTATGTTGTACATGCGTTTATAGTTTGTGTTCATTAACGTTACAAGTCATTAGCAATTATATTAATATAAAATTAAACACCCTGTTAAATGTGTTTGAGAGCTGTTTAGCGCTTCGACTTAGACTTTAGAAATGTTTGATAAACAAAAACAATGTTTGTACATTTCAGGTAAATTTAAATACCCTTTTAAATAATGTGTTTGAGAGCCGTTTAGCGCTTCGACTTAGACTTTAGAAATGTTTTATAAACAAAAACAATGTTTGTACATTTCAGGTAAATTTAAATACCCTTTTAAATAATGTGTTTGAGAGCCGTTTAGCGCTTCGACTTAGACTTTAGAAATGTTTTATAAACAAAAACAATGTTTGTACATTTCAGGTAAACAGTAATGAAAATATATAAAATAAATAAAACTTATTAAGTTTCTTATGCACTGTAATTTTAAGTCATTCAAAATATCTTGCCGTTTTTTCTTTCTCGTTGTTTTCTTTTTTACACTTTATTGTAATGAAGAAAAACATAAGTTTGAGTAGCCATGTTTTTAAACATTGTTAGATGATGCCATCAGTACATTGTCTGTGTTAAAGTATAATAATCAATAAAACAAATATCAAACAAGTATCAAATATCCTTTAAACAAGGTGTCCCCACCCCCTCTATTTATCTACAGTACACCCTGAACACAGGTTACAATAAGGTCAATAACTCATTCCTTAGATGCAAGTATAAGTCTATTGCTTGGTACGAGTCCTTTGGAAGCTCAAAGTGAGCTTCTATCATAACAGCATTGCAAATCTCATAGACATCACTGTCACATGGTATAGATGATGGAAATGAGCATTCTGTCTTGCACAGCTGTAGGTCTCCTGTGTCCACCGGCGACATGTAGTCCTCCGTTATATAGAGCTCTGGGAATAAGTACATCACATTGGGTTTACCGCTTGGCACTCGATTGTTCTTTGAAGGTCTTATTACATGTGCATCCCACACACGTGCGGTTTCATCCTGCAATTCAAATATAAATTTAAGATAAATGTTCAAACTGCAATTGGTTGTGTCATTTTTAATCTGTAATGGCATTTTTCAGTGTAGATGTGATTTTTTTAAATGCTGCTTAATTATTAAATGGAGTGCTTTGTTAAACCGAGGGAACAGTTTGAGAATTCGTGAGTATGGTTTATTAACTGAGCGTACGGATTACAAAACCGTTGCCACAGATTGTTTTTTTTTCTCCCACAGGTGACTTCCCCAGGCAAAATTAATCAACGAGGCCCTTTTTAAATATGTAGGCCTATATATATATATATATATATAGCCTATGCTATATGATTTTTTTTGTTAATATTCATTAGGTCTACCTAGGGATATAATTACAAAATACTAAAAGTAGTCAAAACTCATCTAATAAAGGATTGTCACCTTAAAGGGATACTCCACTTTTTTTGGAAATAGGCTCATTTTACAACTCCCCCAGAGTTAAACTGTTGAGTTTTACCGTTTTTGAATCCATTCAGCCGATCTCCGGTTCTGGCGGTACCACTTTTAGCATAGCTTAGCATACATCATTGAAGTGGACAAGACCATTAGCATTTCTAAAAAAAAAAAATTACCAAAGAGTTTCGATATTTTTCCTATTTAAAACTTGACTCTTCTCTAGTTACATCGTGCACTAAGACCGACGGAAAATGTAAAGTTGCGATTTTCTAGGCTGATATGGCTAGGAACTATACTCTCATTCCTGCGTAATAATCAAGAAACTTTACTGCCGTACCATGAGTGCAGCAGGCGTAATGATATGACGCAGCGCCTGAAAATAGTTCCGCTGTGTTGACGGAAGGTAGCCTATTTTCAGGCCCTGCAGGAGTTGTAAAATGAGCCTATTTCCAAAAAAAGTGGAGTATCCCTTTAAAACAGCACTTTGTGAAGGAACAAGCAATGCTAGAAATATAGAATATTAATTTAATCTTTATTTTATTCGTTCATTAACTAATTATGTTAACTCAACTGAATGTAAAGAGATGGATAGCCTATCCAATAAATAATAAGTTGGCTAAATAGGTTGTATTTACTAAAGTTTTATAAATCTAAAGATGCCTTAGACTAAAGATTTTTCTAGTCAACTAGTAGTTATCTATTTAAGCAATTAGTAGCCTACACAAATCTATTAAATACTGGGTGCATGGAGGAATATAGCCTATTCCGCGCTCAAGCGCATGCATACATCTTGCCGTAAAGCTTCGGAAAAAGCAGGCTAATGATAATAAATGTGTCAGAAAAAAATAACTTGGCATTTTAATTGTTTATTAATAAACTAGTGTTTTAAATGTGTCGGCTGCAAACATATCTTCATACCTATCCGTTTAAAAGTGGACATTTTAAACTGTATATAGGTATTTTTCATGTCTGTGGTACAAGCCTTGTTTCATTTTTGAGACGCGCTCCAGTTCACGGAGATCATGAAAACCGCGCCTGATTGTTTTATTTTATTATATATTTTATTTATTTTATATAACGTTTTCTTGTTATTGTGAGTTTAAAAAGTAGTTGCGAATGATGTATTATTCTTTTCTGTATGACCAGAAATGATGGAGTATTTGAAGTTTCCACTGTTCTGTTGATAGGAAAATGCAAGTGTTCACGCCGACGCCTCCATCCGTGCCGCATGCAGCGAGCGCGCAACACACTCCACACAAACCCTTGGATAGGCGTCAAAATCTTGTTTTTACTTGTGTAAGGTATGGACTGTCAGTTGACTTCCCCCTTTCCTCAAGCAAGAACGTGTGTACAACACACACACACACACTCTCTCTCTCTCAGGAATGGCCAGAGTCATAAAATGCTCGAAACATTCCATGCCCTCCCCCATCTCTGCAAGAGAGATAACAGAACTCTAACACACACACACACACGAACCAACACACACACATGATGGACCTTTACATTACACTCATAAAACGAGCCATTACCAATTGTATACGATATATTCCTGTATGTCTGTGTGTTTCCCAGTCCATGGGGGTCTAGATGTGATCTCCTAGCGTATCAGTGAAACTCTTGAGAGTTTATAGTTGTGTATTGAGATGTATCTTCGTATTCCAATTATGTGTAAATGTTTTGTTTGGTACCGTTTTAATTATCTCGTTCCAACTGATTTGGTCAGATACAGAAGATTACAGTAAAATGTATGTTTTCTGTGTTTTTACCATCTTGTGGAATGATTCTGACAAATTCTGACTGGTCATAAAAGAGGCGGACACGGCCATAGTTTAACTTTGACAAGACAAAGAGAATTTGGCCGCCAAAAGTTTCTTTGAACGTCATTGGCCAGTTCGCACCTCAGAGGTGTGGACTCCAGTTCCTCTAAAGAGGACTGAACCTCCCTCTGGTTTTCTCTCTCTCCCTTGTCCTCGTGTCATGATGTAACGTCTCGCCTCCGGGCGAGTTCTTCGCCTTTCTTTTATTTGTTTCTAGTTTAGTTTTTGTTTTCCAGTTGTAGATAAGTCTCTGTGTTTAATTCCAATCGACGATTGAAAAGAAAACCCCGTGACATATCTCTTCAGCAAATCCATCTACAAGGGACCTTTAAACGAGCGCGCGCTCGCTTTGAAGGAGAAACACGCGCACGTGACCGCGTGACGCGCCGGACCGAGCGGCGCACGCGCTTCTTCACCAGCCATGCAAAGATGTAACGTTAACTCCGCATGATTTCCCCATCGAGATCTTTATTTCCCTTTTGTTAGTCAAAGTTTTGTTTTCCGTAGTCGACTCCGTTCACTTCCACGAAGTGAAACGAACTTAGCCGAACTATTTCCCTTTGGAAATGTTACCCTAAAGACTGTAAACCTCCTTTCAACACGCGCGCCAAGCAGCCCACGCGACGCTTCCTCACACACAAAAGGACTCAGCTCACGCGGCCAGACAGGGCCGTACAGAGAGACCATAACATAACTTGTGCAAGTATAATCTCTTTATAGAGCTTCTAAGAAGCTTTAAGATGATGTTTCTTGTTGTAATCGGAGAGGTGAATGTCTTAGGAGCAATCCTGCCAATGTTCTCTCTTTCCTCCCTTTCTCTCTCTCTCTCTCTCTCTCTCTCTCTCTCTCTCTTTCTCTCTTACTCGCTCACGCGTGTAAGTTATCCATTGTCCAAACTTTACGCATTTCTCGTTCATTGATGTCTTATTGTATTGTTCGTTGATGTCTTATTGTATTGTTCATTGATGTCTATGTGTTTGTAAATACATATATATCCCGTGTAACCGTAGTAAATACATAAGTAGACATGCCTTTATTAAATCCATTATATTCATTTTGATTGATGTTACTGTGTCTGCTCATACTCCAGGTCTCTGAAATGACTAGATCAAGCTACGGCTTTATAAATTAAAGATACTTTAAAGAGTATGTGTTTATAGGGCAGAAAACCCAGTTCTTCTGGCCAGAGAATTGCGTTTCCTGAAATCCTATGAAGTAAGATGATATGTGGGATTACCCCAATATTAATCTGACAATTGAGCTAATTAAATTTTACCTGTCTGTAAAACGTGATCTATGCAATCAACTTGTAGTTAAAATGCAAGGATACACGTATGCATGCAGGTAAAATGACAGATCCTCCCTTAGGGGGAGATTAAATTTAATGTAAGACTGATCTAATCCAAACATGTATGAATAATTATTAATTACCAATTATTAATTATGATATGCAAATTCCCCACGGATTAGATCCGCCCTGAATCCTTACACTTGTGATAATCTTACTGTGCTAGTTTGACGCTTGACCACTTTGTGTTAATTCGCGTGTCAATGGCGAAATTGACGCGCATAAAAACAAAAGTTTGAAGCGCAATTTATGCGCGTCAGAGGCGAAATCCGGAGGCGAAAGTTACGAAACCCGTTGGCGGCCATATTTTTAGATGTTTATCGAGCATTAGCATTAGCATTATTCGAGAGAGTCACCGCTCGTATATGCTCTGGAGAGCAGAAACAGCTGCGTAGGGTACATCGTCGCTGTACTCGGATCCACCAGACCCTCCGGAGGGTTTCAGGAGTTTCACAATTTGCTCAAGGAGCTAGGTTTGGTGGACCTAACGGTGAGGACGCTGACGAGGACAGCGTAGGCCGTATAAGGCCTCGGCCTCGAGTGGTCTATGCCTGTCGAGCCCGCGCTCTACAGCCCGGCGCGAGGTTCACCCTCGCCCGCATCCACCTAATCTGTCATTTATTTTTGTTTTGATAATAAATGGAGCCTCCAAAAGTGAAACCTGTCCTGTGATTTTTTTTAAAGTTTTTATACACTAAATTGTGTTTGTTGTCTTTACATTAGAATAATAATGTTTCATATAATCTAGAATAGATATGGAATAAATAGCATTCAATACAAAACGAGTATCTCTCATATATTGAAATCGAGTTTTTATGTGAAAGATTTGCTTTGCACACCAAGCATTTTTTGTCATATTACAAAATGATTTATTGAGGCCAAACATAAAATAACATTATAAACTGTCACTTCACCACGTGACAGCAGCAAGCAGGCTCCTGATTGGTTAACGCGGCGCGAATTGACGCAGAAGTTCAGATTTTTCAACTCGGGCGGCAGACGCGGATTCGCGTCAAACGCGAGAATGCACAAAAAGCACAACATAAAACGAATGAAAATGAAGCCCTGTTCACACTACACGCGACTTTGTCGCTGCAAGTCGCCAGTCGCTGGCGATGAGGTCGCTAGTGGGCGTTCCCACTACTGGTTGACTAGTATGACATCCAAAAGACAGCGAATCAGCTTTCTTGCCGCTATCACTGCAGGCCCAGGGGCTGAGGAGAAGAATCACGTGCGCTCCACTCCTATTGGTTGTCGCTCGCGAAAATCGCTCATCATTTGCATAAAGTTAAAAATTTCTCAACTTTGTCGCGTCGCCAGACACGCCCCATCTAGTCGCCAACGGTCGCTGTCGCGCATGTCGCCCGCTCCCCATTGAAATGAATGGTATCGCGTCGCTTGGTCGCGTGTAGTGTGAACGGGGCTTGAGTCGTATTCGCGTCTACCGCGCCGCGCTCTACGCCTCATTCGCGCCGCAGGAATTTTTTACGCGCGTAACACGTCTTTGCATTGACTTAACATTGAAATCACTCACGCCTGACGCGCTATTCGCGTCCGGTGTGAACGCACCATTAGCCCTGGATTATTATTGTCTGTATTGTGACTGACATTTGACGAACTGCTTTGTTCCTTTTTTGGATATAAAGCGTCTAAATAGCCTAAATGTAGGCCTAATAATAATAATAGATTACTATTATTAGCATTTATGCTAACTATAAATGCAGTTCACTTAAGACAGTAATATGTTTATCATAAAATGATTTATTAATGTTTTATTTTTATATAACCTTTTACAGTTTTGAAAATGTGTTTGTGTTAGTGAGAAGTATTTTTTGCATATTCTATTTTACACCGATACTTTAAATAGTTGTAATCTAGTTAATTGTATTAGTTTTATACTAAAATGTATCAAAATATTTCCTCTTTACTTAAAATTTAGAAGTTTTTATATATTTTAAATAAGACCAATGCAATTTATTTCGGTAGTTATTTGTAGGCCTATGTGATTATTGTGTACAATAAATGTTATAAAAGTGAGTTGACTATGCTAACTATAAATGCAGTTCACTTAAGACAGTAATATGTTTATCATAAAATGATTAATTAATGTTTTATTTTTATATAACCTTTTACAGTTGTGTTTGTTAGTGTGAAGTATTTTTTGCATATTCTATTTTACATACATTACATATTCTAAAATATGAAAATACAGAGTTTATTTGTGCGTACAATCTACAAACCAGCCACGATGCAGGAAAAAAGCACACCAACAGTGAAGGGGGGAATCTCTAAAACATCAAGAGTGCAAAACAGACAAATACACTCACACACACACTTATACACACAAAAACACACGCATGTACACAAATGAACGTGTGTCATTGCAAAATCTAATTTTGGGAAACGTGTGAAATAAAAGCAATTATTCATCAATGTAAGAAATACAGCGCACAATCAAGGTTGCAAAATCCAAAATGCAAAGGTCACACACTATGTCTCTCTCTCTTGAACACACGCACGCACACACACACACACACACACACACACACACACACACACACACACACACACACACACAGTGTAAGATCAAACGATGGAATTCTTCCTTAGTAACCTCCAGGCCTATTGCAGCACATTATGTGCTCTTTTTATGCCTTTATTAGAGGTTGAATTCAAATCAAATACTGTCAAACCACCCATACTACTTCTGAATAGGATGTCTACTTCATAAATTGTATGAAAATTATGGAAATACATGGTTCAGATCACTCAAAACATATATGTAAATGGAGGCGCCCTTATATGGTCAGTAAGGAAGCTTGGCTTTCCATCTAGTGCAAAAGTTTGGTATGCGCCAAAATAAAATCTTGACTGAAAGCTTATTTTTTGAGATATCAACCTAAAATTTGGAACACAACTTCTTAAGATTTTTGGCTTTCATTTTCTTGCAGTTTTAGAGTAAAATATATTTTGTAATATATATATTTTATATAAAATATAAATAATAACATTTTTACATTGTTCATTTTCATTAACTCAAACTTACATAACTTTTTTTTTTGTTTCACTTTCATAATTTATCTACAATAATCTGGCAAATGTCTTCTTTAAAACAAGACCAACCATAGGTCTATATTCCAAAGCATTCTTGACTTACAACCATTTAAGTTTGGATAGTGATTTTCATGTCTATGCGAAAATAATATATTTTTTTTTAAAATAAAATAAAACAACCAAACAAACAAAAAACTTGACAAAAATAGTCTTTGAGAATCACTTATTATAAATAAAATCCACAACCTGAAAAAAATAGGCAAATATGTGCAAAAACAACTAGAATTCACAAGCCTTTCTACAGAGGCTGTAAATCCATCTAGTGGTTAAAATATGATATTGCATGATAATTATGCTCACTACATCCACCAGATGGCTCCAATGTGATTTAAAAAAATGTTTTCTATAGGCCAAGGATCCACTTTAACCTGAAATACAGCATTAATTAAAAAAATAATATATATATAAATTTTCTATTATATTCAATGGGAAAAAATTGATCATAATTATTGCATAAATATTCATTATTTTCATAAAATTCTCTCAAAACAAAACAAAAAAGAAAAAATATTATTGAACAAAAATAACCATTGATTTCAGGGGTCTGGTCACTTTTGACCGCGAATGTCCTGAGTGTGACTGGAAAATGAAGAACCCCAGAGGGTTAAACGCAATGCATCCCGCAACTAAACAGGTGGCCTGGTCTGGTTGAATAAGCCAGCAATCAGCCTTGAATAAGTCAATAAACAGTCGGATATTATTTTATTATGAATAATAACATGAATGTGCGATGCTTTTGGAAAACGAGAACCAAATGTTTTGATAAGTAGCTAAATTAGGCAATACACAACAACAACAAAGGGAAAAGAAGCCATAGACCTTCTCCACTCACCTGAATAATTCCCAAGAAACAGAATCGGATGAGATTTTTATCCAAAAATCCCACGTCGAATAATCCTCTGTCCTTGAGGTCACCAAACAAAGAGATGAAAAAATCCATGCATTCTTTCCTGAGAAATCCCCACCAACTCTCTATTCGCAGGTTGGCTGTGCTTGCATCTTCTATGTAGCAATCAATATTAGATTCCTGTAGAATGTTGCGTCTGAGGAAACGCTGGAAGTCTCTCACCTGCCCATTCTCTGTGCCACAGTCGCCTCTAATGATTCTAGTGCAGCCACCTGAACTCTCCACTGTTTCCATGTAATACCCTCCGATGACCTTCGGGTCACTGCTTGTTGTGTACGCATTCAGCCAAATTATCTTTCTTGAAAAGCCGTCAATACAGCCGTTTATGCAAATACCATATGGCTTCAGTTTGTCATAAGAATCAAAGTGCCAGATGTAATTTGCTATCGCTATCTTTACTATCGCGTGCGCACGCAATACGTTTCGCGTGCGCACGTGATAGTCTTTTTTTTTTTTTTGCAAAGGTCCCTTTAGGGGCTCCGTAGTAGACAACTCCAAAAGCTTACTCTGTTCTGCTTCCAGTTTGACACCCTGTAGCAAGGTTATATGTTATGGGAAGGAGGAGGCGGGAACCGGCGAACAATCAAAAAATTTAATAAAATAAATAAACAAATACAAAAACTAAAGTAAAGACGTCAGTCGACCTACACATAATAAAACAAAACATTAAATAAAATAGTCCAGGCCTGGCTTCTCTTATCTCCACTGTCGTCGCTCTTCCTTTTATGCTTGCGCTCCTCTGTGAGAGATACACACTGTCAATGGAGATACGAGACCGGTGCGGCGTGCAGGTGGCGCTCAGTAATCACGGCACCGGCCGGCCTCGCACCATTCTCTCACGGCCCTCTGCCTCGTCCTGATCGAAACATACCCACTCACTTACTGTCATATATTTTGGCAGACATGGATGATCTTGTCACAGGTCGGGGGGTCGACTCAGTCTACACCCTCCCTTTAGCCAGTACCACTGAGGAGCAGACCAGAAACCAAGCAGAACAACGAGGTAAAAATTGAACAGACTTTATTGACTTAAAAGAATTTGTAAATCCTAATTTAAAACTTCTTCTTCTTTCTCAGCATCCAATGACTGCAGGGAACGTCGGCGGGGCAGCAGGTAAGTGACCAGTACGGTCGACTCTTCCCAGACTCTCAGGTGCCAAAGGCTTACGGCTGTGAAGGGGACGTTAACTGGACAGCAGGTGAGTACTCTAAGTACGGTTGGTTCTTCCCTGTACAGCAGGTGCAGACAGCTTACAGCTGTGGCGGGGACGTCGACTGGACAGCAGGTGAGTACTCCAAGTATGGTTGGTCCTCCCCAACACGTCGGGTACAGGAGGCTTACGGCTGTGAAGGGGCGTCGACTGGACAGCAAGTAGGTACTCCAAGTACGTTTGGTCCTTCCCGATACGTCGGGTGCAGAAGGCTTACGGCTGTGAAAGGGCATCGACTGGACAGCAAGTAGGTACTCCAAGTACAGTTGGTCCTTCCCGATACATCGGATACAGTAGGCTTACGGCTGTGAAGGGGTGTCGACTGGACAGCAAGTAGGTACTCCAAGTACGGTTGGCTCTTCCCAGTACAGCAGGTGCAGAAAGCTTACCGCTGTGGCGGGGGACGTCGACTGAACAGCAGGTGAGTACTCCAAGCACAGTGGGCTCTTCCCAATACGTCAGGTGCAGAAGGCTTACGGCTGTACAACACTCAGAACAACAGATACCTGGGTTTCCTCCGTTCTCCACAACTGCAATGATGAATCAGAATATAGCAGGCATTGGATGTGCAACAGTCAGAACAACAGATACCTGAGTTTCCTCCGTTCTCCACAACAGCGATGATGAAACAGAATGCAGCGGGCTTCAGATAGGAAACACTCGGAACAGCAGATAACTGGTTTTCCTCCGTTCTCCAGAATAGCATCAATAATGAATCAGAATACAACAGGCTTTGGATATACAACACTCAGAACAACGGATACCTGAGTTTCCCTCCGTTCTTCACAACAGCAATGATGAGACGAAATGCAGCGGGCTTCAGATGGGACACACACTCAGAACAGCAGGTAACTGGATTTCCTCCGTTCTCCAGAACATCATCAATGATAAATCAGAATACAACAGGCTTTGGATATACAGCACTCAGAACAACAGATACCTGAGTTTCCTCCGTTCCCCAGAACAGCATCAATATTGAATCAGAATACAGCAGGCTTAAGATCCATTGTCACTTAATCTCTTCCTCAGAAAACTCCGGACTGTAACACAAGGCAAGTCCGATGGGCACGTGACAGAATTCTGTACAGTAAGCATGCAGTAACTTCACTTCAACCACACACAGTGGGATACAGCATTAACACACGTCACTCTCATCCACTCCGTGAAATTTAAGGTCACGGCCCACCTCCTCGCTCTGGACAGCGGGGGCAGTAAGACGGAAGAATTTAGCGACTACAATCACTAATCATAACAGCCGTCTTCTCATTCAGGCGTCTGGACTCCGGTTTCTATATCACTTCTCCTCATATAGAATATCTTTGTGTGCAAATCACATGCAATACAGCAAGTAGAAGGTTAGTACTTATCTTCACCCGGGTAAGTGGACTCGATGGTATTTTATAGATGACTTCGCCCTCCGTCTCTCTGTTCTCCGCCACCCCGTTCTTCGTAGCGGATTCCTTTCCATGGATCGATCTTCCCAGCCGATTTGTCCCACAGAAACCTCTCAGCCCACCTCGACAGGAACAAGAGTCAAGACGCAACGGCAACCCAACACAACACCACTCGGTCTCTCAAAGCTTTGCTTTTATCTGTTTCTATAAGGCTGCATGTCCCAATCATCAGACAGCCGCTTAATGCGCCGCACCTGTTGTCACTCCGTCATCAGCGGCTGCTGTTACTATGGTAGCGACGCATCCGAGGCTGGCTTGGTGTTCGGTTAAAATCGCTTCGGGTGGAAACATCCCTCCGCGGGCTGTTTAGTTTCGGCTCTAGTTCGTCACCTTGTGACAATCTTGCATGTTGTAAATCCAGCTCTGAGTCCGACTCCCATCAGTATTGCAAACAAATAATGGCGGCGCCCATACCCCGTGATAACTTAAGTATTGAAATCACTCTAGGAGTTCACATTACATATATTTAACGATGTACTTAAAGGTGCTCTAAGTGATGTCAGGGCAAAATATTTTTTGTCACATACAGCAAACATCTCCTCACTATCCGCTAGCTACCTGTCCCCTGAACACACTGCAAAAAAAACGTGGTCTCTGTAGACACCACAGGCTCCACAAACGGCAACAAAAACAAACTTGGCTTACCCGCACCACGAAACATAACAAACAGTGTTCCAGCCAATCACAGGCAAGAAGTATTTGAGGGTGGGTCTGGGGGGTTAGTGCGCGTGCACATGAAGGGGGTGTGTGAAGGAGAGAGAAGCATCAAGAGGGAAGTTTGAATAATGGCCGACACACGACCAAAGAGACGACGTTCCGATGATCAACTTACAAAAAAGAGGGAAAAGGATAAAGAACGCGCTAAGTACCGAATTTACATCGGTAAAGCATTCGAAAGACAAAACTTATTCAATTTACTCACACAGAGCATGAAGGAGTTGGTTGAGCCATCATTACAGCAGCAGCGTTAGCACGTGAGCTACTTTCCCTTTTATCAAATGCACGTTCACAACTGTTTCAGGAAGCACGGAAGGGAGGGGAGGAGACGAGATGCGGAGGAGGGAGGGTCTTGCTAGCCTCCGTTTTGTTTGACAAGAGTTCGAACGTCAACAAGAAGTGACGTCACACAGGATCGCTTAGAGAACCTTTAAACAAGTTTGTAAATATTTTGTATACAAAAATAAAAAATATTTGAACTGTCATGCATTGCGAGTTTTTTCCCCCGCTTACAAGTGATGTAGAGCTGACGTCACCGTTACCTCACACTCCCCTTTTTTCTAATTTGAGACACAACTTTAATACAATTCACCAGTTTTTAACTTCAGAGAAAAAAGACAGAAAATGTATACAAAAGAAGACAACTGACAAATGAGGAGATTGTGGACATTTTTTTTTTATTCTGATGAGGAGATTTTTGACAGCGAGGCAGAGAGTGACAGCGATGAAGACCTTCCCCCAAACCTTGAAGCTCTTGACAACACTGAAAGTGAAGAGACAACACCAGTCCATGTTTTACCCATGTCAAATGAGGCAGAAGAGGTAAACTCATCATCATGGAAGGCAACCAACCTTTTTAATCCTCCTGGGTCAGGCAATTTTGACATCCAGCTGTGTGGTGTGCAAAATCCACCAGAATCGCCCAGTGAGGTCAATTGTTGCAAATTGTTCCTCACAGAAGATGTCGTCGGAGAAATTGTGGAGGAAACAAACCGATATGCCTCTGACTTGCTAGAAAGGGAAATTAAAGGATAACTAGTTAAATGGGTTCCAACAAATATCCCTGAAATGTACACATTTTTAGTGTCAGTTCTCCTAATGGGGGTGATCAAAAACCATCACTTCGTGATTACTGGAGCACTGACCCCATGCTCTTGACACCTTCTTCCGCTTCCTTCTGCTCCTCCGCTGTCTTCACTTCACAAACAATGCGACAGCAGTTTTCAACGACCCGCTGAAAAAAATCAGAAACATATTCACTGCTCTCATCTCCTCCCTTCGTCGCATTGTTGTGCCATACAGGGATCTGTGTGTGGATGAGTCTCTGATGAAGTGGAAAGGCAGGCTGGCATTTCGTCAGTTCATTCCATCTAATCGGTACAGATTTGGGGTCAAGTTTTTTCACACATAGGTTTCACACCGCAAGCGTGAGCGGCATTTGAGCAGCGCGTCAGCGTTACTACATCGTCACTGCAGCTGCGCGAGAGTATTCACACTGGAAGCGTTTGTACAGTGTCACAGCAGCGGCTCCAAAGCTACATATCGTTAGCCTCATAGCATAATTGCCTAAGTCATTTTGTGTTTTTTCTTGTTTTCCAAAGACATTGAAATATGACTTCGGCATTATATTTAAGCAAGCAATTCTTTACAAAGACAACTATACATTTGTTTTTAGAAGTTGGTTATTTTATAACATTGATCTTGAAAGTTTGTTATGGGGAGGTGTACAACATTCGCATATAAGTTAAATGTTATACAACAAAACAAC
Organism: Rhinichthys klamathensis goyatoka; assembly: GCF_029890125.1. Classification (NCBI taxonomy): domain Eukaryota; kingdom Metazoa; phylum Chordata; class Actinopteri; order Cypriniformes; family Leuciscidae; genus Rhinichthys; species Rhinichthys klamathensis. The sequence continues at coordinate 13,012,229 of NW_026606564.1, read as the reverse complement.
CCAGAAAATGGCTCCAATCTATTAGTTTCAGTCATACTTTCGATGTTTACAAGAATGCAACTCCGCGGATAAAAAAACAAAACACAAATAAACCACACACTCGGGTTTGATTTGGGTGCTAGCCTGTAGCTGTCTGTGTGTGTTAACGTTACATGAACTAAAAGAACGTTTATATATAATATTTTCTGGCTAGTTTACTTTAGTTTTTTATATATATATATATAATACACAACTTTCACCCAAACTGAATAATTAAAAGCAAGTTTTTACCGGGTAGCCTAAATCTTCTATAAATATTTTAGAGTCTTTATTTTCTTTTATTTGCCTACTCAAGTTCTTGTTAAAACTCACTAGACATGCTAAATCTGTGCATTTTGAGCACTTTTTGTGTGAAATCATATTTATTTATGTCCATCAAAAGTGTGATTTCACTTTAATTTAGCGTGAGCAATGCAGCAAAAACAGATTCGACGTCGAAACCCCCGCTTCACTGCTGCTCACGCGCCGCTCCTGCTCGACGCTCACGCGCTGCTCCCGGTGTGAATTGATTAACATGCACGCCGGAAAAAATACGCGCCGCTCACGCATGCGGTGTGAAACGGCCGCCACGCCATCGTGTAGGCTACACATAAATCTCTGACCCATCGGCCATCGTCGTCTCCCTCGTCTAATTTCTGTCGCTCTGCATACGTCATCTGGTATAATTGAAACGATTGGCTATGAGCTACGTACAGGCGCATTTGATAGACATTCGTAGCACACAATAAACGGCTCTGGGCATTCGTAAACCACGCCTCAAATACGAGAAAATGAACATGTGGTTCCCAGACCCAAGTCTCAACGAGAATTGGGTCTGGCGTTAGCCAGGCTAGGTGTATCAAGCAATGCCCATTAAATGAGATTAAACTCCTGGAACACTGCTACCTTTTTCAACAATATATGTTAAAAACTCATCTGCGTAACCACGATGCTCCATCAGGTTTCCACTGTAAAAGATGCACATTCCAATACTAAGAGAAAGGGAGTGAATATACTTCTTCTTATCAAAAATATTTTTCAAATCACTGGTCCAGTATAAAGCATAAATGTTTGGAATTCAGTTCTTCAGTTCGTCCAACCCCCTTGGATTTTCTATTGCAATCAGCAGGTGGGTAGATGACAAATAAGGGCGAAACAGCTTCTTTTTTTTTAGAAAAAGTTCTAAATTGCTTGAGAATTGTATGAATTTGTAAAGTTCAAATACTGTTGTTTTTGATACTGTTAGAGGTTAGCAGATTTTTTTTCTCATTATGTAATTTATTAAGCTTTTCTCACAGCTCCAGGCAAAATATGTCCTGCGGTGTGACATGACATTACTATAAAATTCAAATATTTAAATATTATTAATTTCAAATACAAATCAGGTATGTTTTAAGTTTAACATGTATTCTTAAGATTGATAATTTTCACAGCTGTTTTTACATTATATTCGTTGCTTGTGCTATCTTTTACCACTCGCTCCAGTGGAAATATTATGTAAAATGAGAAAATAATATATGAAAATGTTTATTATTTTTTAATATAGTTATATTATGCAATATTTTCAAATGCATAATTAGTTAAGCTAGTTAACATAGTAAAAGTCGTTTAATTGTGTTTGAAGTGATGTCACACCACAGGACGAAATGAGACACTGTATGAACATTTATGGTGAAATTTATTGCATACCGTAAAACTTCAAATACTAGCCCGGGCTTTTATTTTCCCAAATCGTCTAACTGCACCGGCTTGTATTTGAGACAGGCGTCTATATGAGACAGGCGTCTATATGAGACAGGCCTTTATAATTTAGTGTTGAGATGTTGTTCATTGAGTGTATAGGCCTGTCTCTAATCTCTAAAAATCTCCAAATGCTCCACGTGAAACTGCGGTCTTCCGACCTTTTACTATCGCGTCAATTGATTTTGATTAATATGCGCGAGGGAGAGAGAGCAAGACAGCGCTCGTGTTGTTTGAAGACGTGGGGGCGCGCTCTCTCTCTCTCTCTGCTCACGCCCTGTCAAGCCAGCAGTCATTCTATTCTACATCACTCATCGATCAAAAAAGGCTTTGGAGGGACAAAAAATTTGCTTTGGCGGCCGCCAAAAAGCGGACGATCTGACGGTTTTAGAGGATTAAATACAACCCGAAACTAAAAAACAGACCCGGCCTCTATTTGGGACCGGCCTTTATTTACCCAAACCTGCAGCCACACCAGGCGTGTAAAAGAGACAGGCGTCTATTTGGGACTCGGCTATTATTTGAAGTTTTACGGTACTTTTGTAACAAATAAATTAATTTGCATCTCTATTTGAACATTAATGAAAATGCAACATATCAGTACAATCTAATTACTATGTCTTATGTATGAATTTGAACTAAAAACAGTTTTTTTTCTTTTCGTCAAAGATCTGAGGGTAGGTCGACGTGCTTTCTTAGCTTTATTCCAGCGATGCTTTTGAACCCTCATTTTACTATTGGCTTTTTTCATGCCATCATGAAAAATTATACTCCTGGTTTTCTCTTTCCAACCTCTTAATTTTTGCTGTCAACTTGGGTGGACAAACCTTTTGTTGGGGACTTGGAATTGAGGAAATAGAACCATGAGCAGGAGAAAGATGAACTGGACTGAAGGACACATCAAGTTCTTCGGGTGATGGGGGAGTAATATCCAAAATGGCTGCCAGATCCTCCTCCTTACTGTTCCTTGCCTTTGTCTTCTTCCATTCCTCACAAAGCTTTGCTCTTTTATGTTTTTGGAGGCTGGTTATATTTCGTGGTTGAATTTCTCCTTTAGCTTTCTTTTCTTGATATTTGTTGATGGAACAGAGACAGCTGTTACATGTTTTCTATACAAGTGTACATAGGCGTCATTTACGGGGGGGACGGGTGGGACATGTCCCCACCACTTTTTGCCAGGGTCGATATTGTCCCCACCACTTTTGAAACATCTCGCGGCACGGATGTACCAATACTAATAAAACATCTCCAGTTAACTAGCAGCATTCGTTTCATTCATTTGTTAAATAAGAGGCGATCTAGCGCTGAAATGTGTTGTCTTCACTCGGACGCGCGCTTCAATCCGTTGCGGAGATTTTATTCGTTCCGGTGAAATCACAAATCAAAATGCACACAAACGTGTCCCTGCTTCTCTGGGTTCTAATCCGCACTCATATAGTTTTTTCGCACTCGTATATTTTTTTTTCCCTCATCAAAACCGATAATGTTTATCAGAGATAAAGTATATCTAGATTCTTGATATACAACCACTGATAAACATTATCGGTTTTGATGAGGGAAAAAAACTATACTAGTGCGGATTAGAACCCAGAACCTCCGACACGCTTGGCAAAATTGTTATATATTCTATATATTAGATCTCATTGTACGACCAATTAAACCCATCACATTTTTGGTCGGACATCATCACATCTTTGTATACATTTTTATTTATTTACATCAGTAAGCTACAGGACATCGTCTTTCAAAACATGACCTGCGCGAAAGAGAAAATGAATGAATGCGTCATTGTACCCAGCACTTTTGAAAATGCCCTTCCGAATGCGTCTCTGTCCCCACCACATTTCAAACCAAACTGACGCCCATGCAAGTGTAAGTTTCACCAACTCAATTTCCCTATTATAAACTTATTTTACTTTCTCCTTCTCTCCCTAAGGATCTCCTCATGCCTGGCTTCATCCTGTGCTAACCTTTCCAGGTACCTCCTTGTCCTTTCTTTGCTCATGCCTAAAAACTGACAAAAATCACTGACTGTAACATACATGTCACGGTGTGGGTTTTGTGTTTTGTTCCTTGTTCTTGTCTGTCATGTGATTCCCTGTTTGTCATGTTATCCTGCCATGTGTCTTGTTTCATGTTCAGCTGTTCCCCGTTTTGTTGATTAGTCTCCCCATGTGTTTCTGATTAACCACGCCCCCTTGTTATCTTGTTTAGCTTGTTTGTCTGTGTATTTAAACCCCTGTGTTTCAGTTGTTGGCTGTCGGTTATTGTTTGATGTTGCGAGGTTCCTAGTTCCGTGTACCTTGGTCTGTATTTACCCTGGATTACTCGTTTGTTGGATCATTAAAGTGCTTGCGATTGGATTCACTCTCTGCTTCATTCCTGCCTGATCGTAACAATACACATACACAAACAAATGAAGACAGATATATATATATATTTATGTTTAATATATGTATATTATATACAATATTTACAATATTTGTTTAATATATATATATATATAGAGACAGAGATATATGTATATTTATGTTTAATATTGCAAACATAACCGACGAGAATCTAGCTAAACGTCTGACTTAATTATGTCACACCACAGGACTCTTTCACCTTTGCAGCCATTTTGAATCATTGCTATACAAGACTGACCTTGGTCATTACAGTAACTGAATAAGTTAATTGTTTTAAACCTGAATATGATTCTTTTTTATATATATACATTTTTCTCTTTTCTCGAACTAGATCAGTCACACCACAGGACTATCAAAAATGATGAAATGTATCAAATTAATAAGAGATTAACACTCACCTTTTAACCTCCTTAGCACATCCAAACATCTGGGGGACTTCCTGGTAGGGGGCTTGAGTAAAGGACCCCTTTGGCTGTCCATGTAACTGCCAGTACAAAAATCTTATATCCTATGTCACACTGCAGGACAGAATTTGTGTTTCAAAACTAAATGTACGGTAAATATGATTTTAGTACTTTTTAGCATTTTGAAAACTTAAGTTAAGTAAATACATACAAAATAATGCCAAGGCATTTATTAGCTGCTCCAAACATATCTGCTTTATTTTACTAATATTTACATTTGATGAGTCATCAATGTTACAGTCACACCGCAGGACATTTTTATATGAACAACACCAAATACATGTTACGTCCCAAAATCATAATATTGAAATAAAATGATGTTCTATGCCCCACTGGTATGAGTTGTTTTAGTTGAGAAATCCAGTTGTCCAGTCAACAATCGATGGGGCAAAGGTCCTCCTCTCCAGAGCACCAACAATCGCATAGTCACTCCTTGATCTACACAATACATACTGTAGGATTTATCGGTAACTGCTTGATCATATCAATGCCCAGATTCAAAAGAATGCTATCTGTCTTGTAATGATTTTTTTTCTGTCTAAATGACTCATTTGTTCTGATAATTTCTTTAAAAAAAAAAACAGAAAAAAAGTATTTTGCTCTCGTGAACTCTTTTCACTTCACAAAAGCCACAGCCATAGCGTCCTTTAAATTGAGCTATTCCTTTGACGAGGGCTCGTTCTGGAGCATCACGTATGATGTTTTTGAGGATAATGCTCTTCCCATCAAAGCCAGTGTCCATCAATTATTGCAGCTCCTCCATGATACCACGCACAAACTCAAAATTCTCTGGTTTCTTTGCTCCTGAATAAAGAGCAACAATGAAAGGACTGCTCTTCACTTAATTGATGTTGATGACAGCACACTGAAGTAGCAACATTGTGAGGTTTATGCTTAAACTTAAAGCAAGGTAAACCTTGTTGTGATCATATTCAGAAGTGTCTTGCTCAGACAGAGTGTGCTTAATACCTTCCTTTATTCCAAAATATGTGTATTTGCAACCTAGCCAGCTGATTACTGAAGCCAGGTGATTCTACATCTGAGATGGCAAATTGGCTGGTTCACGTGTACCTGGCTATGTGCCAGTACTCTGCTAACACAGGACCAGGCCACAGTGCATATAGACATTATAATATGATATGAAAACAGAATTGCATCTCATGTGTTGACTGGGAAGACAATCTCACACATTTACCAGGAGATCATATTCAGAGACTGTATTAAGGGGTCTTTTCAGACAGAAGCCTCAAATAGAAGTTCTTATCAGTATACACAGACCTTCTGTTGTCTGGCTGAAATGAATTGTTACTTGCCTCCATCCCAGAAAGAACGTCAGATTTTAGCTTTATCTGGCCTTGGTTTGAAAAAGGTGGTTCTGGATATGCAATTCAACACCCAGCTAACAAATGCGTAACCTCAATTCAAAAGCGCACATGGCTTTAAATCATCGCGATGCACTCGAAGCCAAAACTTAATCCAAATTCTGAGTATTTTTCAATACCTTATCTGAAGGGTCAGCGTGGCTTAAATAAAGCCACGGGCTACATTGCAACACTGCAAGACAACCTTCCTTTGCAATCCGTAATTGCTGGAACATCAACAGAAGATACGGTAAGATTAACCCTCTGGGGTCCAAGGTGTTTTTGGGGTCCTTGAGATGTTTTGACATACTCTGACATTTGTGCTTTTTTCAGTTGCTTATAAACAAATTACTGGCAAAGGTGTAATTACACTCTATTTAGCACAAACAGGGCTACCATGATATGTTATCAACATGTATGTACATGTTTGTATTTTTGAGAGAATATTGTTTATGCGTGGTTATTGAAAAAACTCAAACTTAAAGTTTCTGAAATAAGGCCACAAAACACATACTAAATATGTGTCCACAAGACTTTTGACTAATGGATGTTGTCGCCTAGAGTTTTTTCTTCAAAATGATCTGAAAATCATCCTGCCTTATCATTCACATAAAACAATAGATTGGTTTAAATTTAAAAATGACACTTTTTGTTTGGAAAGGCAATATGCGCAGGGGTGTGACCTGCTGTGATTCACACCTGAGAAGACAATGGGCCCGCATAATGAGCGCATAATGGGGCTGCATACTAATGACCCTTTCATTCAGGTGTGTCACTGAGCCACAAGAATGCAATGACAATACATATATATATATATATACACGCCTATATAATACAAAATTGGTTAACAGTTCCAATTATTTATTTATTTTTCAAATTGTGCTTGCAAATTGTATAATATCAAATGTAAACATTTCTAGTAATTGTGCAGTTAATTATCATACTGTTTTTACAGAAAGTTTGGGAATATATCCCAAATGTGTCACTAATAAAACACAATACAAATAATTTAAAGAGGAGGCTTATATTGAGCTTTTAAGATTTACCTAAGATTTATTTATATGTAGCCTACATATATTTTTGCTATTTTAATAAAAAGGTTACAATTACAACAACAATTACAATTTTAACTAAATTTCAAATGTAATCTTTCTTTGTATATTCTAAAGTATACATTTTATCATACATATTTCACAGCGGATTAATTAGTTTGAATATAGCTTACAATCGAACAAACACTATAATAACATCTTAGCAAACAAGCTTATTTGATGTGACAGTATTTTACAGTAAAAACCAGGGGCGTCGCTAGGCCCTTTTTAGGGGGGCTTCAGCCCCCCTAAACTTCTGCCTAGCCCCCCTAAAAATGTGAGATTAATGTAGGCTACAGAAATTCGTGTTCGCTTCAGTCTTGTTATAATCAGATTCAGCGCGTTCTTCATCTTCAATCCGCAGCGGCGCCGAGCAGAGAGCACGTCAGAAACAGAGGACAGGGTATGTGTGTTCATGTGTGTGTTCATCTGAGCCTCATTGGTCTGTCACTGCTCGTCAATGTCAGAATATTTGAGATGACCAATCAAAGTAGGCGGGCTTTATGTTCACAGACGCTGCTGAGCGCGAATTTTAACAGTGCGACTCGACGCGTACGGTCAAGTGCAAGATAAGATGTAAGTAGCTAAACTTAACATTTCATATTTTACTTTTTTTAGGTCATAAATGTTAAACGAATGACAAAAAAAATCAGTCAAACTAATATAGTTTTGTCTAATTTCGCCATTTTGAACTGAAAATAGGCCTATGTAACGTGGCTCATGTAATGTAATAATTAGTTAACAAGAAACATTAACAAAGCCGTTTTCATCATGTTAGGCACAAGATTAATAATGAATGTGTACATATTGAGAATATAATACAAATTGTAGCCTTTAGTAAATTAAAAAAGCTCAGCTTTAGGAGGGGAAGAGAAAGGGATGAAGAGACTGAGAAAAAAAAGAAAGAGTGATGGAGATGAGAAGAGAGCAGGTATTGACAAATAATCTACTGCCCACTGACATGGTTTTAAAGCTATTTCTTATCCTTTTTTTGGTCTTCAAACGTCTTGAAATGCACATATCAAGAGAAATAAAAAATTTGAACCCCTACCAACCTCAAATTTAGGACCTGTGTGATTATAAAGCCCTGTCTACGGCCCTGTATTAGGCATAATATCAATAATAAATGTGTAGCCTACATATTGTGAATGCATTTATTAAACTTAATTACCTTTAGTAGCTTTCAGTAAATAAACGCGTCTGAGAAAATGATTCATAGGCAGGGCCGGCCCGAGGCATAAGCGAACTAAGCGGCTGCTTGGGGCCCCCTGGCCACTAGGGGGCCCCCCAATCGAGTTAAAAAAAAAATTAAGATGACTTAAACAAGTGACATATATTTTATGATCAATATACCTGCCTACAACTGCTGCTGTGTCTGCCAGCGTTTATGTTATGCGCATAATCTAGACACCTCGCGCGTGCATAGACAATTCATGCGCAACTGCGCATAGTCACGGTATCGGTTTAAGTTGGAGAAAATAGCCGCAGGGGAACTTAACCTTCTAGGTGTAAGGGTAGCAGTTTGAATAAATAATAAACATAGCAGTTTGAACTCTTCTCGACTCCACTTTATTATACCACACATCAGATCACTAACTCCAAAAACCCGCGACACTCCAGCACCAAGTGCGCACAACCCATTCCTTTCTACGGCACGCCGCGAGGGGAAAAATGCATTGCATACACACATACAACGAGCGCCAGTACATCATTACCGGTATTATAGTAACAGACTTTGTTGGATTCTGTCATGTACAATCCAACAAAGTCTGTTACAATAATAATAATTAAAAAGATTTTTGAGGACAGTTACACTGTATTGAGACAGTTGAGAAATAATAATATTTTTACAGTTTTCTCAACAATAATTGCCATTGTTGAACCCTTGCTCTTATTATGTTTCTGATTTCTCAGTTTTGTCATTATTTTAGCAAATAATTCATGTAATAAATGTATAAATGTTTTGAGACAGTTTGTTTTAAGAAGTTTTTAAGAGTTAGTAAAAGAGTAAAGTAAAAGTTAAAACTTTTTTATTTAAGTTGGCATCTATTTTTTATTAAGTATTTATTTTGTATTAATACATAACCTCACTGTATTCATTTATAATGTATCATTATTGCGTGACATTTGTGTCAATAATCGTCAAGCACAGGTGACTTCGCGTAGTGGGAGGGGGCCCCAAAATCAAATTCTGCTTAGGGCCCCCAAAAGGCTCGCACCGGCTCTGTTCATAGGCAAAATCAACCTATCAGTTGACCCTATGTTTACTTTCTTCACTGACAGACAAAAATGAAAAGCCTATATCAGTCAAAGCTCAGCTGGGCAAGATAAAAACAAAGAGAAAAAGAGTACGATGCTGATGAGGAGAGAAAAATAATCAGCTGCCCAAGTAATCCAAGTTTTTTGGTCTTCAGAACATCTTAAAATGCACATATGTAGATCAGAGAAACCAAAATTTTCTCGGGGAGAGCCCGAACCCCCCTATTTGCCCTACCTCACATTTGGGACCACTGTTATTATAAAACCGTGCCTTTGCATGGTAATGAAAATGGTTAGTAGTGAGCTTTAGATCCTAAACTAAAGTGTTACCTTTTTTAATAATTTTTTTAAAAAGTCATATTGGGGGCTTAGCCCCCCTAAAATGAAAATCCTAGTGACGCCCCTGGTAAAAACGACATCTTGTGTTTCATATGTAACATATCGTTTTTATGATTAGGACATATAAATGTTAATTTGCAGTTTAAAGTTGCTTATACAAAAATATTTTATTTCAACATATTACAGTCGATTTTTACTCATCTCAGTATTGGAATATAGTTAGGTAAAAGCTGTTCATTCATTCACACACAAAAATGCGATTCATATTCAAACAGTCTTTTTGTTTACAGACACTATTTCATATCGCGATAAGAAAAAAGCACTTGAAAATAAAGAATGTACCTATTCCTCAGCTGGATCCGTTGCTCCTCCAAATGAAACTACCTGCACTTCTGAGGTATTTTTTTCCAGGATTATTATTAAGATAGTATTATTCCTCACAGCGTGGTAATGTCACGGGTGCGTTGCGGAGAATGGAGCGAGGACTCAAATGCAGAGGTGAAAGCCTTTAATTAAGTAAAACATAAATCAAACAAAGGAAATCCAGGTTGATAAACTAATTGCTAAATCCAGAAACACGACATGGCAGGAACAGAACAACACACAACTCAAAATCCCAAGTAACATAAACAACGAACGAGCACAGGACAACAAACACAGGAAGACTAAATAGGGAGGCAAACAAAGGAGGGTAACGAGGCTGACAGGTGGAACAAATAAACCAATAACCAGATAACAAGGGGGAGGGATCAAACAATGACAAGAGCACATGGCTCAAAATAACAAAACACCCATGTGCATCACAAGACAGGACAGACATGTGACATTACCCCCTCCCTACGGAGCGGCTACCAGACGCTCCATCAGACCAGGGCGGGACAGGAAGGAAACACCAGGGCGGGACGGGAGGGACACACCAGGGAGGGACAGACCAAGGTGGGACAGGAGGGACAGACCAGGGGGGAATGGGAGGCCAGGGTGAAGCGGACAGTCCATTGGGCGGCCAGGGCGAAGCTGAAGACCCCTCGGGTGGCCAGGGCGAAGCTGAAGACCCCTCGGGCGGCCAGGGCGGCGAAGACCCCTCGGGCGGCCAGGGCGGCGAAGACCCCTCGGGCGGCCAGGGTGGCGAAGAACCCTGGGGCGGCCAGGGTGGTGACCTATAGCCCCCCCGCAACCAAATCTTGGGGAGAGAGACAGGTTCAGGGACAGGCTCTGGCTGGGCAGATATGACGTGGGCAATCTCTGGCACGGCGTGGCTGGCGTGGACAATTACTAGCACGGCGTGGCTGACATGGACAGTCTCTGGCACGGCGTGACTGACGTGAAACGCCGGCTCGGCGTGACTGACACGAACAGTCTCTGGCTCGACAGACGTAAGGATCTTGGGCGGCGCTGGCAGGGCAAGACGTCTGGGTGGCGCCAGCAGGGCGAGACTCTTTGGTGGCGCCAGCAGGGCGAGACTCTTTGGTGGCGCCAGCAGGGCGAGACGTCTGGGTGGCGCCAGCAGGGCGAGACGCTTGGGTGGCGCCAGCAGGGCGAGACGCTTGGGTGGCGCCAGCAGGGCGAGACGCTTGGGTGGCGCCAGCAGGGCGAGACGCTTGGGTGGCGCCAGCAGGGCGAGACGCTTGGGTGGCGCCAGCAGGGTAAGGCGCTTGGGTGGCGCCGGGAGAGCAAGGCGTTTGGGTGACTCGGTTGCAGTTCCCACTGGATGCTTCGAGGTCCCGGCTGAAGGCTTCGGAACAACCTCCGGATCTCGTGGTTGACTGGAAGCTTTCCTCCTTCTCCGTTTACGTGAGCGAACGGTCTTTATAGGTTCCTCGGCCACCAATGGTGGCGCTGCAGGGTTAGGGAACCGCTCTGGGACAACCGGATCTGAGACCACTGAAGTCACCTCCTTAGGGACCCCCGGACTTGGGACCACCGAAGTCAAGTCCCCCTGAACAACCAGGCTTGAGACCACCGAGCTTGTGACCACCGAACTTGGGACCGCCGAAGTCGCATCCTTCGGGACCCCCGGACTTGGGACCCCCGGACTTGGGACCACCGGCGCCGGATCCTCCTGGACCACCAGGCTTGAGACCACCGAAGTCAGATCCCCTCGGCCCACCAAGGATGGATTCTCCCAGGCCACTGAATCAGGAGGAACTTCATGACGTGCAAGGAGTATTATAAATTCCCCAAACGTCAAACTCTGCAAACTTCTCATAATACCAAAAGGTATGGGGTCATCAAGTGCATAATTAAGTAGATCCTTCAGAGCCCCCTCACTAAGCTTCAGTCCCACTGCCACTGCAGAGAACTTCCGGGCAAAGTCCCTCACCTTAGTCCCCTGTTGCCGAAGAGAGGTCAATTCCCTGAATCTCATAATCCGTTCGTATTGCGGACATGATGAAGGAAAGACTGGTGGTTCCTTTGAATTCTTCCTCCGCTGAGTCCTCATGATGGCTCGTTCGTTCTGTCACGGGTGCGTTGCGGAGAATGGAGCGAGGACTCAAATGCAGAGGTGAAAGCCTTTAATTAAGTAAAACATAAATCAAACAAAGGAAATCCAGGTTGATAAACTAATTGCTAAATCCAGAAACACGACATGGCAGGAACAGAACAACACACAACTCAAAATCCCAAGTAACATAAACAACGAACGAGCACAGGACAACAAACACAGGAAGACTAAATAGGGAGGCAAACAAAGGAGGGTAACGAGGCTGACAGGTGGAACAAATAAACCAATAACCAGATAACAAGGGGGAGGGATCAAACAATGACAAGAGCACATGGCTCAAAATAACAAAACACCCATGTGCATCACAAGACAGGACAGACATGTGACAGGTAAATATGAGTCTCTTTCGGTGGGTTATCCAGCTGATGTGGACGTGGATCGCCTCAGAGCATTTGTGTTTGAATAGAGCGCGCGCTCCGTGGGCGTGGTCAAATTAACTTTAATGACCTGAGACGAGAACGACTATCATCTCTCTCTTTTCGTACAGATTACATAAAATGAGAATTTTTTTTAAATATAAATTACTTCATTTAAAAGAAGATAATTCAGGCTTCATGCCTGTGTGCCTGTATACCTGTTTGACTGAGTATTTGCAGAGTTACTGTTCATTTTTCGGACGCGTTTCAGCAGAGCCGGCCCTAGACCTTTGGGGGCCCTAAGCAAAATTTGGTTGGACCGTTTGACCGTTTTAAGGCCTAAAGAAAAGCAAAGACTACCTTATAACTATACCATACTATATAACTATATTATACTGTATATACTATGTTTGATGTCTAACAGGAAAATTATGATACCACTGAGCTGAATGGCAGTGCAAGACACACACACACACACACACTGATTAACTTGCTGAATAAAAAGACAGATAAAGTGATTATCACTGAACAAAGATACATTTTTATTGACACCAGAGTTTAAGAGTCACAAACTACAGCACATATATATATATATATATATATATATATATATATATATATAAAATTTAAATTAATTAGAGCAAATAGAATAACATTTAAATATAATATTATATAAAATAATAAATAGATTTTTCACAAAATTAACAATAACATCTAAAACACCACAAAGAAGATCAATAGTAACAATATTAAGAATAAGGTAACATTTCAATATAACTATTAAAATCCAATCCAAATAAAGAAAATAATTATACATAAAGTTAGACTTAATTTTTAAAATGCAGAAGGTTATCATTTTACAGCCCCTTTATACTCACCAACAGCTGGAGCTTTGCTTACTGGCAGCATAACGTTACTTTAATAGTGCTCCTAAGGGGACATAAGGAGTAGCAGTTCCGCATCACAATCCATACACCGGCGCTTCCGTAACATGAATCCGTACAGTGACCCTTTGAATCAAATGTACAATGAATCACTTCCAGGTCAAATACAGTTATATATACCTTTGGAAACTGTGTTTTGTCATCTTTGATCTTCTTCACGCATTGTCAAAGTCCACGCCCTTTGAAGACGACATTTCAGCGGTAAGTACAATGACACCCGAGTGATATTTAAAAATGGCGGTGGGCGGGGATCTCGCGTAGACTCCGGTGAAGGAGGGAAGAGAGTCAGCAAATGAAATGAATGAAGTTTTGGTCATGTGGTCTATAGTATTGAAGTTAAACGTAATGGTTATTGGTGTTGAACATTTTTAACCTAAAATGTGTGTTATAAGGTTAATAAAACCCCATTTTAAACGGCGGTTTAAAAACTATGTTCACAAGGTCTTGGAAACGACCTGCGGTGACTGAACGCGCCATTTTTCGTAATGAACAATATTTTGCAGATCAGCGATGTAAGGACTTTAAAGTCAACCAAAGAGTAAAATGTGAAGTAAATTGTGTCATAATGAAATCTAACTACTATAAGACACCCTGCACGATGAGGCAATCATGATGCCCCGTTGTACGGTTTCATGTTACGCTCCCAACAATGACTGTACGGAATCTTGTGACGCGTAACATAGTTCCCCGCCCAGCACAGCCTCAAGCAAATGAAGGGTTGGTCAAAATCCCTTGCCTCTTCAAATACATATATAATCATATATCCTTTTGAATGGTTATATAATTCCTTTATAAAAATCAATAATCAAATATATTCATTATCACATAATAATTTTTATATTCTTGTGCTTGTGAAATTATGTTTTCTTAAATGCATGGATGCAAGTAACCAGTTTCTTTTAGGTGCATTCCAATCTTACTTTGAGATTGCACGTAGTACACGCAGGACACGAAGGCCACGTAACCCACAAGGCCGTTTGTCTCTTTCTCTGGGATCAGTAGAAAGGTTAGAGGGTCCTAAAGGCAGCGTGGGCACATATGATTCTTCGCTGGACATATGGTCAAGCTATATTGAGCGTTACTATCAAACTTTAATTGTTGTATTAAAATGTATTCTTTCCAGTATATTTCCTTCCTTGGGAGTAAATGCCAGTGATCTGTTTTTCTCCCAAACGAGTGAATGTTTTAGCAGTATGTTTTGGCATACTTAACTGATAATAAGGAGCTCAGACTCTCTTCAGCCTTGATGGGAGCTGTTATTTGCTAGTGTCTGTTATTTGTGTGTGTGTGCGTATGACATTCTATGTAAGTTCTGGACGTTCGGACCAGACACCCCGGCGCCCTTCTCTAACCTGCGAGGCCACCACAGACCTAAATCTATTGAGTGGACGGCAACTATCTTGACTAATGGCGATAGGCACCCCTATCTCCTTACATGTGTTAAATTGTTTAGGCTCTTAATGTTTCTTAGCCAATGAGAATCATTCAACCTGTAAGCAATGACGTAGCTTAGACCTTGGAAATGGTATAACTGCTGTGATCTTTGTAACTGTAAGCGGGGCGGCCTACGAACTCCTGTGTGAGTCTTGAAGCTGACTTCTGCTGATGAAAATGCAAACTATCTTCAGTAAAACTTTTCTTTAATTTTTTATAATTCTGACTCCGGGTCTTCATTCTTCATATCTGGTTCTGGGTCTTTGACTGTATACCCCTTACACAAATCACCATTTATGAGCATTTCATAGGCCAAAAATAAACCAATCAAAGCTAAGAAACGAAGATAAGACCCTCCCCCAGTAAATGACACATCAAAAGTTCATTGGTCTAATCCGGTAAGGATAGCACTGACGTTTTACGTGCCCGGAAGCGAGTTTTAGTGTACGGATTGTGATGCGGAACTGCTAAACTAATGTTAGCCCTTTAGTGTAGAATCCAAACTGGGTTTATATTGTTCTGTTAAATGCTTTAACAGTAACACCACAGCAAATGGTATAGGCCTAATACTAAACCAATTTCATGCAGCATGTTATTAGCATGTAAGTTAAACAACTGTAGAAAATTAATACAAGCACGATTTAGGCTAATGTTAAGACTTTTAGTGCAGATTATCCATATTACAGAAATCGGAAAATGAAGCCTACAGGCTTACGTACCTTTATCTTCTTGCTTCTTCTCTTCTTCCAGGCTCTTTTTTGTCGTTTTTCTTGGCCAGAAAGATATTTTCGTTTCTTGTCAGACATCGTCGATTCGTCGGAGTCGCTAACTGACTGACCAAGTGACAACGAGTGACATCATAGGGGCAGTCGGGATCAAGACGCGCGCGCGCCTTCGCGGGGAGCTCCCGGTTGATTTGCCATAATACAGAACTAAATAAATAACAACTCTGTGCTTATCATGATGCCTGATAAAGAGCGCTGTAGGTCCATTTCTTTTTATTTATTTATTTTATGTTACTTTCGTTGTGCGATTTTTTCCCCCCACTAGCTAGCA
The DNA here is from genome assembly GCF_029890125.1 of Rhinichthys klamathensis goyatoka. Classification (NCBI taxonomy): domain Eukaryota; kingdom Metazoa; phylum Chordata; class Actinopteri; order Cypriniformes; family Leuciscidae; genus Rhinichthys; species Rhinichthys klamathensis. The sequence goes on along the minus strand of NW_026606564.1, from coordinate 12,996,253 downwards.
GTGACTCTAGGGGGCCCTCTGCTGGCCACGGGGCCCTTTGCAATTGCAACGGTCGCTTAGTGGCTCGGCCGGTGTTACACCAGATTCTGTGACCATCATTATCTGTGACCGTAGAGGGCGTGGTTATCGCTGTGCTGCGTGATCTACGGAAGCAGCATAACTTCTAACTAGCAGAGCCTAACAGGACTTTGCGAAACGTTTGTTTAGAAATACACACCATAAAGTATTATTTGCATGCCCAGATTAAGCACAATGTTGTCGTTTTCTGACTGAGTAGCCTACTACATAGGCTGTTAATTAAATATTCGCGCGAGAACGACCCTGGCTGGCGACCGTGCACGTTTAACGAGAGCGCGCTTTTAGGAAAGTTTTTTTTTCTCAAGTTTGTTTTGCAATTCAGAGTAATATTTATTTATCGAATAACCAACATAAGGCTAATACAATGACACTATATTGTTTTTTGTACATTATTACGCAATAATTTCAATAATTCCACTCAGAATGGCTGTAAAGAAACTGTTTTAAAAGTGAATTAATTATTTTACCCACCTCTATTTCACCCAGAATGTGTAAATGAGCTTTTTTTTGTGATGTTTAATCAAACATAACTTGCCACGAAGAAGCATCGGTTCCCGCTGAACTCTTCTGTTACCCTCCCCTATTTCACTCATAATGAATGTGACACACTCCAAATTCACTCTGATGATGTGTGAACTCTTCAGCTTCTTACAGTAGAAATCATTTTGGGCTGACATGAACAGAAGCAGACATACAGTAGGGTCACCAAATATGATAAGGCTATTTTAATGGTCACCGCATTCTGTTACCCTCCTCTATTTCACTTATAATGAATGTGATGTTATTTTTTTGCAACTTATTTTTTCTTTTGGACAGGAAGTGTTTTAATTAAAACCATTGCAATATTTTATAATGAAATGTTTTAATAATTAAAATATTTTAAAACATTAGAAACATTGATTTCAAACATTAATTATTTACAAATTTGACGAACTAAGCCAAAAAAAAAAAAAAAAAAAAAATTTTTTAAATGCATGCTGAACAGCAGTAGGATTTCTTGGGGTCGGGCTCCCCAACACATTTCATGTGGAACCAACGGGCACAGACATCACACTGGATCTGTATCAACAAAGATAATAATTAGCATTTTCAGGGTGAATATGAGTTACATATACCCGTGATGCACATATTTCCTACTCTAGCAAAGACAGGCCATGCCCACAATGATCAGAGGCCTATGGTGGATTTCTTTATTTAAAAAAAATAGCTTCTTACCCAAGGTGTTGTCTTGCCCTTCTCCTCCACATTATTCTCCCCACAATGGCGGCACAAATCAGTAAGGTCATCTGGTCACCATTGAAAAGAAATTTAGCTTGTCAATAAATGTGTTAATCGTTTAAATAACATATTGTATGTAAGGGATAATCCACTAGCTCATTAAACTATTTTATTGCACTACAGAGGCAAAGAGGCTCAGAGGAGTTTAATGAACAGCTAACCTTGGATTTTCCTCCTTATACCATGGTCATTTGCCAGCACAAGTTACAGTAAAAGCTGTCATTGATGTGTTGAGCTCTAAATTTGACTGGTGTTAGGGTTATGTTTTATTTTAGTTTAGTGCCTGTCTTTTGATCCAGTTTTCCCATTGTGTCTGATTAGTTATCCCATTCACCTGTTGTCTCAGTTATAATCTCCTGTGTATTTATACTACTTGTTCTGTTCTTTGTCTTGAATTTTCACATTTTTTTGTATTGAGAGTTCTTGAATTGAAGACTTACAAGTTATATTTTGTGCACCCCTATTGTGCAGCCCCTCACATAGAAGATTAATTATTAATCAAAAGTACATAATTAAACAAACGTACCACTTTCATCCAGCAGGGTCATGGCGATCTTTTTCCTGAAGTTGTTCACTGCTGACGCTTTGTTTGCAAATGTCAGAGGCTCCCCTGCCAGAATTTTCTCTGCATACTAATATGACACATGCTTATAACTGATTTGTTAGTGCATAGTAAATAAATACATAAGTACTATATAAACCAGCATACTATTGTTTTAAAATACTTTACTGTTATAATGATGTAGACACCAGTATAATAAAGTGGACACAGCATGATAAAAAAAACTTACTTTCAGAACAAATACCACACATGACGTTCCATCCAATTGTGAACTGTGTGGAGCTGTGCTGGCTGTCCACTTTGAAACGTTGCAGCCTCGTTTTCTGACAAAGGCCCTGAAAAGGCAAGACAAAGGTAAAATTATGCCAACAGATTTACATATTTTAGTTTTGTAATTAAAAGGGAACAACTTGCATATATGGACACAACAATTACCTTGTGGACTCCAAACACTGTTTTATTTTGCGTGCATCATTCCCCAGGGGATCCAGCACAAGGCTCCTTTTTTCAGCCGGAAAGATGGCCTGTAGATTAGTAGATTATTATATTACAATATATTATTGTATAGTATCAATATAGTCATGTTGTACAGCTATTGGTAATATTGTGGCTCTCAACAAATGTCAGCAATGCAGAGCAAGGTCCTTACAGCCAACATCCAGTAACCCGGCTCATGGACGGCTCCCAAAATCACTTTGTATTTTATTGGATCACACTACAACAGATAATAATTATTTACAAAATCAGTTAATAAATTCTATTAAATTACAATCCACTTAAAAAGGCCCTACAAAAAAGATTTTCCTGTGCATACTTTCAGTCGTGAGTTTTTTCTCTCCCATATTCTGGTCATTTCAAAGGAGTCAATTTGAAGAGCCTTTTCGTCTCTTATTTGGTTGTTTTTTTTTGACTGCCTGGGCTATATATGCATTTATTACCTGTGAGACAGATAAATGAGTAAGAGTATGTAGCATTACCTTGGATAAATTATATACAATCCAAGTAGACAAGTCAGTCATTCAACTAAGCTCACCTCGCTTTCAAGCTCTCCATTTGGGGCTGTCCTCAAAATGTCCCAGTAAAACATTTTGTAGGGCCCCATTCGCGACAGCAGAACATGTGCTTTTTTGCCTCCCCAGGCATCCCTTATGCCTATGTATGAGGTAAAAATAGTAATTGAAATAACTATTGTGAATGCACAACAGCATTAGTTATTTTTAGTATATGAAATATATCTCTGAATGTAAACAAAAATGTATCAAATATTAAATTGAATTAAGTACAATGTTAACTAAAACTATAGATTATTAAAAGTCTAAAGAGAAACAGGAATGTAGGAAATGTAGTTTGTTTATCAAATTTACATACATTTTTCATGATTCAGAACATCAGAACATGATTGTTCAGCTGGTAGAGGTGGCAAGACTGCACCTGAAGTAGGGGAGAGAACAGCTGGAGGAGGAAAAGATAGATTAGGTGGAGGAGGAGAGGATAGAACAGGTGGAGGAGGAGAGGATAGAACAGGTGGAGGAGGAAAGGATAGAACAGGTGGTGGAGGAGAGGATAGAACAGGTGGAGGAGGAGAGGATAGAACAGGTGGAGGAGGAGAGGATAGAACAGGTGGTGGAGGAGAGGATAGAACAGGTGGAGGAGGAGAGGATAGAACAGGTGGAGGAGGAGAGAAGTGAGCAGCTGGAGGAGGAGAAGAGAGAACAGCTGGAAGAGGAGAGGAGTAAGCAGATGAAGGAGAGGAGTGAGCAGCTGGAGGAGGAGAAGGAACAACAGCTGGAGGAGGAGAGGAGAGAACGGGAGGAGGAGGAGTGAGCAGCTGTAGGAGGAGAGGAGTGAGCAGCTGGAGGAGGAGGGGAGTGAGCAGCTGGAGGAGGAGAGGAGTGAGCAGCTGGAGGAGGAGAGGAGTGAGCAGCTGGAGGAGAAGAGGAGAGAACGGGAGGAGGAGGAGAGGAGTGAGCAGCTGGAGGAGGAGAGGAGTGAGCAGCTGGAGGAGGAAAAGGGACAACAGCTGGAGGAGGAGAGGAGAGAACGGGAGGAGGAGAGGAGTGAGCAGCTGGAGGAGGAGAGGAGTGAGCAGCTGGAGGAGGAGAGGAGTGAGCAGCTGGAGGAGGAGAGGAGTAAGCAGCTGGAGGAGGAGAGGAGTGAGCAGCTGGAGGAGGAGAGGAGTAAGCAGCTGGAGGAGGAGAGGAGTGAGCAGCTGGAGGAGGAGAGGAGAGAACGGGAGGAGGAGGAGAGGAGTGAGCAGCTGGAGGAGGAGAGGAGTGAGCAGCTGGAGGAGGAGAAGGGACAACAGCTGGAGGAGGAGAGGAGTGAGCAGCTGGAGGAGGAGAGGAGAGAACGGGAGGAGGAGGAGAGGAGTGAGCAGCTGGAGGAGGAGAGGAGTGAGCAGCTGGAGGAGGAGAAGGGACAACAGCTGGAGGAGGAGAGGAGTGAGCAGCTGGAGGAGGAGAGGAGTGAGCAGCTGGAGGAGGAGAAGGGACAACAGCTGGAGGAGGAGAGGAGAGAACGGGAGGAGGAGAGGAGTGAGCAGCTGTAGGAGGAGAGGAGTGAGCAGCTGGAGGAGGAGAGGAGAGAACGGGAGGAGGAGAGGAGTGAGCAGCTGTAGGAGGAGAGGAGTGAGCAGCTGGAGGAGGAGAGGAGTGAGCAGCTGGAGGAGGAGAGGAGTGAGCAGCTGGAGGAGGAGAGGAGAGAACGGGAGGAGGAGGAGAGGAGTTAGCAGCTGGAGGAGGAGAGGAGTGAGCAGCTGGAGGAGGAGAAGGGACAACAGCTGGAGGAGGAGAGGAGAGAATGGGAGGAGGAGGAGAGGAGTGAGCAGCTGGAGGAGAGGAGTGAGCAGCTGGAGGAGGAGAAGGGACAACAGCTGGAGGAGGAGAGGAGAGAATGGGAGGAGGAGGAGAGGAGTGAGCAGCTGGAGGAGGAGAGGAGTGAGCAGCTGGAGGAGGAGAAGGGACAACAGCTGGAGGAGGAGAGGAGAGAACGGGAGGAGGAGGAGAGGAGTGAGCAGCTGTAGGAGGAGAGGAGTGAGCAGCTGGAGGAGGAGAGGAGTAAGCAGATGAAGGAGAGGAGTGAGCAGTTGGAGGAGGAGAAGGGACAACAGCTGAAGGAGGAGAGGAGAGAATGGGAGGAGGAGGAGAGGAGTGAGCAGCTGGAGGAGGAGAAGGGACAACAGCTGGAGGAGGAGAGGAGAGAACGGGAGGAGGAGGAGAGGAGTGAGCAGCTGTAGGAGGAGAGGAGTGAACAGCTGGAGGAGGAGAGGAGTGAGCAGCTTGAGGAGGAGAGGAGTAAGCAGCTGGAGGAGGAGAGGAGTGAGCAGCTGGAGGAGGAGAGGAGTGATCAGCTGGAGGAGGAGAGGAGTGAGCAGCTGGAGGAGGAGAAGGGACAACAGCTGGAGGAGGAGAGGAGAGAACGGGAGGAGGAGGAGAGGAGTGAGCAGCTGGAGGAGGAGAAGGGACAACAGCTGGAGGAGGAGAGGAGAGAACGGGAGGAGGAGGAGGAGAGGAGTGAGCAGCTGGAGGAGGAGAGGAGTAAGCAGCTGTAGGAGGAGAGGAGTGAGCAGCTGGAGGAGGAGAGGAGTGAGCAGCTGGAGGAGGAGAGGAGTGAGCAGCTGGAGGAGGAGAGGAGTGAGCAGCTGGAGGAGGAGAAGGGACAACAGCTGGAGGAGGAGAGGAGCGAACGGGAGGAGGAGGAGGAGAAGAGTCAGCAGCTGGAGGAGAGGGGGAAAGTTGTTGATGCTTCCTCAAATTTTGAGGTATCCTTGGGGTCTCCTCATGATGGTGCTTGAGGTGGTCAATGTTGACCTTGTGAGTGGTACGACCCTCTGAATCCACAAGGTCAATGCTTTTCCCTTCTATTTTAGGGGGGGGTGTATACATTTGGAGTTGGTACCTTAATTGGTGTGTATACTGACTCGACCTTTATGGCCTTCTTGTTTTTCTGGCAGACTGAACACTCGGATACCTGGAAATGTATATGAATTGATTGTAAATTATACATTGCTGTATGATAAAACAAGTTTTTATAAATTTAAGTTCTAATAAGCCTACCCATTTCTCTATGTCTGCTGACATGCCAGGCCAGTAGAAGCGCTGAGAAATGGCATCTCTTGTTTTGAGCTGTCCAGCATGTGCACCTATGTCACTAAGATGGAACTCTTTAAATAGTGTGTCAGCCTCCTCTGCACTGCACACAACTTTACATCTTTGGGACATCTTGTTCCGGATGTAAAACAGATCATCATCTGAACAAAAAAATTAATTGATCAAAGTCATCAGATCCTATTTTAAAATAGCATTAAGACCAGGCTTGTGCAAAATTCATAATTTCAGAATTGACTCCGCCTCATATGAAGGTGAATTAGAATTGGAATGACAGGAAGTGGAATTAAATTCATGGCAATTCAAAGAAATTCCACAAAGTCACACAACAGAAAGAATGTGCTGAATCTCACATGCATTCAGTGTTAGGAAGGTATTACTGAGGTACAATTCTCTGGACTCTCTAGAGCAGTGGTTCTCAACTCCAGTCCTCGCAACCCACTGCTCTGCATATTGTGTATGTCTCCCTTATTTAACACACCTGATTCAGATCCTTAGCTCGTTAACGAGCTGGATATGTTGAAAGGATACTGGCAAGTTCCACTTACTCCGCAAGCATCCGAGATTTCAGCGTTTGTAACTCCAGACAAGTTCTTACAATATACAGCGATGGCTTTCGGTCTCAGAAATGCTCCCGCTACGTTCCAGCGTCTTGTAAATATTGTCTTGGCTGATGTACCTAATTGCAATGCTTATCTCGATGATTTGGTTTTATACTCTGTGGATTGGAAGGAACATGTGTGCTTGTTGAGAACGGTGTTCGAACGTCTACGTGCAGCTAACTTAACTCTCAACTTGGCAAAGTGTGAGTTTGGTCGAGCGACTGTCACTTATCTGGGTAAAGAGGTTGGACAAGGCCAGGTACGACCAGTGGAGGCTAAGGTTACCGCTATTGCAGAATTTCCAGTCCCTACCACTCGACGAGAGTTGCGAAGATTCCTAGGTATGGCTGGTTATTACCGCAGTTTCTGTAAAAACTTCTCAACCGTTGTTACTCCCCTCACTTCGTTGCTTAGTCCGTCTAAACTTTTTAAATGGTCTGTGGAGTGTCAGAATGCTTTTGATTGTGTCAAAATGCTTTTATGTAATGCACCTGTTCTTGTTGCGCCTGATTGCACGCATACTTTCAAGCTTGAGGTCGATGCAAGCGCTGTTGGAGCCGGAGCTGTTCTTCTTCAGGAGGATACCAATGGTATAGATCATCCTGTGAGTTATTATTCCCGTAAGTTTAATAAACATTAGCTTAACTATTCTACCATTGAAAAAGAAGCACTTGCTCTCTTGCTTACTCTCCAGCACTTCAAAGTTTACCTTGGTTCCAGTAGTCTTCCTATCACAGTATTCACCGATCATAACCCTCTAGTGTTTTTATCCAGGATGTACAATCAAAACCAGCGTTTGATGCGCTGGGCTCTAGTACTCCAGAATTATAATTTGGAGATCAAGCACAAAAAGGGTGTTGATAATGTTTTGGCTGACGCTCTTTCGAGAGTGTAAAATATTGTCTGTTTTAACTTGTTTTTCACAAACAGGTTTGTTCTTAAGGGTGGGAGTGTTACGTCCCTGTGGTCTCGCGCATGTGTGTTTCTTTTGTTTCTCTTTCTCTACTGTCTATCACATTCTTAGGCTTGCGTCACCACTCGCCCGCTGTTGGCTGAGAGAGATGTCAATCATCATCTACGTCGTGACGTCATCTTTCCTCCCGCAGCCTATCGGGTTTACCACGCGAGTTTAAAAGGAAGCTGAGAGGAGCGCATGTCAGCTTGTTTCTTTCTGTCGCTCTGCTTGTCGCTTTTGTGTTTGTTATTTTCTGTTACAGACCTGTTGTTTTTTCTTTCGGCCATGACGGCGTGTTTTGAGATTACCAAGTGTAATATGTTCTGCCATGACGGCGTGTTCTGAGATTGCCAAGAGTAATGTGTTCTGCCATGATGGCGTGTTTTGAGGTTACCAAGAGAAATTCGGACAGGTAATATGTCACGTGACGTACACAAAGCAACACTTAGCAAACTCGATGTATACAAACACCAGGTAAGGAAGTGAACCCCACCCTTGGATGTTTTGTTATTAGTTAGAGCAGTTAGAGAGGGCGCTTTGCGCTGAAGAATTTTGTCTTTTCTTTTCTTTTTGTTATTAGTTAGTTAAGAGGTTTGGATTAGTTAACGGGAGTTTGTTTTGTTCTTTTCTTTTATTTGGGCGTCACAATTTATGTCCTTATTCTCTTGGGTTATTTACTTTGAACTCAATCTGTATCTATTTTGTTTATTTTTCTTTGTGTCCACAATTATTATTATTACTATTATTGTTCATCTTTTGCACCAGTACAATAAACTGTACTTTTTCTTCACTATATTTTGTTGTGTCATCTCTTGCCATTTTACTTACACCACCCTCTGATCACAACCTCAATGTTGCCCCTTTAAAGACTTTTTGTCTAAGGGTGCGTAACAAGGCTTTAAAATGTTTTAAAACGACATAAGGGCACTAATTTAGTAGATAAAGTGAGCGTTTCTTGGACTGCTCGTAAAAACGGCTTTTTTTTCAACATCGCGTCATTTTACGTCACGCCAGGGAGCCTCGGCTCAGTGCAGAGTAGGCTGGTGTTCAGTGAGGGCGGCCGTGAGTCAGAGTGTTTTCGGTAGTTTTTGTATTTTAATTTATCATCGTCATGGTAAATTATTGTGTTTGTGGAGGTTGCAAAAACTCCAGCCTGTCAGGACATCGAGTCCACGGGTTTCCATAACAAGAAAAAGGGACGGTACCGGTGCTATAGCCTATATCTTTCGTGCCTGGTGAGGTGTGTGCAGGTGAAGAGACGGGATTTCTCTTGCGCATCGGCTTCTAAAAACGCGGTCGTGTGTAGCTTTCACTTCAGATCGGAGGATTATCATCCTGGCAATATGATGGAGTTTAACATGGGATGCCGAAGCAAGAATATTGATCGTGGTTAGAGTTGTTCCGATTCTAGTATCGGAAATGCCGCCGATACCAATAAAAATGCTGGCATCGGTATCGGCGAGTACTTCTACCCATGTACCGATCCGATACCATTTTCTTAAACAATATCTAGTTATGCACGCTAGCTTTGCATAACGCTGCTAATCGGAGATCAATTCTTCTTCGCTGCTCTAAACAGTGGTTGCGTGTGGCGACACAGGAAGTTGTGCTGTTGCCAAAAGCAACCACTGTTAAGAGCAGCGAAGAAGAAAACACGCGCGCGCCCTGCAGTATGTCCGCTGTTTAGCAGTATTTCAGACTGAACCAACCAGCCAGGAAAACGGCGACATGTCTCGTATGCCATACTGCAATTTCGAGGGGTTGAACAAGTATTAGCAACTTCAACACGAGTAACTTAAAGCATTTGAAGACGCGTCACCCCGCAGAACACGATTACACAAAGGCAAGGGCAGAGAAGAATGAGCCGCGCCAGAATCAACAATCTCTGAAAGCTTAATTCAAACAAACAGAAACGTTTTCAAAAGACAGCCAACGAGCGATAAATATAACCGACAACATGTATTGAGTTTATTGTTCTGGATGACCAGCCACGGTCAAAACTGAAATGCTGTTTATTTAACGAAATTGTTGATGGACTTTAAATTATAAAGAGGTTATTTTCTTATATTATTCATATATCATTTTTTTTAGATTCCTAGATTTATTTGTTGCACTTTTTTTATGCAGTTATATTGTAAAACTAAAATACCTTTTTCAGTTTACAGTATTAGATGTGTGGTTGCATTTTAAGTTATTTTTCACTTAAGAAAGATAAATAATATATTGCTGTGAAATGTATTTTATCAGATAATAAAAATACTCTAGTTCACTGTATGTATTTGTTCATTCTTAATTAAGGGATAAGTCTGAAACACGCCATAAAATAATTCTATCAATTCATACAGTGCTAGTATGAATTGCAGCTGTATAGATACTGTACACAGGTATCGGGAAGGGAAAAAGGGTATCGGAACATCTCTAATCGTGGTATACTATACCAATGGCATCAAATAGTGTGATATTGTCAGGGTCTTGCTCTGGCAGCTTTGTCTGTGTTGTCTTTGTTTCATGTCTCTATGTTTGTGTTGTGCTTGAACATATGGTTGTGTTTGTGTTGGCCATGTGCTCCTCTGTTCCTGCCTCCTTGTTTCTCTGTACCACGCCCTCTTGTCTAGTTGAGTCCTTGTTTGTCTGAGTGTTGTCACCTGTTCCTCATGTTCTCTGCTCCCTTGTTTCAGTCCTCGTTTACGTGAGTGTGTTCACCTGTTCCTTGTCTAAATGTTCTCACCTGTTCCTCTTGTTAACTCCCTTTATGTGTGTGCTCTTTCCCTCATGTGTTGCCAGTTCGTTGAATGTTGTGCTACTGTTTAAATCTGTGCTACTTAGCTAGTTTCTTGTTACCTAAGTCTATTGTGTTTTATTTGTAGAAGTTTGTTAGTGCTTTAGTTCTGCCATTGGTCCTGTCTGTCTTGTCTCCTGAGTCTCTAGTTCCAGTCCTGCTAGCAGAGCGTCCCTGGCTGCTTGCACTCTGTGCTTTGGTGCAAGCCTGGTGCTTAGCCTGAGATCCCTGAGTGCCTTGCTGTTGTCCTTGGAGGTTCCTGTCTGGCTATTGCTAGTACTCTCAGGTCTCTTTCTGCTCTGAAAACACTACTCTCCAGCCTACAGTCTTCTTGTGCTAGCTACAGCTGCTGCTCTGCAAGTTTTGCTGCAACGGCTGTCTTTGTGTCTCATCCCTGCCTTTTGTCTGGACTGTTCACCTCTCCCACCACATCTTGTCTACTGTTTGTCAATAAACCTGTTAACACTCGTTCTGCATTTGAGTCCTCCTTCATAGACCCGTGACAGATATAGGTAGTCATGCCCTAAATAGAGGCAACTTGTAATTGAAAAACAAAATTACTAGGTTGTTTAAATATTTAAATCTTTAATTTTCTGTTTATGTTATAACCCAGGTGAAAAATATGTATTAAAAATGTACTTAAGTATGTTTTTAGTACAATAGAAATATACTCAAGTATAGTTTTTATACATTTAATAGTATAAATCTACCCTAAACATACTCACGTCTGCTGTCCTGATATACGATGGTAATAATCTGTACAATATTGTGAGCACAGTGTATATTGTTAGCGAACGTGTATATAAGCACGTCTCTCACCAAGACACCTGTCCTGTTCTCCACTGGTTCTCACACCACAACTCAATGTGTCTCTGACCGTTCTGTCTAACATTAACCCTGGCCTGCTCTCTTGGCAGCATAGCAGGCTCATAACTGTACGGCTGTGGTCCGTCATACGAGTAAGTATTTCCTCAGCGACAGAAATGTCATTGCAATCCATTGTTTTCCTGTTGTCTGAATCGACCGTTCTCCCGCCCGTTACGTCACGCCTGCCACGCCCATTTTCAGACGCGGAAGTAAAATTTTCTCACAAAAACGACTCCAGAAGCTTCTGTAGCGTATTTATGAGTATATTTTAAAGAAAATCTAGTTCCTACATTATTTTTCTATACATTGACTCGTTGGGTCCTCTAACCTGAAATATGCCCTTTAACACTCTGCTCAGAGTTTAATTTGGTCGCTTAAAATTACTTAATTTCATGATGTTGAAGTTACATTAACAAATTATGTTTGTTTAACGTAACCCAGTTATGTGGAACCAGTTGACATAAAGTTAATTAAAGCCAACATATCAGAACCTGTTGACATAAAGTTAATTAAAGCCAACATATCCTTGAATCAATCTACATAAATGAAGATGCTATATAAATGAAGATGACTTGACTTAAAGGGTACAAAAACGTACCCATTAAGCACAGCCATACTTGTTGCATTTAATGATGGACAATCTTAATTGAAATGCTTTATTCATTTAAAATAAAATTAAATATGATAGTGTGAGAAATTAATATTTTATTTTATTTTATTTTTATTTTAACTTATTGTACTGAAACCAATATCTTGTGCACTAAAAATGTCTCAATATAGATTTTGGTGAGCTTAATAGGTACGTTAACCCTAGCTCATAACGTTATTGTCTTTTAAGATCACATTATTTTGCGAAATGTCGTAATAGTGCTTCAGGGCCTGTTACTGTAACCCATTAATCTAATCTGAATGCTAACGTTACTGAAATAATTATTTGTGCATCCCTAAGAAATGCAACAGCTTCTGTAACTGTATGATAACTTTAATGTTGTAATTTTACTTAGTCTGAGCTTACTATAGATCACTATGAGTTAGGCTATAAATAATGTTTCTTAAATAATGTTTCTTAAGGTTTCAGGTCTTTCATTAAGTTCAGTATTATTCAGTATTAAAAATATCAAGGATATGTTTTCACAGAATGTTTCTTTCATTATGTAAGCTGATTTTATGTAACAATAAATCACAAAAAAATGACTTGCTTTTCTGGACCTTTGTAGAAAATGGCAGGAATAAGGCCCAGGAGAGGTAAAAAAAACCCAGAAGAGGAGGCTGAATATTATGCATCAATGTGTAAAGACAAGGCTGGATTTGTAGCAAAATATATAAATTCATTCAAAGGTAAGTAACAGACCTATGTTAAAGTCAGGGATTTCCAACCCTGCTCTAAATCTTTAGTTACAACTTTTCTCTGACTAATCAGACTAATTCTTTGTTAGGTCGGGGAGTGTTCACCACTTCTCATTTTCATAAAGGAGATTTTCTGATTTTCTATCAAGGAGATGTCATAAATAAAGAAGAATATGAAAGAAGACTCAAATTATATGACATTCACTCGAAGTGTTTTTATTTGAATTCCGTTTTAATGGAAAACAATTATGGTATGTATATGGCTTTACTTAATGTACAATGTCTTACAAATATACAGAGTTGTAAGTCAACCAGAAATACAAACTGCATGTTCTGCAAGTAATAACAACAGTAATAGTAAACTAGTGACTTGCATTTACGTATTGCGTAATTGAATCGGTTATTATACCTTTAGTTATAGTAGCATTATGTTTTTTAATGTTTCAGGGTTGATGCGGCCAAAGAAGATGGATTTTTAGGGCGTCTTGTGAATGATAGTCACATGAACCCCAACAGCAAAATGAAAATTATTACAGTGGACAAAAAGCCCCATTTGTGTTTATTTGCTATAAAGGACATTAGTCCTGGGGAAGAAATCTGTTATAACTATGGGGATTCTAAATGGCCATGGAGACACCAGGTATAGATAACACTTATTTCTTAAATGTTATTTTGCTCTAAACAATTACTCAAACATAAGCTTTAATCATGCTGAGAATTTGTGTTATTTAATAATTAAAGTATACTTTGTTGTTAATCTACGCAGGTAACTTCTGAGACTGAAGAACCTGCCTCGCTCGTCTGTGGAGATGGGAGTAAAACACCACTGATGGTAAGTGTTTATGAAAAGTGAATGCATTTTGGGTCCTATAGTTTTATTCTATACTCGTATAAACACACAGGTTTCTGTTAAAATAGTTTATCAATCATGTTGAGAATTTCATTTGTTAATACTTTGTTGTTAATCTACGTAGGTAACTTCTGAGACTGAAGAACCTGCCTCACTCGTCTGTGGAGATGGGAGTAAAACATCACATATGGTAAGTGTGAAGTGTGTGTGTAACCTATAATGGTATTAATCAGGGTAAAGGAATCCTGCTCTTGGAGAGCCACTGTCCTTCAGAGAGTTACGCCCATTTCACACCGCACATGCAAGTAATACGTAAGCAACACATCATTTTTTGGCACCTAAGAGCAATCACATAGCATGCGTAAGCAGCAGTGCAGCCATCATTTCAGAGCCAAGTCTATTTTTATTGCCCTGCTCATGCTGATTGGGGTATATGTAGTGATATACCGATGTGAAAATTGTGGCCGATACCGATAACCGATATTAATATTGCTGTTATGGCCGATACCGATATTTACCGATGCCGATACCTCTGTATAGAAAACACATAGCGAGGATTAGGGCTGCACGATATTGGTAAAAAACGACATTGCGGTATTTTATTTTTCTGCTATATATATTGCTATATAAAAAACAATTTCACCAGATGACTTGAATAGCTCTATTTGGAAAGAATGAATCATTCTAGAATGACTGGGCTGGTTTTGTCATGGAGTATCTGCATAGAAACTAATATTAATAGAATGTTAACTAATGTAGTTTTAGACTTTAATAAATGGAACCTTATTGTAAAGTGTTTCCGATTTATGTCTCTTGAGTTCAGTGTTGGACAGATCAGTTGTTTTAACCATTCATTAAAGTGAATCGGTTCAAAGGAGTCGTTAGTTCACAAATCGGACGTGTCATTAACGGACCACGGCACACGTGTGATTATCCAGGGAGTTTAGGACATCGCACAAGATTTGTCTCAACACAGAAAATATTTCATCACTAGATAAGATTTTTTTTTGTTTATTGAAAGTGTGGTTTATGTCATCTGAATGTGTGGAAAGCTTTTCAGAGATAACAAGGCAACTTTATTTTAGCACAATTCACAACCAGTGGGAGTTCAGAAAAAAAAACTTCGGTTTTCCGACCTTTTACCATCGTGTATTCTCAAAGATATTCAGTCAACTCAATTCATTAATATGCGCGAGGGAGAGAGAGAGAGAGCAAGACAGTTTGAAGACGGCGCGCGCGCGACCGGGGCTTTCACTCTCTCTGCTCGTTCTCTCAGTTAAACAAGCGCAGCAGTCAGTCATCTATCACTTCTACATCACTCATCTACATCACTCACCGGTCAAATAAGGTTTTGGCGGGACAAAAATACGCCTAAGTAAGGCTGACAGAAAACAGTGCGCAAGTTCCAGTCTTCTTGCTCTTGATGTTTAAACTGAATGACTTGTGCTTGTACATGCGCTTGTGCAAAAACAAACATCCCCGCCCCCACACTCACATACACACTTCAAATACACAGGAATGATTATCGGCCTGTTCACATTGGCCCTATTTTGACATCGGAACGATACCGATGTGTAAAAAATTGACCATATCGGCCGATATTATATCGGCGGCCGATATATCGTGCACCACTAGTTATATGTGTACGTGGCGATGACATATTTCTGCTAAAATCTCAGCCAGCGCATGTTGCGTTAATGGGGAACAATGGCGCTTTTCACTCAGGTTTTCACTTACAGTTAACAAAGTGAGTTTAATCATCCACACAGAAGTCATACATCAACAACAGTAAAGGGGAAGGGCTTCAAGCTATACATTTCATTCGACATTCACAAATATGAAAAAAAGGAAAAATTATTGCATCACACGTCAATCACTCGCTCCTATGGTGAATAAACCCTTTATGCTCCCACATCATCAATACACTGCTTACACGTGCAGTGTAAAACAGGCATTTCCCTTATTAAATTGTGTTTCATGTCCTCATATTTACTGTTGATGTCATGTTGTGGGGGTTGGGTGAATATCCAGGTCTAGGTTACTACAGTCAGATTGGGATGTGTGTTGTGTTTCATGTCCTCATATTTACTGTGTATGTCATGTTGTGGGGGTTGGGTGAAGATCCAGGTTTAGGTTACCTCAGTCAGATTGGAATATGTGTTGTGTTTTATGTCCTCATATTTACTGTGTATGTCATGTTGTGGGGGTTGGGTGAAGATCCAGGTTTAGGTTACCTCAGTCAGATTGGGATATGTGTTGTGTTTTATGTCCTCATATTTACTGTGTATGTCATGTTGTGGGGGTTGGGTGAAGATCCAGGTTTAGGTTACCTCAGTCAGATTTGGATATGTGTTGTGTTTTATGTCCTCATATTTACTGTGTATGTCATGTTGTGGGGGTTGGGTGAAGATCCAGGTTTAGGTTACCTCAGTCAGATTGGGATATGTGTTGTGTTTTATGTCCTCATATTTACTGTGTATGTCATGTTGTGGGGGTTGGGTGAAGATCCAGGTTTAGGTTACCTCAGTCAGATTGGGATATGTGTTGTGTTTTATGTCCTCATATTTACTGTGTATGTCATGTTGTGGGGGTTGGTTGAAGATCCAGGTTTAGGTTACCTCAGTCAGATTGGAATATGTGTTGTGTTTTATGTCCTCATATTTACTGTGTATGTCATGTTGTGGGGGTTGGGTGAAGATCCAGGTTTAGGTTACCTCAGTCAGATTGGGATATGTGTTGTGTTTTATGTCCTCATATTTACTGTGTATGTCATGTTGTGGGGGTTGGGTGAAGATCCAGGTTTAGGTTACCTCAGTCAGATTTGGATATGTGTTGTGTTTTATGTCCTCATATTTACTGTGTATGTCATGTTGTGGGGGTTGGGTGAAGATCCAGGTTTAGGTTACCTCAGTCAGATTGGGATATGTGTTGTGTTTTATGTCCTCATATTTACTGTGTATGTCATGTTGTGGGGGTTGGGTGAAGATCTAGGTTTAGGTTACCTCAGTCAGATTGAGATATGTGTTGTGTTTTATGTCCTCATATTTACTGTGTATGTCATGTTGTGGGGGTTGGGTGAAGATCCAGGTTTAGGTTACCTCAGTCAGATTGAGATATGTGTTGTGTTTTATGTCCTCATATTTACTGTGTATGTCTGGGGGTTGGTTGAAGATCCAGGTTTAGGTTACCTCAGTCAGATTGGGATGTGTGTTGTGTTTTATGTCTTCATATTTACTGTGTATGTCATGTTGTGGGGGTTGGGTGAAGATCCAGGTCTAGGTTACTACAGTCAGATTGAGATATGTGTTGTGTTTTATGTCCTCATATTTACTGTGTATGTCATGTTGTGGGGGTTGGGTGAAGATTCAGGTTTAGGTTACCTCAGTCAGATTGGGATATGTGTTGTGTTTTATGTCCTCATATTTACTGTTGGCAAGGCAAGGTATCGCAGGCAAGGCCTCTCGCTCTCCCTCTCTCTCTCCGCGCTACACGGTTTGGCGCTGACGCACATACAGTAGGCTATGTTCTGTCTCGCATGCAGCTCTAGATTCTAGGAGATTTGAACTTATTTACGGGTCGTGTTGCTGTTTTATCAGTCAGATCAGCGTAGCACTCAATAATCGGGACAAGAGAGGTCCCTAACGGGACAAATAAATTAGGCCCAAAAATCGGGATATAATCCTCATATTTACTGTGTATGTCATGTTGTGGGGGTTGGGTGAAGATCCAGGTTTAGGTTACCTCAGTCAGATTGGGATGTGTGTTTTGTTTTATGTCCTCATATTTACTGTGTATGTCATCTCATATTTACTGTGTATGTCATGTTGTGGGGGTTGGGTGAAGATCTAGGTTTAGGTTACCTCAGTCAGATTGGGATATTTGTGAATATCCAGGTTTCTCTGAGTACAGCTAGACTGGGCCATTAATATTTACTAATAATTTTTCTTACTGATAAAACATACATTGGTTATGATTAGTGCTGGGCAAGTTAACGCATTATTATCGCGTTAACGCATTTATTAATTAATGCCGACAATTTTTTTATCGCGCGTTAATGCAGTTTTTTTTTTTATTATTATTTTGAAAGTCCGTTGCTCACTGGGTCTGAATACACATAGGCCTACAGTCAAACCATGATCACAGGAGGGGTGGGATGTTGGTCAGCCAGCAAATAACCCACCCAAACCAGCAGTGGAGAGGCTTTGGCAGGTTCTCTCAGGTGAACAGAAAGGGAGACAGCGCTTCGCGAGTGAATGACAGGCGCTCTATGGATAGTAACCATGGCAACGGCTTCTGTGCAATACGCAGCTGTAGCCTTTTTAACTTAAATTAAAATTATACATAACTTTACCTGATAGGCCTGCGTTTAGTTTAGCGGGGAAGCTCTGCCATGTGTGAATTCCCTCCTGTTGATGTCCTGATAACTATTTAGATTCTGGAAACTCACAAACAGCGAGCCGAGGATCAGTCTCTCTTCCAATGATTTGTGCTGCGCGTCGTGTACAAAAAGTTAGACAATTCAACTTCGGCAACGCGCGAGCATGACCGCAACAGTTTCACAGGAACGCACCCGCTTGTCGCTGGACCTGTGCTCGACCACTTCACCTCACTCTAGGCTAATTTATACTTCTGCATCGGACCTACGCCGGAGCCTCTACGCTATAGACTACGCGTTGGTTTTCATTTATAGATCTGCGTCGTTGTCCGCGTTGACGCGCAATTACACATGCAGAGGGAGAGTGTGAAACCCGGGGAGCGGTTCTAGCAATCACAGCGCTTGCGGTGCGCGTAGAATTGACGTTACATTTTTGGAGAGATGCACGTCAGGCGCGCTACACAGCTACGGCGTGAGTTCGACGCAGAAGTATAAATTGGGCTTTACCTAAGTTTAATGTAATCTTACGTGGGAAACCATGGCATGCCATGACCAAACCTAAGCTGCTATCAGAGAAGTAACGTTGGTCGACTTATATCTGTAGTAGTGATCATGACCCTTTGACTACATAGACTGTTTCTGCTGCTCCCTGATACAAGATACCTGTTCAGAAAAAAAAGAAAAAGAAAACTGGACTCTTTTAACAAGCTAGATAAAAGGTAATGCCCTGGCAGTGGCAAATAGCTTTGTTTAAATATTTAATTTGATTACATTAATGTTTAAGTTGAGATTTACAAGAAATATTTTATTGATACTGTGTAAAGGGAATACTGCTGGTATAAAAGCACCTTATTTGTTTAAAGTTTTTGCAAACCACATGTTATTGCACTTTTGTAGCAGTACATTTAAATCAAAAGTGCGCAATACACCACTTTAGAATTCATTATTCAATTTCGCGCGTAACAATGCGATTAATCGCGATAAAATCATGCGATTAATCGCGATGAAATTTTTTTATCGTTGCCCAGCACTAGTTATGATATTTAATTGATTTAAACCCAAACCTTTTAGTTAAACTTCTAACATCTATTTGAAGTTTACATTAATTTTAATTTAATATTTTAATAGACTTTATTTTAAGAATTGTTTTTTTTTTTCAACAGATTTGCAAACATGACATCAATTTTTCAGCTGTGTTAAGCTTGGATAAATGTGCCATCTGTAATGGGCCCTATTCTGCATTTAAGTGGATTGGTGTAAAGTGTAAGAGTAAGTACTATGTTTTGACTAGTAAAATATACTGTAATGTGTACGGTAATGTGTTACTAGTATCTATTTATTTATTAACTTCCCAACCCTTTTGGTAGATACTATCTAATTTATAGCAAATCTCAAGAACCAAACTTATATTTATTATTCTATCTAGTTTGCTCATGTTTCTGGCATAAATCTTGCTACAACAAGAATGTGACGCCTTACCCTGACTCATTTATATCAGTAAGTGAATTTTATCAAATAATCTTTAAAAGAATAGTTCACTAATATATATATATATTTTTTTAAAGGTTGTAAATATCTATATTTTTAATTAATAAATATTTGTTTTTTATTATAGAATTCTGAAGAAGCATTATCTAGTGAGGACTCAGATAAGGACTACGTTCCCAGTGGTTTTTCAGAGGATTCGGAATCAGACATGGTGTCTTCAGAACTGGAGTGTCCTAAACCACTCTCCAACTTTGAAAATAGGGCTGAGGATACCATAGAATGTGGGGAAGGTCCATCAGTACCGTCCTCTGAAATATCCACTTCAGGACATAAGAATTACTGTTATATTTGTGGAAAGCCCCAATCGAAATTCACAAGACCAGGGTTCTAAATTAACTTTTTTGATCACCAGCCAATGTGGCTGGTAACTTTCTAAAGTTACCAGCCAATCAGAATTTCCACTAGCCAAATTTTTTTCCGGTGAAAATAAGAGAAATTATGAGTGCCACTGAATGCATTTGATCATTTTATTAACATTGTTGGCATGAAAAACACATATAAAGTACAATACAACACAGAAAGTGCAAACATTTCATTTCAAGTTTGGTATCTATCTATCTATCTATCTATCTATCTATCTATCTATCTATTTGGGATGTGCACGAATATTCAAATTTTCGATCTGTAATTCAAAAAATAAAATACTATTCAAATTTTTTTCTTCTTTTTTTTTCAGTTATAATTAAATGCACTGAGTGGAGCGTGTTTAACAAGTGGATTATATTTGATCACATAATGTCGTTGTCTGCCTCACGAAGTTTGGAATTACTTAGTTTAATTAATAATTGATTAAAAGTAATTCCATTTTGTAATAGGCTATAATTTTCATCTGAGTTATCATAATATCACCACCACAATATATAGGCCTATAAGAAATCACATGAAATACAAAGAAACACCAGTCGACTGAGGAAGCAGCTGTCCATCACTGCATTAACGACTGCAGGACAGCAGCTGTACCCCAAGGGAATCATGATCCGAGATGATATCTTCTGGTAGCAAAATGATTTTGAGACATATGCTTCCTTTAAATTTAGTTGAGGGATACAGGTTTAAGAACAGAAAACGCAAAGTGCTGTTACTTCACTTTGCACACACACACGTGTCTCTGCAACGTCTGTGTCAGCGCAGCGCGTTTTCTCACTCGAGCATGTGGATATTATTGTTTTTCTCAACATGAACGTGAAACAATATAATCATGCTTACTCGAGTATGTACGTTCTGTACGATAACTGCGCAGTCTGCTTTTTTTAGCGTTTTTTTCCCCGTTCGCGCTGCTTGAGCTTAAATGCTTTTGCTGTTTATATTTTTTGTTTACACATATTGTTTAATGTTTTCAACTAAAAGAAAACCTTAAGATATATAGTAAGCTTGTTGTGTATATTGCCTAATGTATAAGCTTGTTCAGAAATAATGACAAAAACCTTAAACTTAAAAAAATAACGTATCTCTCGTTAAACGACATTTAAATTTAAACCCAGAAGTCTGTCCCAACCACCTCCGCATTTAGTTTAATCTTAACTTTTTACTTTACTTTACTAGCTCCCTCCTCTTTCAGTCTATGCTCCCTGCTCTGGCTCCATTCGTTCTTCATCTTCCTTGTGTTTTCTGGTGGACGGACGCTCCGTTCGTTTCCATGATCATTTCTCGCGCTGGTTTCACTGCTAACTGCGCGCAGCCAATGGGCGTATGAAACGTCATCACGTAGCATTACGGCACAGTGTTCATGGGAAATGTAGGAAGTACGGCCAGGGGGATAAATGACCGAGAACAGAGCCTTATGCATCACCGGCCAAACTGGCTAGTAAGTTCCCTTTCAAGGGAACTTCGAGCTGCGTTTGAGACGCGGTGGGAACGCTCTGCGTGATTGCGTCATGAAGCACGTGTAAAATCAGTCCAATGGAAGCCCGATACGTCATAGGTGACGTCATAGACCAGGAAACTATAAAGCACCCTTGAAAACAGACCGCGACAGCTTCTGTTGTCTTCAGTAAGCGCTCTCTGTTACTCTGTCCTTGTCTATTTATTGTTGTCTGTCCGATCATTCATATATATATATCATTATGGCGAGCAAGCAAGATTACAAACGTTGTGTTGTCCCTTGCCCTCGTTTCATTACGGGTGGGGACACACATCAGATGTGTGTTGCTTGTTTGGGAGTGGAGCATGCTCAGTCGGTCCTCGAGGGGGCTGACTGCGAGCATTGCATGAGTTTGTCCATGAAAACTCTCCGCTCTCGCCGGGCATTCTTTGAGGAGGATGGTTCGGTTTGTGTTCCCCGAGGTGCGGGTCCCGCGGCTGCCGAGGCACTGCGGCGGCGTTCATCTTGGGGTTCACATATGGATTTAGTAGCGGGGTTTGAGACGGGCCCCGCCCTTTCTCAGCCCTTACCTGCTGGATCCGGTGTCCCAGCCCAGGAAGGAGCCCGCTCTGCGGTTTCTCCTCCCCAGGTTGAGACACCACTGTTGCGGCTATCCAGTTCTGAGGAACTGGATGTCGTTGATATGGGGGAATTTGAGTTTTCGCCAGCTCATACCCCTGCTGATGAGGAGCTTATGGAGGTTTTATCTCGTGCTGTTACTAAATTAAATATTGAGTGGCCAGCTGATGATATTGATGTTGAATCAAGAAAGAGTCTTCTAGATGAACGTTATTTACCATCTAGATCACGACCTCCTCGTCGGGAACTCCCGTTTTTTCCTGATCTTCACACTGAGGTGTCCAGATCGTGGAATAAACCGGCGTCTTTCAGAGTTCATAATCCTCAAACTAGTAATTATAGTAAAGTTAGAGGTATGGATAATTATGGTTATTTGACGATGCCTCGTGCGGAAGAGACGCTTGCGAGCTATCTCTCCCCCGAGTCAGCGTCATCACTGAAAGCCCCGACGTTACCCACCAGACCATTAAAAAATACATCAATGCTGGTGGGTAAAGCGTATTCGGCAGCAGGTCAGGCTGCAGCATGTTTACATACGATGTCGATTTTACAAGCTTATCAGGCTGACCTGCTGAGGGACATGGATGATTGTGAGGAAGTTAGTGCTGAGACTGTTCGTGAATTACGTCGCACAACCGATCTATCTCTCCGGGCCACCAAGGAGACGGCTAAATCAGTTGGCCGTTCTATGGCAGCCCTGGTGGCCACGGAGCGTCATTTATGGTTGAATCTTTCTGAAATCAAGGATAAAGATAGATCTGTTCTTCTGGACGCACCGCTTTCTCCTACAAGTCTGTTCGGCGATGCTATAAATTGTGTTGTCGATAGGTTTCAAGAAAATAAAAAACAAGCGGCTGCGTTTCAGAGGTTTCTTCCTCGCCGGTCCAGTGTCCCCGAGGCTGCGCGTAATATAAAGATAGAGCAGCCTCGTCCGTCTACGAGCTCCGCACACAGATTCCAGCAGAAACAGAGCGTCGCTGCTCGGGCTCCTCCACAATCTGGGGTTCCCGAGTGGCGTTCGCAGTCCAGGCCTGGTGGGGGTAGACAGGATCTGAGGACTGTCATCTCCAAGAGAGCCTGGACTAAGAAGAAGTCCTGACGCCGAGTGTGCCAGGCTTCTGAGGGTGGTCCCCTCCAAGGAGGAACGATTCCGAGGAACCGTTTCTCTTTGGCCCAGCGTTGCCACGTCGGTTGTTCCCTGCCGGTTCGCCGTTTCAGGGCACCGAGGTGTCAGCGTCCCCGTACAATCCTCTGAGGAGGGTTGTAGAACGGTCAGTTCGGTTGTTCCCTGCCGGTTCGCCGCTTCAGGGCGCCGAAATGATTGTTCAATCAAATCCAGAGGCCAGTCTCGAGGGACTGGTTCCCTTATCAGAATTTCTGGCAGCGTGGAAACTTCTGCCAAATATTTCTTTATGGGTCCTGCACATAATAGAAAAGGGTTACAGAATTCAGTTCGGTTCTCGTCCGCCCAGATTTCAAGGGGTCCTTCCCACAGTGGTGGACCCGCAGCAGGCTCTGGTTATGGAGCAGGAAGTTCTGACACTTCTTCAAAAAGGAGAGATAGAGAGGGTGCCTCCTCCCAGCAGAGAGTCAGGGTTTTACAGCCGTTACTTCATTGTTCCGAAAAAGGATGGAGGGTTGCGTCCTATTCTGGATCTGCGCCAGTTAAACAGCAGAGTTCAGAAACTCAAGTTCAGGATGCTCACACTCAAGCAAATTGTTTCACAGATTCAGTCCGAGGACTGGTTTGTCACAATAGACCTGAAAGACGCTTATTTCCATGTATCTATCCATCCTCATCACAGGAAGTTCCTGAGGTTCGCTTTCGGGGGCGAAGCTTACCAGTATCGGGTTCTGCCGTTTGGCCTAGGTTTATCACCCCGCACCTTTACAAAATGCGTGGATGCAGCTCTGGCTCCCTTGAGACTCCAGGGCATTCGCGTATTAAATTATATCGACGATTGGTTGATTTTAGCTCAGTCAGAGCAGTTGGCGGTTCGGCATCGAGATGTCGTTCTGTCTCACATAAAGGAGTTGGGGTTGCGGCTCAACACCAAGAAGAGTGTTCTCCTCCCTACGCAGAGGACCACTTTTTTAGGTGTAATTTGGGATTCGACCACAATGCAGGCATGTCTATCTCCTGCTCGGATCACTGCGATTCTCACAGCCGTAAAAAATGTAAAACTAGGCCAGTCACTCACTGTGAAACAGTTTCAGACTGTTGGGGCTCATGGCAGCAGCGTCCAACGTGATTACTTTTGGCCTGCTGTACATGAGACCCCTGCAGTGGTGGCTCAGAACCAAGGGGTTTTCTCCGAGGGGAAATCCGTTCCGCAAGATCAAGGTCACGCGGCTATGCCTTCGTGCTTTGGTCATGTGGAAGAAACCTTGGTTCCTCGCCCAGGGCCCAGTGCTGGGAGCTTCTTGTCGACGCGTCACGCTTTCGACGGATGCTTCCCTCACGGCGCAAGGTCTTTGGCAGGACCATCATCTGTCATGGCACATAAATCGTTTGGAGATGATGGCGGTATTTCGAGCTCTCAAATATTTCCTGCCAGACCTGAGAGGCCATCATGTGTTGGTTCGTACGGACAACACGTCAGTGGTTTCATATATCAACCATCAGGGGGGTCTGAGGTCACGTCACCTTTGCAAGCAGGCCCATCAGATCCTCCTATGGGCCCAGGGGAAGTTGCTATCTCTCAGAGCAGTTTACATTCCGGGGCGTCAGAATGTGGGAGCAGATATACTGTCAAGGCAGGGGCTGAGGCCCGGGGAGTGGAGACTTCACCCCGAGGTGGTGGAGCTCCTGTGGGAGAAATTTGGTCGTGCTCAGATAGACCTTTTCGCATCCTCAGATACAACCCATTGTCCCATGTGGTTCTCTCTCACGCACCCAGCTCCTCTCGGACTGGATGCGATGGTGCAGGTGTGGCCGAGGCTGCACCTGTATGCATTTCCCCCGATATCATTGCTCCCGGGGGTTCTGGAGAGGGTTCGCCGGGAAGGGGCCCGTCTGCTACTAATAGCCCCTTACTGGCCGACTCGAGTTTGGTTCTCGGACTTGGTGTCTCTTCTGAACGGCTCTCCCATGGAGATTCCAATCAGGAGGGACCTGCTGTCCCAGGTAGAGGGCACGATTTTTCACCCTCGGCCGGAGTTGTGGAAACTGTGGGCCTGGCCTCTGAGGGGGCCAGGCTCATAGAATCCGGTCTCTCGACTGAGGTCGTTGAGACCATTCTCCATTCCAGAGCCCCTTCCACGAGAAGACTTTATGCGCTGAAATGGAAATTATTCTCCACCTGGTGTGGTGAGCGTCAGTTAGATCCTGTTAACTGCCCTGTTGGTTCAGTTCTCGATTTTCTGCAAGACCGTTTCTCTGCTGGATTATCTCCTTCCACCTTAAAAGTGTATGTGGCGGCTATATCGGCCTATCATACCCCTCTGGGGGGTACTTCTATTGGGAGAGATCCTCTGATTATTCGTTTTCTCCGTGGTACATTGAGGTTGAGACCTGCACTGCACTCTAGAGCACCGGCTTGGGATTTAGCCATTGTACTTGAAGGTCTGGCTCTGGCTCCCTTCGAGCCTATTGAAGAGGTTTCAGAAAAATTCCTCACTTTGAAAGCTTTGTTTCTCCTTGCTATTTCTTCTATCAAGAGAATTGGAGATTTGCATGCCCTGTCGGTTGCTCCTTCATGCCTGGAATTTGCACCTGGTATGGTGAAAGCATTTCTATACCCTAAACCGGGCTATATACCTAAGGTCCCAGTGAATGTTGGGGGTCCAATAGTGTTGCAGGCCTTTTATCCTCCACCTTTTAATACCCCAGATCAGGAACAATTGAACCTGTTATGTCCAGTTCGGGCATTGGATGCCTACGTTCACAGAGCTGCCCTGTGGCGTAAGTCAGAGCAATTATTTGTATGTTTTGGGTCACCCAGAAGAGGGTGCCCTGCATCGAAACAGGTTATGAGCAAATGGATAGTCGAGGCTATTTCATTGGCTTATGAAGCGGCCGGTCAGCCTTCACCTATGGCTGTACGGGCCCATTCTACTAGGAGTATGGCGGCCTCTACGGCCTTAGTTTCGGGTGTTTCCCTTCTTGACATTTGTAATGCGGCAGGCTGGTCCTCCCCGCATACATTTGTCAGGTTTTATGACCTTGACCTCTCCACTCCTGGGGCGAGGTTGCTTGCTTCTTAGTGTGCGCCAAGGACTTCACACAGAACGGGCATTTGTCACTATGGCGTAGTGGGTATGGGGTTCCCACCGCGTCTCAAACGCAGCTCGAAGTTCCCTTGAAAGGGAACGTCTCAGGTTACGTATGTAACCCTGGTTCCCTGAGAGGGAACGAGACGCTGCGTTTGCCTGCCATACTTCCTGCATACCCTGATCGACTTACTTCAGACTTTTCAGAAGCTGTCGCGGTCTGTTTTCAAGGGTGCTTTATAGTTTCCTGGTCTATGACGTCACCTATGACGTATCGGGCTTCCATTGGACTGAT
Organism: Rhinichthys klamathensis goyatoka; assembly: GCF_029890125.1. Classification (NCBI taxonomy): domain Eukaryota; kingdom Metazoa; phylum Chordata; class Actinopteri; order Cypriniformes; family Leuciscidae; genus Rhinichthys; species Rhinichthys klamathensis. The sequence goes on along the minus strand of NW_026606564.1, from coordinate 12,969,959 downwards.
TTTACACGTGCTTCATGACGCAATCACGCAGAGCGTTCCCACCGCGTCTCAAACGCAGCTCGAAGTTCCCTTGAAAGGGAACCAGGGTTACATACGTAACCTGAGACGTTTTTATTAACACCCGCCAAAATGAATTTTAACCCGCATTTGGCGGGTTGGCGGGTGTTAATTTAGAACCCTGCACAAGACACTTAAAAATTCATGAAAACACAAATGTGGATGTTGCTAGGGCTCTGGCCTTGCCGAAGCATTCCAAGGAACGTAAAAACCTGCTGGACAAACTACGAAATAAAGGAAATTATGATCATAATGCAAGTGTTTTAGCCAGTGGATCTGGGCAATTAAAACTCAAACGTAAACCGAAGAACAATTACAATCCAAATGATTATGTGAATTGCATGTATTGCCATGCAATGTTCCTACGCAGAGATCTGTGGAGACATGTACGGAACTGTCCTTCTAAGTCAGTGGATCAGGAACAACCAGGAAGAAATAAGGTACTGGCTTTAGCGACAATGTCTGATTCAGTTCTGTGTCAGAAAACTTCACAGAGTGTTTGGAAACTCCTAACACCAATGAAAGATGATGACATCTCTGCTGCTGTGCGGAGTGATTTCACTATCCTACAGCTGGCACAATCATTTTTAAATAAACATGGCCAAGATCCGTCTAAATATGATTACATCCGACAGAAGCTAAGAGAGGTTGGAAGGCTTTTGTTGATCCTGAGAAAGCAATTTTCATTGCATACGATTGAGGATGCTGTTAAGCCTGAACATTTTGGGATTGTTACACAGGCTGTCAAAAGAGTATCTGGGTATGATGCAGCAAAACACACTTACCACACTCCAAGCCTTGCGCTTAAGCTGGGTCACTCTTTGAACAAGTTATGTGATATCATACACTGTAGAGCGTTAATGGCTGAAGATGATGCAAGGATTAAGTCAACCCAGAATTTCAAAAAGTTGTATAATTCTAAGTGGTCGGAACGTGTGTCTCATGGAGCTTTAAAGGGACACTATGCAGCTTTTTTAGCTTAACTGAACAGCTTCAGAGTTATTGAAATGGTTATATAACTTCTTTCGGGTTGAATGGTGGGCGTCTCGACCCCCCCTGGTGCCTGTGAGCGAAAAAAACTCACTTGCAACTTCGGTGCGGCGGGCCGCGTCAGGAAGTATCGCGTGATATCAGCTCTCGCGATGTAACATATTCCTTTACGGCAACTGCACACATACACACAGGAACAAGGTATAGATGGATGGAGTTTGTCACACTATCGTCATGGCTGAGCCGGCATATAAGATGCAGAAAGCTAGGAAAGCATTGTCGGAGGAACAGAGAAAGAGGAAACGGCAGACTGACCGAGCGAGGAGTCGGACACGAACATAGGCATAATTTGCGGGTGTGTTATGTCCCCATTGAAACTTCTCGCGGCACGGATGTAACGTTACCATTACAAACAAATAAAACATCTCCAGGTAACTCTAGTAGAGCATTCATTTCGTTCGTTTGTTAAATAAGAGGCGATCTGAAATGTGTTATTTTTTAAATCAAGTGACCAAAGTGCTCGTTGCCTCTGCGATCAGTGGTGCAGATAAGTTACAGTGTTCTGTTGTGACGCGCGCCTGAATCCGTTGCGGGGACTGAGAGACTCTCTATATTTTGTTATGGTGAAATCACAAAACCTAATGCACAAAAAACATGTCCCTGCTTGAAATACAACCACTAATAAACAATCGGTTTTGATGAGGAAAATAAACTATACTACTAGTACCGACTAGAACCCAGAACCTCTGACACACTTGGCAAAAGTTCTGCCTCTGGACCATTAAAATTGTCGGATCTATGTATTTAATCACGTGAAAATTCTCACCACTAACAACATATATTATATCTCATTAAACGACAAATTAAACACAATGTACTATTGTATACTATGTAACAGGCCATGTCACGCTCTGAGTGAGTGGTCTTTACGACAGTAACGTTAAATTCAAGCACTCCACAGTAACTCTAAGGGTCGCTGTTTGACAAAAAACGGGATTTCTGCATAATGCCCCTTTAACCACTTTACATGAAGGACATTTTAATAAACCATCCACCCTCCCGTTTACTGAAGATGTTCAGCGTCTTCATCAACATCTTGAAATGGTCGCTGATTTAGCTTCTGACAACTTGAAGTAGACTGCATCCACAAAAGTCTATGGAGAACTGTGCAGATCGACTCTTGCCAAAATTATTCTCTTCAATCGAAGGCGTGGAGGAGAAGTTGCAAGGATGCACTTAAAAAGTTTCTTAGAGAGGGACACAGCTCCTCTTCACAAAGATGTTGCTGTTGGCCTTACAGCGTTTGAGCAGAAACTTTGTGCACACTTTAGTCGAGTAGAGATTAGGGGTAAAAAGGAGCGTAAAGTGGCAGTATTGCTATCGCCAGACATGGTCGATGCTTTAACACTTCTCATAAGCAAAAGACAAGAGTGTGGAGTTCCACAAGACAATACATTTCTTTTTGCAAGACCCAGCTGTTTGACTTCGTATAGAGGACAAGACTGTCTCAGGATTTACGCAGATGAGTGTGGTGCTCAGAACCCTGAGCTCCTCCGGTCAACTCAGTTGCGAAAACATGTTGCAACTTTATCACAGGTCCTGAACTTAAAAAACCGTGAGTTGGATCAAGTTGCAGACTTCTTGGGCCATGATATACGTGTCCACAGAGAATATTACAGGCTTCCAGAGGCTACAACCCAGCTGGCCAAAATTTCTAAACTTCTACTTGCCATGGAGAAAGGTTCTCTTAGAAGTCTTCAAGGCAAAACACTAGAAGAAATTGACATTGAAGGTAAGTCTATTAAAGTAAAAAACAAATTGTTTAGTGTATGGTTTATAGTACATTTTATTGTAAAGTTTATCAAGTGAATTGGCTAAGGTACATACAGGCAATATATCTTTACCAAAGTAATAGTTTTCCGAATGGTCATTATGTGATTATTTTATTTGCTCCTGACATTTGCTATACTTAACTTAACACTCAAATTGTTTGTTTTTTTGTTAGAAAACCTAGACTTAACCGATTCAAATCCAAGTGATGACAGTGATGCTGAGGAGACAGATCAACTAACACAAAGTGAAATTGGTAAAAGTGCATAAACATACAAATGGCAAATCATTAAAGTCAAGTTTACCATATGATACACCACTATGTACACCGATCAGGCATAACAATATGACCACTGACAGGTGAAGTGAATAACACTGATTATCTCTTCTCCATGGCGCCTATTAGTGGGTGGGATATATTCGTCAGGAAGTGAAGATTTTGTCCAGAAAGTTGATGTTAGAATTGTGAAAAATTAGTAAGTGTAAAGAGCGAGTTTGACAAGAGCCAAATTGTGATGGTTAGATGACTGGGTGAGACCATCTCTAAAGCTGCAGCTCTTGTGGATGTTCCCAGTGTGCAGTGGTTAGTATCTTTCAAAAGTGGTCCAAGGAAGGAACAGTTGTGAATCAGCAACAGGGTCATAGGCAGCCAAGGCTCATTGATGCATGTGGGGAGTGAATGCTGACCTGTGTGGTCCAATCCAACAGATGAGTTACTGAAGCTCAAACTGCTAAAGAAATTCATGCTGGTTCTGATTGAAAGGTGTCAGAATACACAGTGTATCACAATTTATTGCGTACGGGGCTGCAAAAGTTGGACCAACATAATATTAGAAGGAGGGTCATAATGTTCTATTATGATCGGTGTATATTAGCCTGGCTAACGTCAGACCCAAATGTTAATTTTCTCGTATTTGAGGTGTGGTTTACGAATGCCCAGAGCCGTTTATTGGGTGCTAAGAATGTCTATCAAATGCGCCTGTACCTAGCTCATAGCCAATCGTTTCAATTATACCAGATGACGTATGTAGAGCGACAGAAATTAGACGATGGGTCAGAGATTTATGTGTACACGATGGCGTGTATCTAACGGCCGTTTCACACCGCATGCGTGAGCGACTCGTATTTTTTTCGGCGTGCATGTTAATCAATGAGTGCATTCACACCAGGAGCAGGAGCACTGCGTGAGCGTCGAGCAGGAGCAGCAGTGAAGCGGGGGTTTCGGCGTCGAATCTGTTTTTGCTGCACTGCTCACGTTAAATTAAGGTTTTGATGGACAAAAATAAATATGATTTCACACAAAAAGTGCCCAAAATGCACAGAATAAGCATGTCTAGTGAGTTTTAACAAGAACTTGAGTAGGCAAATAAAAGAAAATAAAGACTCAAAAATATTTATAGAAGATTTAGGCTACCCGGTAAAAACTTGTTTTTAATTATTCAGTTTGGGTGAAAGTTGTGTATTATATAAAAAAAAAAAAAAAGTAAACTAGACAGAAAATATTATATATAAACGTTCTTGTAGTTTATGTAACACAGACAGCTACATAGGCTAGCACAACCCAAATCAAACCCGAGTGTGTGGTTTATTTGTGTTTTGTGTTTTATCCGCGGAGTTGCAGTCTTGTAAACATCGAAAGTATGACTGAAACTAATAGATTGGAGCCATTTTCTGGGTTGTTTTGTTGTTTAACATTTATATGAGAATGTTGTACACCTCCCCATTACAAACTTTCAAGACTATCAATGTTATAAATTACCAACTTCTAAAAACAAATGTATAGTTGTCTTTGTATAGAATTGCTCGCTTATGTAGCTTTGGAGCTGCTGCTGTGACACTGTACGTAAACGCTTCCAGTGTGAATACTGACGCGCTGCTCAAGTGCCGCTCACGCTTGCGGTGTGAAACCTATGTGTGAAACGACCAGGCTGCATCGAAAGGTAACTTCGCGTCTGCTGCCATGTTGGATCCATAGGTATAAACAAACTGCTTTGGTGTGTCGCATAGACGTCGTCATCGTCTTGCTGCTCCCTCCCCGTTCTGTGATTGGTTCCCTCGCTGAGGCGGAAATCTGGTCCATGGAATCCAGACTGCCTAGCAGCGTGAATAAAATCGCGCTGCAGCATGGGGAAACCCAGGCTAGGTGTATATACATATAGTATTAACATCCCAAGGTGGGAAAGCAATTAGACATTAATCTTACAAGAATGGTAAAATCTTCCCTAATAAAAAACCAGCAGGCCAAAACAGCCACTCAACACTTTAGTCAAGACTAGCAATCATTCAAACAAGGCTAGACCAAAGATAATTATTAGACTGGTTAAAAGAATAGGGAGATGAGATCTAGTCATCATGGTGTTTTCTCTACTTTATGCTTGTATATAAATAAACATGTGACACCATAACCTTAATAGTAAACTATATTATTCATACCACAGCACTAAAGCGAGTAAGGCGACCTGTTGAGGATCTTCCAGGCACCTCAGATGGTATGGGCATTTATCTCATTTAACTAGCATGTTTAGCAAGGTTTGATTCAGTTCATGTAGACCAAGCAGTGCCTACTGTATGTTACAGTATTTTATTATTCCTTTCATAGATGATGACGCTGCCTTAGAAAGCCCATCTGCAGGTAAGACAAGACGGAAGTTTTTAACTACTAATCAATTTTATGGATATATAAATGTTAGTTGAAGCTAAAAATCAGTGGCATATAATCTAGATTTTGGTCTGGATCACTTTTTGCATTTGGTTGATTGATTTAAATTAGATGTACATTTGTTTCTGTTTTGTTTTTAAGCAGTTTACCGAAAAAGTAAAAAGAAGGAAAAGTGCAGCAATAGAGAAGAGCATGAACAAGCCGGTAAAAAACACAAACAAAAATGCACAATGAACACTATTAGACAATCGTGAAGATCAAATTTAAATTCCTTTACAAAAATTGTAAAATCTACCTACATACCTGCTTCCCTACAACAGGCCAAAACAGCCACTCAACACTTTAGTCAAGACTACAGGGATGCAAACAGCGCGCTTTTCGGCGCTTTTTATCCCGCTTTTTTCACGTCAGTTTAGGTGACTTATGTGAATCGTGCAGATCCGAAGAGTTTTTTTAAGGGAGGGGGAGGGGGGGTGTATGCTCGCAAGCATGAACCACTAGTGTTTCTGCTTGCTGCGTATCTTTTACTGGGGTTTCCAACACGTCGCTTGCGAGCTTCCAGTATTTTGTGCCCTGATTGGAGGTAGCTCGTCAAGGGGCCGTTCACATATCGTGTCTTTTGCGCGCTCAAGTGCAGTATTTCAAATGTAGGTGCGCGGCAAGATGGCTCATAATTGAAGCGACGCGTTCATTTTTCCCAGGCGCAGCGAGATGAAAACACCTCAACTTTTCAGAATACCGCGATTATATATCTAAGTATTATATTGTTAAATATATAACTATATATTAGGCTACTATAAAATCCTGAAAATATTTTAGTGTAGGCCTACCTTACCTATCATGCAGAAATTCTTGGCTCTCCTTCTCGAGACAAAACAGGTTTTTTGGTTGGCATCTTTGGGATATTCGCCCTCAATAAGATATTTTTTCAATTCAAAATACTTGTCAAAATCCATATTGTTGTAAAGATTGCATCGAAACTTATGCCTATAATAAAAATGAATGCGCACAAACTTCTCGTTGGATGTTTGGACCACATGTGACCTGCCTGCACGAATGGCAAACCGTTATATTAGAACCTTCGAAAAAAAAGTGAATATACAAATACACAGCCCTTTTTTTTTAAAACGCATTTATTTATTCCATATTTTGACTACATGGAATTTAAATTATTATGTGACAAGCAAATAAACATTTGTATTATGAATAACAATAATGTATATACTACAACTGTTTATTTGTTATTTGTTAACACTGTTTATCAGTTAAAAACACTGATAAACAGTGTTAACAAATAACAAATAAACATTTGCAATAAATAAATGCATTTAAAAAAAATTACTTTGTATTTGTATGTTTGTTCACTTTTTTCCCGAAGGTTCTAACATACCGGTTTGCCATTCGTGCACGCAGATCACATGTGGTCCAACATCCAAAGAGAACTTTGTGGCATCCTGAGAAGGAGAGCCAAGAATTTCTGCATAAAATCAATGTTTCTATTATCTTTGTTGATACAGATCCAGTGTGATGTCTGTGCCCGTTGGTTCCACATGAAATGTGTTGGGGAGCCCGACCCCAAGAAATCCTACTGCTGTTCAGCATGCATTTAAAATATATTTGTTTTTTTTGTTTTGTTTTTTGCTTAGTTCGTCAAATTTGTAAATAGTTAATGTTTGAAATCAATGTTTCTAATGTTTTAAAATATTTTAATTATTAAAACATTTCATTATAAAATATTGCAATGGTTTTATTTAAAACACTTCCTGTCCAAAAGAAAAAATAAGTTGCAAAAAAATAAATAAGTTGCAAAAAAATAACATCACATTCATTATAAGTGAAATAGAGGAGGGTAACAGAATTCGGTGACCATTAAAATAGCCTTATCATATTTGGTGACCCTACTGTATGTCTGCTTCTGTTCATGTCAGCCCAAAATGATTTCTACTGTAAGAAGCTGAAGAGTTCACACATCATCAGAGTGAATTTGGAGTGTGTCACATTCATTATAAGAGAAATAGAGGAGGGTAACAGAATTCGGTGACCATTAAAATAGCCTTATCATATTTGGTGACCCTACTGTATGTCTGCGACATACAATTCGGTGACCTTTACAACTTGTTACAGCAATTTTTAGTGATTTTTTTGTATTATTATTCTGTTCATTCATATAATAATTTACACAAAAATAATCTTTTTGTGCCATACATGTCTTTCATTGACTACTGGTTCAACAAATTAAATATATATACTAATAAATAATATCCAATATAACATATTATTCTGAATAGCAAAACACACTGAGAAAAAAACTTTTCCTAAACGTGCACGGACGTCAGGGCCGTTCTCTTCTTGCGTGAGAACATAAACATTAATGAACACGGAAACACACGTAGTCGGCTACTCTGAAAAAAAGAAAAACACATTGAGCTCAATCTGGGCAAGCAAATAATCATTTATTGTGTAAATAACCATCATTTCTAAACAAACGTTTCGTAAATACCTTACCTTTGGCTTATAGTCAGAAGTTACGCTGTTTGCGTAGATCACGCAGCACAGTGACAACCGCGCCCACTACGGTCACAGACTATGACGGTCACAGATTCTGGTGTAACACCGGCTCTGCGTTTCAGAATGGACTGCACTGACAGAGAGAACGCAGAACGCGCATCATGTTTATTTTTCTTTATTAGGCGAAAAGCACAACACTTTGTTTTTATTGTGAGGTTCCACAAAAAAAAATACAAACTTAACAGGATCGAATGATGTACAACACTTATATGTAAGATCAAAACCAACAGAGTAATTTGAGTCTCTTTTGCACTGATAAGGAAAAAAGTGAGCTGGTATCGCCGGCGAGACCGGCGACCCCAGAGGGTTAATGTTTTAAGGGAAAATTCAATACACCTAAATTGAGTAGTAAGACTGATATTCTTGAATAATAGCAGTAGTATAATTATTATATATAATTATTATACATAAATAATACGTAGTAGTTAATGACTACTGTCAAAAATATTTAACAGAATAATTTTTGTATTATAATTTTTATTAGTTTTTTTGTTAAAGATGGTGTAAAGGAAGTCTGCCATGAGTGCTCTGGAGTTGTTCCCGTTTTTGACCTGGAGAAGCATATTCAACAGTGCAAAAGGTAACCTCAGTTCTATTTAAAGACAGTTATGTCTTCACTATAATACTAGATCCACTTTGTTGTATGAATTTGACCAAATACTCAACATTTTTGATACCTTTTTGTTTTCAATGTGCATTCAAACTGATTTTCTAATGGTTGTTTACCAAAAAAATAATGTCTAATGATTGACATGGTCCTCTTTTTTGCACCCCATTTGTGTTACTGATTCAGAAAGTAAATAATAATTACATTTTACATAGCCACAGATAATCTAAAGTTCCAATTATTTGCCCATACCTCCATTTCATCTACTGCACATTTCTATACACATGAAATATTACGTCACATGACAATTAGGCCTAGACCTCATAAAATGCAATCATTGTCACTCACCTAATGCAAAGGTTGGTATTGTTTAGCATTTACTAAGCGCTGTATGTCGGGCTGAGGTGAAGAAAGTTGCAAGCTGAGATCAGGCTCGACGTGAAGCTTATTCCGGTATTTTGTCTCGAGTGCCTCCAATGCAGACCAACTTTGCATAAGTATGTTGGCGGAAATGGTATCAAAAACCTCAGAACTTTATCAGAAAGTTCAGGATACTCATAGAGAGTATGAATCCAAAAATCCGTCAAAGATTTTTGAGAAAACATTCATTTTAAAGCACTGTCACAAGATATGTCAATAATGCTGGGGTGCTCTTTGGCTCTTACACTTGCGACAGCTCCCTCACACAAGTTTACATAAATGGTAAATGGTAAAAACCCTGTCACTGATTTGCCTTGAACACTCAAATTTACTCAATATAGGTACACTCTCAAAAAGGATGTGTTAATTAATAACACATTTTTTGTGTTATGGCTATTTTAACATATTTTGTGTCATTTTAAGTTGATCATGTGTAAAAAGAAAGAGAGAGAGAGAGAGAGAGAGAGAGAGAGAGAGAGAGAGAGAGAGAGAGAGAGAGAGAGAGAGAGAGAGAGAGAGAGAGAGAGAGAGAGAGAGAGAGAGAAACACCACATGTACGGGTATTTTCCGTAGAGGCGAGAGGCAGTGTTGAACAAGGCAGCAACCGCGCATCTGATAGTTAAAGTTAGTGCTTCACAAATTATTTTTATTTCTCCTCAGACTTTGGTAGGTTTGTCCCTCACTTTCTAGAGAGAACTCATTTTTAACAAGTTTTATTTTTCTTTGTTTGATTTGTTGCAAATGGCATGATGTCTGATAAAACGATGCTGCTCGTTAACGAGTTTGACAAAGTGGTAACGTTACCACTTTCATTCCTATCTGTCGCCTCTCTTTCATTAAACAACAGAATGTACTGATGTTTTGTTAAATGCCCTTTAATAATAACATGATTTATCAAGGTAACGGTAAAAATTTGATTGACTTCGACAATCTAGTATTTCTCCATCTCAAAAAGGATGTGTTAATTTGACTATTTTAACACAGTTTGCGCATTTCGTGTATTTAATTGACACAAATTGTGTAATAATAACACATTGGTGTGTAGAAAATTAGCAGGAATAACACATTGTTGAGTTAAAAGTAACACAAAATGTGTTGTCCTCAACACAAGTTGTGTTGTTTTCAACATCCTTTTAAGAGTGCATTGTAATACGAGACAAACAGATTCGGAATTCGGAACCGCGTATTACCACACTACTTTTAATATTTTTTTAACATAATATATGGCAGAAATAGTCAAAGTAGTATGAAGTACCAAATTCAGGAAGACTCTTCATTTGGACGACTGGTTTTCGGAGATCAAAAGATTGCTTTAGGTTTATCTCGGAAGTTTATTATGCTAGCTTGATGTTTTCGTAAATAAATATTGTTCACTGCTTGTTAACTACTCTTTTACATTATGAATGTGAATACTATGCTTAATCAGTATATGTAACAACTTGACTCGAAAAGACTCAATATTTTGTGAACATACTGAGGAAACACAGTAGTTTTGTAATTGTGTACTCTATCCTGTGTTGTAGCTTGACACTGAGTTTGGAAAAATGTTTCCTGGGAAGGCTGACCTCTTTCTTCGAAAATGGGAAAGAAATATTGTTCCAAAATTGCAAAAGATGTCCACAGTGAAAAATTCTCTGGTCATGCCAACTGATAATGAGAGTGAAGGTAGGCTACTTTGCTCGTTCTGTCAAAATGCTGTTTTTCTTTCAGTGGACACCATTAGTTTTAGTAGTTCTAAAGTAGTTTAAAGTCAGCCATTATATCAGCCATGAATAATGTCATTATATTTTGTGTTTTTCTATCATACTACAGATTCATGTTACAGAGCTCTTCAATTTCGTATTACATTACTTCAGCATTCCTGCGTCAGGAAGGAGCAAAGGGTGGGACTTAATTGTCCTTTTATGTTTGCTTTATTTTTGTTTGTCAGTTTTCTGTACAAGCACTTTGTGATGTTATTAAATTATATGACTCTGATTTGCATAAAACTATACTGTTTTGATTTGTTTTGTTGTTTAGGTGTGCATGATATTAGATTTTTGCAGATATTTTTAAACTCATTTTGGCCAAGTGTCTTAAGTTTATTTGTGTATTTTCATTTTATTTATTACCGAATGGGCATTAGGACCCGGGGGAGGCTCTTCTTGCTGCTCACGGTAGTGACTGTTTACTCTATCATGCCGGATGTTTCATTCTGTATGTACATTCTCAAATTAAATGCAGTGATCCAAAACTATGGAGGTAAATCAGTAGCTTAACTCGAGAGGTTTAAAATCTGAACGTTAGAACTTGTCATTTTAACATTCGTATTTGTAAGTTGAAATTTACAGTCACAGCTCTGATGTGAAAAGCTGAATCTTTCAATTTGCACACACAGACAATGATCAAAACATCCGTGTTTTGAATTGGAAGTTGTAGATTAGTAGATTTGTGAATAGTCACAAATGTGTAAAATGACATTCACACTAAGAAAATGACATACACAAATGTTTACGACATTTACTTTTGCACTTTACTTCAGTTTCGCTGCACAATGTCAAGTCGGCACTTACAACCTCTCAGATCTGGCTGGACAAGTTCAAATCCTAGCGCTCTGACTTATGCTACTCCTTTTGCGGTATTCCTGTTGCAAAAAAAAAAAAAAGGATTTTATAAAATGTACCTTTATTTTTACAGGCTGGAACCAGCATCTCCAGCCTCCTGGATAATTCCCAGACAATGGTGGAAAGCCATCAACCCCACATTGTCTGCTCAGGACCCATACATCATTGTGGCCGAAGAAGTCACCATTCCACTTGAGGATAACAGTCTGACGTGTGCCATCGACAAGCTGTTCATGTTTCTCACTCTGTTGGTGTGTTCGGTCAGGCTCTTCAAACTGGTTGTGTACTTGCTTTAAACTGTGACTTAAGAGAAGAGCGTCTCTTTGGTGAAGTTTTACACATAGTTCCACAATGTGAAAAATAAATTGTTGTAGTTTTTCTTAGAGTTCTATCACAAATGTACTTTCACCCACACTTGTATGCTTATGCAGTCCAAAGAACAAATGAATACAAAGTGATTAATTTGAGTAATCCTGCTGATGTAAAACCTCTTCACATGATTTCCTACAAAGAAAACCTCCTTTATGAAATTCAAATGACATGTGAATGTTGACTTTGTGAAAATGTAGCAGTTAAGTTTTAATAAATACATTTTTTTTACAACTTTTTTTTTGTTTTGCGTTCATTTTAACTGGTAAAACATAGCACATCTATGACACAAATTGTGTGAATTATGACACATTAGTGTGTTAAATATTTTAACACACTCCCTGTGTTAAGAACAATAACACACTGGTTGAGTTAAAAGTAACACAAAATGCGTTGTCCTTAACTAGACACACAGGTGTATTAAGATATAACAGGTTGTGTGTAATTGAAAATATCAGAAAGGTAAGACAATTTTGCAAGCCACTCAAAATCACTGAGGCGGTCCGAAAGGGAAAATTGAGTCGGATAAAAAAATCTGTGCTTCGTTGCGTAATTTGTAAGCACCCTGCCACGTGAAAGCCATCGGACCTCAGTGTGCAAAAGAAGCTGAACATAGTCACTTCCTATTTCTTCACAGAGAAGTCGAAACAAACGTGACTGAAGGTCACTCTCCCAGTTTAAATCTAAATTAAAGACGCATCTCTTTAGCCTAGCATTCATATAATGCATCTCCTAACCTAGTTATATCAGATCAAATCCCCATGATTATTCTTGCTTAATGTTATGAACAGCAGTTACGCTAATTATTTTCTATTTGCTTCTCTGTTTTATCTTGGGATGCCCATCCTGAGGTAACTAGAGAGTTTGTCAGCTCCAGTTTGGATCCAGCCTATTATGAAGACTTCAGATGCCCAACACCTGCGAAGACATCAGATGACGCAAACTCTGAATCAAAATGCACCAATGCTACATTTTTCTATATGTCATAATCATTTTTTAACAAAAAAGTATTCATTACTTCATTGAGCTCATTGTTTCTGCATTCAATTATTACATTGTTTAAATTAATACCTTTTTCACTAACATACTTTTTTGAAATGCAAAACTTAGTTTCCTCTGATAATAGATCACTCTAAATTGTAATGTGGACTCATGCATTTTCTGTAAAGCTGCTTTGAAATGTGTATTGTGAAAAGCGCTATACAAATAAATGTGAATTGAATGGGCCTAGTCTGTATGAAATTTACTATTTTAACAGCCTCATCCAAGACACATCTGAGATCTGTGTGCGTCTTCTTGGTAGCAAGTGCTTCCCAATGTAAACTGCAGTGGCTGGAGCTATGCTCTTATAATAACAACGAATATTATTTTAAATAAATAAAAACAGTAAATGCAACTATGATTTTTATTTGGACCAGTTAGGTTCGACTATAGAGCCTGTGATTAATTTAACTAAAGACTTGTGCAGATAAAACGATCAGAGCTTCTTTTCACCAGCTGGGTATTTACTATTTGAAATGGTAAATAAGGGATGTAAAGATATCAACAGGATAAACAGTGTTGGGGAAGTTACTTTTAAAAAAGTAGTGTAACTCGTTACTTCTTTAAAAAAGTAATCCGTTACTTTACTTTGTTACCCCATATAGAAAGTAACTTTTTACGTTACTCGTTACTTTTACGTTACTTTTATGTTGCTTGACTGGGCAGAACCCAATATCTGTTCCTAAATGTGTAGGCCTACATAAAATTATACTATGCATAATGCCATATATAATGCCATAAATGCATAATGCATTTATAAAAATGTTGAATATTTATGAAGAAATGCCGGTTAATGGATAGGTATATGCATGGGCGGCGCTAGGGAGGGGCTAGAAAGAAAGCCCCCAAGAAAGACCAAAGCACCCCTTAGCACCCCCAAAAATCATTTCTGGAAGCAATTATATTCAGGCTGTATTCTATGGAAGTCCTGAACCGCATGGTGAAGAAAAAAAATTAAAACTTATCTTGTTATTTCGACATAATAGGGGGATATTGTAATCTGCATTAAGCCAAATTAAGCGTTCTTATAATGGTTTTCTATGGGAGGAAAATGCTTAACGTGTAATTAAACACGTGTAATTAAATGTTTGTACTGTATTATATGTATTTTTTTATTTCTTTATTCTAAACTGTTTTAATTATTCTTATTTCTTTTGATTATTTTAAATTCTTTATTCTAAACTGTTTTAATAATTGTTATTTCTTTTGATTTTTTTTTTTTTTTCTTCTTCTATGTAAAGCACTTTGAATTTAACCTGGCCCTAGCCAGATGAATTTCGCTCCGCCTAGCTTCACTCACATCCATCTGGAACCTCTTACATTGAGAGTGATTTCTCCAACCAACTTTATGGTTTAGCCAATCAGGACGCAGGGCGGGAGTTTCATAGATGTGACGTAGTGGAGAAGTGACCGTGAGACTGTTTTGATTCAGACAACAATGGCGGCTCGCATCGAGGAAACAAGCGTTAACATTGATGCTGCTATCTTCTTTAGTAACTATTGTTTACATGCATAATAATGTTTGTTGTATACTGTGCCATACTTTATTGCCATTCATTTTTGTTTTGTTGGGATGATGGGACACTGGCAGCTACTTTTCCTGAAGTACAATCTGACCATACATAGCCCTAGTCCCATAGGCTACTTCGATTGCTAGCTACATGGGACTAAAGTTAACACAACCCATCCCCCAAACTTTAGTCGACAAACTCCATTACATTAGACTATAAACGTGAGAGCTGTTCATATTGTGCTTGCATTACACTGGTTTACATCCTTAGCTATTGCCTGTCTTATGTTTCACGATTTGTACTTACCTCAGTGACACTTTGTCGAGCTCTGTTCTCAGTTGTTGGCTTTGACAATTTAGTAGCTGGGGGAGCAGTGGGTGTTCGGGGTTGGGGACGCAATTTCGACGGAGTCGGTTCCCTGTTCCGTTTATGTGCGACAGGCGCCTTTGCACTCACTGATGTTTCTGATGATTGTTCAGAAAGCGGTTCTTCTTCTGCTTTTTGCCATCCTCTAAAATTTGCCAGAGCATCTTCGAGTCTGCCGATCAAGCGAACGCACCGACTGCATATCCGACATGATCTTACCTGAACTTGTAACAATGTTAAACCGAGTTCTGTAAGTCGTTCGTCTATACTTTTTTGGTTGGCTTCTTTGTTAAAAATAAGTTTGCTGTGCACAATGTTGCCTTTTATCCTCACATTTTCATGGCACAGACGGCATTGATCATTTACCGACATTGCGCTGATTGCACTGCTGCTATATCCAAGATGTCGGCTGTTCTGTTTTGTTTTTTCCTGCGTCGCTCTCATCAGCGTCACGGGTTGGCTTCGGCGTGAGTGGTTGAAATAGCACGTCGATAAAGATGACAGACAAGTGGCTTATCCAATCATATGCAAGGATTTTTGATAAGGCCCAGCCTTCTGAAACGCCATTTCAATGGATCGGTTCCAGATGGATGAGTGAAGCTAGGCGGAGCGAAATTCATCTGGCTAGGGCCAGGTTACTTTGAATTACCATTGTGTATGAAATGTGCTATATAAATAAACTTGCCTTGCCTACACACAACACTGTAAACAATATACCGGTATGACAGAGTACAAACATTAGATTATACAATAAAAAAAAAACCTATAGGTGCACCTTGTAAATAAAACACACTTATATGTATACAAGTCAAATCAAATTGGGTTCACATCCATCCAAATTTGGATTGCATTAATTCACAATATGAATCAGTCAGGTTTCTTAAAATCAATAAAGATTTAGTTTCGATTTTCAGTTCTCTGTTTCCAGTCAATTCTTTCCAAATCAAATGGGTTTTTTTCTCTATTCTCTTTACCTCCCTCCAAATCAGTTTGTTTCTTTTCCTTAAAAACATTTTTTTAAAGAAGACCAACAGTTCGAGAAAGTTGAATCCTACCACATGTAAGCGCGGTAGGGAGGGAAACATTTTTTTATTTTTTTATTCCTTTGAACGATCCAAGGAAACAAATTGCTCTGTTTCAGTCGATAAAAAGGGGGAAAAAATATGTGAGCTGAGATAAGTCGCATCAGTCAAAAAATGTGTTATGAAGAGGAAAAAAACACATAAGTCGCACTGGACTATAAGTCGCACCTGACTGTAAGTCTCAGGACCAGACAAACTATGAAAAAAAAGTGCGACTTATAATCCGGAAAATACGGTAAACTGTTTAAAAGTGAGCGTATAGACATTTATAATGTTAAAAAGCTTTCTAATTCAAATAAATGCTGTTCTTATAAACTTTTTATTAATCAAAGAATCCATAAAAAAATGTTTCTAATATGCAACAAATCATCATATTAGAGTGATTTCTGAAGGATCATGTGACACTGAAGAATGATGCTGAAAATTCAGCTTTAATCACAGGAATAATTTACACTTTCTATTCACATAGTATAATATTTCACAATATAATTTTCTGCAATTTTTGCTGTAGTTTGGAACAAATAAATGCAGGCTTGTTGAGACGAAGATACTTAAAAAAGAAAACATTTAAAAAATCTCACATTTCTAAAACATTTAAACGGTAGTGTATTTGAAATTAAATAAGTTAAAGTTTAATAGTCCTTTCAACTACTTTTGATTAAGTTTGTATCCCTTTTTAAAGTGCACAATTGTTATAAGACTATATAAAGATTAGGAGGTTAAAGGAAATTCTTAAAGGCATAGTTCACCCAAAAGTGAAAATTCTATATAATTGACTCTCCCTCAAGTTGTTCCAAACCTGTATTAGTTTCTTTCTTCTGATGAACACAAAAGAAGATACTTTGAAGAATGTTTTTTGGGTGAACTATCCCTTTAATGCATGCTCAACTCACTAATTTCAGTAAATCATAAAAGACTGTTTGTTCTCCTCGATAGTGAAACGCTCCATAGCCTTGATGAAGGCTCTTCCAGAGATGTTCCCATCACCTGTAGCCCCACCAAAAAAGATGCAAGTAAAGCAATGCTACACATCCTTGAGGTAAGACATACAACCTTGTTTATATTTCTACAATACCAAGAGAAATAGAGAAGTGGTCATTTATATCAAGATGTATTGCTCAGTCATTTTTGTGTTTGTATTTCTAGCCAACAGAAAACCCAGATTCCTTACTCAAGACGAGACCACTCTTCAGTCCTGTTCTGAGTGTGTCAGAGGACAACTGCATGTTGGAAATTGGGACTACACCTGTGACAACCTTTCCACAAGAAGACCTCCACGAAGGTGTGCTCTACCTAATGGCATACTATTATGCACTTTATCTTGTGTACCCAAAGTGTGTTGCAACTTTACTGTCTGCTTCAGACAAAAGTAATTTCAGATGCAATACATGGGCGTGATGCAACTTCTTCCTACAAAAAAGCCACTTTGGAGTGGAAAAAGTAGTGAAAAAGTAATTAGGTCTTTTGTTGTCAGCAGTTGTTTTCATTGGGTTCTTATAGACAACAGTTGCTTAAATTCTAAAACAAAATAAAAATTTTATATATATATATATTCACTTTCTCAGTGATGCATCTGTGTAACCTTGACCAGGCTACCAAACTTTGTTTTAATAGGCTTACCAATTGCTGTAATTTTTTAACAATGCTTTCCTTTTGGAGTTGTTAATAAAGCAATATTAAGAGCATGTTTGTTGTACCAGATTTATTGTATCTCCGTTTCAGAACCTATTTTTAGAAATAGTCTAGTTTGAGAGGGGACATCCATATTAGTTAGTCTTATTTTAAGAATTTAAATACTTATTTAAAACCAAACCTTTCCCTCAAAATAAGCCTGACACTCTTAGAATGTGTATATATATTCTTATATCAAGATATTTTAAAGCAAACCTTTCACTCAAACCAAGCCTGATACTCTCAAAATGTGCATATATATTCTTATATCAAGATATTTTTACTAAGAGTATTTAAAACTAACCACAAATAAAACAAGAACAAAATACTAGATTTTACTATTTTTGCATTGGTTTCAAGCTATTTGTACAGCTTGAATCAAGTTAAAATATCTAAATTTACTTCATTTTTTCTTGTTTTAAGATTTTAAGAAGTTTTTTTGTCTTGTTTCAAGATGTCTTACCAAGTAGAATTTTCTCACCCCATTGGCAGAAAAATTTGCTTGATTTTAGTTTTTTTTCTTCTTAATTTAGGTTTTATTTTCTTATTTTTCTATGTCGATTTTTTTGCAGTGTGTCACTAGTGTGCAAAAAGTTTAATGAAACCGTCCACCATCCAGGTTTTGAACAAAACAAAGCTCACTTTGCCTGGCTGGACAGTATGTATAAGTATTACTTTTATGAAATTAACAAGTTAAGCTAATCTATTAAATTCAGTTTTTTTTCATTAAAAATAAATTTTTTCTTTCACCTTGTAGGTATTGTTGACTGGAAGTCTGTCAGTCCGGATGTGAGGGAGGAATACAAGGGGGGAGTTTAAGCTCACCAGATGTGATGCTTGTGGATTCCTCTACAAAAACACCACTGGATATTGCGGAAATGGAAAGAAGAGGGTCTTCACTGCGTTCTATTCAGATAGAGAGTTTGTTGGCTTTTGTTCAATGGACTGCTACTACAGTATGAATGAGTAAAGGAATGAGTTAAGACTTTGAACACAAGTCCTTTGATGACAAATGCAATTGACGTTTTAAAATAATTAATTGTTGAAAAAAGACAACTGAATAAAAATGACAATTGAATAAATGTTTTGAAAATAAAACTGTGTTTGTTTTGCTTAATTGATTAATGTCACTTAAAAGCTTATTAAACAGTTTTTACTCCTATTTTATAATTATATGGTGAGTGTTTGATCAAACACACACACACACACACACACATATATATATATATTTGCCTATCATACAGCAAAAACATTTGCTGTAAAATTATTATAAAAATAACATTACTTTAGTTCGTATGTAGCTACTTTATTAAAGTCACACTAGTTTTGTACTTTCATTTAGTGTCAGGAGAATTTAATTCGTTTTTTAATGATTGATTCACTATAAGCCCTTATTGCTATTTTTACAGTGAAAGAAAGGTATTTGGTATTGTATAATTATTTGTTGGCCAATAGTTATTAAGCTTATGGCTCGCTTTTAGGCGGATCAGGAAGCTTTCGCGTCCAATTGTAAAGACCTTTTGGCACGCCACATTCCTTTCCGACCTTGTGGCACGCCCATTGCTCCAGTTATCCCTGCTTGATTATATGACCCCTTTAAGACTCCACCTCCAGATCCACAAACCTGTGTCGCGGTGTGAGAAGGCAGAATCGCCACACACCCCTTCCATCTCCCAGAGTTATCCTTCCCGTCCAGATCCAATGCTACCACATCTTTAAATTACTATAAGTATTATTTATTTGAAGTTAACATTATAAAATACGTAGACCTACACCACAAAATAAATAGCCTACTTTAAAATTGGGCAATTCCAGCATTATGGACGTGACATTTGCAGTCAAAACTTGAAATAGAAATTCTCAGAAAATGCATTTAATACCTATATATTGAAACCTCTGTTTATATTTCCATACTCCCTTAATAAAGGAGTCCAGACATTAGAAAAATATCTGTCTACATGCGTTTTATATTTTAATATGAGGGAAATAAACATGCGTGACACAAAAAATCTTTAACTTTTAGGTGGCAAAATATTTTTTTGTAGCCTACTTCTGTGAATTGCACTGCTCAAACCAAAAGTAATACGGATGAAGAAGGGTTGGCTCTCCACAGAACATAAAATATTCATTTTATTAAATTTTAGATCAGAGTTGCATAGCAAGTCAATACAAAAGTTGTCCGCTTTGGATGACGTCCCCCATAGATGCTCGCTTATCCAGCGCTCATGGCAGAAAGCAGGCTACTGCTCGACACTGTTTGGAGCTTCTCTTTAGGACCACCCGATTCCTTGGCAGCAAGAGAATTGCCTTCAGGGGCGACACACCATGCGAAGGAATACTTTATGAATTGATGCCGGAGAGCACATATGATCTTCCTGAAGAAAGTAAGTGGATAGAAGGAAGAAACAACTGGATGTCGGACACTATACAAAAATAAATAGTTGAAAAGTTTGCTCATGCTATCCAGAGGGAAATTGTTGCCCGCTCATCGCACTGCCGATTTTATGGCCTCACCGCTGACGATACAACTGACATTGGCAACACTGAGCAGTTCTCCTGCAGTCTGAAATATGTTGACAGCAGCTTGGAGCCTCACACTGTATTTTTGGGATTTTATAACGCCCAGGACAGCACCGGAGAAACTCTTTTCAGTTGCATCAGGATTTTGTTTTGATGGAGCAGCTAATATGTCAGGGTGTTTTTCAGGCGTGCAGGCTCGGCTTAAAGAGTTAAACCCGCACTCACTTTACGTGCATTGCAGCAACCACTCACTGGATTTGATTCTCCAAGAAGCCGCGAGTGAAGTGAGTCATGTGGCCGATACTTTGAACTTTGTTCAGGGTGTCTCATCTGTGATAAGAGAGTCATCAAAGCGAAAACAGCTCTACCAATCGTTTTTTGCCTGTGTTGAGGTTGCAGTCAACATCTTAGGCCTTTGCCCAACAAGGTGGTGTATCAGTGACATGTCCATTAAACGCGTCACTGCAGCTAACCCCACTCTCCTGACTACACTGCACGAGCTGAAGGATGACAAGAGTGTCAGGGGGGACAGCAGAGCAAAGATCGGGGGACTCTACAAACAGGCTTTAAAAGGGAGAACATATTTTGATCTTTTATGCTGCCATATCCCTGTTCGAGCCTTGTGAAGCAGTTGCCACAAGCCTACAGAGTGCCGCAGCAAGTGCGCAAGGTGCACTGGAATGCACAGGTGTGCTGAGAGAACAAATAGCCACACTCCGGGATGATGCAGTTGTGGACGAGGTGATCCGCCAGGTTGAAACCTTCACATC
This sequence comes from Rhinichthys klamathensis goyatoka, assembly GCF_029890125.1. Classification (NCBI taxonomy): domain Eukaryota; kingdom Metazoa; phylum Chordata; class Actinopteri; order Cypriniformes; family Leuciscidae; genus Rhinichthys; species Rhinichthys klamathensis. The sequence continues at coordinate 12,948,895 of NW_026606564.1, read as the reverse complement.
ACAAATCTCCCTGAAAATGCCAGACACCACCACCCCTAGAGTGAGCAAAACACCCGCTCGCCTTCGCCAAACTAGAGAGCCAGAGGCAGTCGCGTGTGGCGCACAAACAGTGGATTGGCGACGTAGGTTTTTCAAGGCTATTGATGTGATATCGTCGGAGCTGGACAGAAGATTTGATCAGGCCAGTATGAAGCTTGCCGCAAAGCGAGAGAGGGCTGTTATCAAAACAGCAGAGGGAAGGAGCGTCAATCTGGAGGCCCTTCAGCTCCCGGAGGAGCTTGACACAGACCGCCTTGAACTCCAGCTCAAAATGCTTAGGCCAAGCATCGCCAAGCAGCTTGCCGATGTCACAAAAGACAGAGGGTCTAAGTGTGTCACAGTCCCAGATGTAGCATCATGTTTGACAAAGCTCCAGCCACAAACAAGAGCCATGTTTTCAGAGACAGAAAAACTGATCGAGTTATGTCTGTGCCTACCCATCTCCGTGGCCTCATCCGAGCGCACTTTCTCCGCCTGGCGTCTTTTGAAGACATGGGTACGCAGCACCATGACCAAGAAAAGACTCACACACCTTTCGCTGATGCATGCCCACACAGACATTCTGAACTCCCTGGACATTCGCCCCCTCATGAGAGACTTTATATCCACGACCCCAGAGCGCATCTCAACATTTGGACACCTGTAAACAGGGCACCTGTAGCTCAGGTAACAGCATGGTGCCGCTGCTTGTAGCATTTACTTTTTAGACAACAAGTGGGATCAGCTTTGACTAGCCAAGCAATAGTAAATGTCAGAGATTGATTCCTTTTGGTTTGTGTAAAAATGCTGGAGATGGAGACAGTGTTATTTTGTGCGTGTGTTCTTTGCGTAATGGGTGTGGAGAACTGTTTAATAACATGCTTAAATAGTCAGGGATTATTTCCTTGTGGTGTGCGTAAAATGATTTTGGAGCTAATAGAGTTGCGTGTGACATAAACCTGGAGTGACTCAAGTTAATGCCAGCTGACCAAATCGATTGCATTGTAGCGTTATTGTGAAGTTTAATTAATATTATGTTGTTATAATATTATATGTTTTATGTAAATATGTTGTAACTTGTTTGTATATCTGCGTTGTAACGGAAGTAATTCCCCCCTGGGATTATTGAAGTATTTTTGATTCTGATTAATAGCACATTTATTCTGCTACTGAGACCCTGGTTTGCCCTTGTTAGTTGGGCGAAGGGGACCTGACAGAGATAAAACGAGCATCATTTCCATCAGTTGGATAATTGGTTTTGACCCAGCTGATACTGACGAGATTTGTGGAATGTCGTGCAACTAACCACAATAACTGGATGGCCCGTCGAACATGCTGTTGTTCTTCAGTTAGCAGGCAAGTCGATCTTAACACACACTCACACTTATTTCCTACCAGTTAACGTATTGTATTAGCAAATACAGATGTCTGTTTATTAGGGGTGTAACGGTACATGTATTCGTATTGAACCGTTTCGGTTCGAGGCTTCCGGTTCGGTACGCATACAAACCGAACGATTCCTTGGACCATTTTTTCCTGACGACAAAATTCGCGCTGGCGCGATCACCACAACGTTGCGCAACATCAAATGGCAAGCGTAATGAAAGCGGAACGAAACTGCGCTACTCATTATGTGCTTCACGGATCGTTTATCAGTTCGGACCAGCAACATCTGTGCAGCGCGAGCCGATCTCGATCAAGCGACACTGTTACAACACAGCGCTAAGAGATCCAGTAAAGAAAACATTTGAATTCGCCACTAAAGTAATAACATCGCTGCGAGATCTACTGAGAAAGATTCACATTTCTCCGTTATTACCGTAGATCTTTATTAGATCAAACAGCGCTGACGTGGAAACCAGGAGAAACATTGTGCCGTGAATGAACTAGTAATACTTTACGTCCACAGACCAGCAACATTCACCATGGATTTAATATAGTAACACTAACTGTAACCTTGGCTGGAATAGTGAAATACTTTCAAGTACACATCTTTTTCCAGCACTTCAAAACTCAAATAATATATAAATAAATATATATTTAAATGTTATTTTTAATGTGATGACCAAAACATTATTTGTTCATCCTTCAAAGATGACCCCCATTAATAAACCTGAAAGTTTCAAGATGTAGGAAAACACAGTTCTTAAAAAATATTTTTTCTTTTAACAAATGGGAAATTTCTCTGGCATTTCTTTCTTTTTGCTGTATCGAAAACGTACCGAATCGTGACTTTAAAACCGAGGTACGTACCGAACCGTGATTTTTGTGTACCGTTACACCCCTACTGTTTATCTATCAAAATGTGTGTCCAATTGGCTGGTTTACAATGGCTAACTAGCTCTAATTGTTTCCTATGATGTTTGTATGTAAAAATGAGCGGAGGTGTATTTTGTTTTTTTACATGTTATGTATTTACAACTTGTTTGGAGTCCTGTTGTATATATATTTTTGTTGTGTAAGGGTAGGCTCATAGTTTATTTTGTCAAAAAAAAAATAATAATTTCACAGCACCCCCTGTTCACAATTACTTCCAGTGGCCCTGGACGTTTTAGGAATTAGGCCTACTCAGTCAATCCAGTGTCCAAATCCGTGGGGCTCGCCATCAATTGAATTTCCAGAACTCTTTTCCACAAGAACAAAAAACCTGACCTGTAGTTTAGGCCAAACGATAATAGATATTTCCATGTACAGTTTGCATATTTCAAAGAGAAATAAAAATGAAGACAGTGATAGATTACCATCTCATTACAGAAATAAACTAAATAAAATCACACATAACACTCACAAAACAATTATCAACATAACTCGTATTAAGCCCAAATATAACATTCACACAGAATATAGATTAGGACAAACCCATATTAAAACCACAAACTCAACATTCTACTTAGAAAACATTAATTCGTGAGATTATCACACAATTGCATTCACTTGTTTACTGATCTTTATCGGATTAGCGTTCTCTAAAGCTTGACTAAAACATACAAAACGTTGAACACTCACCAAATCCGTGTTAAATGCTGATTTTATAAACATTTAGTCTCAAAGTTCGATCTTTAAGCACATTTATGTAGCAGCTCTGCTCTATCATCTCGTCACAAAATGGAGGATTCAACTCTCCCTCTACAGCAGAGCACGTTCTAGAAAGAGCAGACTTAAAGGGCCAGTAACAAAAACATTTTTTCGAGTTTTTTTCTTCTTCACAGAACTAAAAGGCATAATAAGAAATAAATGTTTTTTATATATATATATATATATATATATATATTAGGGGTGTGCAAAGCAGCCGGTATTTGTATCTGTATTTGTATTTGTTGAGGGGGGAAAAGTATTTGTATTTTGTATTCGTATTCGAGTAAAATTCAAAACAGGCCTAAAAATCTAGTTTGGAGTTGACTGGATTGGTGACGGGGGGTGACTAGCTTTCATAACGCACACAAGCAAGGTCTCTCGCTCTCAGCTCTCTTCCGTGCGCGCGCTAACACAGTTTGGAGCAGTATGTTCTGTCTCGCATGCGCGTTAGATTCCGGGAGATTTGAACTAATTTCAGGGAGCCGCTATCAGAGACTTGGGATGTCTGCGTACCATAACTCCCACAAGTGCATACAATTCGACACAACTACACAAGCATTTTTTAACCTTTTTAACCGAACGTTGACGTTACTCTGTCAACAGCCTATTGTCTAAATTACCGAGCTACGTAAACAGAGCGAACATGAGAGCACCCGACTGCAGACGTCAACAATGCAGCATAATGGAATAATCTCCCGATCAAACTCCGCTTCCCGAAAGTTATAAACTGCCTCCGGAACCCAGTTAAGGTACAAAAATCTATTCAACAAAAATAGTGATGCAGTTAAGTGTTTTTTCGCTCAGCCGAGCCCTCTCTGTTGCTGTGTGGAGCAGCCTGTGTCAGTCACCTCTTCCTGAACGTCACTCACTCACTCATCCGTGCATGCACTGCGGTCTTGTGAGGAAACGCAGCTTTTTGATATAAAGTTTTTCTTGTTCCCGAATACAAATATTTTTTTTAAGTATTTGTTCGAAATACTTCGTAAAAAACACGTTATTTGTACCTTTCCGAATACCGTATTCGGGTCCGGCTCCACCCCTAATATATATATATATATAAATGAATTAAAAAAATATGAAATCAACATAAAATTAAATCTGATCGACTTAACCACCTGTGTTACATAAAGGCAGGCATACACTGTGCGATGTCTGTACGATTTCAGCACGGGTACCTACTCACACTGAACGAGTAAATCGCATGTGATGTAAAGCCAAAGTTCAGGATTTATGTGCTCACACTATACGGTCCGATCATCGAGCTGCGACTTCACTGCTCACACTATACGTGTGAAATATCTGCGATAAACCCCTGGATTGCGCCTATAGACGATATCATGTCCAGAGATATTGTCAAAACAAGCATCAGCTATCAATATCAAGATGATTTAGCATTTCCAATTTATGCATTAAATTATTATTAGTATTATTGTATTATCATTATTAGGGGAGGCCTAGGCTAATTTTATTATTAAATTGATCCGCTATTATAATTAATTTGCCACGCAATAATTTCACAGCACATAACCAACATGCTGTGAGGATAATAAAATATTACATAGAAATAAAAGAGGCGTTACATCGCAGGTGGTTTGGAAGACGTGGGTAATATATGGTTAATCCATTTTGCAACACGAACTGGAGGTAAGCAACAGTAATTTGTAGCTAGTTTGAACTACAGAACTTAAAGATCTCCCTCTTTTCGATTTTATTTTTGCATCGGTTCGTAGCTTTGCTTAAACTGTGCGATATAGTCACGAGGAGCGACCAAATTTTCATGCAGTGAACATGCCAGAAATTCATCCAACCATCCGATTGTCGATCGGGAGAGGTTAATCGCCTCTCGTTTCTCCCTGTACACTGCACGAACACTGCACGACAAACAACGCACGACAAAGCTGAAAATCGGTCCGACACGAAAAAGAGTCGCACGAGTCAGAATTCGGCTCAAAATCGGACGAAAATCGCACAGTGTATGGTCGCCATAAGACTAAAATACAGTACAAACATTGTAGATATACATTTTAAATAAAAATTATAATTCTTGTGATACACATTTTCAATAACTTTAATATTGCAATAGACATTTTACATTAATGTAATAAAACTATTTACACAACTCAAACAAATATTTACATACTAATTTATAATGTGTCAGGTATAAATTTTATTAATATTACATTTTTGAAATAGCTATAGAAAATTATATAACACTTAACTATTTAACATAACAACTACTTACAAAATGAACATTCATCATTGCTCATGTAAAATTGCCATTTCAGCCTGACCCCAAATCCATTGAGGTCATTGTTGCCAACTTAGCGACTTTTCAGGCCCATTTAGTGACATTTTTTTTTCAAAAAAGCGACTAGCGACAAATCTAGCGACTTTTTGGACAAACCTTAGCAACTTTCCAAATATCGCCAGTACTGCAGGCTTGAGGTCTTACTTCCCCGCTGCAGCCACATCTCTCTGCGTCTGCTCTGTTCAGTGAGCGGCTGAGAGGAGCAGCACATGCCGTTGACTGCACGCCGGCGGACATAGACATGAATGAGCTGCGCATGTGCACGCTGTGTTAGTAGGAACCAATCAGTAAACACATATCAGCTGCCTTCTCCTTTGTTTTTAATTCAAACCATTTAATTTGACCATTTTTCCCCCTCAAACTTATATACACATACAAAAACACATTTACACACAATAGAAAGTCCACGTGAACCGGAAGTTGCAAACGACTTTTCTCCAGTGTTGTGACGTATTTCCGAGAGAAACGGAATACTAAATGAGGCAAAATGGTGGGCGTGGCTTTTTCCCCAATTAGCACCTGATTGGATCTAGAAAAGTAGGTGTTTTCATTCAGCCTGTCTACTGTCAGTTGGAGGGGCGTGATTACGGATGTTAAGAAGACGCCCAAACCGTGAAACCTACGTCATCAGGCAAGGTCCTCCAACGCAGAGGGGAGGGGAAATTTCAGATTTTGATTAAAGATTACGAAGCCAAAAATTTTTTTTGTGTGGATTGACTTGCATGGATGAATTGTTCACCACAAAACGATCAATTTAGGCAAACAAAGTAAGTATGGTCAATTTTGAATTCATGGGGACTATAAATTCAACTTTATTAAACATATGAACATAATATAAATTTTAAAGGCGGACATAAACACAAGCATAAATAAATACAAATACACACATCTAGAACATTACACAAATTTAAAATAGCAAACATGTCACACTCTAAGGTATATTTACAAAAGTACAGGAAAGAATGGGAGTTAATTCCTGAATTTAACCCATTTACTCCTAAAACGCCTGCTAAAAACGCCTATAAAAACCTATGTTATTCTAGGATAAATATCCTTATCTCCTGAGGGTTTTCTGAAAAAATACTTCGAATTGTCAACGTCTACCAAAACCTTAATATCTCAGCCTCTGTAGTACTTAGAAACATGAAATAAAATACATCTTAAAGGTAAGAATCACAGGTTTTATTAAGACATGCTCCCTTAGCACTAACATAACAACACATTTTTCTAGAAATTCTCAAAATCATATGGGGAAGAAAAAAAATATAAATCAATTATATAAAATAAAACAAATAACATTTTAAACATGCCAACACACTGAACAAGGATTCTTGTTATGAGAGAGAGGTGGGGAAAGTCCTGAGGTGGAACTGGGAACAGTCTCTGAGCTCCATGGCTCACATCTCTGGCTCATGCATCGATGTTATCTTGGAGATATCTGAAAATGCATATGATAAAAATAATTTCTAACATAACATTTATTGCCATCATTGTATTTATTTATTCATATGTATTATGTTATTTATGTATATTTATAGTATTTATATTTATTCATTATGCCATAATTATATGACTATTTATTATGCTATTTATTCATTATGCCAGTATTGTATTTATATTAACATTATTGTATTTAGTATTATCATTATCAACCATCATCACATAATTATATTACAATTTATTATGCTAGTTATTCATTATAAAAACAAAACACAAATAATTACCTCCAGATCATGTCGAAGCGGTCCCTTGCCATGGCCTCCAGAAATCCCTGCGTGCTGGCAGCTTCAAAATACCGAAGGCAAGACACAGCCCGACAAATGTCTTCATCTCCGTTTTGGAGACAGGGTTCCACTTCGAGTTGGTGACCGCGCGTCTGTTCGGCGCGCGCGGTGTGTGTGGGGCTGTTTACACCTGGCCACTTCACGCGTTTTCTGTGATCGGATAGCTATCCGATCGTGAAAAGACCAGGTGTAAATGCCCTCCGAGACGGATTTGAATCCGATCGCTCAAACCACTTCAGGAGGAGGTCTGGGCCGCATTCCAGACGAAACTGGACAAGTGTAAATGCATCTGGTTGTTGAAACCACATAAGTAAATTTTACTCCTCCCAAAAATGCTAAAAGATAAACGTGTGAGAGCGTGTTATAGGCTATATGTCATGTTATAGTCAGATATGACGACGCTACTGCGACACGACGCATCACCTCAGATGAGCAGCTGAGCATCTATTCATCAAGCCAATGCGCCGCAAACTATCGCAAATCAAAGTGAAAGTAAGTCCCAGACGCTTAATTTGTCGGGCTGTGTCTTGCCTTGGGTGCACGTGTATAGCTGATTGATTGACGTGATTTTTAGCGAACTACAGTACATTTGGGTGGTCACGTGGTCTTTAAAAAATCAACAAGACCCACCTCATGTGTATTTGAACCAATGACAGTGCGTTCTATGCTGCAAGCGTCATGAAAAGGATGACGAATACAAAATGCTGCGCCACGCAGCAGCCGGCAGGAGGTTCAGAGTTGCGCAACGCAGTAACCGGCGGTAGATATAATGTTTCGGCACGCAGCATCCGGCACAAATGGGTTAAGGGGTGGCTGAAGCCCTATGTGGGCAATGACACAAGGGCTTACTCTCTGTACTGCAAGACAGAATTTTGTTGTCCGATGCTAAAAAGCATGCCTCAACTCAAAAGCACAATGAAAAGTCCAAGCCCTTCAATCAATCCAAGCAAAAAACGTTAACATTTGCTCAAAAAAATGCAAAGTCTTGCAAACATGGCAACCATGGCAATGGCGATTGCAGAGCATTGTTCCATTCTTTCTTGTGACCACATTGGTAAGGCATGCAAAGCTGCTTTTTCCGATTCTACTGCAGCCCAACATTTTTCGGATCATTGAAAGACTGGTGGCTGATATTGGGGACTCCAAATACAGCCTCCTCCTTGATGAGAGCACAGATGTAAGTGTCTCAAAATACCTCGGAATCGTGATTCGGTATTTTAGTGAGGAGACAACAAATGTGGTGGCCACCTACCTAGGCCTTGTTGAGCTGGAGGGAGGGGATGCTAGATCAATAGCCAGAGCAGTTCTAGCTTTTCTTGGGAAGTGTGGCCTCAAGAAGGAGAACTTGCTTGGCATTGGCACAGATAACGCATCTGTAATGACAGGAGTGTACAATGGTGTACACAAAATTCTTAGGGAGGAGGAAGGCTTACAACATTATCCGCTGTGTGTCATTTACTGCAGTTAGCTGTAAGCTCTGCCTCCAAAAACACTCTTCCACGTAGTGTGGAATTTCTTGTTAGAGAAACATACAATTGGTTCTCTATTTCTCCAAAGCGTGGAGAGGCATACAAGGCTGTCTATCAAACAATAAACTGTGGGGAGAAGCCTTTGCTGATAACAAAGGTCTGTGCCACACACTGGCTTTCCATAGAGCCTGCTGTGTCCAGAATCCTTGATCAGTGGGAGGAGCTAAAATTGCATTTCAGCCTTTCCATGTCAAGTGAACACTGTTACATGGCAGATGTTCTACAGTCCATGTACAGTGACCCACAGAACCTACTGTATCTCACTTTTTTAAAATCTATTAGAGGTGCAGTCCGCTGTTAAGGCTTTTGAGGGGGAACAGTCAGATCCGCTCAAGCTGCTTGACTGTTTAATGAGGCTAATAAAGTCTGTTTGCAGCAGGGTCATTAACCCAATGGCAAAAATGTATGTCCTAAAAGAATCAATAGATGGCCACATTTCTCCCAAGCCATACCTTGGCTATATATTTGAGTCCGAGGCAACACAGCTAAACCTCTCTCCAGAGGAGGAGGACGGTGTTCGAAGATGATGTGTGAGCTACACCATCTCCTTAGCAAATGAACTGAAAGCGAGGCTCCCAGATAATTTGGAGATACTGCAGCACATGTGTTTGTTCAATGTGGATGAGACACTAAACTACAACAAGAGCCTGACAGACATGGTCAAATTTGCAAATCTTTTAGGATATTGCCCGGACACAATTGATACAATTATTAATCAGTGGAGCTATATTCACCTTCAGAAATGGGAGGAAACAACAAACACATTGGCATTCTGGGATGAAGTTAAAAAGTACAGAGATTCAGCTGGGAAATACCCATATGAAGACTTGGCTTCTCCTGCAGTTTCTGTCCTCTCCCTCCCACACTCAAACGCTGAGGTAGAAAGGCTGTTCAGTCAAATGAGTGTCGTTAAAAACAAGCTGAGGAACCGCATGTCCCTGCAGACCATCAGCTCTATTCTGTACATCAGATATGGTTTGAGGTTGGCTGGAACTTATCAACTGCCTGATAAAGTGCTACAGCTCTTTGGAACTTCAGCTGCTTATTCTTTTAAGTCCTGACCAGGCTCATCCTCTGCATCCAATATCACCCCACAGGAGGAGAGCACTGTGGGTATGGATCTTGTGGATGAAGATGAATTTGGTCATTCTAATGATGTGATCTGGAATCAATCCAAAAAAAGTTATTTTTTAAAATAAAAAAATATTTTCCATTGTCTATGTACATAATTGTGGCACTCGTGTCTGCCAAATTATCACATATAAATGTGTGGTTCGGTTAAATGATCAGATTATAAAATTAGATTGACTGAATTGTGAGAATTGTTCTGTAAATATGCACATAGTCAGTTTGTAAATGTGCACAGGTTGTTTGTACATATGCACATAATTTGTAAATGTGCCCAGATTTATTTTGTAAAAATACACAGTTGATTTGTAAATGTGCACAAGTTTTTTTTAGTAAATATAAACACAGTTTGCTTGTAAATGTGCCCAGGTTTGCTTTTGTTTTTGTACATCTGCACATCATATGTAAATGTGCAGTTTCTTTTTTTATATTTTAAAAAATATATATATTACACATAGTTCGTTTGTAAATATATGTAATTAATTCAACATAAGGTTTACCTTCTAGGGGCAGATTATCCTTAACTCCTCTGACTGGAACTGAATATCATTGTTGTGGCTTATAGGCCTATGCTGTGAGAGAATAAGAAATACATTCTGTGGAATCTAATTGTCTCTATGAGTTATCAATGTACATGTAAATATAACTGATAATATCACAGCAGATATGCTGTCTTCAACTTACATGTATAGTGATTTTGTCCAACAACGCTGAGGTTACAAATCCGGAAATTTGTCAGTGCTGTGGAAGTAACTGCTGGTTAACATGTAACGTTAGCCTAAGTTCCGTTCCGTTCCGTTGTCTAACAGAAAAGATGTAATTGAGAACAGCTTTACTGGACATTTGGCTATATACTTATATAAAAACAGTATGTAAGCACGGTTTAGGGAAGATAACTGTTATTATAAACTGAAGAGGCTACCGACAAATTAGACAGAATGCAAATACGACGCAATGACGTCATTAATATGCTAATGACGCATGACGTCATCTGGCGACATTTAGCTACTTTTCGAGCAGGCTTAAGCTACTTTCCATTGAAAATAGTTGGCAAGACTGATTGAGGTTCAGAAGTTGCCAAACAAAACTCTTAGATTTCAGGAGAGCTGGTTTAAGAGCTTCCCATGGGTGCACTCCTGATCTGAACTTAAAGGGGTAGTGTGTTTTTACTGCATCACTGCCTTCCGAACAGACGTCCACATTGGCCAAAAACACAGAGCAAGCATTCGTCTCTCAAGGTTTCAGGAACTGGAAACATGATCCACAAGCTTTCGAGAAACATACAAACTGCAAAGCTTACAACATTGCAGTGAACATAATCATACACTCTGAAAGGTCTATAAAAGTGCAGCTGTGCAGCATTTCATCAACGGCACAAGAGGAGGCCAGGTTAAATTTGTCAAAGATAGTAAATGCTGTTAAATACCTGACCCAACAAGGCTTGCCTCTGAGGGGGCACAACCAAGAGGAAGGACATTTCAACCAGCTTCTTCTCTTCATGACAGAGAGTGATCCTGGTCTGGCAAGCTGGCTTAAAGGTGCCCTAGAATGTGAAATTGAATTTATGTTAGCATAGTTAAATAACAAGAGTTCAGTACATGGACATGACATACAGTGAGTCTCAAACACCATTGTTTTCTCCTTCTTAGTTAAATCTCGTTTTTGAAAAACACCCCTGAAAAACAGGCGAATCTCCACATATACCCGACTGTGACGCAACAGTCGGGAGCATTAATATGTACGCCTCCAAATATTTGCATATGCCAGCCCTCAATGCCAGGCGGAACTGCGCAGCCGAAGCATAGCAGTTGCTCAGTGTTTGGATGTACACATTAGTGTTGTCAAAAATATCGATATTTGATTGATAAAGAACACCGCGAGCGGGCATGTCGGAGAATAGCGAGGACACGCGTAAAAAACACACCGCGAGCGGGCATGTCGGAGAATAGCGCGGACACGCGCAAAAAACACACCGCGAGCGGGCATGTCGGAGTCGGAGAATAGCGTGGACACGCGCTACACACCGCGAGCGGGCATGTCGGAGAATAGCGCGGACACGAGCTACACACCGCGAGCGGGCATGTCGGAGAATAGCGCGGACACGAGCTACACACCGCGAGCGGGCATGTCGGAGAATAGCGCGGACACGAGCTACACACCGCGAGCGGGCATGTCGGAGAATAGCGCGGACACGAGCTACACACCGCGAGCGGGCATGTCGGAGAATAGCGCGGACACGCGAGCGGGCTGCGGGCACCCAACAGATTGTTTGACTATCTGGCTCCAGGGGTAGGCTACTATTTAGCAGCATATGCTCAGCATCAGGGGTGTTTGTTGTTTGGACAGACCTGCCCCCACTGCTAAAAAAAATCCTCAAGGAAACACTGTAACTCTTCTCATTTGAACTTTTCTGAAACATTAACCAAGATGGCCTAGTATTGTTGTTGATAAGAGTCTGTGTTGTCTCGTTTTAATTCTTAAAGTTAACATATTCTGACTGAGGAATCTTAGACAAGTAAATATTGTAACTGTGGTCAAATGTAAATTAATTGGTAATTTAACTTTATTCAAAAATTATTATTTAATTCTGCAATTTTCCTTCATTAGCGATTATCATCAATTTGATTACACAGATATTAATTAAACTAAACAGCTAGACAATGGCATCTTTGAATTCAATAATGACATGCCTTTAACTGAAAATTGAATGTTTAATCGTATTATTATACATTACTGACTCTCTATCCTCCAATTTGATACTGTTAAGTGCTTTTTTGTTACAGTATATTTTAATCTTTGATAACAGTAGGTAATAAAAATACATCATGTTAGCTCTGGTCCAATTAAAAAATATAAACAAATAGAACTCAGGACATTTTTGTTCATGTAAAATATACCTCATTGTCATGTTCTAGACTTGTTATATTTAGCTTTAAATTAAAAAAATACCCCCTTAATATTGTGGCAGTTTTTTCTCCGTGGTATCGAAAATGGTATCGAATATCGATATTTTTCAAGGTATCGTATCAAAGTTAGAAATTCTAGTATCGTGACAACACTAGTACACATGAACACAAAAGTATTTTTTAGTTCCTTCATCCGAGCCTCTGAAGAAACAATGGGTTAATTTTATTTTCTCTGGAAATTTCCAAACATTTCACCGAGTGTTTCCTCAACTTGGGCCAATACAGAGCTGGCCTCGGATCGAGCTACCAAGCAACACTTTCTGATGTGTAATTGTTCAAGTTCAGACAGGTAATCTTTCTCTCAAAATCGTTCAATACTGTTTATGCATCAGTAAGTCAAGCCAGTGACTAAAATATCAGCTTCACATCGTTTCTTTTAGTAGGATGAAAATAATCGTATTTAAATTGTGAACAAATTATATACAGAAAGCGATTAAAGAACAATCTTTCCACACAGCGCGAGTTTATCTGGACAACTCGTTATGAAATCAATGACGCACGTTACACTGCACAACGAAGCTCATCATCGTGTTTGCATTGGTGAAAGCAGAGAGAGTGCAGAAACTGCTTTGCAATGATAAGATCTTCATGCTCGCGATCAACACACTGTCATCTGCTCAATGCTCATCACGGCAACATTTTATGTGATGGGAATAGATCTAAATACTTTAAAAACATCTCACGATTCGTTAATCTCGATAGCTGTTATAGTAAAAACGTATAATAGCTATAGTAAAAGTATTCGAGAGAGTTTCACATGTAATGCGTAGCTATTTCATATGCAAGCATGTCAGCCAATCACAGCAGAGGCCGGTTACACACAGCAGACACGCCCCTTCAAACAGAGTGTTCAAATCAGAGGCTAAAAGCAGGCTAGGAAAAATGCCATTTATTTCTAAATTATGATTATTTTTGATCTAAAAAACATACTAACATTATAAGGGTAACCCAGGAAACATTATAAAATAATAAATAAAAAAAAACATTCTAGGGCACCTTTAAACGAAATCACTGCTACACAAGCCCTGCGATACAAAATGAAATAATGACCTTAATGAGCAACTCCACATTCACGTAATTGCACAGGAAATTGCTGCTTTACCAGTAGTGCAGTATTCAATAATAATGGATTGGACGCAGGACATCAGTGGTGTTGAGCAGGTGTCAATCTGCATACGTTATGTTGACACAGACCTGGAACCTAGAGAGGAGTTTGTTGGTCTTTATGAAGCTTCTTCTACAACTAGTGGAAAAATAGGCAAGATTGTGTCTGATGACCTCCTCCGTCTAAACCTTCCCCTTTCCAGTGTGTGTGGTCAACCCTACGATGGAGCAGCCAACATGTCTGGGCGTTTGTCAGGTGCACAAGCTCACATCCACAGAGAGCACCCACTTTTGTTCATAGTGGCCCGCACTGCGTGATCTTGGTCACACAAGCAGCCTGTCACCAATAATTCTTGATTCTTTGCAATAGATCCATGAGCTGGGCTGTTTATTTGGCCACTGAAACCCTTGTGTCCAGCTAGATGGACAGTGTGTACACCAGCCATCAATTCTGTCCTCAGGATATATGAAGATGTCTCGACTGCACTGGAGGAAATGACATCATCCAGCTCACATGACACTGCCTCCAAAGCCAATGGCCTTCACAAGTGTTTCCAGAAAGGAAACACTTTCCTTGGACTGCTGTTGGCACAGGACATCATGGTAAGCCTTGAAGGCCTGAACACCTCACTTCACTGCAAGGTAGAGGAGCAACAGTCGGAGGCATGCTAAGTGCAGTTGAGTGTGTAAAAAAACAGCTTTCAGAACAAAAGATCAGATGAAAGTTTCAGAGAGCTCTTTCAGAGAGCATCTGAGATTGTAAGTGCAGTCTCAGATGCTGGACCTTGAGGCGATAACAGTACCACATTTAAGAAGGCCTTCTACAAGACACGCTGGTCCAGCTCAGCCCTACATTCTGACTGCAGCTGAGGAGTGCTATCGTGTAGGGCTGCGAAATTCAATTAATTGAATTTCTAATCGCGATCACGATTATGGATGCCACGATTACGTAATCGTCCAAAGCCGCGATTACCAAAAACAAATAATAATAAATCTGCGTGCTTATGAAGTGTGTTTAGATCATGTCACGTTGTAACAGACAGGCAAATCAACACTTTTAATAATAGTCTGTAGGCGTGTCCTTATCAACGATCTGACTGTCCACTGTCACGTCTGTATTCCCAAAATGCCGGCAGGTTCCCAAAAGCAGATCGAGGTAACTGAAGCGATCGCGCATTTTATTGCAAAAGACATGGTACCGATTAATACAGTTTGCAGCGCGGGGTTGATGTTGATGAACAACTAGATGTGGTTCATTCCTGAAAACTCGAAGTATTTTTATGGCTTGTGTTCTAGGCCAAAATACTTGATAAGGCAATCTCAGTTTTTTTCTTTCTACAGGTTATCTTGAGTTTTTCCATTGTTTTAATTTTAGTTTTAGTATAACAATAATACCATGCATACTATTGCATATTTGTACTTTTTTTATTTAAAGAAACCAAACCAATGTATCATTTGTGGCAATGAGAAAAGCAATAAAAGTTTTTCAGGAAGAGTATTTTCAGCTTGTTTTTTTATTTTTATATATAAAAATATGGCATGAAGTTGCTTCAAACATGGTATAAAGCTATTTAAAACATCAGTCAATGTAAATTATGATAATCGTAATTAAAAATCGCAATTACAATTTTAAAGGAATAATCGACAATTATGATTTTTGTCATAATCGTGCAGCCCTACTATCGTGTGCAGTTCTGCCAAGTTCTTGATACAGTGATGACACAGCGATTTTGATTTGATCGATTTGAACAGGAGGGTTTGAGCAACATTGTCATGCTTGAAAATGTCCCAATCTCTGGCCAAGTCAACAACATTGTTGAACTGTACCCCGAGCTGAAATCCCGGTCCCTAAAGATGCAGATGGCCATGTTTCGTACAAATGATAAATACCAAAGTTGTACCAGAAGTGGTAAATATGTTGAAGAACATGGTACCTGAAGTCCGTGGACTCTTAAAGCAATGTAAAAAATGATTTCCATGATTTATCACAATTTTTTTGTCTTTTGTCAAATCAACTTAGATTCTATGCTGTTCAGATAACATAACGTTTTTAGTGTATGTTGATTAAACTAATGGCATGGTGGCAATGCACTGATATAAAATAAAAACATTAGTTTATTCTACTAATAGATAGTTTACTAGACTTCTGACCCTTTGTTTTCATTGCGCATGCGCCAGACACCGGGAGTAAACGTCACGACTCAGATGACACGAACAAGAAGACGCAATTTTCCTCTCAGCATCTTCAGAAGCAAGAAAAGACGGTTTATGGTAAGTAATTTTATAAAAACTCAATGTCTTTATCGACTGGTTTTGTCTAAGGGTAATTTATTTATTTCCTATGTGGCGAAAAGTCAGAAGATGGTTTAAATCTATATATATTGCCTCTAACGGCTGACAAATACTAACGGCCTCTTTCGTTGACCAGTTTCCATTTTAAAATAGTGAGTTTCTTATGTCATCTTTACAGTTTAGTAAGGCTGTTAGTAAAGCGTTTCAACCTTAAAATAATTCCGATAAATCATAATGTTTTATAGTTATTTTTTTCCCCGTCGTTATTAAACACGAATGTATTTCATTCTCGTTTTAAAATATAATGCATTCATGCAATGGCAAGTAATAGAGATTGAATTGTTATACTGATGCTGTTGAAGGGTCCGTGTACTTGGCAGCCAACGGATTTTCATTTTGAAAGGAAAAAAATGAAAACGAAAAACGGCCAGTTTCCCAATTACCATTAGTAAATAGGAAAACAAAAAACGGAAACCAACCCATAGATAAATCCGTGTATCATTCGTTCTTTTCATATTCAATTAAGAAATCAAATTCGGAAAATCGAAAAAGGACTTGTTTTTTCCTTATTCGTTTTATATACAATATTTAAAAAACAAATAATGACTGTTTTTTTTGTATTTTCGATTACATGCTCAAATTGAAAATGGGAAATACGAAAAATGCCTCCACCACGAATCTGATTTTGATATTTAGTTATCCAACTTGGCATGACCTGGAAGGTCCGTGTATCTTTTGGTCATTTCATTTCCTGTTTGGAATGGAATAACGAGAAATGAAATCCAGCTCGTTTATTCGTTTTTTTGTTTAGTTTAAAAAACGAAAAATTAGATTTTGGCTCGATTTTTCATTTTTCATTTGTGGTTTACAAATCGGTTTATGGGTTCGATATTTCATTCGCACACGTGGGCGGCGCTGAAACGCCCCTTTCATCTGATTGGTCAAAACGCTCCGCCTTCATTACGAGCTTTTCTTTCTGTCAGGCAGAATAAGAGTCAGCACAAGTGCGGCACTGACAAATGCACTTTAATAAAACGATGTCTGAAACCACCACTCACTGTTAACTACGCACAATATTTGAAGCAGAAATATGTTGCTGGTCACGTAATGCGACTTGCAAGCGACCCCATTAATATGAGCCACAGACAGTAGCTGAGATTATTTTAGCATGTATTTTCCATTGGTAAATACCGTGCAAATAGTTCCGTCTCTTTGGATCAAAGGGAAGAGGCAATAAAAATCAATAATAGGCTGAACTGTACCATAATATATCCGTAACATTTACCACTCTCGTAGCCTATTTTATTTACATCAAAAGGCAAAAATTGAATAGAAATAAAGATTATATTTATGAATGTAAGCATGTGTAGCCTACTCACATGAAAAGAAAGAGACAGAAAGAGAGAAGCAAGAATCAGTGAAGGTACATTAATACTGAAATTAGCAGGGTTTGGGATTGATTAAAATCATGTCGGTTGAAGACGGCATACATTTAAAATGTTATTAGTTTTTATTATAAAACAAAGTAAAAAAAAATTACATACAGAATTGGTCGATGTTTCTCTGAGTTTTCTTTATTATGTTGCCTTGAGAAAGCCATATATTTAAACATTACTATTATCATGAGAAATTGACTACGCCTAGGACTGTAATGCTTCCCCAAACTCAGCTCAGACCTTCAGACTGCTCTGACTCAATTATCTTTTCTAACTGGTCAGACTTACTTTCCGAGAAAAAAAAATCCCACTGACTTGCGTTATCTGAGCAAAGGCCGTAATACTTAACGCTGTCCACTAGAGGGGGCGACATGATAATACGTTTTTTCTACTCTCTTTCCCTGTTTGCATCAGTTTAAATGACAAATAAAAGTATGAATTCCATTCATAAATAGGCCATATCTGTGTATGAGAACAAGCTTTACACTTCAAGCTACAACTAATTAAAACTTGTACCCTACTTCAAAGTTTGCAACTCTCTAGTTTCTTTTAAGATATTGTTAATAACACTGTTTTTTGCATTTATTGTTTGTCCATCCGGAACTATTATTTGTCATGTGCTCTATATTTTAAAATGTACTAGCTGTTGATAAATCACACTCAATTAATGTAACAAGCTAATGTCAGAGCAAATGTCCTGCAAAGTTTTGCTAGGCTAGTTAAACACACCTGAACCAGCTAAGCAAGTTCTTCAGAATATCTAGAAATGTTCAGGAAAGTGTGTTGGAACTGGTTGGAGCTGAACTCTGCAGAACATGATGCTCCAGTGTCAGGACTGGGTGTTAAATCTATAAATGAATGTGCTGGGTGTTTGCATGCAGATTTGTAGGGAAGTCAGTACAATGGAAAATGGAATCTGCAAAAACTTTATTCTGTTCTCACAACAACACATGCAAACAAAACTGCAATGTTTTTAAACTTTTGATTATGTCTTTATCACACACCCTGCTTGAACCTTACTAACTGAACAAATATTAGCCTACTGCAGGAAGTGGAGAAAAAAAATGAAAACTAGACAAACTAGACAAGTTTTTTAGACAAAACTTTTAGTGACTTCAAGCACATTGGATAGGCCTGCAACCTCTGTGATGACAATATCTTCAGATCTGCATTTAGGGCACTGCCTTGAGTTCTCCATCCATTGGTTAATGCAGACCTTGCACCCCACCACACTCCTGCAGCACGAGGTGAACACAGGTTCTACCAGAAAGACTCGGGAGAATAAATACTGTAACAATAAATACATTTATTGATAGCCCAGCAAGCAATAAAGTTCTTTGGCGTAGGCCCCGTCCATAGCTCGCAATCCGAGGGTCCGGACTCTGCATTTCCTGCCTGAAGACGAAGGCAGGGGCGCAGCCGACCCCCCGTGAGGTATAGGAAGGGGCCATCCTGGTGGTGGTGGGGAGGATGGAGGATGGAGGGGAAGGGACCATCCTGGTGGTGGTGGGGAGGATGGAGGTGCATGAAAGCGTCAGCATCTGCGAACTCAGACATGTGTAAGTACTGGTCTTTTATACCACAAGTCTTAGACACGATTGGATAGATGAGAAGGTAATAAGTGACGTAGCAATTGAGTCTTCCTGGCAGAACTTAACGCTAGAGCTTCCATTTCTTCAATGATAGCTTGATAAAAAAAAAAAAAGTCAACATTAACTGCAGCTGGTGCCAAATAATAACCATGATTATGTTTTGGAAAACAGTAAGTCAAATCACATCAATTATAGCTAAATCATGGCTAAAAATTATACAACCTTTGGCAGTTAGTTCAAAAACCTGGTCTATAGGGGCCACACACTTGCAACTGATATCAGTGAATAGATTGAACGTGATTTCAGCCGAGCAATAGCCATACTACTGTTTTAGCACCAGATTTGTTCAGATTTGTCCAGATTGGTTAGGACATTTCAAGATGCAGTTTTGTGTGTGTGTGTGTGTACCTCTGCAGATTAAACACATGAATGTTTCCTTTAAAATTGTTGCTAGGTTTGCCCTTTGTGCTGCTCCCTGTGTAATGGAAACAATCTCCTGAATCTGTCTGGATACATTTTCCAAACCATGCGAGGCCTCCAACAGCTCCTCGATTTGCGATTTAAGGTTCTGAAGGACAGATTTTTCAGCATCTCTGCGACTATTAAAAAAAGGTTAACATATAAATAATTTTCACTTCTTATCCCTCCTTACTTGTTTTTTATTTTTTTGTTAAAAAAAGGGTAATTTGTCATTTGCAGGAAATGTATTATATTGCACTGCAATACCTCAGACTCCTACTGTGCTGCCACTGTCTAAACGCAGCACTTTCCACCGCATGGACTTTTCTGGAGTTTGGCCTCCAATAAGATGATCCTAAAACAACAACAAAGGCAGATATCCAGTAAACAGTACAGAAAAATAAAACTTAAAAAAAAAAAACTATAAAAAAAAGAAAAAGTCTGAAACTGAATCTGAAAAAAAAATATCAAAGGCTAAAAACTTGGTCTTTATAAACATGGCATTTGCTACTGAAAATATCTGTCTGCATGAGTTTCTCAGAATTACAAATGAGCTGCTAAAGTTTTAAATCATGCTTTTTCATTTTCCCCTCAGTGTTTTTGTTACATGTTAGAAAGGATAACAAAGATGGGTTCTCATTGACTTGTACATTTTTGAGATACAGTTTATCAGTAAATTAAGTGTCAATTTTGCCCCTTTATTATTTCTTCAAGTTTCAGATTTTATCTTCAATTCATTTATTTGTTTTTTGAAAATAAGGAAAAATATTCTTTGTGCAAAACTCCATATTAACAAACACAGGATTTTATTTACCAGTTGTGCCCTCTGAGTCCAAGATTTCATTTCCTTGGGTGTTGGTAAGGACGTAAGATTCATCATTGCCCAGAGCCAACTTCACTTTCTCCAGAATGCTGGGCACATTTGCTTCAAATTCTGTAAACCGCACCACCACTACTCGACTAGAGACCATGCGTCCATCTTGTATTTCAGAGATGTGTATGGATCTATAAAATAAACATTTCTGTATTATACAAAAAATGCAACTTAAATCGAATTTGAGTAGGAATAATAACCTTAAAATGTTTATATTTTTATGACTTCACATATTGACATTATAAAGCAGTAAGATTTTAAGGGGTTACCTTTGAAATGATCTTGGAGTACTAGCTCTAGGTGGCTGTGTGAAGTTTGCCACAGGTGAACTTGAAGGCCTTTGAGAAAATGAGAAACTACGCTGACTCAAAGCTGTTACTTGTCCTTGAAGTTCACCGCCATGAACCTCATAATGCCCTCTGTCGGTTAGGTCCAAGCTGCAAAAATCTCCATTTTCCATAGGAAAAAGAGCGACATTTGCAGAGTCTGTTAAATACAGACTGTCTGTACCAACCTGAAACACAAAAAAGTGATAACTGAAATACACCTTTTATGTCTAGTCTTTATTTCCTAGACTGTTTTTCAAAATTGTTTATGTTGAATAACCACAATTCTAATAACTTAATAAATGGTAGCTTAACACGGTGATTTGTCACACATCACACCCTGATTTTCAATAAAATGCAAAAAATGACCACTGAAGTACAGACAATGTATCTATTAAACTATCTTTAATAAAATAAAATAAAATAACTAAAATAAATACAGAGACCCACACGTCATGCACAAAAAAAAAAAAAAAAAACTCAGCACTTTTCTTTACAACCACTTTTGATGATGCATGTGGAAATTTGGCCTTTGATTTAATATTTAATGTTTTTACATTTTTCTTCATGATTCATGGTCTTTAATGTTTTTCACTTTTGTTCAAGGTAATGAAGCAAAAAAAATTCGATAAAGGAAGAATATATTAAAAATATGGTGTTTGGGGTAAAAGGCCCCCCATCAGGGCGAAAGGCACAATAATGAACATGATAATAAACAGCCATTCGTCTTTTCCTTTTGTTGACATGTTAGATTAAAATAGATCCATTTGGAATTTGGGTTTTTAATTTTGAATTCACCATATTTAGAATGAAACCATCATATTTAAAAATACGATATGAATATTAACCATATATAATAAAATATATTTATTTGTTTCTACTGTGAATCTATATTAAATTACTATGGGATCTTTTTCAATGCTTTCAGAATCTTTACTTTTAAAATTATAATATTTTAATGACAGTTTATTTGTTTATTAAAGGTTATTACAACAAAAATTAATTATTTTATTTATCAAACTAAACCGAAAATAGTACAAACTTAGCTCAAGTGATTGTTTTGAACAAGTAGAAACTTAGACATTATTAAAAACATTATTCTATCTGAAGTATTTGTCAATACGTGTCTTTTGCCCCATGCCGTGTGTCTGTGGAAAATGTGTATATTGTACACCGTAAATACGTAGACTTTAGAGTCGAAATGTTTCGAGTTTAATCTCTAGCTTTTCGCAACGTAAATGAATAAAGTCGAAACATTTATTTATTTAAATAAATAAAACGACTTTGTTCTCGTAATTTTAGATTTATTTATTTATGTTTACGTTGCGGTTCAGGGCCAATTAGATAAATTATGCAACAATAATTGTGTGGGTTTGTTAGTAAGTATGGATGTCTGAGTGTGGTTGGTATGTGTGTTATAAAAAAAAATGTGGATGTGTGATTGTAATAGTTGAGAGAGAAAAAGTCAACTGCAAATAACCAGTGGAGTTTTGCTGGCATCTAATGGGGAAAATGTGTTACTGCGCCCAAACAAAATCTTATGGAAAGCTAATTTTTTGAGATATCAACCTCTAATTTGGTACACAACTTTAGTTTAGTTGTATGGGTTTGATTTTCTAGCCGTTTTAGCACACGAGTTCATCATGTTTCATAAAATATGCATTTTATATAAAATAATGTTCACTATATAACTTTTTTTTTTTGGTTGGGGGGGGGGGGGGGGGTTACTTTTTTACAATTATTTTTTTTACTTCAGCAACAATCTTCCAAGGGTCTTCTTTAAAATGAGACCAAACTTTTTTTTTTTTTTGAAGTTTTCATAATTTTTTTTTTACATTGACATTTTTTGACCACTATGGACCTACGTGTAATTTTTTTAATTGATGCAAAAGGGTTAACTGTTGACAGCATTAACGACTTAATGCCACTTCAATTAAACTAACTTAATTATCTAATTACACACACTTTTTGCCAAAATATTGAACAATTAAAACCAGTTAATCTGTACAGCAGTACAAATAATAATAATAACATTCACTTAGTAAGTGTGTAACACACACATTTACTCTTCTTCAGTTATTAATTGTGGTGTCATATGCAGTTATAACCTCCATCAGTGCATTGACACATGTGATTTGACAGCATCTGATACATTAATATACTATGGGTTCAGTTGATGCGTTTCAACTGTCCCTCTGATCACTCTACACATTTAAATAAAATTAATTTTGAGCAAATATTAAATAACAATTAAAGTTCAGTTTTAGTCATAAAATGTCTGCAAGCAATTCAATAATGAATGGAGGTGGTGACATGAAATTTTTACCTTTATTTGATATCATCAGATTAGAGAACCACGTCCTTTAAAATGTCTACAATCAAAGAGCATGTTACTGTTTCAAATGTCCCTCTGTTCTACCCAAAAGAATGTATATACCATCTTCACACTTTTTAGCCCCCCCCCCCCCCATAGGTTTCCTTTAACATATCAAATTAATCACTGGAGGTGCAACAATACACTTAGCAGATGGGCCAAATAGGTTATAGTTACAATTAGGAACTTAGACTTCTTACAATGTCAATTAGCTTTCTAATGGCATGTTTGAAATGGTCAGGCTGGAAATTAACAGCACTTTCAAATAACAAACAAATGTTTGGATAGTGCAAGGAAAATTCCCTCTGAGCTGCTTCCTGGTCTTCGAGATGTAAAAAAGGATTCCTGCCAAAGGATGACTCCCGTGTCAATGAAGAACCAACTTCTCTGTCATAACAGTTTGCGGCATCCACTGCATCAGGCAAAACATCAGGAGAGACTTTCTTCGGGCATCCACCATGGGCCAGATGATCAGGAACTCCATTCCCTACAAGGAAATTGAGATTTTAGGGCTTCAGGTCGAGCCTACATTTCCTATTATGAAGTAGCACAGCAGACAAAAATCCTGTTGACTTCTGTCCATATTCTTTCAATAATGTGATTCTGTTTTATAAATGAAAAGAAAAACAAGACAGCTAAGTTTGTTGATACAAACTATGAAAGTTTTATAGCAAAGACAGACAGTCATTAAGAGAGATAGACATCAAAAGTTTCTAGGGGGTTCAGTATGGTATGGAGCATGTCAGTTTCTACAGAGATGTAATCTGGTTAGTTAGTGCATAAGTTTGCAGAATTGTATAGTTTCAAAGACTTCAAAGATGCATAAAAATATTCATACACCTCTTGGGGTGTCCAATACTGTTCCTGGCAGGTCGCTTTCCTGTAAATTTCCCACTCACCCTCTAACAAACCTTCCTGGAAACTTTTGTGAAGGAGAACCAATCATTCATGTTTCTCATAATTTATGCATTATAATGATTTCCTGATTTCAAATTGTAAAAATGTAAGCGCCTTAATGGAGAACTCCGGCCAATTTTAACATTGAGCTAATTTTTTTGTACATTTGGAGTGCTGTCAGTACAGACAAAAACGACAAAAATCGATGTTGCCTACACCATGTTATCCTCTTTTTAAAATGTGCACCCTGTTGACTTAAATGGGGCAAGTTTTAAACCTGCTTTTAGCCTCTTAACATCCTTGATGTGTCATTACAAGTGCACAGCCATGTGAGTGGTGTTATTAAGAGTGAACACGGTCAATCTGACTGCAGTAGATGTGAAAGATATGAATAAAAGTTCCAATGTTACCAATGATCGCGCGTGCAATCGACTACTGTGGACTTAATCATTAAGTCCACTTAATCATTGACTACTTCCTTAAAACAGGAAGTAAATACAGGTATGCGAGCTGGCTGAATTAACATCAATTTTATTCATATCTTTCACATCTACTGCAGTCAGATTCACCGTGTTCACTCTGAATAAAATCACTCACTTGGCTGTGCACTTGTAATGACACATCAAGGATGTTAAGAGGCTAAAAGCAGGTTTAATACTTGCCCCATTTTAGTCAACAGGGTGCACATTTTAAAAAGAGGATAACACGGTGTAGGCAACACCGATTTTTGTCGTTGTTCTCTGTACTGACAGCACTCCAAATTTACACTCCAATGACATATAGCATTCTAATTCTGCTAAAATAACTTGAATAAAGTTTAGTTCATTTTGCCTAACCTACAGGGTCAGTAAAGTATCCTAATCATCATATCAGCTTCCAGTGATCCTGAAGTATCACTGTATTTGATAGTACCATGATGGTAGTTAAACAAACTCAGGGTTACGGGATTAGTTTTGAGTTGACAAAACCAAACAATCCAACCAGGCTTTGTTGGTGCCATTACGCTGTTCATCAACTTTCTCTTTCAAGACATGCTTTGATCCTGAGTTTAGGAGTGACATCAGTGCAAGTTACTATGGCAATGAACACTGCTAAAAGCCAAACCACTTTCATGATGCCTAAAACCCAGGGTTGGCAAACTAAAGTGAAACATATATGGCTAGCCAACTAAACCGGCTTCATGGTATAGGCTCCTGTATTGTAGTACACAACAATACTAAGTGCAGTTAACAAAATAAAACATTTTAATAGATTATGTTAAAAGGACACTGTAGTTTATGTTGCCCTACAATGTTTATGAATTAAGACTCACGTTTGTTGACGGTGTTTGGCAATATGGCTGCTTCTCTCTGTTGTTTCTAAGGTGTGCAAGTTTCTCTTGCATAAAAAGTGTTAAATAAAACTCCTTCCCATGATCCACCCTGACCTGGTCCCACATTCCATATTCGATCACTGCACTTCTGCAAGAAACAAGAAGTACATCTTTAGCTAAAAGCACTGAAGGTAAAAAATGCTGTTTAGCCAGTCAAGTTATTGTCTCTCAGCTCGACAGTATAATGTTTTTTTTTGCTTAACACAAATGTATTCATAGCAGTGTTCTAAAATGAGGGAAAGTCCTCACTATTAAAAAAAAAGGTAAATTCATGTTCCAGTTATACCCAATGTTGACATTTTCCAGGTTACATAAACATTACATAAACTATTAAGAACACCTCCAATACAATTTTATTTTTACATTAAAATGTATGCTATTACTGTTATATTAATCAAAACCATATATAAATCTCAAGAATTGATGCTCGAAAATTAAAGGTGGAATTTATCGAATGGATTATTTTCACATACACATTTTTTTCTTTGCCTCCTCTGAGAAAACACACACATGGTGAATTAGTTAATGCTTGTTGAAACAACCAATTCATTTTTGGACTCTTTCTCCTCAAGTTGAAGCCAAGTTCACTATTGCACCCAAAAACATGTAGCCACATGTAGTGGTTCATACTCATGGCGGTTAGTGTTATGATTAGGATTATTCACACATTTCTCATAGCTGTATGGAATTAATTTGGAACTACACAACTAAAGTACCCCCCCCCCCCCCCCCCCCCCCCCCCCCCAACACAAAAAAAACAAGATCAAAAATGTGAAGTTACCTGTAAATATTTTGATATATTGTCAGGTTGGTTTTCACTGGCATAGTGCAATGTGCGACAATCTTTCTGGAGTATCCATCCACAGCTGCCACGTGGGTCACCCCAAACATTACCATCTTCTCATTTTGGTCCATATGTAATTTGTGACCCATGTATTCTGCAGTGTATGGTATTGGATTAAAGTTCCTAGATCCCTGTATAAAAAAAAGTAAATGTTTAGATTATTTAGATTGTTTTAACATAATAGCAAAACACTGGGAAAAACAACACTACCTACTAAATAGTTATTTAATAATATATTTTTTTACTAATTATTAATTAATTTCTATTACAGAAATCTACATGACATCGCATTGTTACTGTAGCCTGGAGACCTCCAAGTGTGCAGAGTTTATAACTCCAGTGGGTAAAGACTTTCAAGTTAGGAATGTACTTTCTATTTAAGGAGCAGTCAGAGCCGGTCCGAGCCTTTTGGGGGCCCTAAGCAGAATTAGATTTGGGGGCCCCCTCCCACTACGCGAAGTCACCTGTGCT
Source organism: Rhinichthys klamathensis goyatoka (assembly GCF_029890125.1). Taxonomy (NCBI): domain Eukaryota; kingdom Metazoa; phylum Chordata; class Actinopteri; order Cypriniformes; family Leuciscidae; genus Rhinichthys; species Rhinichthys klamathensis. Next base: position 12,922,046 of record NW_026606564.1, on the reverse strand, counting down.
TGACGATTATTGACACAAATGTCACACAATAATGATACATTATAAATGAATACAGTGAGGTTATGTATTAATACAAAATAAATACTTAAAGTAACAACAGGTCGTTTTTTGCTCTCGGGCTCCCCCTACAGTTGGGAAACAGTATTGTCCTCTACTACTGTCGTAAACTGTCATCCTACATGCACGTGCATTTGTTGACAACCAGGATAGCCCTGAACACTGTAGGAGGAGGTCACATGCAGGTGTTCTCGCGTGTGTGAAATGTCTTCATCCCAGGTACAGTGGCATATATTTCAGCATGTCATATGAATATAATTTCATGTGTTTTATTTTTTTTATAACGACAAATGATCGCGTTTACAAGCCAGCGTCATTATAGTAGCCTAGTCTATTGGTTACCGTTTTACTGAATCTATATGATACTTCAATGCAATGTTTGAGTGGTTGATAATAACCATATATCGTCAATATTATAATATCAAGCTACCATAAATGAATCTGCAAATTTTACAAATCGATTTGCATTATAGCTTGAGGCAAGACAAATAAACAAATATCACAGACATGTTAGGTATCCTAAAATATGATTTTATTAATAATCTTCCTCCTTTCTTTGTACATGTTGAGTAGACTACACTTTTTAGGTCAAACATTTGCTATTGGCATTTCATCGATTGCAAAGTTCAAATCAGAACGAGAATACTATCGCGATAGCTAACCATCAAAAACTAGAATATCGTTTACTAGCAACCAGATTGATAATTCGCTACTACTCTAGCGAATTAGAGAGGTTAGAGAGAGGCATTCTTTTTTCGATGGGGGGTTTGATGCTCCCTGCACACGCAAGGTCTCTCGCTCGCTTTCTCTCTCTGCCGTCCGCGCGCGTTGGAGCACAGTCTCTGTCTCGCGTGCGCGCTCGCTCTAGATTCCGGGAGATTTGAACTAATTTGCGGTATAACTTGTCGATCACGAGTGGCTCAACAGGTAGAGATCTATAGATAAACTCATCTTTCAGGCATTTGACCGACCGGGTTGACAATTTAGCGTGAGAAACCGGGGGTGTGGCGTGTGAGCGTGTGAAACCAATCAAAAGCGGGTGTCTCACGGCCAATGCGTGAGAGTTGGCAGCTCTGCAATGTTGATCCTCGTTCTGCCTTTAACGCGATCACTTTCTCTTTTTCTCTTTTTGCTTTGCTCCGATAAAACCTTTGCTTTCTTGTTTTTCTGTGCTGCTTCGGCCATGACTATAACATTTGGCTCGCAAGTCCGATTTTAAGGAAGTGGGGGTGGTGGTGGAAGTGACGTATATGCCGTAAAGCAGTCGAATTTTGTAGTTCTCTTTGTTCGCCGGTTACTACCCGAAACCCGAAGTTTAAAAGTACGATTAAAAACGCTACAGACCCCGTCAGGCTATGGCAGACGTGTCATTCAACCTATTGTAAGTCGATGTACCATCACAAGAGACTTGGAAATATATTATGAAGGCTGAAAAGTTACCTGTTGTTACTTTAATAAAAAATAGATGCCTACCTAAATAAAAAAGTTTTAACTTTTACTGTACTCTTTTACTAACTCTTTGAAACTTCTTAAAACAAACTGTCTCAAAACATATAAAATAAATGATTTGCTAAAATAATGACAAAACTGAGAAATCAGAAACATAATAAGAGCAAGGGTTCAACAATGACAATTATTGTTGAAAACTGTAAAAATATTATTATTTCTCAACTGTCTCAATACAGTGTAACTGTCCTCAAAATCTTTTTTATTATTATTATTGTAACAGACTTTGTTGGATTGTACATGACAGAATCCAACAAAGTCTGTTACTATAATACCGGTAATGATGTACTGGCGCTCGTTGTATGTGTGTATGTGTGCAATCTATTTTTCCCCTCGGGGCTTGCCGTAGATAGGAATGGGTCGTGCGCACTTGATACTGGAGTGTCGCGGGTTTTTGGAGTTAGTGATCTGATGTGTGGTATAATAAAGTGGAGTCGAGAAGAGTTCAAACTGCTATGTTTATTATTTATTCAAACTGCTACCCTTACACCTAGAAGGTTAAGTTCCCCTGCGGCTATTTTCTCCAACTTAACCCTTAGTCACTGTTTAAAAAGGACGACGCTTAAGTGGTTTGGGGTCGTATTGACCCCAAACTTTTAAAGAGTGATTGCATAAGGAAATATAAATTTTTTATATGGAAAACTTTATATAATTTTTTTAATTCACTTCTCAACTATACAATAATGCTGTGTTTTTTGGGAAATTTTTAGGTTTTCTACATATTTACTGCACAATTACATAACTAGGCCATAAATTGGCACATGAAAAATGATTTTTTAAAGAAAAAATCACTTAAATGATGATGATAATTAAATCTAAATAGTTTTTGGACATTGCTCTATGTGTTAGGGATAAAATACTACCATCTGGTGGTTAGTCGAAAAACTGTTTTTCTTACAGTTAAGGAATTATTGTGCAATGACCACATCTGTCCAATAGAGGTCCATAGAGACTCATTCATTTTCCCTTCATTTGTCTTGATGCTTCAAATTCTCCTAACAACTTGATATATATGATAAAAATATTTTATGCAATTCACAAAATATATATGTCAAATTTAGAGTTTGTTGTTGTTGTCTGATATATTTTGAATTATTGTTTTTGCAAATTATTATACATACATTTGCATAAACATTACAAGTCAGCACTATGACATGATTGTAATCACACACTATTTATTTCAGAAAATTATTTATCAAGAATTATTTATTTTTTTAGAACAAGAGATTTTAGAACAAAATAAATTAAATAAACCAAGTAAATAAACCAATATAATACAAAACAACAGCACCAATAAACTGTAATGAACAGGATGCATACATTTGCATACATGTGTGTGTTTGTGTGTGTGTGGCTGTGTGTGTGTGTGAGATAGAAAGCTCGTTCCACTTTGTGTTTATGCTCTAGGACCAGACCTTGATTTAAATATATATTTTTTTAGATTTATGCCAGTTTTGTTTATTTTATTTGCCAATATCTGTAACAATGCTCTCGGTTGCAGTCACATACATGTGTGTGTTTGTGTGTGTGTGTGTATGAGATAGAAAGTTCTTTCCACTTTGTGTTTATGCTCTAGGACCAGTCCTTGATTTATATGTGATTTTTCTATTTATTTATGCCAGTTTTGATTATTTTATTTGCCAATTTCTGTAAAAAAAATGCTCTCTGTTGCAGTCACATAGATTTGTGTCTGTGTGTGTATGTGTGTGTGTGTGCGTGTGTATGAGATAGAAAGTTCGTTCCACTTTGTGTTTATGCTCTAGGACCAGACCTTGATTTAGATGTCTTTTTTTTTTATTTATTTATGCCAGTTTTGTTTATTTTATTTGCCAATTTCTGTAAAAATGCTCTCTGTTGCAGTCAGGACATGTGTGTGTTTGTGTGTGTGTGTCTGTGTGTGTGTATGAGATAAAAAGTTTGTTCTACTTTCTATTTATGCTCTAGGACCAGACCTTGGTTTATATGTAGAACATTTCAGATTTATAATGGATTTACTTTTATTTTTTTGACAAACAAAATAAAAAAAGTCATTTTTTTCATTTTCCCATTCATTTTCAATTGGGGTCATTTTGACCCCAAACCCCTTAAATGGTAAAAAAAAATTTACACACCTTTAGAACAACCGAATCGAACCCAGTTTTTTTGTGCATATTTAGATAGATTATGTAGGAAAAGTCACAGAGTTTTATGGCCCTGAGATGAAGGGAACATTTTTTAAAAATCAAGGAAAAGTCCAGTGGGGTCATAATGACCCCAAACAGTGACTATGGGTTAAACCGATACCGTGACAATGCGCAGTTGCGCACGAATTGTCTATGCACTCGCGAGGTGTCTAGATTATGCGCATGATTTAAACGCTGGCAGACACAGCAGGAGTTGTTGGCAGGTATATTGATCATGAAATCAGAATTTTCTTGTCTTGAATTATTCATTCATATTCATTCATTCATTTATGTCACTTGTTTAAGTCATCTAAAAAAAAATAAAAAAAAATTAAACTCGATTGGGGGGCCCCCTGGTGGCCAGGGGGCCGCTTAGTTTGCTTATGCCTCGGGCCGGCCCTGGGAGCAGTAGTCCCACACATTTAAAGCTGACCCTCTATATCTAGCTGGCTCGGCCAGGGGAGCGTTTCCCATACAATGATGCAACTCGCTTCTTAACTACCATAGTATAATTCATCATTGAAGAAATCAACTACTAGATAGTCACGATTGTTTCCCGAAATCATATTGGCGCAAATTGGTTTGAGATCAAATTAGTTCCCAGATGCCATGTTTGTAATTTATAGCAATAATTCTCATTTTCTCAGTTATTTTGATTCATTTCCAGATTCAATAGCTTGTTCTTACAAACTAGAGTACGTGCTAACTCTTCAAAAACTGCTTTTTCCTTGACAAACTAACCATAAACTAGTCCAAGACTAAAATGCATGTTTGAGCTGAAATTGCATTGATATATCTTCAAATGTCAGTGCCATTTTGTCTCAAGAGGCACACAGTAATGTTTTTTTGGGCAGGTTTATAAAAGCTACTTAAATGTCCTAATTGAACTACGGCCTAATCCTGGCTTAAACAAAGCCATGTCTGTGAATCCAGTCCTTAAGGCGAGACACTACAGGTGAATAGGGTAAAAATTTTAACTTAGAGATATCACCATAAAACTTTACCAGTTGATTACTCACATGAAGAGGAGAAAAAAATGTATTGCAAGTTTACTGTAATTTTATGTTTAAATATGCTAATCAGGCTATATCTCATTAAATATGCGCTAATTTGCATATATTTTGAAGTGACGAATCTGACCATTGAAAAAAACAAGGTTCAAAATTATTTTTGCATTTTGTTGATATATTCAATGAAAAGACATTTTCAGAGGGGATTATGAATATCTCCTTTTGTTACCCTGTAAATCAGAAAATACTGCCAATAGCCTTAAAAAATTGATTTCTGCCCTATTTTTAGGCATAAAATGTCATATAAATCAGGCCAAGAATGATATATCAACAAATCCCTCTGAACAAACATTCACAATATAGTTAGGAATACGACTGTAAAGTTTGGTGTATGTAGGTGCTACAGAAGTGAAAAATCGTCACGAGGAGTGCAAGAAAAAACTCGTTTTGAGAAAACGGCCTTTAAAGATTTTTATGGTAAAATTTTACTAATTTCTATTGAAAGCCATGAATTACAGACAAAATATGCTTTAGGTCCAAGTAAAATCCATGCATCACACTTTATAACATCCAAAACTCATTATTGCTTCATCCATCACTGATCATAACATCCAAAACAACACATCAACAGTCCATCACACAGGTGTGACAAAAAACGAAATATATAACACCCACAGCAACATCACGTGACGCTTCTGAAGATGACTGCATCAGCAGTCGAAACTGTCAAGGTATGACAACAAACTTTAAACCTGTCGTATAAGAAAGAATTTGTATTATAAATACAAATAGTAAGCTAAATTAACTTGTTTGGATTAACACATCAACATGAACTTCAACTGAAGACCATTACATCACAAACTTCAAACTGACAGAACACAACCTTTACACCTAGTTAATTTACAGTCTACATATCCATGCCAGCACCATATGTAGGGCCCTCCTCCATCTCCTGCTGGTGTCTTTTCACTTTTTTGGCTGTGCTTACACTTTTACGGCTCCGTTTTACACTAGCGGAATGGACACTATTGGCTTTTGAAATCCTAACCATGTCGTCATCCTTCATTGCATTGACAGTTACGACTGTGCTCTGAAGCCACAGTTTCTCCATCACAGCCAGCATGGCAGAGGCACCCTCATTAAATATAGAAATAGCCATACTGGCTGCAGCCTCAACTCTGCTTTTCCCCACAAAGACTGTTTTTGGACATCGGGCCCATATGACCGAGTTGAGGCATTCGTTGGCATTCTGAGTGCCTCCATGCTGCATGCGCTTGAGCAGGCTGTCACTGGACATCCGGTGATAGACAGGGATGAGCTTCTGACCCACCTCCCGTGATAAAAAGTTTCCTGTGTGAAGACTATGGCTCTCTGGCTTTTTTCCATTCTCCTCTGCTCTCCTGTACCAACACCAGGATGGATTACACCTAGTGTGTGTAGGACTTTTATCACTAGACATGGAGTGGAGGAGACCTGCCCATATTTCTGCCTTCATTTGATCCAGTGACCCTTGATTATTTAGAATAGCCCCCCTGTAATAATTCTGCAAGGCTTTACATTTCTTGGCAGTGAGCTTACCCTGACCTTTGCCCCCTAACTTACGCTCAGCACTCAGTTTCCTAAGTGCTGTGCCCATACGCTTGTGAGCATGATTTATGCACTCAAGCTTTACAATTTCATGTCCAGGGTATGGGTTGAGCGCAACCACCTCCCTGAATGCTGCACTGTCCCCATCTGACAGCATCTCTGTGTAGCGCAGCTGATGCTGAGACACAGACCTGGCCCACATCCTCTTGGCTGCCTCCTGCTCCATGGCCTTACTTGACCCTGAGAAATTTTTTGCACAGTCTACATGACTCTCCTTCCAGCTTTCAAATTCCTCCCGCGTAATCTTACCACCTCGCCTAGCACACTCTCTCAGGGTACAAGCATGGCAGTAGGAGGATAGGACCTCAAAGTCCACTACCAGCCCAGTGAGGATGTCGATGCACACACCAATGCCGTAGTGGGACGTGAAGCCTCTCTTCTGCCAGGTGCCATCAAAAGACACACTGATGTTTATCATGGCATCCTCATCCTCCCTTACTATCTCAGCCACATCAGGGTCAATATCTGCGTATGCCTGCCTGATCTGATCCCTGGTTCTCTGCAGTGACTCCAAGCCTCTCTCAATTTCAGCGACTGAAATTAAATTTATAGCTTATTACTAACTGTTCATCCATATTATAAAACACAAATAGATGGATGCCATAATCTTTAATGCCGAGAGAGAGAGAGAGAGAGAGAGAGAGGGAGAGGGAGGAAGAGAGATAAAGAGAAAGAGAAAGAGAAAGAGAGAAAAATATCTTCACTAAGATATTTACACCTTGGAAAAATAGCCAAAAGAATAAAACTTCCCGAAGTTAACTGGAAGCTCTCCTAGGAGAGAGGACAGCAGCTCCAGAGCTAAATATGTCTGCCTGAGGGACTCACAACCACTTTAGGATTCCAGAAAATTTACATATTTGTACAGATAGTAATTATATTTTACAAAACCTGAAACGTGTTGTCTAATGTAATTGTTTTGTATAGTATGTATGTGACACCTATATATTTAATATATGACGTGTAGCTATGAATTTCTGTAAACTGCTTTGAGAGAGAGAGAGAGAAAGAAAGAGAGAAAGAAAGAAAGAAATAAAGAAAAAAAAAAAAAGAGAGAGAGAGAGAGAGACAGATTTTTCTATACCTGTTACTGTCTTTTGGTGTGTCTGATACGTTTTAACATGAAGACCAGGAATCCCCAACACTTTGCTGATTTTTTTTAGAGCTGCATATCCCAAGCCTAACTCATGAGCTAAAAGCACCATTCGCACATTCACATCAAACGCCACATCGTTCCTGGATGCGTCTTGTAGACGCGTAGATGTATAGACACTTTGCCTGTATCTATCCTCTTTGCAGAGACAGCACTCTAGTACTAAACTACTACAGAACCCATGATTCTTTGGGTCGATGTTAACTTTCAGCCCTGTCCCTGTGCAATTAGGACAAATTAAACCACCGATCAGTTCATTCAAACGCGCTACATGAACTATCAGCCACTGCTGAGTGGCGCTTTGATTACCTCCGCTGCTGTCTGAACACTCCTGTTTTCCAAACGACAGTTTACGCATCGACGCACTATGTGATGGCATTTCAACATCTTCTGTCTTCATTGGTGATCCCTTGTGTCTTCTTGCTAATGACAACTGTTTTCGTTTTTTCTGAGAGACTTTTACACGCGTATCTTTCGACATTTTGAATACCGGCGCGGAAATGTCAGAGCGCGTCATATTACGATTCTGAACGAATCACGTTGTCAGAAATTGGCTTCAGCCAATGAGATTGCGCATTTCGAGTTAAATCACCCATTTTACTTTCATGATTGGTTGCTGATCGACAGGAAATGACCAAATTTGGATCCGACAGCATTGCAAAGGAAAGAGAGAGCTTTACAGCGGTGTTAGGGAGAAGAGCGATCGCGGAGCAGTGGGATGATTTAGAACGCCAACTTTTGACGAATTTAGAAGAAATCTACAGGCGCAAACAGACAAAGTGTAGTAAAATAAAGACCTTAATGTGTATTTCTGACTTTTTTTCACCACAAGTCTGAAAGAAGACATGTTATTGAAGACATATAGCCCAAAATCTCAAAATTGACCAGTGAAAAAAAAACGATGTTTTTGCCTGCCGTGTCTCGCCTTAAAAGAAATAACATTTGTATATTTTTGATCAAATAAAAGACATAGATTGTACTGAATGTTATCTTATTTGGCTCAAGATAAGGATTTGAGCCAATGTCATGCAAACAAGAAACTCTTAACCTAATTTGTTTCAGTATGAGCAACTATATTCTGGTTTTAAATTCAATTTCCTTGAAAAGAGACTATTTTCTGTATCTGTGCAAGACTTAAAGTACCACATGCGTACTCTGATGTGTGATACACTTAAAGTGTAAACTAGTGTGTTTATCATAATGTCAATAAATCAAACAAATGCCAGTTTACAACTTCCAGAAGCACAATTAACTGTTTTTGCAGCTAAATAATAACTGGAGACTGCTGACTCCAGTGAAAGATATTAAAAAGTGAATAATTTCCATGGGTCTCATCTTGGCATCCAGTTTGAATCAAGTCTCTTCTGAATTGGCTATGACGTCACGTGATCACAAAAAACTAGGGTCCTAGAAATGTGGTCCTGAAACTGCAGCCTGGTATTGCAGTAATACAGTAATTGAAGTGAACAACTTTTAACCTTTATAACACGAACATAGTTTAATTAAAGACAAACACTTCCAAAATTTAACAACATAATCCATAATTTCTTTACCAATACCTACATGATATCGAGCCATGTGATAGGGCTGATTGATTGTTCGCAGCATACATCCCACGCGGCCTTCGGATGCTTTGATACCTTTTGAAGCCAGGTATCCCTTTATCATTTTTCTGCCATATGTTGGCCCAGTCTGTTGTGGGGGGGGGAAAAAACTTCCAAACTGAGTAGCCTACACGAGATCATTTTAACCATAAAACAGAGTTTTGACACTTTTTATTTAAATATTATGTTTTATAATATACAAATACGCATAAAACTTTACATTTAATTGCTATGTAAGTGTGAACTGACCTACCTCGATAACTGCTTTTGCAACTTCCATCTCAAGCTGGGAATCTTGCAGACGCTCTCTCTGTATGCCATGTTCAGCACAAAATCGACGTATGCTCACCTTTGAAGCACCCTTTGACACTCCACATTCAAATTTTAAAAAATTTGATATGTACTCATCCGAGCATCCACTTATTATCATGCTTTCTATCGTGTTTTTATAGGGAAATAATGTAGACTCCATAAAGACTAGACAGTAAAAGTTAGATACAGACAGGCTGCAGAAGACCGCCAAACTGAAGAGCAGACTAATGAATATTCATATTCTTCTAATGCTTTTTCTAACTGTACGGTGCGTGTAGCGCGCCTCCCCCCGACAACGCCAAAAATTGCGTTTAGGACAAAAATATGATTCAACAACACAAACTCTGTTTTTAGGCTACTCTGTAAATTTATTTTCCTTTCAAGTGCTATAGCCTACAAATTAGCCTGCTTTTTGCCATGGCTTGTCATACTGGCCAGAATAAACAATATTTCGGTAGTTTTTGTGAAGACGAGCAGTTCCAGTTTAGGCTTAAAGGTTTCAGTTCTGTTTTAGGCTATTGTAGTTTGTTGCATGTACCTAAATCCATCCATCCATCCATCCATCCATCCGTCCATCCATACATACATACGTTAATGCGTCTCTATAGCATGCATTGTGTATTATCGTGTAATTTATAAGCGAAAATTAGTTTTTACGTGCATTTGATACGCAGTTCATTTGCGTGTAATGCACGCACCCCACACTAATACCCAAACGGTGCGGGATGCATTTCATTATGTTTAAACTTGATTTTTTAAATAGATAATTTCTTGAATTTTCTAAAAAACGACATTTAGGCTACTTGTATCTTTAAAGTTTTTAGGAGGAAAAAGCTCAGTATAATAGAATAAGCAAAAAAGACTTCACATATTAAAAGAAATATAACACAAAACACAAGGTTAGATGCCAAATGCACCCTCCGACTTTTTGCCCCTTTATTAAACATTTAAAATATTCACAAATTAATATGGGAAATAAAAATAGATTTTACTGGTTTTCTAAGGCCAATGTAGAACCTGGAAATAATATTTTTCCCGCAGTGCTGAATGAGAAGAGCCGTTTCTGGAACAGAGATATGATTTCTAGGCTAATGATAATAAAGGTGTCTGAAAAAATAACGAGCCATTTTAATTGTTCGTTAAAAGTAAACATTTCAAGCTTTATATGTAGGCTATATTTAGTTTCAGTTAATTTATGAGATGCGCTCCAGTTCACGGAGATCATGAAAGCGTGCCTAGCTGATTGTTTTATTGTATTTTTCAAAAGCACAACGTTTTCTTGTGAGTTTGGACAAATAAAAGTAGTTGCGAATGCTGTATTATTCTTTTCTGTATGACCAGAAAGAGTATTTTAAGTTGTTTCCACTGTTGATAGTAAAATGCAAGTGTTCGCGCCCGCGCCTCCGTGCCATGCGCGCTCCACACACACGCATATGCGCCAAAATCTTGTGTTTATTTGTGATAATCTTAGCCCTGTATTATTATTGTCTAACCTGTATTATATGACTGACATTTGACGAATTGCTTTGTTCCTTTTTTGGATAAAAGCGCCTTCTAAATATGTAAAACCTAAATGTAGGCTACTAATAATTATATTATATTATTTGCGTTTATAACTATATGAGTTCACTGAAGACAGTAATATGTTAATCATAAAATAATTTATGAATGTTTTATTTTTATATAACCTAACCTTGTGTTTGTGTTATATTTCTTTTTTATATGTGAAGTTTTTTTTTTTTGCTTATTATATGAGCTTTTTCTTCCTAAAAAAATGGACTTTAAAGATACAAGTAGCCTAAATGTCATTTTTTAGAAAATTCAAGAAATTATCCATTAAAAAAATTAAGTTTAAACATAATAAAATGCATCCCGCATAAACAGGAGGCCTGGTTGGCACAGACTGGGGGTTTACAAACCCGTGGGAACGGATTGCAAAAGCGTGGGCACGGTTTATGAATTTGTGGGTATGATTGCAAAAACTGAAGGCACGGTTTACAAATCTGAGAGCGCGGATTAGGAACTCATGGGTAGGCTACGGTTTATTAATCCGTGAGCACGATTTGTTGAACCGAGGGAACAGTTTGAGAATTCGTGAGTAGCCTACAGTTTATAAACTGAGCGAACGGATTGCAAAACCGTCGCCACGGATTGTTTTTTTTCCACCAGGTGACTTCCCGGGCTCCGTACTCACGCACCCCACCACACCACTAAACCTGCCCTAACCAACCCATGCGTATCCTATGCACGTAAAAACTAATTTTCGCGTATAAATTGCACGATAAAAACACGGCGTGTCTGTCTGTCTTTCTGACTGACTGCTCTCGCTATATGAAAAACCTGAATGCAAACATTTATGCACAAATATCTTAAATAACAGTTTTTTAAAAAGGTGGTCTGTTATATTTCACAAAGGAAGCGCGCCGTTTGTGCGGTCGTTCGCGTTATATGAGAAGGACATTCTGAATATTAGCCTACTGTAAAATTAGCTGTCTTAAAAATGCGGATTGATCATTGCAGTTATTCCAGACGCCTCCCGGTGCTCGTATTAGAATTGTGTAATCACAGATTATGAACAGATGTTTTACACAACAAGGATTGGGTTGTTGGGTTTTCATGTTTTATGGGAACTTAATGATTTTTATACTGTACAAACGATCCCCTAACTCCAATGTAACAGTTATGGGTAGGTCATCTACGGACATCTAATGTTACGGATATATTATGGTACAGTTCAGCCTATTATTGATTTTTATTGCCTCTTCCCTTTGATCCAAAGAGACGGAACTATTTGCACGGTATTTACCAATGGAAAATACATGCTAAAATAATCTCAGCTACTGTCTGTGGCTCATATTAATGGGGTCGCTTGCAAGTCGCATTACGTGACCAGCAACATATTTCTGCTTCAAATATTGTGCGTAGTTAACAGTGAGTGGTGGTTTCAGACATCGTTTTATTAAAGTGCATTTGTCAGTGCCGCACTTGTGCTGACTCTTATTCTGCCTGACAGAAAGAAAAGCTCGTAATGAAGGCGGAGCGTTTTGACCAATCAGATGAAAGGGGCGTTTCAGCGCCGCCCACGTGTGCGAATGAAATATCGAACCCATAAACCGATTTGTAAACCACAAATTAAAAATTAAAAATCGAGCCAAAATCTAATTTTTCGTTTTTTAAACTAAACAAAAAAACGAATAAACGAGCTGGATTTCATTTCTTGTTATTCCATTCCAAACAGGAAATGAAATGACCAAAAGATACACGGACCCTGGAAGTAACGTTAGCTGTGAAACAGGGTTGCCGAGTCGGCATAACAAAACCCTCCCACAATTGCTGATCAAACTAGCCACAAAACGGCCATCATTATCCCAACTGAATTCCTGAGGTGTTCCCCTTCTAAAATAATAATAATACAAAAATTGTACTAACTTTCCGAGGGGTAAAATTTGCGTTTTTGTATGGTAAAGCGCGTTCCACTTCCAGGGAGGGAAGGAGGAATATTCAAGCGGAAAACCGTATACCTGGCAACATTAATTAGAGCGCGCGCACGACAATTGACAATTGCACGACAATTCGCCTTTGGCTAAGCTCCGCCCCCCTTAGTTACTGTTGCTACGTCCGACAAACAAACTTCATCTGGGCTCTGGTATCGACATGGCTTATGCTGTGACGGCTCTTCCTGCTGAAATTTTATCAAACTTTTATAAAGCAGCAAATAAAGTGTCCGATAGAAGTAGGCAAAAGCGGCTGCAATATACGTTCGAAGGCTATATTCGCGACATACAGGTGAAACGCAAGGAACAACAAGGCATCCAAATAGAGGCAAAAGCATACCGGTCACAGTCAAAACATGAACCACCGCATATCCTATTAATGGAGACGGAGGCTGGGACTAACAATATCAAGGAGGAGCGACACTGTTCATGCAAAGCTGGAGGTCTCTATTCACTTCTATAATCGTTATTACAAAGCAAACGGACTACGCGAGTATAACGTTATATTTATTAGAAGCGTGAGCTAGACGACACTTGTCAGGATTTGACTTTGGTTTTGGGAAGGGAAAAAACGGACACCCCCCTCCAACCTCTCTGGTAAAAGCGTATCTGTGTTACAAATGCCCCAGGCACAACGTTTAGCATATTTTTGATAAAACTATGACGGTAAAAGCCTGCCGAGACCAAAAATATGAGACGCCTGTGTTAAAGTCAATGGAGCGCTGTGAAAAAGTGTCGGACCTCTGTGGGAGCTCGTTCTTTTGCTGTGCTGTGATTGGTCAATCTACATTCTAGGGTGTGGCTTAGCCAAATGCGAATTGCATGACAATTGACAAAAGTCTGACAATTGCACAACAATTGACAAAAGTCTGACAATTGCACAACAATTGACAAAAGTCTGACAAGTGACAATCAACAGAGACAATTTATATACAATCGATCACAATGGAGAGTTTTGTGTTCTTTAGAGTGAACAAGCGAATCACTTTGAAAGAAAACGACCTAACAACTGACAAGATTGGCAGAATCTTTCAGGTAAAGTTACTGTAGACTCAAATACAAATGCCAATTCACGCTGCATTGTTAAATTACACCTCAAATTCCAGTGGTCTGGTAAATATCCTGAACTTGTTTATGTTGAAAATAAATATTTTAAAGGTCCATGCCCCCAGTGTGTACATTACTGATGACAACAATGTGGCTCTGTTTCCTGCCCTGATGGCCACATCAGTGTTCTTGACCTCACAGTAAGAGGGCATTATGAGGTGCACGGTGAGAGCATCAGCGTGGATACACCTGTAACGCCCAACCCTACTCGCTTTTCGTTCCACCGGCCAGTCAGTGCAGCAGCGGGTTCTGCAACTGGTTCTTCTGCAGTTCCAAGAGCAACTACGCCAAAAACTTTTCAAAGGTAATCAAATTAAACAATTGCTCTTTGTAAAAACTTGAAACAACTGAATATGTTACAACTAGTACATAATTTAAGCATAATAGTATATTAATGCTTTTTTTCCCCCAGTGCATTAGTTACTTTGTCATCCAGTCACACAAGTTAATTGCCAAAAACATAAAAATGCTGAATGCATGTAAATATATACCCCTGGTTTCATATACAATTACAATTATTCAATACAATTTTACACCATTTTTTTTTTTTTTTTTGCAAAATACAAACTGAAGCAAAATGTTTAATATAGTAATGTCTTTGTATTGAAGAGTTTGAACAAGTAATTTTAAATACAACAAAGTTCTTGGCAAAAAATTTACTTGTCTGTTTATTCAACTGATATTTGAGCATGGTGGCAGCTAAATACATGCATACATAAATTGAATCCATTATTTGTATACCCAGGCTGATTTTATAGACTTCACAGTAGGCCTACTACATGCCTAATTAATACTGCCAAATTAAGACGTCACTGCTTAAAAAAAAGAAGAAGAGAGAATTGATGTCACTTTTCATACATGTCTTTGGGTTACATTTATGAGGTAAAGCAATGCATCCTGAAAAAGGCTATATTCACTGTTCACTGCTTGATTGTAAAGTAGAGAGATGTCTGGATACTTTTCAACAAATTCCTGCCCTGCATGACATCTGTCCTCCTCGGAGGAAAAGGGGTCCGTTCCAAAGGTAGACATCCAGGTCAGTGACGATCCCAACTCCTGCTCATACATATTTGCCACAACAGAGGCATTAGGCAGCAGCTCATCAGAAATTTGATGGACATCCACTTGCTGCAAGTTCATTGGGTATTCCACGACCTAAAACAATTAAGCATGGTAAACAGCTATCAAAGTGAATGGCAGTGATTTTAAAGTGCCTATTCAGAAAAATATTGTAAAGTCCTCTGAGCATACCTGGGATCCTATGAGCATTCCCTGCCTGCACTACTCTATTTAGTCCAAATTGGCTTAACTGACATGCCAGGTTTGAAGTGCAGAATTTAGTTAAACTGTCCTCCATGTTGATGACTTCTTGGTCTTGCAGGTGCACCAGGGCCTGTTTTAATGGGTAGTTCACCCGATTGTTCACTTCAGGCCAAATCCTTTCAACTCTAAGATTCTGAAAAACAATATTTCATATTATATAAAACACAATGAAGAATGTATGAACCAATAAGGAAAATAAAGTGCCAGTTTGAAATGCACATATGTATTATTAATTACATATTTTTATATTGGTTGTAGTAGTCTAATAGTTGTTATCAAAATTGCAAAAACCTCACCATTGTTGAAGTTGTTTGGAGGTATGGTTGTCTGCTGAGGTTGTGTCTGTGTCTCGACAGCTTCTCTTGCATGTATAGGGACAAGTAAAATTCCCATGGTCAACCCTGAGCTGGTCCC
The DNA here is from genome assembly GCF_029890125.1 of Rhinichthys klamathensis goyatoka. NCBI lineage: Eukaryota > Metazoa > Chordata > Actinopteri > Cypriniformes > Leuciscidae > Rhinichthys > Rhinichthys klamathensis. The sequence continues at coordinate 12,906,260 of NW_026606564.1, read as the reverse complement.
ACATGCCATAGTTAACTACAGCAGATCTGAAATAAAAAGATGTAAATTTGTTGTATGTGCACATGACAATTCTAAGGAGAAATGCAAGACATTAAATGAAAAGACGATTTTTAGTTGTTGTTTTTTTTTTGACAGCAATGCATATTCACTGGGTAGCTAACACTTCAGTATGGCAAACACATTTAACTTTTAGTCACTATTAATTATGCCTTTTAACTAGTTAAAAGTGAGAATTGGTCCCCATATTGAAATGTTACCATTCACTGCTTGTTACTTCCTCTGAACATGCTCACCTGTAAACTTCTTCATATATTACGAGGTTGTTTTTCAGTAACACCAATCTATGGGAAAGGACATGCCAACTTCCAATAGAGGTAGAAATCAGGAAGAGAAGATGGGGTTGGATAGGGCAAACCCTTCGCAAACCGCCAACAAACATCACCAGGCAGGCTCTCAGGTGGAACCCTCAAGGCAAGCGGAAGCGAGGCCGCCCAAAAAGCACATGGCGACGTGAACTCGACGCAGACGTCAAAAGGATGGGCTTCAACTGGAGTCAACTAGAAAGAATGGCCCAGGACAGAAATCTCTGGAAGTCTATTTTTGGCGGCCCATACCCCGGGAGGGGTGGAGGGCATAACTAACTAACTATTGTAGCATTGGCAATAATTTTGCTGCTGTAGCCAACAACTGCCAAAACGTGTGTTACACCGAACATCACAAGCTTTTCATTTTGATCCATATGTAGTTTGTGGCCCATATGTTCGGCATGAAATGGGACTGGGTTAAGATTACTTGCACCCTAAACAAGGGGGAAACATTTGGTTATTTCAGGCTTACATTTTGAACCCATAGCTCATGTATTTACAGAATGTTTTTTTTTTTGCTACAAGATAATTCTTATAAATGCTGGTTATATTTAATTAAAGGGTTAGTTCACCCAAAAATGAAAATTCTGTCAGTAATTACTCACCCTCATGTTGTTCCAACCCCGTAAAACCTTCGTTCATCTTCGGAACACGAATTAAGATATTTGTGATGAAATCTGAGAGCTGGATCACTCCTCCATACTAGTCCATAGACTTCTTCAGGGATTGAACTTGCCGGCCTCGAAAAGTTATTAAAGACATCGTTAAAATAGTCCAAGTGACTACAGTGGCTCAATCTTAAGTTTATCAAGCGACGAGAATACTTTTTGTGCGCAAAACCCCCCAAAAATAACGACTTTATTTCAACTATTCATTTCCTTCTCTGTGGGCCTCGAGTCAGTTCACTAGTGTAATAGCGTAAGCTTCTGTTGTTGTACGTCACACGCATCACGCACATGACCAGCGTCGGCCAATAGTGAACCTACGTGTGAATACAAGTGCCTTCTGTGTGAACGCAAGGTCATGTTGTGCCACTGAAGAAGGAGTTCCACCTTCAGATGAGGTGCAAAGTTGCATGTTATCTACTTGTTGGTGCCCAGGTGAGGGTTTGCACTGGAGTGCTGCCAGCCAGAGCAGGAAAAGACGTGTGCACATGGGTTCCAGGATGAACAGGGCTGAGTAGAATGGGGGTATGGTAGAAGGCAGGAACACTTGGAGGTGGTACCAGAGACATCAGAGGTCGCAGTACAGGCGGCCATACTGGAGTTGAGATGTCTGGTGGAGGCTCCATTTCCACAAAAGTAGATTGGGAAGGAGGGGTATTTGCCATGAGTGTTGGAGTGTAAGAATGTTGGGTGTAAAAAAAAAAGTAAAATAAATGTATCAGTAAATGAGATGTGTGTCAGTTTGTTTGTCCCCCCAAATTTTTCCAAAACAACAAAATACAACTTCACAAATGTTCAATCAATATTTTCAACACACACAAAAAAACATTAAGTCAAAAACAAAAAGCATTCAAAGTAAATCACCTTCAATTATCTCAATTATTGTGACTCCTTAGAGATAACACTCTAATTATTCACTTAACGTTCACAATTTACACACACAAACAACTAATTTCAGAAACAAACAATTTACAAGATTAAGTCAGACAATTTCATTGTTTCACTAGTTTTCCATCAGAAAATAAAGTTTACAAATCACAATGTTCCAGAGTTTTTTTTTTTTTTTTTTTCAAATGTTCAATAGTTCACAGGGATTTTCAAAATCAAATGCTCAAGTTTCAAGTGTCCAAGTTCAAATGTCCCTGTTCGGGCGCCACTCTGTAACGGTGGTGGTCGCCCTAATACTAATAAATGACTCTAAAGAAAAGTTTGGGCGCCAGACAGTATGAAAACCTGTCAAAAAATTCAAAAAACCCAGGATAGCCAGCAAAATAACCACCTGTTACACAACAAAATTCTAGTAATAATCAAGAAAGCAAAATCATTTCACCATGGATATTTATTCATAATACTACTATTAACACACCATACGTTCCACCCTAGCGGTAGATCTCATCTCTCACTTTCAATTCCTGCAAAACTTCACACGTCACATATAAATCTGAGCAGGACATCACTTCACAGATAAATCCGTGCAAGACTTCACTCGTCTTCAACTTCAACGCATCCCATCGCGTCACAACGCGTCACTAATCCACGTTGGCAGATTCATTCACAATTGTTCATAAAAAAGAAAAAGAGAAATAAAGTAACCAACTCATTCAGTTCGTTGTAAATCACCAACAGCACAAAATATCATTTTAACAGACAATGACAATTTATGAAAACAAACAAAACACACTGAATGTGCAAAAGTGAAATGCGAGGGGTGTATGCGTGTGTAATGATGTGTGTGTGGCGGCATAGAGGTACTGACCACATTCGCAGGCAAGAAACAGTTTTTTAGGGAGATCGAGTGTCCTCTTCAACACTGGATAGGCGGATGAAACAGCTTGGCTTGTTTTTACAACAGTTCCAAAATAGTTTTCCTGGGAATGCACCGACTTTCGCGACGCACCAGGGGCCTATACCATGAAGCCGGTTTAGGTGGCTAGCCAGCTATGTTTCAGCTTAGTTTCGGCCAACCCTGGGTTGGTTCGCTCTCGCTCTATCCATATCGAACGCGATTGGTTGTTCGGTGCCAACGTCACTTTGGTATGTGCACGCGCTCGTGGAGTAATCATAGCTTAAGATCAAAGCCTGAGTTGACAGAGAAAGTTGATGAGCTTCACATGGTACCCATAAAGCCTGATTGCATCGGTTTGGTTTTGTCAACTCAAAACTAATCCTGTAACTCCGAGTTTGTTCAGCTACCTTCATGGTACAGGCCCCAGACTTCAACCATATGAAACAACAGATCGGCAAGCGGCAGTTTCTCCCCAATAATCCATCATGATTCCCCTACAAACTTCTCAGTGCACAAACGTGTGACGCGCTCTTTCCAGGTATGACACACTTCCTTATATTCAATTCCCGTCCGTGATTAACGCTGATTTGATTGACATACTCCTCCCATTTTGCGTAACGTGACAGTGAAAGTAAACAATCAATTATGTGACTCGCGGCACAGATTTTCTTCATTGTCACAACACGACCCGGGATTGATGCCGGGATCAATGCCGGGTTGGGGACCTAGTAACATTGCCATGTTCAGACGCGGAACGCGCGCTGTGTGAACAAAAGCCAGAACCAATGCCGTATAAGGGGTGTGTCGAAGTGATGATTCACGAGCCTTTGCAATGACGTAGTTATCGTGCGGCTCAGTTACTCTAGAAGAAAGTTTGTGTTCGTCATCGATACAAGAAAGAACGAAAAAATGTCTGCAAACTGGACTGGTGCGACACTAGGATGGTTCACATCACAACACAAACGTCCGTGTGCTCGTCTGATTCAGAGATTTCGTCCAGGAGAAATTGCCATCGTTGAAATTCTCTGCAGCAGACGAACTCTATCTGTGTCCGTAGTGCACAGCGAGAGCACAGGCACCAGCAGTCCGCCCAGCTCGAGCCAGCCCGGGCTCCTCGTCCGCCTCCTGTTCCTCCATCAGCCTCAGCTGCTCTTCACTATATTGCGGCTCGTAAAGATAGCCACGAACACCGGATTCGAGTAGCAAATTCAAAATCCTCTTCTTCCATATCATGTTTTGTTTCTTCCGTCATTGTCATAGCTTCCTATCTCCACAGCGCTTGTTAGCTTAGCTTCCAAACAATATGGCTGATATTGCTTTCTGTATCTGCAAGTGAAGTCCCACCCACTGATCTGTAATAGGTCTGTAGCGTGAGTGGGTCCCACACCCTAAATAAATGATGAGCTTGTGTTTGTAGTCTCTACACTTTTCAATGAAATGTGACTTCCTGCTTATTGTGACGCAAAATGACGATTTTTACGTCACAATAAGCAGGAAGTAAAACACTTAAATCCTTATTTCTCCCATCTCAGGGAAAAATAAAGGAAAAATCCACGATCATTATAATATATGACTAATATATGACAAATATGATATGATAATATGATATGAAAATATGATAATATATGACAAAGCTTAATGCAAATGGGTGAAGTGTCCCTTTAACACAAACGTCCGTGTCCTCGTCTGATTCAGAGATTTCGAAAGTCTGATGCTCAAATCAGATGTTCGTGGCTACCTTTACGAGCCGCAATATAGCGAAGAGAAGCTGAGGCTGATGAAGGAAAAGGAGGCGGCTTCTGAAAACCTGCCTGTTAGAGTTACGGACAAGCTGCCTGTGCACAGGCACCACCAGTCCGCCTCAGGTCGAGTCAGTCTCCTTGGCTCTCAGTGGCTCCTTGTCCACGACAGCCGGGTCTTCCACCTCCTGTTCCTCCATCAGCCTCAGCTGCTCTTCCCTATATTGCGGCTTGTAAAGGTAGCCACGAACATCTGATTCGAGCATCAGACTTTCAAAATCCTCTTCTTCCCATATTGAGTACCTTCCGCCATTGTCATAACTTCACATCTGGCTCCACAGCGCTTGTGCAAACCAGTACATTGCCGCTTTAACTATTCTAACATTGTAATGATATTAGAGTATAAAGTAATTTACAAACTTGCCTTGCGCAGTTTGTCCTGCAACTCTGGGTCTGCCACCTCTTCTACGAAAGGGGTAAGCGATGGAAGGCCACATTATTTGCCTGAAAAGCCGATGGGAGAAGTGTGGAGAAACCCCTCCCTGAATTAGGCAAACTGGAAGCATTTGGCCCACAAGCCTATATATCCCGTTGTGCAGAGCTATAGGAATAAAAATGTCAAATTTAAGGTCTTGATGCATTACAATTGATTTGTGTTCAGGGCTAGCGTAGCATACTTAGTGACTAATGACATAATATAATAATATTAAAATAGTGACATTTAAGATGATTGTGTGGAAAGCAAACATACCAACACTGTCTAGAGCCAAAGCTCGTGATTCGGAAGGCCCTTCAAAAATATGGTGCTCCTGGAGCTGGCCCATGAGGAGGCGACAGAACTCCCTTATCGGCCCACCTTCATCAACAGCCCCTTCACCCACTCCACTCTCATCCACAAACACCTGGACTGAGGAGCAAACGTGGACCGACTGAAAGCTCTCACCACACAATCAAATTCCTCCCCACGGAGGACATTAACTTGATTGGCAGTGATAACCCTCTGCCTCACCCTCGACTGCAGGCAACGCATCATGATTCATTTGAGAAATCACGTAAATCCTACATACATTTATTTTTCAGTGCAATTAAAAAAAAAAAACTAAAGCATGTTCACTAAACTTAACCGGTTAAATTACAGGGAAGCAATTCCATTGATTTATTTGGACTCATTCAGTTGTTTTGTCACAACAGTACATATGAAAGCGCTATATAAATGCCTCATTCATTCATTCAACACAAGGAGCTTACATAGATTAAAAAAATGTCATTAATGTTAATAAAAAATAATTTGCTTGTGTGAAACCACTGTCGATAATTTAATTAAGTAAGTTTAAAGAGTAATTTATTTGAGTGTGATAGAGCGCGGCAGCAACGAAACAACTGATCAGCTTACAGCGTAACAACCTTGAATGTACGGGACATTCTAAAACGCTTAACGTGAAAAACCCTTAACGTGGCTTACTGCACTAAGACAGTGATATTAAAAGACCAAACTCAGTGCTGATCCACTTGTCCGACACGACTGTAGGGATGGGAATTGATAAGATTTTATCAATATCAATGCCACTAACGATTCTGCTTATCTATCCGATTCTTTAACGATTCTCTTATCGATTCCTGATAGCACTGTGTGGAAAAAAGTAGTCATATGCTTGTGGTTTAAAAAAAAAAAAAAAAGTGGTTTTATTTGTTTTAAAGCTATACACTTGAGTAAGCAAACTGTACTTTTTATGTAATAAATGGAACCTTATTGTAAAGTGTTACCGATTAGTTATACACCGATTAAACGTCCCGTGAGTTCAGTGTTGGAAAGATCAGTTGTTTTAACCATTTATTAAAACGAATCGGTTCAAATGAGTCATTAGTTCGCAAATTAGAAGTGTCATTATCGGACGTGTGCGCGTTGTGTGATTATCCTGGCGGTTGGGACATCCCACAAGATGTGTGTCATCACAGAAAACATTTCATCACTGGATAGTTTTTTTTTCGTTTATTAAAAGTGTGGTTTATGTCAGCTGAATGTGCGGAACGCTTTTCAGAGAAGATAAGGCAACGTATTTTAGCACAATTCACACCCAGCGGTAGCCTAATTCAGGAAAAACAAATCTCCGAATGCTCCACATGAAACTTTAGTCTCCCGACCTTACCATCGTGTCGTTTATTTTGATTAATATGTGCGAGGGAGAGAGAGCAAGACAGCGCTTAGTTTTGAGACGGTGAAGCCATATACTTTCGTCTTGCTCCGAAGAGAGAGAGTGCGCGCGCGTGACCGGGGCTCTCTCTCTCTCTCTCTCTGCTCTTTCAGTTAAACATGCGCCCTGTCACAAGCGCAGCAGTTCATCTACATTACTCACCGATCAAATAAGACTTTGGCGGTACAAAAATTCGCTTTGGACGCCGTGCTATGGTGCTTGATAAAGGACAAAAGGGACAGTTGTGAGTTCACGGTCTGTAGCCTACATACTATGGCTGACTCAGAGCAGGAGCATCGATAAGAGGACTCGTTAACGTCGAGGGCATACAATATCGATGTATCGTAAAACTTAGAACCGGTTCTCGAGTGGAACTGGTTTTCAATTCAATTCCCATCCCTACACGACTGTCGCGACGCCTCCCTACATTTGTACATGATGGGCGTTCCTCTGTTTGCCGCTATGAGCGTGGTTTTGACCGAGCGGGAAATGTTACGCATTTAAAACATTTGGTCGAGGAAGTGATCTGATCTGAATCAGATTTTAGTTTAGTTATTTATTAACTAAATAAAATAAAGTTAATTTTATAGTTTAGTTATTAGTTGTACCTCTGAAGTTTCTATTTTTTTTCATGTGGGTATTAACAGGATTCATCCAAACCACATTCTATTGTACTTGTACAGTTGCAATAAATCTATTTATCTACAGTACCTATCCGTCTATCTATATCGGCTTAGCAAATGTGCACAGCAAGTATAAACCCTACGGAATAATGAACACTTGAGAACGATAGTCATGAACACCATTGAAAAAACTGGATTATTTATTGAACAAAAATTGACTTCATTGAACAAAATATAAACTTATTGAACAACATATGAACTTATTGACCAAAATAAACGTAAAAAAAAAATTCATTGAACAAAATATTAACTTAATAAATATAGGTATGAACTTTTTGAACAAACAGCTGAGGGGGTAGGTGCTGGTGGGGGGTAGGTGCAGCTGGGGGTGTTGAAAATAGCAGGGTGGGTGAAGCTGGAGGGGAGTTAGCCAAAGGGATGGGTGCAGTGGGAGTGTGGCAGGGGTGCCTTTTCTGAGGCGTGACACATGTTTGATCTCTTCTTATGTTGGGTCAATTAAAGGTGAATAATGATAAGGGCGACTTTCCTTCTGAGGTATATCATCGCTAAATAATAATAGACGTGATCTGATGTCTTCTTAAGTTGGGTCAATTAAAGATGAATAATGATAAGGGCGACTTTCCTTCTGAGGTATATCATCGCCAAATAACGCTAAATTACACTGAGAAAGAAAAAGAGAGAAAGGTTACAAGAGTACAGATGCTACACACAAAAGAAAAACTTAGTCCACACAAATTTACAAGCAGTGGATATTTCATATTTCAACATTTCATATTCGTTTGAACTGAAACGATCAGAATATACAAAATTCACTTACTTCCGTGCGCCTTTTTTGTGCAAGCTCAGCCCTGATGCCGTATCGTGGCTCTGGACACAGGCCTGTATAAAACATCACATGTTAATATGGTATGAAGAAAGTTATGTTTACTTCATATTCAAGTGATATGTTCTGAATTCAAATGTAGCAAACCGGTTTGAGATTGCTGGACTAGCTCACCTCTGGGCTGGGAAGAGCCGAAGACAGGAGGAAGCTTGACCGACTGCGCTCGGCTGGAGGTCGGGGACTTTTCTCTCAGGATAACTCTGTTCTGGCAAGCGAGCTTCTGTTGATGATACATAAGAATAAGAAAACACCTTAACCCCCTGGGGTCGGCTATCGCGCCGGCGCGATTGTCTCGCTTTTTTTCTTATCAGTGCAAAAGAGACTCAAAATACTCGGTTGATTTTGATCTTACATATAAGTGTGATACATCATTAGATCCTGTTAAGTTTCTATTTTTTTTGTGGATACTCACAATAAAATCAAAGTGTTGTGCTTTTCACCAAATAAAGAAAAACAAACATGATGCGAATTCTGCGTTCTCTCTGTCAGTGAAGTCCATTCTGAAACGCGTCCTAAGATTAACTGTAACTCCGCGATTACTTGTCACACAGGCACGAGAGATTTTTCTTTATGAAGCTTGAATTCTCTTCTTTTAAATTAAGTAATTTATATAAAAAACAAATATTCTCAGTTTATGCAATCTGTATGAAAAGAGAGTGCTGTCAGTATTTTTTCCCCAGCTCATTACACTTCATTACGCGTTAATCTGACACGCCCACGGAGGACGCGCGCTATTCAAACGCAAATGTCGAGGCAAGCCATGACAATGCCCACATCAGCCGTTCCACCGCGGCGGTAAAATGTGTGGTGTATTTGCTGCCTTTTACCGCTAAGAGGCGCTAAAATCATAGACTCTGAAAAGTGTTCGTTTATTCTGGTTTATTCTCTCTAATGCGTAATCTGCTGCCGCACCGCGCTGATTCAGAGCGATTGAAAGCTGGTAGCAGATGAATTCAACAAGTGAAACGTAGTTAAAATAATTCATAATCACAATACTGAAATTAGGCTACTGAAATGTAATTGAATAAATAATGAAAACATTTCAACATCAAGGCTACATCAATGAGGCTTTACAACTGTAACAGCGTACAGACGGTAGCTCATGATCAACGCAACAACACGAGCTTAGGAGCTTCATTCGACCCGAGATCGAATCTCAATGTAGCATAGGCCTACATGTTGTTAACCGATGTTGGCCTACAGCGTTTATATTTTCCCACCTTGATGCTTAAATAGGTAACTGTTTATAACTGTTTACTTATTTAAAGTCAATAGTTTTGTTTAATTATCATTACAACATAAATTTGCTACATTCCTGTAGAACCGCAGCCGCTGCACAAACGACAAAAACTGATGAAGGAAGATTGTCAGCCGATTGCGTCAGAAAATGAAAATGAAGAAGCTCGTCTTTAGTCTGCTAAATTATTGTGTAATGTAAAAGAACACTAAAATTACTTAAGTTTGAAACCAAGTTCGAACATTTCAAGGTTTAAATAAAGTGTCGGGACAGTTTTTTTAAATTTAAAACAGGGTTGCATCGGGTTTAGAGTTTATTTATTTTGCGATGCAAAATAAGAAACACTAGGCTAATCTTATTCTTGCGTCATTTTAAATTTGTATTGCCAAAGAAATTACAGCTAAATTAAACAATTAAAACAGTACAAAACGAAAATTGTCCAAAGAAACATAATTAAATTAAAAACATGCGTTTCTCTTTGCCTCTCTCGCGCTGGATCTCTTTTTAACAAGTTTATTTAGTCTCCCTCGCTGCGCGCGCCGCGTCTCTCTCGAAATTAATCATTTTCAGGGTAAAAACACATCATACAGCTGATAATACTGTATATGTCGCTGCGTGTCAGCCATACAAATCACGAAAAAATTATTTAGCCTTTAATTGTTGCTTCAAAGACACAGCATGCCTTGTTGAATTCACCTTACAATAACTTCAATTGAAATTTTGTGTGAAAAAAACTTTAAATAGGCTACAATAAATAAACTACAATATTTATAATTTAATAAGATATTAAGATAATAAGAATTTCTTCTTCTAAATAACAATAAGCGTCATTAATAAAAAAATCATAAATGATAATGGTAAATGGTAATAATTAGAACAATATTACAAATTGTCATGCAATTATTAATGTGAATGAATGGTACTCCACACAATAGCACTTATTGGGAGCACTTCGACTCGGCGCTGTAATATCTTCACTCGTGAAAAGTCCTCTCCCCCCTCTCCCTCTCCCTGTCATTTCCGTCAATATCAACGTGACCTGCACGCCTGCAGTAGTAGTAGTTCCCTTTCAAGGGAACTTCGAGCTGCGTTTGAGACGCGGTGGGAACGCTCTGCGTGATTGCGTCATGAAGCACGTGTAAAATCAGTCCAATGGAAGCCCGATACGTCATGGGTGACGTCATAGACCAGGAAACTATAAATCACCCTTGAAAACAGACCGCGACAGCTTCTGTAGTCTTCAGCAAGCGCTCTCTGTGATTCTGTCCTTGTCTATTTATTGTTGTTTGTCAAGCCCAATATATATATCACTATCTATCATTATGGCGAGCAAAGCAATATTATAGACGTTGTGTTGTTCCCTGCCCTCGTTACATCACGGGTGGGGACACACATCAGCTTTTTGTTGCTGTTTGGGAGTGGACCATGCAACAGTCATTTCTCGAGGGATCTGACTGTGCATTGCGAGAAGCTGTCCGTGAGGACGCTCCGCTCTCGCCGGGCGTTCTTCGAGGAGGACGGTTCGGTTCGCGTTCCCCGAGCGGGTCTCTCTGTTGCCGAGGCTCGGAGACGGCTCGTATTTAGGGGTTCGAAAACGGATCTGACAGCGGGGGTTGGGACGGGCTCCGCCCTTTCTCAGCTTTCACATGCCAGATCTAGTGTGCTGCGATTTCCAGTTCCGAGGAATTGGTATCGTTAGTGTTTTGTTTAAAAAGAAAGAAAACAAATACAAATCTTTATAAAAAGGCAGATGTTTGAGTTTTCAATGAATACATTTTCCAGCTCATAACTCTGTTGAATAAAGAGGAGCTTTTTTAAAGAAAAAAAGGAGGTTTTATCTAGTGCTGTTGCCAGTTAAATATTTACTGGCCAGCTGAACATTATGAGATTGAAAATAAAGAAGAGTTTGTTAGATGAACTGTATCTTAAAACAGGGAAACTCTGTATCTCAGCCTCCTCGTCGGGGACTGTGGTTTTTCCCTATCTCCACACTGACGTGTCGAGATCGTGGAATAAACCGGTTTGTATTTTATGTGTTTAATCCCCAGATGTCTGACTATAGTAATGTTTGGGTATTAAGTATCATAGTATGACATTGCCTCGGGTTAAAGAGACGCTTGCGAGCTTTCTCTCTCCCGAGTCGGCGTTATCGTTATTAACCCCGACGTTACCCACCAGCCATCTTAATAATGAATACATTTTTATTAGGCAGCGCTGGTGGGTAGAGTATATAAGGACATGGATGAATGTGAGGGGCGACTCTCTGAGGAGGGTCGCAGCGCTGCCAGTTCGGTTGTTTCCTGCTGGTGGCCGCAGAGTGATATATATGTATATATATATATAAGTTTTTCTGATATAAAGATAAAGGAAAATAAAGATATAATTATGTCTGTTCTTCTGGACGCTCCGCTTTCAAGAAAACTAAGAAATAAACCATTCAGCGGCGTTCCAGAGGTTTCTTCCTCACCAATCTAATGTTCCTGAGAACTATTATGCTCCTCTCAGCACAAAGTGCAAAACAGAGCGTCGCCATTCGGGCTCCTCCGCAATTGAGGGGTACCTGGGTGGCGGTCGCAGTCTAGCCAGTTAGAGACATGCAAGATCTGAGGACTGTTTTATCTCTAAAATAGCTTTGACAAAGGAGAAGCCCTGACGCCGAGGCGATCTGGCTTCTAAGGGTGGTCCCCTCTGGGGTAGGGACGGTTTTGAGAAATCGTTTCTCCTCAGCACCCTTTGGGGTGCGACTCTCTGAGGAGGGTCGCAGTACTGCCAGTTCGGTTTCCCTGCCGGTTCGCCGTTTCAGGGCACCAAGGTGTCAGTGTCCCCAAACGAGCCTTCAAATAAGAAAAAAGAAGAGCAGTCAGTTCGGTTTCCCTGCCGGTTCGCCGTTTCAGGGCGCCGAAGTGCCTGCTTTTTTCAACGATCCTCCGAGGAGGGTCGTAGGAACTAAGCTAGTTAGAGGTAGGCAAGATCTGAGGACTGTCATCATCTCTAATAAAGCTTAGACAAGAAGTCCTGTCGCAAGAAAACGAGGCTATCAGGCTTCTGAGGGCTCCTCCGGGGCAGGGACGGTTTTGAGAAATCGTTTCTCCTCGGCGACCTCTGGGGTGCGACTCTCTGAGGAGGGTCGCAGCGCTGCCAGTTCGGTTGTTCCCTGCCGGTTCGCCGTTCAGGGCACCGAGGTGTCAGCGTCCCCATACGATCCTCCGAGGAGGATCGTAGAGCGGTCAGTTCGGTTGTTCCCTGCCGGTTCGCCGCTTCAGGGCACCGTAGTGACTGTTCAACCAAGGGACGGTTTTGAGAAATCGTTTTTCCTCTGGGGTGCAACTCTTTGAGGAGGGTTGCAGCGCTGCCAGTTCGGTTGTTCCCTGCCGGTTCGCCGTTCAGGGCACCGAGGTGTCAGCATCCCCATACGATCCTCTGAGGAGGGTCGTAGAATGGTCAGTTCGGTTGTTCCCTGCCGGTTCGCCGCTTCAGGGCGCCGTAGTGACTGTTCAAACAAATCCAGAGGCCAGTCTTGAGAGACTGGTTCCCCTAGTAAATTTCTGGCAGCGTGGAAACTACTGCCACATATTTCTCAGTGGGTCCTGCACACTATAGAAAAGGGTTTCAGAATTCAGTTAGGTTCTCGTTCGCCCAGATTTCTAGGGGTCCTCCTCTCATTGGTGGACCCCGAGCAGGCTTTGGTTATGGAGCAGGAAGTACTGTCACTTCTGCAAAAGGAGCTGTAGAAGGGGTTCCTCCTCCCAGCAGACAGCCATTACTTCATTGTTTCCGAAAGAGGATGAGGGAGGTTCCCGAGGTTTGCTTTCGGGGGCGAAGCGTACCATTATCGGGTTCTTCCATTCGGCCTAGGTTTATTACCCCACACCTTTACAGTATGCGTGGATGCAGCTCTGGCTCTTCTGAGACTCCAGGGCATTCGCGTATTATACTACATCAATGATTGGTTGTTCCTAGCTCAATCTGAGTTTATGGCAGTTCGGCATCGAGATGTCGTTCTGTCTCATTAAGGATGTTGGAGTTGCCTCTCAACGCCAAGAAGAGTGTGCTCTGAGGACCACTTTTCTAGGTGTAGCAATTCTTACAGCCGTAATGGGGTATATCTAGGCCAGTCACTCACTGTGAAACAGTTTCAGACGGGTGGGTCTCATGGCAGTTGCGTCCAACGTATTACTTTTGGCCTTCTGTTCATGAGACCCCTGCAGTGGGGGCTCAGGACCAAGGGGTTTTCTCCGAGGGGAAATACGTTTTCGCATGATCAAGGTCACGCGGCTTTGCCTTCGTGCTTCGGTCATGTGGAAGAACCTTGGTTCCTCGCCCAGGCCCAGTGTTGGGGGCTTCTTGTCGACGCATATTGCTATCGACGGATGCTTCCCTCACAAGTGGGGGCGATCATGAGTGGTTGCTCGGCGAATGGCGGACAACACACTGATGGTTTCGTATATCAGAGCAGATATCCTGTTGAGGCAGGGGCTGAGGCCCAGGGGATTGGAGACTTCACCCCGAGGTGGTGGAGCTTCTTAGGGAGAACTTTGGTCTAACTAAAGTCAAGTCGACCTTTCACATCGTTTGTACAACGCATTGCTCTATATGGTTCCCCCTCACGCAGCCAGCTCTTCTAAAAAAAAAAAAAAAAAAAAAAAGCGGACTGGATGCGATGGTGCAGGTGTGGCCGAGGCTGCACCTGTACGCATTTCCCCCGATATCTATGCTCCCGGAGGTTCTGGAGAGGGTTCGCCGGGAAGGGGCTCATCTGCTACTAGTAGCCCCATACTGGCCGACTCGAGTTTGGTTCTCGGACTTTGTCTCTTCTGGACGGCTCTCCCATGGAGATTCCGTTCAGGAGGGACCTGCTGTCCCAGGCAGGGGGCACGATATTTCACCCTCGACCGGAGTTGTGGAAACTGTGGGCCTGGCCTCTGAGGGGGCCAGGCTCATAGAATCCAGTCTCTCGACTGAGGTCGTTGAGACATTCTCCATTCCAGAGCTCCTTCCACGAGAAGACTGTATGCACTGAAATGGAAATTATTCTCCACCTGGTGTGGTGAGCGTCAGTTAGATCCTGTTAACTGCCCTGTTGGTTCAGTTCTCGATTTTCTGCAAGACCGTTTCTCTGCTGGATTATCTCCTTCCACCTTAAAAGTTTATGTGGCGGCTATTTCGGCCTATCATACCCCTCTGGGGGGTACTTCTTTTGGGAGAGATCCTCTGATTACTCGTTTTCTCCGTGGTACATTGAGGTTGAGACCTGCACTGCACTCTAGAGCACCGGCTTGGGATTTAGCCATTGTACTTGAGGGTCTGGCTCTGGCTCCCTTCGAGCCTATTGAAGAGGTTTCAGAAAAATTCCTCACTTTGAAAGCTTTATTTCTCCTTGCTATTTCATCTATCAAGATAATTGGAGATTTGCATGCCCTGTCGGTTGCTCCGTCATGTCTGGAATTTGCACCTGGTATGGTGAAAGCATTTCTATACCCTAGACCGGGTTATATTCCTAAGGTCCCAGTTAATGTTAGGGGCCCAATAGTGTTGCAGGCCTTTTATCCTCCACCTTTTAATACCCCAGATCAGGAACAACTGAACCTGTTATGTCCAGTTTGGGCATTGGATGCCTACGTTCACAGAGCTGCCCTGTGGCGTAAGTCAGAGCAGTTATTTGTATGTTTTGGGTCACTCAGAAGAGGGTGCCCTGCATCTAAACAGGTTATGAGCAAATGGATAGTTGAGGCTATATCATTGGCTTATGAAGCGGCCGGTCAGCCTTCACCTATGGCTGTACGGGCCCATTCTACAAGGAGTATGGCGGCCTCTACGGCCTTAATATCGGGTGTTTCCCTTCTTGACATTTGTAATGCGGCAGGTTGGTCCTCTCCACATACATTTGTCAGGTTTTATGACCTTGACCTCTCCACTCCTGGGGCGAGGTTGCTTGCTTCTTAGTGTGCGCAAGGACTTCACACAGAACGGGCATTTGTCACTATGGCGTAGTGGGTATGGGGTTCCCACCGCGTCTCAAACGCAGCTCGAAGTTCCCTTGAAAGGGAACGTCTCAGGTTACGTATGTAACCCTGGTTCCCTGAGAGGGAACGAGACGCTGCGTTTGCCTGCCATACTTCCTGCATGCCCTGATCGACTTGCTTCAGACTTTTTCAGAAGCTGTCGCGGTCTGTTTTCAAGGGTGATTTATAGTTTCCTGGTCTATGACGTCACCCATGACGTATCGGGCTTCCATTGGACTGATTTTACACGTGCTTCATGACGCAATCACGCAGAGCGTTCCCACCGCGTCTCAAACGCAGCGTCTCGTTCCCTCTCAGGGAACCAGGGTTACATACGTAACCTGAGACGTTTTTTGTGCAGAGTTGACGAAGTATCAGGGAGAGGGAGAGGGAGAGGACTTTTCACGAGTGAAGATATTACAGCGCCGAGTCGAAGTGCTCCCAATAAGTGCTATTCCGCCATACATTATAGTTATCCATTTTACCCGCTTATAAAAAGCGCCACATTTTATTTAGTGTCACCATACTTGGTCGTGTAACTACTCGTGTAACTATATTTAAATAGAGAAAACGTGGATGTGTTTGGTCGCTTCTAACTTCATCTCTGTTTGGCCCATATACAATGAATGGGGCTAAGCTAACTGCTCTCAAAGCTCTCCGCCCGACAGAGCGATTAAGTGCACGCACTGAGACGAGAGAGGTATGTATCAACTCGTCTTAGATAAGAGAAAAACATAGTTTAATATGAAAAAACGGTGGAGTATCCCTTTAAAGAAGGACATTAAGTTAATCTGGTTTACAGAAGCCTGTGACTGCAAATAATAGTTTTTCATAGATGTATATTTTTACATCTGAATACAGTTATGAAAGACCTGTTTGTGAAAGTTTTTTATTTATTTATGTTTATTCTTTGTTAAAACAGCACCTGCTGTTATTTAATCTTTGATTAAATCTTTAATCTTTTATAAAGTTTTGTGAAGAAATATGAAAGACTATGCGTTAAAAGTCAGATGGCACTTAAGCTACTTTATGATTTGCTGTATGTCTGAATAAAATAAATAAAAGTTAACTATCTATACCATATTGAATTGCATAGCATCATATTTTTCTCCATTGCATCGTATTACATTGAATCGCATCGCGTTGAATCGGATCGCACCGCATCGTAGAGTAGTGAATCGTATTGCATCGCATCGGTAGCTGCTTATATGTATCTTTAATGTATCGTATCGTTGGCTATGCATCGAGATGCGTATCGCATCGGCCTCAGCTATGGAGATGGACATCCCGAGTACCTACCTATTTTGCTTGACATTGTTTACTTAAAGTTCTGTGTATATATTTTGTAAAATGAAAAATGTTGTCAATTACCTAGCATCTGTAAATACCAAATTTATCTGTCCTGAAAATGTTTATACATCTGTGGTTATAAGCCTACACTTGTAACTGGCGGTATTGTTCTGCATTGTCAGCTTATTTATTTTGTTATAAACTTGTCTTGAAGTACTTTATTTCAGTAAAAAAGTGATTTTTCTAAATTATAAATGTTTCTCTTAATTTGTGACACATACCAGACTTTTACTGATAAACAGAATTTAATAATAAATTGCATATATGGGTGATTCTCACGAAAGCTTGGTTTTAAAAATTTTAAACATGAAAATTAAAAAAGGCTTGAATTAACAAAAAAAAAAATCAGACATTAGAAACAAAGTCTGGAGAATTTGTGAACATTCATTTATAAACATTTACTTACAATTTAAGACCTTTTTGAGCATAATTTCCTAAACAAGTCCTAAAAAATCGAATTACCGCAACAGTCTGAAAACATCAACACTGTTACAAAATAAAATAAAATTTCTCATTTTTAAAAATGGATTATTAACAGTCATGCACAGTTACTTAGAAATCTGAAATAATATTTATTTTTAAATCAACATTATTTAAATTTTTTGTTTAATTTCTCTCATTACCGCAACACCTTCCACAATTTACAACCTTTTTTTATATATATTTTAATGAAACCTGATACATTTTCAAGATGATGTGAAAAACCTGAAAGAACATAATGTGTAGATACTGTACATGCATTTAAAAGAAAATTACAAATGTTATATCAATTAAATTAACATTTAATGATCACCTGTTGCGGTAATGAAACATAGGTTTTGGAAATGAGGTTGATTATTTCGGTAATGATAATACGTTTACTAGATTTAATGAAGAAAAATGTATAAAATCTGCAAAATCATGAATTCAATTTCAAATCTGTTTTATTTTGTAGTGCTTCAATACATAACATTAGCAACAACAACAATACAAAAATAAATAACTTTAATATTTGTCAAACAATAACTTATAACTTTAATATTTGTCAAACAATAACTTACAACTTTAATGTTTGTCAAAATGTTTCAGAGAGGGGAAAACCTCTTCATTCTTCAACCTCTTCATAACTAGGTAAATGCCTACTGTTAGAAACATTTGTCAATGTATACACCTGGCTGCACAGAATAGATGATTAGGAGATGAATGAGAGGAAAATATTGCCAAAAAAGAAGAGGAGAACGTATTTACAACATAAAAAGTTATTTTTTACTGAATCTTTCTTTTTAACGAATGTAGAGGGAATAGTATAGCTGTTCTTAAAAATGGAGAAGCATGAAATAACATACAAGCATCCACTACATTACATGAGCTTGGCATTTACTATAACTTATTTTGGTTTGGTATGCTGATTGGATAAATGGTCTAATTCTTAGGATAAGGAGAAAAAGAAAAGCAAAATCATTGCACAAATGTAATTGTGCCATGTGTTGATACTCTGTTTGACCTCAAGGATAAGACAGGAAGTCGTAGAAGCAAAATAAGTGTGTTATGCTGTGCATAAATGCATAAAGTCAGACTCTCTTTAAGAGGGAATTGGTGTGTCAACACAGTTCAATTGCTACAGCACAATACAAATTAAAAAAAATGTAACAAAAATATTAAAACAGGAATAACATGTGCCTAAAAAACATTAACATTTAACATGGCACTGAAAAAAAGGTAGCTGTGTAAGTAGGATGCAACTTGCTACCCTCTTTTCACAGAGCTTTTGTTTTGTACTTATCCCAGATCTCAGGCAACACACAGAAGTGACGAGCTGAGGATGTTGCAGGTTGAGGCTCTGGAATAATGACTTTTATGTCATCAAAGTAGTACCAGACTTTTTCTCCCTCATATTTGATGGACGGAATGTAGAATTTATTTGGTCCAGCACAACTCATTGTGTCCACCTCATATTGACCATCTACAATCTAGAAGGTAAAAATAAATAAAAATGTAAGCATTTTTCATCAACAAAACCACATATCAATACCACCAAATATTTATTTATACCTGTGTGATTGTGCCAGGGAACAGTTCTCCATCATACTGTACAAGGACCCACTTTCCTACATCCAGAACTGACTCTGCAGTCTCCCTTTCTGGCTCCACATTGTTTCGAAAGTCAAACTCTTTTGGACTGAAACAGCCACAGGCAAAATCACAAAAGCAGGACACTTCTCTGGTGTTGATAAGGCCTGGTTTTGTTGATGTTAGCTTAAGGAGAAAATAGTAATTTTAGATGTATTAAAACTCATTTATTAAATACAGACATACTAATATCAAATGACAGAATGTGTATGTTTAACATATCTTTTAAACTTAAACATCTCTCTTTTATAGTTTACAGGAGATTACCTCAATGAACCCAAATAACTGTTTCTTTTTAGTTGCATCCATACTCATAGCATGTACAGTAATTTTCAGTACTCAGTTTACTTTAGTTCTCCTATTTACAGTTTTAAGGATATTTCATCCAGCAATCCAGAAATTTGACTTTTTCTGGGATATTTACCTGCTGAGACAAGAAAGGTTGTTCTTTTGGGATGGCTTCTTGAAGATTTTCTTGAACTTCATTTGCTTCTTGAATAAGCTGAAGTGAATCATCTTCCTCACTAGATGGTGTTGTGTCTAGTACAGCTTTAAGCTGTTTCTTTCTTTTATAATAACACTTTGAGTTCTCCCGCCATTGTCGTTTTTTCTTTTCATGTTGCTTCTTAGTCAGCTCTTCAGTTTTCTTTATTTTACCAGTTTGTTTTCGTTTTTGATATCTGGAAGCGGAAAGCAAGACATTAAATAAGCAAGTCTCACAACATGGGGAAGAAAAATAACTTTTATGTATACATCATCCTATAGTATAAACTTAATGCTTACTGTGTGTGTGTGTGTCTATAGGGCCTGAACTTGTGGGGTGGAGCTTAATTTCTATGTACTGAATTTACAAATAGTTAAAGAAAATAAAAAACTAATTACAAACAGAAGCACAAATAAATACAATTGAATGAAGATACAACTGAAATAAAAGAGTGCTTCAGGTTTTCAAGAACAAGAATACTATCAACTATAATTATTACAATATTATTACAAAATTATTAATTAAAACTATTGAAGTTTTTTATTAATATTAATGACAGAATGCTGCAGATTTATTTATTTATATAGCCCTGTTATAGTAGTGGCTAAAAGGCTGTGTGTGTGTGTGTGTGTGTGTGTGTGTACGCTCATGTACATTTCCTAATACTGTAGTAGAGTGTTTATTGCTGATTACACCTGCAACATCTCCAAACCTAACCTCTCTCTCTCCTTCCTTCTGTACTCCTCGAGCAGTTCTGGGTTGCTGTATAATTTTTCCCTGAACTTTGTCAACCTGGCCTTTGCTAAAAAAAAATTTTTCTCACTTGCTGACTGCCTACAATGAAACAAATCATGAATTTATATTACATTCATAAGGTATATTTAAAAGTAGTACACAATGATTAAACAAATGATATTCTCATTTCCGAAACAGAAGTTCTCTCTACCGCAACTGGCCTTAAATGGTTGCAGTATATGAGAATGGTGTTTCGGAGGATGAGGTGCCTTGGTATGTTTTTCTAACAATAGAGAATCCATGATGACTTTGCCAATCTTTTACTCAGTGCATATAATTAGACATTAATGAAGTACAATTTTATAAAAAATTGTAAATCTAACAATTTTCTAAATGTAGAAAACTACTTGTTTCGGTAATGATAACCAATATGTCGTGTACTGATTCTGACAAGTGAATATTTTACATTTAGTTGGAGAAATATAAAGAGATCTTCTTACCTGGTAGCCATCTTGAAGGAACTGGCCCATGTGCTTCTTCATTCAAAATCAAGCTTTATTTAAATTCTGATTGTGCATTTTAACAGTCCTCAAAAAATGTTGTGGAGGATGAGAAACGCAGTCATGGACACATCATTTTCCTACTTTTTTACATTATTATTATACATGAACATTCAGTAAATTATTGTTCTGTCATCTGAAATAATCTAGTAGAACATCCATTTATTTTTTTTCTGATTTTTATTTTGTTTTATTTTGTTTAAATTACAACATAACATACATTCAGTTAAGTTGGACGCATTACGGTAATGAGAATTTTCGCAGAAAATACAGTAAAATAGAAAATAAAATGATTCCAATGTTAAAATTACACATTGTGCAAGGTAGACATAAGTATTGTCTTTATTGTGATGCTTTTTTATATTACTAAATAACATGTTTAATATTTAAAATCATTAGTGCCGTGGTGTTTTAATGGTTTCGTGAGAATCACCCGTATATACAGAATTACCAATTTCCAAATGTCTTGTCCAAAACAAGAAATACAGCCAAAGTCCTCTGAAACATTAAATATAAATTAAAACATTAAATATAAATCAAATCACTCAATTGTGTTAACACAGTGAACACTTACACAGGTACATCAAACAACAAACAGAACAGAACTAGATGCAGTAAGTTATTACTTCTCTGTCATGTGGTCAACCAGCTTTCCAAATAAATCTAACATCCTGTCCATTTGCTGATGAGATTATTGGAGCCAAGCATTATCCCTTTCATTTTCTTCCTTCTGTGTTTTCTCTAGCCGCTCACAGAAGTCTTTAAGATAATCTACATTCTCACTCTTCCTCTTTCTCTTTCCTGGTCTGACATCAGTTGATGACCCTGGTTGATCACTCTGGGGGTCTGTGGAGTCTCCTTCTTGGAGGTCTGCTGTCTCTGTATCTGTGGAGGAGCCTGTTGGAGAATTTGCTTCAACCTCAACCTCACTGACAGGTGTCTGGGCTCTCTCTACTCTATGTGCCCAGATGAGAACATATAGACTGGCCTGACTGAGGGTCTCTGGCCAATGGCTTCATGCATGGCTGCATAGAAAATCCATGAGGCAGCAGTGACCTCTCCTGCATCTGTCCCTGACCCAGTTTCTGTCAGTGTTAAGTCCTTTGTAAATTGCCGGCTTTCTTTTTCTTCGGAGTTTGAGTTTTGCCGCTGCAGCACCGTAGCAACCGTTTTGCTCCCCCATTGGTTAGCTGTTCGAAACGTCACGACACTACAAGGATTCTGGGTAATAGCCCATAGCAAAGTGAGGTCTGATGCGCACTTGCGAAAGGGGTGCATTAAGTGCCCTTATGATCACCCCTGGAGAACACTATTAGAGGATCGGTCTTGCACCCCTTAGCGAGAACGCGCATTGAGAGGCACAAGGGCGCAAGTGCGGATATTGGGACAGGGCCATCTATGACAAAAGCTTACTACTTACGATCGCTTCCGGGTCACGAAAAAATACCAATGCAGAATTAAGGATTACGACTTATACATACGTATTTTCCTTTCCGATTTCCATTTATTAACACATCAAGGACAATCGGATAACAAGATTGTTTTTCGTTTTCCGTTTTTGAATATCAAAACAAAAAACGAATAATGGGTTGTTTTCCGTTTTCCTATTTACTAATGGTAATTGGGAAACTGGTCGTTTTTTGTTTTTTTTCCTTTCAAAACGAAAATCCGTTGGCCGCCAAGTACACGGACCTTGAAGCAATACATGTTCAAATTAAACCTTTAATGTGAGCTGTCCGGTTC
Source organism: Rhinichthys klamathensis goyatoka (assembly GCF_029890125.1). Lineage (NCBI taxonomy): Eukaryota > Metazoa > Chordata > Actinopteri > Cypriniformes > Leuciscidae > Rhinichthys > Rhinichthys klamathensis. The sequence goes on along the minus strand of NW_026606564.1, from coordinate 12,883,766 downwards.
GCTGGGGGTATAGCCTAGCCCTAGGCCGCTGTTGTGGGGGAAACGTTACTAGCACGTGAAATTACTCCACTTGACGCTAAATAAAAAAATAAAAAAAGTTTACATGGCCATACTTGTACTTTGTTGTGGATTCTAGATCACTTTATTGTGCAAAATGTGCCTTTGGGTCAAGGATTTTCGACAGGCCAATTCTAAAATACAAAAAAATTATAATATCTATTGCAATTGTTCTAACATTAAGGCTGTTGTGTACACAAATACATATTCCAATTTTAAATGATGTGATTGAGTGTTTATTCATCTAGATAAATTAGCTGTAGCCTTAAAAAATGTCATGTGGTGCGAACGTGATTTATCTTAATTTATTTCCTTAACATGCTAAAAAAAATGTTTTACAAGTTATGGTAGCAATTTACAATACGGGTGCACTAATAATCATGAGTTACTGTATGACATAATTATTACTGCATCAGACAGCAACTAATAAAGAGTCTATATGATTAATAGATGAAGTAATATATAGTAATTAATTAAATGTGTCATAATGTATTAATTCCTTAATAATATACTTTATTAACTAATAGTGTAAGGCCCTGTTTACACGAGAACGCTCGCGGGTGAAAACGTAAAAATATTTTATCAGATGTGCCTTTCGTTTACACGGCCACGGCGTTTTTGGGGCTTAAAACCGCAAAAAAGTGAAACTACCCTCCAGAGTGGAAATCTTAAAAACGCTCCACCATCGCATTCCCGTCTAAAAGGTAAAAACGCAAAAGTCTGCTAGACAGTGAAGGCACAGATCTGGTTGTTTGCAGGCATGCGGACTTGGTGTTGTTGTGTGGCAAGGCTTCACATTGCCACCTATCCGCCTGGAGTGCATACTACATCGAATTTCACACACTTTTGCGTCACCATATGCACGTGGATTTTCCACCCATAACGCTCGTCTAAACGCAGAATAGTGATAACGCAATGCCACACTGTAAAAAATAAAGTGCCATTTTTACGGTAAAATACCGGCAGCTGTGGTTGCCAGAACTTTACCGTCAAAAATATGGTAGAGACGTTATTGGTTTTACAGACTTAACTTAAAATTTACAGTAATAAACCATAATTCATTATCTGATATAATGATAATTTACCAATCTAATGAAGTATTAATAACTGTTTTGTACCATTGCAATACACTGACAACCAACAATCATCACAGCAGTGATGAAAGTCACATGATAAATCAAAGCTCATCACAAGCAATCTTCCACAAGAAAGTTAATAGTATTATATTGAAGCTGCACAGTGTCATTCGCACAAACATTAAACACCATCATGGTGACACACATGAAATTTTAAAAAATGCAATAAACAACAACATTAAATGTAACATAAAACTCTAATGTACATAACTGATTAGAAAAGAACTAAGAAAACTAAGAAGAAACAGTTATTTCAACAAAAATACATCAAATGTGAAATGTCACACAGGGAATTGTGGGAATGTCAATTTACGTTTTTTCACTGTAAATTATACAATGAGTTGTTCTTTTTCACTTTCAAAAACTGTAAATTTAACGATATTTTACAGTAAAATTACATTAAATGTACCGTTAGATCTATCACAGTTATTTACCGTGTATAGTAAGTAAAGTTTCTGTTAACCAATTAACAGTTTTGCACTGTAGCATTTTTACAGTCTTTTACCGTTAAAATCACGATCATTTTTTACAGTGCACTTTTGCGTTTTCTTTTCAGATCGTTTCCGTGTAAACATAGCCTAACTTTAATGTGTGCATTACCACAATGGGTCAAAGCTATGTACTTCAACTTCCAGTTGTCTGCTTTAATGAATTATTAGCTAATGATTTGCAAAGGTATAATTATGTGACTATTAACTAATTAAGTACCGGTATTAATCATAAACGTTTATTGATCATCAAATCATCATATTAGAGTGATTTCTGAAGGATCATGTGACACTGAAGACTGGAGTAATGATGCTGAAAATTCAGCTTTGATCACAGGAATAAATTACATTTTACTATATATTCACATAGAAAACAAATAACTGTTTTAAATTGTAATAAAAATTTAGGATGCACCGATATGAACATTTTGGTAGAAAACTTTAACCACCCTCAGAATTGGAAAATTATTGCATTGATATAGTCCTAACTGTTTGTCTTTTGTGTAGAATATGGCATGTCTTATCTGAAACGCTGGAGAAAAATCCGTTCAGAAGCTGCAGAAATTGCATTGGAATGTAATAGCGAAGATGATTGCCCTGAAATTTTGGATCCTCCCAATCAGTGTGATGTAGATGGAGGTGAAAATTTAGCAGCAGATGAAAACAGTACTTGGATATAAAGATTTTGTCAACTGATTCTGAAGAAGGCACAGATTCTGCAAAAGAAGATAAGCCAACCTTTCAAGAAAAGCTTGCTTCCTGGGCTAGGAGAAGTAAATGTTGAAGAAGCCAAATTGATGAATTGCTTGGTATTTTGAAGGATGAAGGTTTAGAAGTACCGAAGGATTCTAGGACTTTATTGAAAACACCTCGTCAAATCCAAACAGAAGACAAGTGTGGTGGACAGTATGTTTACTTGGGTATTGAATGCTCTGTTGTGAAAATTATTGCCCGGAACATCAAGTTTTTGGAAAGTTCAAACTCTGTGGACCTATTAGTGAACATTGATGGAGTTCCTCTTTTTAATGCCCAATTATGGCCAATTATCTGTCGTTTCAGTGACTTTGAACCATTTGAACCATGGCTTGGGTAAGGGCAGTGTGGCAAGAGAAGAAAAGGCAGGAGGAAGGGATGCTGCCAGACAGCTGGGTAGACACAGAAAACATGTTAGTGTTCTGGCCAAATGTTGCAAATGCAACAAGACATTTGAGTGAACGCCGGCAACCATCTGAAAGGTGGAGAAAGTTTCCACTTCTGAAAGTTACATACATATGTGCATGTGACTAGCCATATGATTGTTATTTATTGACAAGATTTTTGCCTCTTTTTGCCGTTATTAATGATTTGTAGATGACTTAAAAAATGTGACAACTGTTCACAAGTAGTACAGAAGCTGAAGATGGTGGACTTGAAGCAAAAAGAAGAAAAATAACTGAAGACTGTATGACTAGTTCTTTTTACTTTGCAATTGTCAATCATTTACTGAGTTATTCAATTATGAATCAACCAGTTCTTATTCCAGGGATTAAAGTTATCCATCGCTACAATGGATTTTTTCTCAATTCCAGGGTTCCTCCAGTGTTTCTTATGGCCGTAAAAAGTCTTACATGTCTCAAATAGTGTAAACAATTTATTTATTTTAGTTTGTAGAGGTCTTACATTTAGGAACGGACAGACAGGCGACGAGGTAGATACACACTGCTGAGAGGGATCTGATCAAAAGTGGAGTGACAGTACTCTGTGAAGAAGGTTCTGTAATCACTTCGCTCCTCTTTTCCAGGTTTTCCATTCCCGCTCACAGAGAAAACCTGCTCCATGATAAGTCTAAAGTTATTTTAATTGTTTGTATTTACACCAATCAGGCATAACATTATGACCACTGACAGGTGAAGTGCATAACACTGTTTATCTCTTTATCACGGCACCTGTTAGTGAGTGGGATATATAGGCAACAAGTAAACATTTTGTCCTCAAAGTTGATGTTAGAAGCAGGAAAAATGACAAGAGCCAAATTGTGGTAGCTAGAAGACTGGGTCAGAGCATCTCAATTAAGGTCAGACAACTATGTGATTTTATATACAAAATGTAGTTGCAGTGTTGTCATTTCTACCACAACGCTGTAATGTCCTTTTGAAAAAGTTTTTTTGAAAGATTGTTTGGGTATTTTCTATGGAGATGAACAATGAGATCACAGCACATGTCTGACATGGAGGAGATTTTGAATTTCTTCACCAACTTGGAGAAGAAAACTCAAGGTAAATATTGCTTGAAATGAAAATATTTTTATTGTATGTAATTTCCAAACATGGCGTAACATCAATTGAGTTTGTAAATAAATAGATTTTTTAACATAAATAGATGTATTTTGCATGCATGCAATGCTAGCTACCAATTCATAGCTAATCTGTAATACTAGCTTGGATTTTTTTTACAAAATACTGCTGGATTGTCATCAGTGTTGTGTGTAACGCGTTACAAAGTAACGCGTTACAGTAACGTAACTACTTTTTCGGGTAAAAAGTAGTGTAACGCGTTACTACTGAAAATTTGGTAACGAAACGTAGTTCCTTTTTCAATTTCGCACAACGTTACTTTTCCCATGGACAGATTTGACAGCAACACTGTCTCCTCAGCTGCGCGCTTGCAATAGTCACAAGCTCCACATGGTACGTGACAGAGGCTGGTAGCAGAGCAATCAATTCTGTGAATTACACTGCGCAAACCAAAAGTAATACTCCCACCGGATGAAGAAGGGTTGGCTCTCCACAGAACATAAAATATTAATTGTATTGAATTTTTCGTGTTCGCATTTATGAGGAAAGAAACAATGTCATGGACGTAACAGTTCTTCGGACTTGACCGCTCTGAAAGCGGCACTAAAAGACTGCTTTAAATCTTTCACAGAGACCTCAAACAGGCATTTAAAACACCAAATATTAAGGATTGGCATATCAAGCAAAATAATATTCGATGATTGCTCGAAAATCGTACCTCTACCCCCACATGCTTATAAGACGGCGTTCGCTCAAATCCCGCTCCGATATTAAAATGTCTCTGTATAGACCTGCGTGTTGTAGCCTAGTCATTAAAGAAAAAGATTTAGTTTCATATTTATGTTTAAATAAAATAATTTATTTTTTAATTTCATCAATGTTGATTATATGAAAAGTGAAAAGCATGAGTAAGAGCATATGCGCAATCGGGAGACAAATGGAGTGGGCAGACATGATTTTGACCACTTCATTAAGTTTGTTTTTGTAGAAAGCCTTTCTTTAAAGTGAATTTCGTTTTTTATTAATTGTATCTTAATTTTAAATGAAGTTCCTAAACGTAAATTAGGGAGGAGCGAGCCCATCCAATCTTTCAATCAACAAACAGAGTATATAAGCAGCCGCTTACCTCTCCCTAGTATCAGCTGTTCCAGTATCCCTCCACCTCCCCAAACTCCACCTTCATCTTAGGTACCTTGCCCTTTAATTAACAGGTCCTACATTTAGCCACTGGGGGGTATATCAGAGCTCGAGTTGAAGCTGCTTCATCGAGCCCCTCTCCAGCGGACAGCAAGCCAAATAAGTTTAACCTAATATCTTAAAGATTTTATGGGCAAACGAACTCGTTAATCAATGTTTCATCAACCAATTGTCTTATTTTAAGCAGTAACTTTAAATAAGCAGTAAATATAGCAGGCAATATAATCAGGACTTCTCAGGAGCTCCGTGCCGGCGCGTGGACTGAGCTCGTCCAACCTGGTCTCACAGGATTCCGTGAAATGTCCACGTGCCCTTAACTCAAAATCCGTCGAAACAACACGGAATCGCCGCGAATTCCGTGATGCGACCACGGATAACTCCAACGCAAGTCAATGACACTCATCTTCCGTGGTCCACACACGGATACCCGTTTGAATGACGGAGTACCGATCTCACCCAACGGACGTGCTTTCTCATTTGGAAACGCAACATTTGAAGTGTTAGTTTATTTTCCAACATCAAAAACCATAATGAAATATTGTTGCACTGTCCTGCCATCATACAAATTCCGTTTGTTTCAGTTAGCCTAACCGAAGTCCCGTGATGGTACCACGGACCTCAACGACCTCATGGACGTTGTAATGTGGCTGGCTTGTTTAGAAACTCAAGCTTTATGTCGACTCTATTGCAATGGCATGTAATTAACTTGACGTTTTGTCTCGTCCTCATAAAATCCAGGTTGATGGCGTTTTACACCTATTGCTCGCTTGGCTACGGTCAGAACTGAAATCTGTGATAGGGGCACGGAGTGAGTCTGTGCTGAGACCACGGATAACTCCAGCGCAAGTCAATGACTCTCATCGTCCGTGGTCCACTCACGGATACCCGTTTGAGTGACGGAGTACAGATCTCACCAAACGAACGTGCTTTCTCATTTGGAAACGCAACATTTGAAGTGTTAGTTTATTTTACAACAATAAAATCCATAAGTACGTTAACCTCTCTGTTATTGTGGCTATTGCACTGTCCTGCCATCATACAAATTCAGTTTGTTTCAGTTAGCCTAACCGATGTCCCGTGATGGCACCACGGACCAACAACCTGACCTCATGGACGTTGTAATGTGGCTGGCTTGTTTAGAAACTTAAGCTTTATGTCGACTCTCTTGCAATGGCATGTAATTGACTTGACGTTTTGTCTCGTCCTCATAAAATCCAGGTTGATGGCGTTTTACACCTATTGCTCGCTTGGCTACGGTCAGAACTAAAATCTGTGATAGGGGCACGGAGTGAGTCTGTGCTGAGACTACGGATAACTCCAACGCAAGTCAATGACACTCATCTTCCGTGGTCCACACACGGATACCCGTTTGAGTGACGGAGTACAGATCTCACCAAACGGACGTGCTTTCTCATTTGGAAACGCAACATTTGAAGTGTTAGTTTATTTTCCAACATCAAAAACCATAATGAAATATTGTTGCACTGTCCTGCCATCATACACATTCCGTTTGTTTCAGTTAGCCTAACCGAAGTCCCGTGATGGTACCACGGACCTCAACGACCTCATGGACGTTGTAATGTGGCTGGCTTGTTTAGAAACTCAAGCTTTATGTCGACTCTATTGCAATGGCATGTAATTAACTTGACGTTTTGTCTCGTCCTCATAAAATCCAGGTTGATGGCGTTTTACACCTATTGCTCGCTTGGCTACGGTCAGAACTGAAATCTGTGATAGGGGCACGGAGTGAGTCTGTGCTGAGACTACGGATAACTCCAACGCAAGTCAATGACACTCATCGTCCGTGGTCCACACACGGATACCCGTTTGAGTGACGGAGTACAGATCTCACCAAACGGACGTGCTTTCTCATTTGGAAACGCAACATTTGATGTGTTAGTTTATTTTACAACAATAAAATCCATAAGTACGTTAACCTCTCTGTTATTGTGGCTATTGCACTGTCCTGCCATCATACAAATTCAGTTTGTTTCAGTTAGCCTAACCGATGTCCCGTGATGGCACCACGGACCAACAACCTGACCTCATGGACGTTGTAATGTGGCTGGCTTGTTTAGAAACTTAAGCTTTATGTCGACTCTCTTGCAATGGCATGTAATTGACTTGACGTTTTGTCTCGTCCTCATAAAATCCAGGTTGATGGCGTTTTACACCTATTGCTCGCTTGGCTACGGTCAGAACTAAAATCTGTGATAGGGGCACGGAGTGAGTCTGTGCTGAGACCACGGATAACTCCAGCGCAAGTCAATGACTCTCATCGTCCGTGGTCCACTCACGGATACCCGTTTGAGTGACGGAGTACAGATCTCACCAAACGGACGTGCTTTCTCATTTGGAAACGCAACATTTGAAGTGTTAGTTTCTTTTACAACAATAAAAGGCATAATAACGTTAACCTCTCTGTTATTGTGGCTATTGCACTGTCCTGCCATCATACAAATTCAGTTTGATTCTGTTAGCCTAACCGAAGTTCTGTTACTCACTGGAATCTGGATGTTTTAATGCGTTTGCTCATTTAATCATTAAATAATTAAGTCTTCAGGTCGACTGTTTTACAATGGCAATGCAGCCTACAACATTTACATTTGCTCCGTCATTGTAAAATCCAATTTGATCACGTTTTCCATTTAGCATATCTTTACATTTCAGAGAAATGTTGTGCCTCTTGTGACATTACCACGGATCTGGAATGGATCTGTGGTGGACCCACGGTCAACATGGTCTTGTTCTATGAGTTGCTTTTGATGTTTACTCATTAAACTTGAATACTTCAGGTCAACTGTGTTACAATGGCGCTATTGCACTGTGCTATTATTTATTCTGTTTGATCCAGTTAACCTTCCATGGTCGACACACAGATTCCCTCAATAGCCTGATCTGGATGTTGGTTTATGCTGTCTGCTCATTGGCTTCAGGTCGACTTTACAATAAAAATGGGAAATGTAAGTGAACTGACATTTTGCCTGTCAAAATAAAATCCATTTTGATCATGTTTTGCAGCCATTTCTTTGAATAGATTAAAAGAGAATTTGTAATGCAACCACAGATTCATCCGTGGGGAAAACAAGGACTACAAACTCAGGTTTCACTCAATTAAAATTTATTTTGTTTGTTAATTTCAAAATAATTAATTTTCATGGCGTTATTTTTTTTTTTTTTTTTTTTTACTGAAATCGTGTGATGGACCCATTAATCATCCTTGTCAAATTGAGTTAAATAAGACTATATGGTCACTGTCTAAAAAAAGGACATTGTTATTGTTTGGGCTTCTCATGGATTACCAATGCATGAACATTCAGTCGGCGGAAAAGTGACCCTAAGCCTATGCACAATCCACATTAACAGAAAACAGGCAATCCATCCATAGTCATTACCTGATCTGGTTAAATTAGGCAACATTAAAAGCATGGAATGCTTGTACAAGGGATTATTATTTGAGCAGTAGTGGTAGTGTGCTCATCCCCACATGTGTGGTGCAGGGCAAAAGGGGGCTGGATACAACTTAAAATAATGAGATGCCCGCACTCTGCTATTTTTCCCATAAATATTGTGCTGCAACGTTTTGACCCCGCATTTTTGCACAATAAAAGTATGAGAGAAATAGCAAAGTGCGGGCATCTAATTTTTAAAATGTATTACTCATGGACAGAGTTGTCAAAAATACACACTTCCCATACTCAAGTAGGAAGACTTTTACATTTCTTCTGAGATAACAGGAAATCATATTCAAGGTGAATTTTCTATTTATTTCCTTAAGACCATAACAATTTATCCTCTATAATATTTCCACAAAACATGTGAACTAGTCAAGAAGGAATGAACTTACAGAGAAACAAGCATTGTGATATACAAAGTAGACAGGCCAATAATGCAGTGTAGACAGAAGTATACAGTTGGTTTACCGAACATGGCTGAGTAATGAAAATGAACTATAAATATGTGCAGTGAATTAGCAGTTACCATATAAGAGCAGAATATGGATATGTAATATGAACAATGCATGAACAACATGATATGTGAAAAGTAGTATCTGTAACATTATAATAGTAGTAAGAATAATGTGTAAGAAAAACAAAATAAATATGGATATTCAGTATAAACCATATAGACATATGTACAGCTATGTGCAGTGTGGTAACAGTACCACTGTAGTGCAGAAACATTATGAGTAGTAAGAATAAGTGTATGTTTCAGGATGAATAGTATGGAGAGCAGTAGAATACGGCTAGATATGTATAAGTGTAATTACAGTGTAAATGTACATAAACAGAACACAATGGGTCTCATTCATGAGACACGAGGAGGAGAAAAAAAAAATTGTGTAAATCGTGTGTAAAGTGGTTCTTGCGTAAATTTTCGGATTAATTAAAATGTCCGTATTTTCCAAATGTTAGTTCGTACGAAAGAAATCTACACCTGCTGCCACGCGTAAATAGTGCGTTTAACATCAGAACGTTTAGCTCATAAGGCAGCATTTTAAATTCACCTTAATCGGGTACATGTTTACACATCATTAAATAAATAAAATAAATAAATATATATATATATATATATATGTGTGTGTGTGTGTGTAGTAATTGCGTACGGTTTTTCTTTTTACTTTTATGACGAGAGCCAGTAATAGCATCTGCAAATGGAACACAAGTCCGTAAGTCTTTTTTTATTATATTTTTTAAAACATTTTTTATATTCAAGCTGTTTATTCAATTTTATTTATTTTTTTAAAACTAGTCTGCAAGTCACAAGTGTTGCAGCCAAGCTTCATGTAGAACCATTTTCTTTTAACTTCTGGGACTGTTCGATTAACAGATGAAACTACATTAACTACATCTGTAATGTGCTGCCAAGCATTTTTACCTAAAGCACTTAAGTAAAAGTATTATTACCTCAAAAAATCCTTTTTTTTAGGACCCGATACACCACTATGTACGCTTGAAAATAAAATGTGGCGTTTTGAATAAACTTCTGATAATAAAACGCTTTTGAGATGACATTGAAATCCTTCCTTTGGTGTCATAATATGATGCCCATATATAGTTGTCAGTCGGTTTTAATCGGCAGGATTTATGGTAATTGAGAGAATGAGCGTGCACGCACGTCCAATTTACAACATATTGGAATTCATTAACACACACACACTTCTGTGTAATCTGACGTTTTCAAAGTAGTTGTGAATCAGGAGAAGAATTTTCTGCAATGTCTCTTTATGCACAAATCACTCACATATTTACTTGTATATTTACGAACGTTTCATGAATGAGACCCTATGAGTGGGATTGGGCTAAAAAAAAAAAAAAAAAAAAGGAAAATGGAAAATGAAACACAAAGTTGACAGATTTTAAAAACAAAACATAGAGTGGTCTCTTTCCTAATCTTCTGACTCTGGACTACTAAGGTCATACTCGTCATCAGTGTCCGTACTGCATTCTGTGTCCTGTATCTGGAGGTCGTCAACTATAGCACTGTACGTGCTCACAGCATTTTGGAATAAACTCCCCAGTATGGAGGACCTCCGCATGAGGACACTTTTCCAACCAGATGCAGCATCCTCTGACATGTCACCAAAATCTGTAACATACATAAACATAAGAATTACAAGTATTGTTCCAAAATCATAGCATGTAGAGCCACATAGACAGAAACATTTGGTTGTTTGTTGCATGAAATCTTTAACAAGTGAAACAAGGACATTTAATTGTCATATACTGTGGTTACTGTGGGGGTTGAGGTGAGGATAGACCAAACAAAGTGTGAGGGTGGAGTATGGCTAATATGGGTGTGATGGCAGTAGGACAAAACTAAACAAATAGACTGTTACCAGCTCAACATGACTTTTTAGCACTCTGTACCTACCACTTTTGGTTACACCTCTGTTGAGGTTCCAACGATGATATGTAAATATTGGATATTGCTAAGTTGTCATTGTTATCTTCAGCATCGTAATGTCTGAGCATGCCCTCAGCAGCTATCTGTCAGTGTTAGCACGGACAGGACGGCTGATAAGAGTAAATATTGCCATCTCCCCAAAAATGTGTCTGTATTGTGATGAATACAGAATGCTGTTGATTTTATCTGCTATAGTCATTGCTGTTAACATCTTTTCCACGTTGGTGATGTTTACTTTAGTGGCGCTATAGCCACCAGTTACATTAAATGGTACTTTTATGCAGTGGTAAACAAAACGTCTGTAACCAGAGTACCGTAATTTCCCAACTATTAGCTGCAGTTTATATTGATTTTGCAAAATTTCTTCAGCTATGAGGTTAATACACAGGTTAATATGGAAGTAATATGGTTTTGTTTCTTTTAACTTGCATAAAACACTGTCCTGCGGCTTATACACAATGTGGCTAATACACAGGAAATTACTGTAGTCAAGTTGAGGCGAGTTGAGCAGTAGGAAAGGGACTAATATAGTGAGGGAAAAAAAGTAAAAAAATTCAGAATTTCACTTACAGCCCATTCTGATGTTCTCTTGAAGCTTATCCACTGCCTTTAACTCCTTTCGTAGAGACGTGATGTGCTGAGACATCTCCTTCACAAGGATGCTCTGCTCCTCCTCAAGCCGTCTAATTAGCATTGTTTGGTCAAAAACAGACCGTTTTAATCTGAAGGAGTGGCCTATGGGTAGAGGGAATTGATGGAAATATGAAAAAGTGATTTAGTATTCACAATTAAGTTACAAAACCAAACATACACATATAGATAGACAGATTGAGAGATAGAGAGAGTTTTTCATTGCTATACCATAGGCATGTTGGCATACATTTTAGAGAACATGTCAAGATAGGCTACCATACCATCCTCACTTCTCTCCCAAGGCAGGATGTAGTCCTCTGTCAAATTGGAAGCCAATTCCCCATCAATCGTATCCTCTGCAATAGTATTGTAGAGTCCAATCTTTTGTCTTAGTTTGTTTTTTAATTCTCTTATTTTTCTTCTCTTTCTTTGTCTGGTCTGGTTGCTATCTGCAAAGTGAAACAATAAAACTCTAAGGAAAACAGAGTTTTTGTTTGCATTTGCAATGTGCCATTTCAATATTTGTCAACCAACCATGCTGACGATAGAGGTCCTGCTTCTTGCGTAGCAGGGCCACTATGATACTTTCTATCTCAGCCCTGAGATCCTCTGTTGCTCCCTGTTGTGTTGTGCTACCTGGCTCTGAATAGGCAACACAGTCAAGCGATAGTTTCATTTGAAAGATTCTGATCACCTTATGTAGTTCATATTTGAACAAAGTAATTAACAGTTGTATTTCTGAAGAGTCCGAGCACTGTGCATGATTTACCTGTGATTGCCCACTCCTGAACATCACACACCCACTGCTGTGCTGTTTGTTCAGTGATGCCATTCCTCTGGCGGAAATCACTGAAGCTGGCAGCTTCCAGCTTTGCCCTCTCTGAGATCTTTAAATCACACACACACAAATTCAGGATCAAGAAATTCCTTAATCTACAGTTTAGAAATCAGTGTATGAATGAGCTTATTACAGATGGCCAGACTCCAGCTACACTGTTTGTTATCAAAATTTATGTTGTGTCAGGCTAGAGGAACATAGCAAAATGTCCTTACCTTGATGTATCTGTTGGCCAAGACCTTGTGAAGGTTTGCTGTCTTTTTTTTGTTCCACCCCATGGCCTGTTGAGTGAGCATATTTTCTCTCCCTGATTGAAAAAATAAATCTGTATGAGTGATTGGATCAGTTTAAATGGGAAATACCATTGCAGTTAGACATGACTTAATACAACAATTACTTTAGTGAGAGGAGAACAGGAAAATGACATTTTAGAAGTCAGAAATACCTCATCACAGTGTATGGTTTGTAATATGTCATACCAACCTGCCTTTGTCATGTATTTAGTGACAAGAGCTGCCCTGGAGAGGAAGCTGTTTACCTAGATGTAAAAACAATACAGAAATTAATGTATTCCCATTACTTAACAAAAAAAAAAAAAAAAAAAAAAAAAAAAAACACGTAGCCATATTATTAGTATTTTTTTTATAATATCTGATTGTCAATTAGCTCTCCCCCTTGTAATGCCATGGAAACTAAAACGAACACACCCTTTCAGTGGTCTCCATACACAACCAAATTGGCAAGATCGAGCCGGATTGGGAATTGGGAACAACCTTGGATATTATAGTGACATGCATAGCCAACTGGGTCTACATTGGGGGCTGGGGTGTTAACAGTGGCCCAGTGGTTAGGGCCTTTGGCAGATGACTGGTTTGAATGCCGACCAGGATGAAAGTGGTTGTGCGGAAAGTGAAATTTGTCGTGGAAATCGGTTAAACATCGCTGGCCTGTACACATCCACGGTTAAGGTGCCCTTGAGCAAAGCACCAAAACCTTTACTGCTTTCCGGACACCTTAACAGATGACTGCCCACTGCTTTGAGTTAGTGTGTCACCTCACTGTGTGCTGTGTCACGCTCCACGGATGGGTTTAAAGCAGACACTGAATTTCCCGAACAGGATCAAATGTGTGCAGTCTATATACTTAAAGCAGGGATGGGCAACTTCAGTCCTGGAGGGCCACAAACCTACAGAGTTTAGCTCCAACCCTGAAAAAAAAAATCACCTGCCTGTAACTTTCTAGTAATCCTGAAGACCTTGATTAGCTTGTTCAGGTGTGTTTGATTAGGGTTGAAGCTAAACTCTGTAGGACAGTGGCCCTCCAGGACCGAAGTTGCCCATCCCTGACTTAAAGGGATAGTTCACCCAAAAATGAAAATTCTGTCAGTATTTACTCACCCTCAAGTTGTTCCAAACCTCTATGTGTTTATTTGTTTTGCTGAACACAAAGGAAGATATTTGGAAGAATGTTTTAATCAAACAGATCTCAATCCCCATTGACTTCCATATAGTAGGAAAAAATACATACTATGGTAGTCAATGGGGATTGAGATCTGTTTGATTAAAACATTCTTCCAAATATCTTCCTTTGTGTTCAGCAGAACAAATAAACACATAGAGGTTTGGAACAACTTGAGGGTGAGTAAACGATGACAGAATTTTCATTTTTGGGTGAACTATCCCTTTAAATGGTGCAGCTCAGAAGGAACATAGCTTGAAATAGTGATACAACATTTATACAGCTACACTGCTGACTTCACTTTTTACTCAGACATAATGGGTGTTGCAACTGCAGTTCAGAAGATGCCCTGATGGTCACTCTAACAAGCATAGATCTTTGTTTGATATCCTGATGTACTTTATCCTTCACACTCTGCTTATCTCACATGTATCAGTGAAGTCTCCTATGTCCACATAGTTACTAAGTCAGTAATAACATACCTGCTCAACTTCCTCTCCGACAGTGTTCCCTGCTCCATCCTGATTCCTGCCACCCCATCTCACCTGTAACAGTGATTTATCATTACCTTCTAATGGTAAAAGTGTAATGTAATGTATTGTATTAAACTTACTCCATTTACAGTCATTTCAGGTACCTCGCATTTTGCTGTGTGCGCTTTGGCATGCATGACACTCAGAAATGGCTTCATTTCCATCAACGGCTGCATATCAGTGAAATTATCAGCCACCTTGCTTAGGTAGGGCCAGTACCTAGAAAACAAGAGCATCATTATTGGTATTATCAACACAATTTGCTTGGAAATCAATCTAAAACTACGACTGAGACTAAAACATTCAGGTATGTGTCATTTGATATACAGTAGGTTTACCAAATCTGACCAAGAGAAGTTACCTGCAGATAACATCCATTGCAAAGAAGGTAACATTTGCCCTCTCTGCCATGTCCTTTTGAATAAACATTGGATATGCGAAGATTTCTCCACGGTAGTGGTTCAGGGCACGCAATAATATCCCGTGTCTGATTGATAAGAGACAATGAGGTTAGTAATGATCAACATACACAAAGAGTTGCTCAAAATCCTCACGCACACACTAACACACACTTTCTTCTTCTCTCATACACAGTCACATTTCTTGTTTTTACTTTACATCAAAAAATTACATTCAGATGAATAAATAGATTAGTGTCCACAACATGAATGACAATGTACAAGAACACTCTCCTGAAATACGAACACACCTGCAAACTGCCACCTGAATACCCTCTTCATCAATTTTTGAGGAGGATTTGTTGGATGTCTCCTTACTCGCCTTGAACCTCGACACCCCACACGTCCCACTGTCATTTGCCTGTGAAGTCAGCAGTTACTCATTTCAACAAATATACACACACATCTTACACACATAAATAAACAGATTATGGTATGCAGAATCAAACTTACTCTTGCCCCGCTGCTTCCTCTGATTTTCTCCAGAAAGGTCAGAACTTCATCATCTTTGGCTATAAACAAGCCCTCATATAAAGACGGTTCCTCGGTTCTGTACAAATGATCACAAAATACCTAATTTAACTAACGCAGTAAACGCACATTACTCTACATGCAACTATTTCAATGACAATGTTCTTGTTAAATATAATTATAAATCGACTGTGTAGTCTTTACATACCCTCTTGATTTTCGGAAGCGGTAATGTTTTCGGTTGCCATCACAACACACTGCCAACATGTCAGGTTGACAGGCTGGACAGCAAAAAGAGTCAACTTCTGACATCATGTCCTCTGAATGTTTGCATAGGCAATATTCAAAATAGCTCTTTTGAAACATATCCGCACAGATTTTCCCCATCTATGCAATGAAAAAGAACAATGGATTTAGAAAAAAAAAAAAAACATACCCACAAAATTACAAATACAGTCATAATTGTGTGTTACAATGTGATTCAGGCAGACTAACCCTTCCTCCTTGAACAGACTGGTGCTCCAACAGCTTTAAAAAAGCATGTCTTGAAAGCGAGGGAGCTGACAGCTTCATGTTAGAAATATTACTATAACCACGAGAACCAACCTGGGAGGCTGCTTGACACGCATAAATACACACACACACACACACACACACACACACACACACACACACACACACACACACCTACACACACTCCCACTCAGTTCACTCTAAATGATCAACTCCAGGACTCAGTCTATTTGTGTCTTTTTGTGTCAGACTTGTGTTTTTTGTGCTACCTCAGGAGGAGGTGTAGATTGGGAGTGAGGAGGGCAATTATTTTTTGAGCACACTTTTATTAGCCTGATGTTGTCATACTCAAAATTGCACAGTTGCATTTTTAGCTCTGAAACAAACCATTTAGTATTTTTTCTGTTCTGAACCGCCCTGGTTCACGCATAGTTGCTCCTCAACGAAGCAATGCAGACAAAAACTTCCCGACCTCAAATGTTGTGGGTGAGCCTATAAGTTTGGCTGGCTCCCAGGCTACTCTTTTATTGGATTTGATTGAAATTCTTGCATCTTTTTAAATTCATTGCAGTCATCTGATCTTCTTTGGGAGGCCAGTGAGCACAGTATCCTAGGCCTAGTCAAGCTTGGAGAAGAACATCTTATTATAAGCCTATAACTCATCTTATGTGTCTCGATCAGATATCACCTTTACACAATGGCTGAGACAGCCTAATTTGTGATGCAATAGTGTCATAAAAGAGGGGTAAACATGAACTCTTTTGTCAGCAGTGGAGATTTCTTTAAGATTGCAAGGAAAACTCGGCGTCCCCTTTAATGTAAAAAATAAATAAATGGTCAAATATGTAGCCGTCTATTGTGTTAACATTGTATTGACTAAAAATGCGTTAGAAAACGTTATTCTCAAAGACAAGTTAATTCAGAATCAGCAAAATTCAGCAGGTCGCGACGCGATTTCCTTCTCATACATTTCCCGCAGCTACAGTGTGCATCCCTGTTGAAGCCCAGCTTCCATTGACTTCAATGGGGCTGCTTTGTACAGTTTTTTTTTTCCAGCGCTTCGAAACTAGACGGTCATCATTAGAAAAACGCTGTGATTACCGTATGTTCCTCCCACGCCACGGACATGTACCGTTGGGGGTGAATGAGGAGTGGGCTGGTTGGAGGGTCTATGCTGCATCTCCTTTTGATTGACAGCGATTTCATTCCATAAAAAGTCGCTGATGCTGAAGCTCTGTCCCATCGCGGATTTTTCAAGATATAGTCGAAAAACAAACTGCTACCTATTTCTTGGTATTTGCTTGTCGAAATTGTTACTTATACTTAATTAAAACAATACTTGTTACTTATACTTAATTAAAACAATAATTATTAAACTAATCAATTATTATTAGTAGTAGTAGTAATATACTTTATTATATAATTATTTATACCTTTATTATTATTACATTTATACAATTTAACTCTGCTGGTCATTGAGAGGACACTGGTCAAGTCACTGGAAAAGACGCCTAGTTGGTAAGACAGGGTCACAGACCATTTTCATGGAAAGGAATGTTGAGCAGAATTTACATATAAATGGACAATTTTTATGATGTAGGCCGAAAATGAGCTTCCACTCTTTGAAAGACCAGCAACCGCCACTGGTGTGCCACCACCTCTCCCCAGCACACAAATCAGCTTAAACAGCATCATGCTAGGATAGGTGCAAGGTTCAAAATTGTGATGTCATTTCAGTATTAGCATGTTTTTTACTTAGAAATTAAGATTGCAAAAGAAAAATACTCAGCATAACATTTTGTTGATTTTATTTTATTAGAGAGAAATAGAAATAGAAAGAGAAAGAATGAGTGAGTGAGTGTGTCAGGCAGCTTCCCAGGTTGGAGGCCAGGATTTCCCGCTAGGAAAAAAAGGGTAAGGGATGATTAGTAAAAAAGTCAATAATGAATAATCACTTGATAATCAAAGCTGTAATGTTTACATTGTAACCTTTTTTCCAGTTTGATTTGTAATTGTAGTGGAGGGACATTTAGATTAACCAATGTCATAATAATACCAATTAAAAACACTATGATGAATTTGTATATGAAATGGCACCAATGATGACAAAATTTGGTGTATTTTGAAAAAAAGAAAATGGTGTTTAGTTAGCAAGGTGACAGCTGGTCAAGCATAATTCGAAAAAAAGTATGCACAATGTAACAACTAATCAAAGATCTGAATAATCCACAGTATGGAAATATAAAAACTAGCACCTGACACTCTGAATTTACAAAATGTTACAGCATCAACATTTCAAATAACCATATTTACTACTTCAGAATACATTTCTGCATCAACAATAGTTAATAACTTACAATCACTCCAGACAACACTCTTCACCAATTTCCAAACGCATACTGTGCACATCCAATAAGGAAGCACGTATAAAGTTGTGTTACAATATATAGACTGAGTTGTGCTCTACAGTATCTCACAGAAGTGAGTACACCCCGCACAGTTTAGTAAATATTTTAATTTCTCTTGTCATGGGACAACCCTGAATAAATGACACTTTGCTACAATGTAAAGTAGTCAGTGTACAACTTGTATAACAGTGTAAATTTACTGTCCCCTCAAAATAACAACACAAAGCCATTAAAGTCTGAACGGCTGGCAACAAAAGTGAGTATACCCCGAAGTGTCCAAAGAAAAGCTAAATAAAAAAATGTAAAAAAAATGTGAGGGGTGCACTCACTTCTGTGCGATACTTTATGTGTGTACATGTAGCCTATAGTATGTAATTGTTGTAAGTTATGTTTATGTCTGCTGAAAAAACGTAATTTTGTGGATAATTGTATCTGGTGTGGAAGACAACCAACACACCACAGTTTGCAGGGGAGCCAATCAATCAGCTTCTCCATCTTCCCCTGGGAAGGCAAACAAAGACATATAAAATCGGTGCCTTGCTTAAGATAAACATTGCTCTCAACTTTACATTTCATTTAGTTACACTTAAAGGTAGTATTAGCCATTCAGAGCGTTTTGTAAACATATAACACTTTTTGTAATGTTCAGCTAATCTCCTCATTTTCCACTCACTTCCCATTCCCATTATGAGCTGTAAAACATTACAGTCATTTTACGCAGCTCAGTCACCATAAATTAGAGCATAACAGGGGTGGTGATGATGGCCCAGTGGATAAGACACATGCCTTTGGTGTGAGAGACCGGGGTTCAAATCCACTGTGAGACACCAATGTGTCCCTGAGCAAGACACTTAACCCCTAGTTGCTCCAGAGGCGTGCGACCTCTGACATATATAGCAATTGTAAGTCTCTTACATAAAGCGTCAGCTAAATGAATAAATGTAAAATGTAAATAACTGCAGGAAAACATTCTGGGGTTGGTAGAATCTCTAACAATAACAAAACATGGCTTGATTTTGTTCACCCTGAGAGTACTGAATGTGGGGGTGAGTTATCTCTGGTGTCTTATCGAGTGTGACAAGAGAAATTTTTAACATAAACACCAACATAAACAAATACAATATCTGGTAGGATCACTGGTACAAATTTTAAATTACTGCCATTAGCCGATTAGTGACAATATCAATTAAAACAAGTGATCAATCAGTATTGGTAAATCACCCATTGTTTTCTTTGCAATTGTATTATGTATGGGAATACCTTTCTCTTTCTTGTTTTTAACACGCATCTATATGCGTGCACCTCTTGGCTGTTGTGGGGACAATCCATTTCTTTTTTAGAAACTGTTTAGAAACATAAGCAAATAGTGAAATGTTAATCCAAATGTTAACATACAAAAAAGAAAACAAAAGTACATCATATAACTTATTGTAAAACAGTCCACAGATTAGAAGTATTTGCTGTGACCTGTAACTCAGTAAAGAGGGAGGGGTATATTTGACATCACACATATTGATATTATGCGTACAATTCACATGTAAATTAAGTACATCAATAATGTTAATGTCATAACGGAGACCTGCATAGCAAATTAAATAGCAAACGTAATGGGAATAAAGTTAAATATGGCAGAATATCAGCTTTGAGTTTATTAGGTACACCTTTTGTCCTTTGACGTCTTTTGTAATTTTTCCCCCCCTCGTTGGTGTCGGTGGCAGGGCTGGTTGGCAGAAGAGCTTCCACTAAAGTTTAGACACAGAATATACAATATGCAAGAAGGTCAGATATAGACGTGTGGCTGCTCAAGCTCATTCTACAAAAAATTAAAAGAAGGCACGAAAAGTTGAAGAGCAAATTACTAGGCTAAGCACACAAAATTTTGGTGCGATCATTGCCACTTGGTGGGACTTTGGGTTACCTTGCCGGTGCCGAGCAGTCTGTTGTCAGATGTAGCATTGGCCTATGCCTTATCAATGGGGACCCTTTCCTAGATCTTTCTGTTCCGGCACCTGTTGTTCTAGTTATTTATGACTATCTTTCTGTATAACACTGGTCGGACCTTTTGGTTCGTTGAGAAGATGATTCGGCGTACGAGGTAGGACGTAGCGTAGGAAACGTCACGACGGTTCCTACGCTACGTTCGCCGACTTCAATCACCCGTGAACGTACGTAGCGTAAGAACCGCCGCGACGATCGTTGCCGGAAGTCAGATATTTTCATTTATAAAGTTTTAAATATGTATATTTTTACGACAAAACCGCACGGATTACCCTCAGAAGGCCTTCGTTTATCACCCTGGAGCCGGATGGATTACTTTTGTGAAGGATTTATGCACATTTTTGGGACTTGAAGGAGCTGGACCCCATGTCTTCACATTATATCCACTGAAGGGTCTAAGACTTTTTCTAAAATTACTGAAAATGTGTTCGTCTGAAACAAGATTGACATATGCATCTCGAACGGCTTGAGGGTGAGTAATGCATGGTTTAAATATCATTTTTGGCCGAACTATCCCTTTAAGGCGGAAGAGAAGGTTATGTGCGGTCCACTCTGCTGCTTCTCTTGAGCTGCGCCAGAGCGATCTCACGCCACAGCGGCAAAACGGTAATTGTGTTTTTGAATTTCGTAAGAAAATGAACCTAATTTAAAATCAGAGACTTTGTTTCATATCAATAATAACAAAGCACAAAGATTATTGCAATTTATTGTATGGGATGCGCAAAACAATGCCTTGTCACCATGCCCTGAAGAAGGCTCCATGCCGCTATGCGTGGGCTTTTTAAATTTGTCCGTTTAGGACATGTCATTTTTTCAATAAAGAAATTTTAATTAAGGAGTGCCTCGGGGTCATCAGAGATTTCTTTCTCTACTGTCTCCTAGATGCGCAAAACAATGTTCCATTCATTCATCAACTGAAAACAGGATGACAAATCGATTCTTGGGATTTTAGAAACAATATTTTTCTTAAAAATGAGAATCGATTAAAATTGATAAATCAATCATTTTTACCCAGGCGTAAATAACATACTACAATAATGATGATAATAATATGCTGGTAAAGAACACTGTCATAAAAATATGAAAGATAACGATAAAGCTATACTAAGCACACCTTGTTGAGGTGGTGGGTCTTGAATGGTCTCCAAATTTAAAACGACAATGGTCTCCTCTTCTGGATCACGTTGCAGATTTCCGGTTGCTGAAGGGTCCGTCGGCACTGTCTTTCCTGAAAGAATACAAGGAACACAAAGAATATACTTAGTTTTTAAAAAATTTCTGAATTTGGATTGTTTAAAGATGTTATAATGTATAGAAAATGTGGAATCACCTTGAACTATCATGCTGTAGATAGTGTTCATGTTGTTTAGGCATATCTTTTCCCCTGAACTTAATTTGAGCCCCTCCGGCAGCAGCGTCTTGACTTTTTTGTTTGGGTACTCAAGAAAAAGCATGGGCCTCCAGCCCACTGCATTCAGCTTCTCAATCTGAAAGAAAAAACATACTCTAAAAACAATAATAAGGGCTTTATGTCTACGATAAAACTGTGCTAGTGTTATGTGTAACAGACACCAGCTCCACAACAGTATGTTTCAGATGCAACTCAGATACACACTTTTTAACTTATGGAAGAGCTGATGTATACATACAGTAAGCTGATATACATATATAACAGATGATACATTGGGGATGTGGGGAAGGTGTGAGTATATGTGGGTGGGTTTGGTGTGCCTGTCTACATCATGTGCATGATGCATGCATGAACATCTAAGTACAGTAGCATAGTAGGGGTATTACTCTTATCTGGCTTAGACTGTTCTACAGATGATTGCATGATTGAATTGAAACTATAAGCCTCCAAGAGCATCTTCATGTAAAGATCCCTACTAAGAGATTGGTTAAAAGTTTTTGGTCTACCACACATCGCATTAACTTACACACAACTCACATCATATTCTGTGCAATGAGAGAATCTCACTCAGTAATGTGGTCGGATGGTAGCAGCATGTCTTGGTTGAGGGCCCAGTCAGTGCTTCCCTACAGCTGAATACACGTGGTCAAACTGGAGCCGCTCCCACCACACCAAACTGATTGACACAGCCCTCAACAATAGAGGGAATGCGCGTGACGTCACCGTCGGCCGGAGTGCCTGCAGTTACTATGGTTACTAAACAGTGAGTGGCAAAAAGACTGAGCGGCTGTACATGTTTTCAGCACGAATGCCGCGAAAAACAAACACAACACATATAAAGTGGGAAAGAGCTTTGCGATTGACTGTAGGCCTACAATAGATTTGACAAAACATCGGAGGTATATTTTTACAGACTGCTATAGAAAGAGGAGCAAATGGATCGCTGCAATTCACAGAAACAACTGGACTCCAGTCAGCGAAAGGTGGATTTGCTGTTTTCATTTTGTGTCAATATGCTGAATTTAGGAGTAAAACCATACCCATATATTTTGTACGGTTATATACATTAACAACTCATCAATTAAATATTTATCATTGCATATTCTGCATTATTGGATGTTTTTTTTTTAATAAACACTGACCAAAAAAACGTATATAGTTTAGGGCTGGACGATATGATATATATATAGGCTATATATAACACTGATATAAGTGATCACCCGGATACCTACCTATATTATATTTATATAAAGCGTTCACAGGCTTGCTTTGTGTTTAGGTCTATATTGCTTTTATTTCCCCGCGGTGAAATCAGGCAAAAATAAATGTCAGGCAACACGATTCCTGGCTGCATGTCAATATCCATGGATCACTCAATCTTTAGTGAGGAACACTTGAGTCCAACATTTAGTTTAAATTGATAAAATTGTTAGATTTAGTCGCATTTCCGCAGTTTCCCCTATTAAATCCAGTCACGCAGCAGATCTTTTGCCACTCGGTCAGGCTGAGGGGGTTGTTCCGGCGGGAAAGTGACGTCAATGCATTCCCTCTATACCTGCCGCATTATCACGGTATGCATAAAGACAACGCCAGGCCCGTGCCTCTACAACTAGCTGGCATTGCTCCCTCCCATCCCCGCTCCCCACATGCCACATAAGATGCAGCCCAAGACAGCACAGGAGAGCACACGAGATTGACACCTGGCATCCCCTTCATGGACAGACAGCACCTCCACCACGATTGAAATCCAGATCCAGTTTCCTGCAGACAGTCCCACCTCCAGACAACCAAGAAACAGCATGGACAACATCTGGAAAGATAATGGAACCAGCTACATACACAAGCCCAGGACTGGATGGAGAGAGGAATCACCCCTACTGAATGTCCCACCAGGGTGGCTAACCTGGAAGACCCTCAACAGACTACGAGTGGAACAGGAGAGGTGCAAAACACTTATGAAAGCACGGGACCACCAGACAGAAGACACATGCAGCTGTGAAGCTGTACAGACAATGACCCACCCCCAGCACCAAGCTGAAATGACCCCATCAGCTGTGACCAGATAGTGACAGAATGACATCTAAGGTTGCAACAGACTCGAAGAAGAAGAAGAACACGCAAGTGAACGCTATGTACTTACATAATTGGGCATGAACCACTCAGTAGGGAAGAGTAAACTGTGGATGATATGGAGAGCTCTGACGTGTGTTACAGAACTGCGGGCTATCACCTACTGTAGGTGAACCTGGCGGTTTCTTGCCTGTTTCCTTACACTTTTCCAATTATAATAGTTTAAAGTTAAGATGCTGAAACTGATCAATCAATCGCCTTTATTAAAAGTTTCATACAATGTGCAACTGAAAATATGTGCTAACCTGACGTGCTAATCAACTCATGGTCTATGTGAGTACATCTATAGCATAAGTACAATAGAAAAATAGTCGGTTATAATGTAACATACCACCTGTGTCACCACCTGGACCAAGGTAATTTTGAAGACACATTAGTACTATGGTAATGTAGCACAAGTTACTTACCAAAATCACGGCATCATCCATTAAATGAGATGTTATTTGATTTTTCTTTTTCTTGGACACCCAAGACTCCTTCTCCATCTGGAATTTTTCCATTTTTTTTTTCAGCCTTAGATGTTGCGGCTGTGCTGCCTTGCACATGGGGCAGACCTTGCATCCATTAAATATTTGTTCTTGGCATGCAGGGCACGACTTCTTCAACCCTCCACCAGGCATGCTTTTGTTATTCTGTAAACCATACAAAAGAAAAGGATGATTAGAATAACCATTGTATAAAAATATAAATTCCTTAACTGCAAGAGTTGTGAAGGTTTCCATAAAACACTTTCAGTCTTTCCACTACAATTATCTTACAATTATCATGTAATAGACAAAATTACAGCTATGTCGCGACTGATATGTGTGACCAATCCAGGGTATCTAGCATAACACTATGTGACCTGCTGTTCCTACAGCAAAAATGCAAATCATACATCATTATAATGAAACAAAATACAAGACTATCTTTAAATAACCTAAACTTGTGCTGTGTAGAAAATAAAAATCTTGGGATACTTACTGTATGAAATATGAGTTGAGTTATGGTATGAGTAAGTATGAGTGAGTGAATGTGTGTGAGAGTGTGTGTGTGTGTGTGTGAGAGAGAGAGAGAGAGAGAGAGAGAGAGAGAGAGAGAGAGAGAGAGAGAGAGAGAGAGAGAGAGAGAGAGAGAGAGAGAGAGAGAGAGAGAGAGAGAGAGAGAGAGAGAGAGAAACAAGAAAGAGACAAAAATAGATAAATATGAAAAATGTGAAAGAATGGCTCTTAAAAGTGCCTTTTTTGGTAAAGCTGTCTTGTATCTGTAACAGACAGAAAATATTATTAGAATAACCATTAGAACAAACATTTCTACATGCATATTTCATACATGAAATTCACATTTCATTTCTACATGAAATTCATTCACGACATGAATCTAATTTTCTTGTGAACCGACAAATTGCTTCATAAACAGTCTTGTTCTGTAGTACACCAGAATGAGTGAAGCACAAGGGTGAACTTCCCAAAGAAGGAAGGGCAGTAAAACTGATTGGCAATACTGTGGTTGAGAATGCCATCTGGCCACATCAACATGCCTAAGTCTTTGATGCAATCAACCTGTTTCTGGGCTGTGTTTTTTTTTTACCCTTTTGTGTTTTTTTTTCTTCACCCTTTTGTGTTTTTTTTTCTTCTTTAACTAATCTTTTACATGTTTATTGCTTAAGTCAAAATCGAAATATTGTGAGCCCCTTGGAATTATTTGGTTTTCTGTTTGTGTTGCTCTTGAAATGATATTAACTAAATCACTAGCAGCCTATTGGCAAATAAAATTATGCTGACACAAAAGGTCTGTCTGTGAGTATGTGGGTGTCCCTCGCATATAACTGACCACTCATCGCATTGACCCAAGATTTTAGCTGTGGCTTGCAGGGCACGGGGATGTCCTCGATTTTACAAGCTACCAGTACCAGTACTAGGCCTGGCCTACAGTAACACATAGAGGAACGCGGTGCAATGCATTTCAACACATAGCCTATATTTAAAAATATATATAGGCCTGTATACATAAAAAAAAAATTAAGATATTCTACATGACTACAGCTAGCAAGAAACGTTGCGTACACTGGGTACCTAGTTAATGCAACTTGAACTTCTCCTAGCAACTATGGAGAAATTAACAGCGAAGCAATTAACAGGATTACAGGCCCTGTGCAACCGACACTGGTGTAAAAAAAAATAAAAATAAAAAATAAAAGATAGGTAGGCTTTTGATAGCAATTAACTTAGTCTTAGTCTTAACTTTAGGGTGCTTCGAAGGAATCAACAATTCACATAACACAAGCTGGAAATAGTGTTACTTACCGATCTGATGACTGTGAACGTCGACCGCAATAATAGGAAAAAGGGCGCAATTCTGGGATGTAGCCTGCATGAGGAAGTAGACCTATGACGCGTCGCAGCAATGACATAATTTTCTCGATATTAATTAATAAAAATAATACAAAGAATCCTAATAAGCCTACATTTTATGTTAAAATGAGTAGCCTATGCCTAGAAATAGTATCAGATTAACAATATTTAATATTGTTACGTACAACAAAACTTTAATCCATGGTTTTGGATATTTTAATTCCAAACTTAATAGCAATGGAACACATTGACATTGTTACACAGTCGACCTGAAGTTTTCACATTTCTAAATGAGCAAACAACAAAAGCAACGCAGAACGAGACCAAGTTGGCCGTGGGTCCACCACAGATCCATTCCAGCTCCGTGGTAATGATAAGGCATTTAATTCCCTGCAATGTGGAGAATGTGATCAAATTGAATTTTACAATGACAGGGCAAATGTCTAGTTAATTAGGCTGCATTACCATTGTAGGATAACAGAGTTGACCTGTTGAATTAATTTAAATGAGCAAGTTCATTAAAACATTCAGTGAGTGATGGAACTTTGGTTAGGCTAACAGAATCAAACAGAATTTTTATAATGGCATGACAACATAGGCCGCCAGGTTAACATGGCATATGGTGTATAAATCTAAGTGAAAAGGCTATTTCAAATGCTGCATTTCTATTTGAGAAAGCACGTCCGTTGGGTGAGATCTGTTCTCTTAAACGGGTATCCGTGTGTGGACCACGGAAGATGAGTGTCATTGACTTGCGTTGGAGTTATCGGTGGTCTCAGCACAGACTCACTCCGTGCCCCTATCACAGATTTCAGTTCTGACCGTAGCGAGCAGTAGCCTAGGTGTAAAACGCCATCAACCTGGATTTTATGAGGACGATACAAAACGTCAAGTTAATTACATGCCATTGCAATAGAGTCGACATAAAGCTTAAGTTTCTAAACAAGCCAGCCACATTACAACGTCCATGAGGTCAGGTTGTTGAGGTCCGTGGTGCCATCACGGGACATCGGTTAGGCTAACTGAAACAAACGGAATTTGTATGATGGCAGGACAGTGCAACAATATGTCATTATGGTTTTTGATGTTGTAAAAGAAACTACCACTTCAAATGTTGCGTTTCCAAATGAGAAAGCACGTCCGTTGAGTGAGATCTGTACTCCGTCACTCAAACGGGTATCCGTGAGTGGACCACGGACGATGAGAGTCATTGACTTGCGCTGGAGTTATCCGTGGTCTCAGCACAGACTCACTCCGTGCCCCTATCACAGATTTTAGTTCTGACCGTAGCCAAGCGAGCAATAGGTGTAAAACGCCATCAACCTGGATTTTATGAGGACGAGACAAAACGTCAAGTCAATTACATGCCATTGCAAGAGAGTCGACATAAAGCTTAAGTTTCTAAACAAGCCAGCCACATTACAACGTCCATGAGGTCAGGTTGTTGGTCCGTGGTGCCATCACGGGACATCGGTTAGGCTAACTGAAACAAACTGAATTTGTATGATGGCAGGACAGTGCAATAGCCACAATAACAGAGAGGTTAACGTACTTATGGCTTTTATTGTTGTAAAATAAACTAACACTTCAAATGTTGCGTTTCCAAATGAGAAAGCACGTCCGTTTGGTGAGATCTGTACTCCGTCACTCAAACGGGTATCCGTGTGTGGACCACGGAAGATGAGTGTCATTGACTTGCGCTGGAGTTATCCGTGGTCTCAGCACAGACTCACTCCGTGCCCCTATCACAGATTTTAGTTCTGACCGTAGCCAAGCCAGCAATAGGTGTAAAACGCCATCAACCTGGATTTTATGAGGACGAGACAAAACGTCAAGTTAATTACATGCCATTGCAATAGAGTCGACATAAAGCTTGAGTTTCTAAACAAGCCAGCCACATTACAACGTCCATGAGGTCGTTGAGGTCCGTGGTACCATCACGGGACTTCGGTTAGGCTAACTGAAACAAACGGAATTTGTATGATGGCAGGACAGTGCAACAATATTTCATTATGGTTTTTGATGTTGGAAAATAAACTAACACTTCAAATGTTGCGTTTCCAAATGAGAAAGCACGTCCGTTGGGTGAGATCTGTACTCCGTCACTCAAACGGGTATCCGTGTGTGGACCACGGAAGATGAGTGTCATTGACTTGCGTTGGAGTTATCCGTGGTCTCAACACAGACTCACTCCGTGCCCCTATCACAGATTTTAATTCTGACCGTAGCCAAGCGAACAATAGGTGTAAAACGCCATCAAACTGGATTTTATGATGACAGGACGAGACAAAATGTCAAGTTAATTACATGCCATTGCAACAGAGTCGACATAAAGCTTGAGTTTCTAAACAAGCCAGCCACATTGCAACGTCCATGAGGTCAGGTTGTTGAGGTCCGTGGTGCCATCACGGGACTTCGGTTAGGCTAACTGAAACAAACGGAATTTGTATGATGGCAGGACAGTGCAACAATATGTCATTATGGTTTTTGATGTTGGAAAAGAAACTAACACTTCAAATGTTGCGTTTCCAAATGAGAAAGCACGTCCGTTGGGTGAGATCGGTACTCCGTCATTCAAACGGGTATCCGTGTGTGGACCACGGAAGATGAGTGTCATTGACTTGCGTTGGAGTTATATCCGTGGCCGCATCACGGAATTCGCGGCGATTCCGTGTTGTTTCGACGGATTTTGAGTTAAGGGCACGTGGACATTTCACGGAATCCTGTGAGACCAGGTTGGCTCGTCTCATAAATGAACCGAAACTTAGCGCAAGCTACTTGCCTCAAAGATCTGAGAAATATATAGAAAGTTTGAAATGTGTACTTTAAAACAAAACTATTCAAAACGAGAGAAAACAGACTCTCTGCTTATGTAATCCATATGAAATGTGCATTTTCTCTCTGGCGCGTTCACTACTGTGAAGATCGCGAGTCAGCATCGTCAACTTTATATTTGCAGCCGACACTGACTGACAAAGAAAACACTTGTTTATTAATAAACAATTAAAATGTCTCCTTGCTATATTTGATATTCGATAATCATTTCTTTTGCCGGTTCTTTGTGACATTTTTCATGAACGCGTGCGTCACCACCGCTCAATAGTTAATATTGTGCTTTGGTGTTCAGTTTATACAGGTTTTTCAAATGTTATTTAAATAAATATATATTTTTTTTCTATCTCAAAATCTCTCCTTTTTTTTAGTTTTTTTTTTCTAGTTTTTCAATAAGTAGCCTAGAGTTCATGGTAGAATTTTATGTAGGCCTACACATTTAGGAACAGATATTGGGTTCTGCCCAAAGTCAAGCAACATAAAAGTAACGTAAAAGTAACGAGTAACATAAAAAGTTACTTTCCAAAGGGCGTAACTAAGTAAAGTAACGGATTACTTTTTTAAGAAGTAACGAGTAACGAGAAAACACTACTTTTTAAAAGTAACTTCCCCAACACTGATTGTCATTTCCACCACCGTCATTTCCAACACATTACCTTCTTGGGTGGAAATGACATTTATGCTTACAAGGTGCAATTCATAGATTGTGTGGCTAAAAATTTATATTTTATTTATTGAAATGTACAATGCTAATGTATTTATTCAAATATATATTTGTTGAAATGCCTTTTCATCTATGTTTAAGGTGCGGCGGAAGTCAACTGCAGAAAGGTCTCAGTCCTATAGGGACAGACTAAAAGAGGACCCTGTAAAATATGAAGAGAGGCAGAGGCTGAAGAGAGACAGGGAGAGATACATGAGGAAAAAAGAAAGAGGGGTTGTAAAGCCAATTGCAGATTTGTCAAAGCGAGAACAACGCAAAAAAAGGAAAAGGTTTCAGCCATGGGATGAAGCTACCCCCACAACCAGTACACTTCCTGTCACATCCCCAGATGGAGGTCTGCAACCAATGTTGGACGTGTATGATGGAGATGTGTACCCAGGTATTATTCAGGATGTTGAGTTATACAGTGGTGCTCAAGTGAAAACAATGACCAGTATTGGGTTCAATCGCTTTTATTGCCCACTGAGAGATGATGTTATCTGGTACCAACCAATGGATATAATAGGCCTCATCCCTGAGCCTGTACCAGTGACAAAACGGCACAAGGAGATTAAGACGGAGGTTTGGAAAGAAATCTGCAAGATTTGGCCTTGAATCACATTGCCACCCTCTCTCTCTCACTCTCTCTCTCTCTCTCTCTCTCTCTCTCTCTCTCTCTCTCTCTCTCTCTCTCACACACACACTACCTCACTTTCATGCACATTATCTCTCACACACATACCGTCTGGTCACCATAATTGCCCTCTGGACAAACCTCCATGCTTACCCCTTCTCTCTCTCTCTCTCTCTCTTCCGGTGTGAGTGTTGGGAGTGTGTGATGTGAGAGCTGAGCACGTTGCTCAGAGTGAGTGCGGAAAAAGTGGTTTATCTTTGTGGAACAAATGTTTTCTTGAGTTTTTTTCCCCTCTGTAGTTAAAAGTTGAGAGAGGTTTTATTATATAAAATAAAATAAAATATTTTTAAAAAAGAGGTTGTTTGTTCGTTATTTTAAGACGCCGATATGGCGTCTGTTCCCAATCAAGGAACGCAAGGCCTGTCGCTTCGGAATGGGTGCAGGTGTGTACCAGAACCTGGGGTGACAGTGGAGGAGCTGCTCCTAGTCGTTGGAGAGCAGGTAGGGTTTGAAAATATAATTTCGGCTTCACGAATGAACAAAGCTGTAGTTGTGTTTTTAAAAACGGAAATGTTGATCAATAAATTGACCGTGAGCGGAGTATGGGTAAAAGGAACTTTTGTTACAGTAACCCCTCTATCTGCCCCGGCGACGAAAATAATAATCTCAAACATCCCGACGTTTATCTCGAATGAAGTGATTATGAAGGAATTGCAGAGATTCGGAAAAATTGCAAGCCCTGTGAAACTTATTTCACTGGGCTGTAAAAACGCTGCACTAAAACATGTGCTTTCCTTTAGAAGACAGGTCTATATGTTTTTGAGTTCGCCGGAACGTAACTTAGAAGTGTCTTTTCGTGTAAACCATGGAGAAAATTCATACATGGTTTATGCAAGCGCAGAGAACTGGAAATGTTTTGAATGCGGAGAAATTGGGCATAAACGCGGAGTATGCCCGAAAAAAAACGAAAAGGAAATATCCGCAGCTCAAAATGAAATAAAAAAAGCTGATCGTCAGAGTAATGATAGACAAGAAAATGAGGAGAAAGATGGAGGGATAACAGAAGAGGTGAAGGAGCAGAATGAGGTGATTGAGAATGTGCAACCTGGATGCAGTGCTGCTCCAGATAGAACTGAGGATGAAGCTACTGATGTTATTGATGACAATGGGGAACAGAGTAGTGTTGAAAATGTACACGAGGTTAATGGTGAATCAGGAGGCTCAGAGGAAAAAATAGATGAGGAGGTGGATAACTTGTCTCAGTGTACTGAGGATGGAATGAAAGAGAGTGAGGAGTGGTTAGACAAAACGGATGAAAAAGACTTGTATACTGTTGAACAAATTAATAATTTTCTTGATGTAACCAAAGGAAAATCAGGAGTAGAAATAGGTGATTTTTTCCCTGATATTGACAAATTTGTTGTTTCTGTGATGAAGGCTAGGAAAGTGAGCAGTTATGAGGAGCTCTCACAGCAAAAAAGGTTTCGCCTTAAAAAATATATAACCTCGGTAAGACAAGGCAAAAACAAAGGGAAGGGAGGACTAAAGAGGGGAAACTCATAAGAAATCATGTTGTTTAACAAAGCTCTCTTTCATATCTGTCCTATTTTCTTTTTCTCTCTATTTTTCTCATGAAGGGTATGCAGGTGGGATCCCTAAATGTGAATGGAATGAGGGATGGGAAGAAAAATAGTGTATTGTCAGAATTAATTCGTATAAAAAATGTAAGTGTTGTTTTTTTACAAGAAACTCACAGTGACCAAAGTAGTGAAGTTGACTGGGATTTGTGGTGGAAAGGAGAAAAAGCTTTTAGTCATGGTACTAATGTAAGTGCTGGAGTAGCAGTGTTATTTTCCCCGGCGATAAAAGCAAAAATAATTTCAAAAAAAGAGTTACAACCAGGAAGATGTTTAATTGTAAGGGCTGTAATTAGTAATCTCCATTTTCTGTTTATTAATATTTATGCACCAAATATAGGAGCAGATAGAGTACAGCTTTTTTAAAAATTAGAACACTTTCTAAAACAGCAGCAAGATGATGACTTTATTATTATGGGTGGTGATTGGAATTGTACCTTAAATTTTACTCTAGACAGAAATGGGGAAGAACATCATGCACAATCATCTTTCTGTTTAGATAGTATAATTCAAAGTTTGCATTTCTCAGATGTGTGGAGAGAATACAACGCTGCAACTCGGCAGTACACATGGGTGAAAGTCACCAATAATAGAGTTTTTGCTGCACGATTAGACAGGATATATGTATCACCAAATATGAGAAATAGAATTTTAAAAACTGCTATAATACCAACATCGATTTCTGATCATAAACTCATCACAGTTGAATGCACATTAGAAAGAACAAATTATAAAAGCTGCTACTGGCACTTTAATATAAAATTGTTAGAAGATATAAAGTTCTGTGAATATTTTAATGGTTTTTGGGAGACCTGGAAAAGAGAGAAGAATTATTACGAAGATATTACTCAGTGGTGGGAAGTAGGAAAGGTGCATATAAGAAATTTTTGTCAGCAATACACTTCTCATTCCTCATTAGTTTTAAAGAATACAATAGATTGGCTAGAAAAAGAAATTATGGAGATTGAAAAAGACATGATTGAAAGTGAACCTATAATTTTAAAAGAATTGTGGGGGGAAAAGAAAAATCAACTGAGCTCAATTCTTAATGAAAAGGCAAAAGGAGCGCTTGTGAGGAGCAGGTTCACTGAAATAAGAGATGTGGATGGTCCGACAACTTTCTTTTTTAATTTAGAGCGTAAAGCTGGGCAAGAAAAACGAATGTACTGCTTAAAAGACACTAATGGACATGACACCTCAGACCCAGTGGATATGAGAGGAATTGCTGTTGATTTTTATTCTGAACTGTATGCTGCTGAAAATACAGATGAACAATGCAGGAATGAACTGTTGCAAGACCTTCCTATTATAACTCAAGGAGACAAACTTTCTCTAGAAACTGAACTTAAATTTGAGGAAGTTACCAGCGCTGTCATGGGACTCTCCTCAGACCGTGCGCCAGGACTGGATGGATTGCCTGCTGATTTCTATAAGACTTTTTGGAATATTATTGGGAAAGACTTTTTTGAAGTATTGCAAAATTGTCAAAGTAAGGGAATCCTTCCTACAAGCTGTCAGCGTGCAGTTTTAACGCTGCTCCCCAAAAAAGGAGATTTGACACTGTTGAAAAACTGGAGGCCGGTAGCAATTCTGTGCTCTGATTATAAAATTTTCTCTAAAGTTTTAGCAAATAGATTAAATGGTGTACTGAATGGAATTGTTCACAAAGATCAGTCATATTGTATTAAAGACAGATGTATTTCTGACAATCTACATTTAGTGCGGGACGTTATAGATTTTGCGGTCATAAATGGCACTAATGTTGGTTTTTTATCCTTAGATCAGGAAAAGGCCTTTGATAGGGTTGATCACATGTTTTTGTTTAATACGTTAAAAGCTTTTGGTTTTGGGGACAATTTTATTTCTACAGTAAAAATGTTATATACTGAAGCCACATGTATGGTGAAAATGGCTGGAGGCTTCAGTTTTCCGATAAAAGTGCAGAGGGGAATTAGGCAAGGTTGTCCTCTGTCTGGTCTTCTTTATAGTATAGCAATAGAGCCTCTGTTGTGCAGACTGAGAAGAGAATTAAAAGGGTTGAATGTCAATGTTAATTTTTTTCAGCAACCTATTAAACTTTCTGCTTATGCAGACGATGTTACTGTTCTAATTAGAGATCAAAATGATGTAAAATTGCTAGAAAAGGCGTTAGAGTGATTTAAAAAAGCATGTTCAGCTAAGGTCAATTGGGGCAAAAGCGATGCTCTGTGGTGTGGTCAAGAACCTCAAAGTCCAATACTCCCGGGTGATTTAAAATGGGGGAGGGCAGGTTTTAAATATTTAGGTGTTTTTTTAAGGACAGAAGATTTTAGGAAAAAAAATTGGGAGGGGTTAGTGGAAAAAGTGTGTGTGAGGTTGTCTCACTGGAAATGGGTGCTGCCCCAGTTGTCCTACAGGGGAAGAGTGCTTGTCTGTAACAATTTGGCTGCAGCATCTTTGTGGCACAGAATGAGGATTCTGGAACCTCCAGAGGATTTAGTACGAAGACTACAAAAGTGCCTGGTGGATTTCTTCTGGTCAGGTCAACACTGGTTGAAGGCATCTGTGCTGTACCTACCTATTCAAGAAGGAGGACAAGGTCTAGTAGACATAAGATCCCGAGTCAAAGCCTTCAGACTCCAGACCGTGAAAAAACTCCTGTATGGGGAAGATGTGAGCTGGGCTGAAGTCGCCTGTACCTTGCTGAGGAGAGCGGGTAATATGGGACTAGACCGCCATTTATTCCTCATGGACATTAACCAGGTAGACCTGTCTGGATTAACAGTGTTCTACAGGTCAATTTTAACATCTTGGACAGTTTGCAGAGTTTCTCGAGAACAAAATGGTGTGCAGAGAATGTGGAGGAAAGAAGAACCGATTCTTTTCAATCCTGCATTGGAATTGAACATTTTAAAGTCAATATCTCTAAGAAATACTCTAAAGACTGCAAATTTATTAAAAGTTGGACAATTCTTATCTGAGGAAGGATGGATATCTGCGGAAGTTTTGGCGGAAAAACTGGGAATGAGATCAATTCGGCTCGCTCAGAACATACTGACTCAGTTAAGTAAAGCTCTACCTTTGGATTACAGACTGTCTTTAGGAAAGCATGATGAAGAAGAAGAGTTTTTTTCCTTCCCAGAGTTGTCTATTACTGCAGAGACTGGATTGTGGAATAATTCGGAGGGTGGACTGCTGTCTTTTGAGACACCCCAACTTGGAGTTTTCAGGAGTGTAGGAAAAAAAGCTCTTTATGTACTGTGTGTCAAAGTTTTACACCTTCAAACGTTGGACAGTGTAAAATAATCTAAATGGCAGGAGGTGTTTGGAGCAGGCGCTTCCCCTAAAGGTAGCTGGAGGTCCTTGTACAAACCTCCTACTGAGAAAAGGACTGGAGATCTTCAGTGGAGGATTGTGCATGGTATAATAGCTACAAACAGACACAGAGCACATCTTGATCCAGAGGTAGGGGAGGGATGCCCTTTTTGTGGGGTACAGGAAACTGTTTTCCATTTGTTTTTTAATTGTGGGAGATTGCAGATATTATATTCTGAATTAGAGAGGTGGTGCCAAACGTTGGGCATCGTTTTTTCCCCAATGGTCTTTATTTATGGGCCAAAATATATTAAAAGTAAAAAGGAAATACTTGTTTTATTAAATTTCTTATTTGGACAGGCAAAGATGGCAATATGGTTGTCACGTAAAGGAAAATTAAATGACACGGGGTCAACTGATGTTTTATTAATCTTGAAAGGATTGATAAAAACACGTGTTAAAATAGAGTATGCTTTCTATAAGCTAATTGACAATATTGAAAATTTTAAATGTAAATGGGAAGTAAAGCAATGTGTCTGTGAAGTTGATAATGAGGGCAATCTTAAATTTAATGTCTAAAGTGTTTTAATGCCTATGGTATAGTATGTTTTTTATTTTTTATTTTGTTATTTTAAAGAAAAAGAAAAAAAAAGGAAAATAATTCTTTAGATTGTAATAATTTTTTTCCATATACATGGAAGGAAATATATTTTTGTGAAATAAAAGAGACCCTAAAAGTCAAAAAGTCTCTCTCTCTCTCTCTCTCTCTCTCTCTCTCTCTCTCTCTCTCTCTCTCTGGTTTAGGAAATTTGATGAGGAGTTTTCAGATAGGGTGTTTATTGGAGGAATAAAATATATATTTTCAAAAAGGAAAAAAATGTGTTTATTAAATTACCTGATTGGAACAGCTAAACTGGCAGTTTGGAAAACAGAAAAATAAAGGTTTACAATTGGCAACTATAGATCCTGAATAACTGTGCAAGCGGCTTGTAGCAGGGAGGCTTAAGATTGAATTTGCATATTATAGGTTGACAAATAATTTATTTGTTTTTTTGTGATATATGGTGTGTTGATGAAGTGTTATGTATGTTACATGAGGATCAGTTTGTTTTAAAATTTTAAACATTTTAAAGAAGGTTTTATAATAATAAGAGTACAAATGTATTTATAGTGGTTGTTATATTGTTTATAATTGTGAAGTAAAAAATTTATAAATAAAGGTATTTGTTAAACCTCTATCTCTCTCTCTCTCATGCACGCACAGCCCTCGTGATCAAGATGCTTTACAGTTCATGTTATGTTTAAGGTGTCTTTTAAATGTTCTCTTCAGAACAGTGTTCATCCAAGAGACCGATTAGAATTTTACAATACCAAACTCACAAACTGTGCATGCTCAAGATGCTTTATAGTTCATGTTAGAATGCATTGACATGACTAAAGTTTAGGTGTTTTTTTAAGTATTCCAAAATTAAAAACAGTGTTCATCTAACCAATTAGAATGTTACAATTTTACAATCACAATTTATGCGTAACTTAAATTTTTCATGTGACTATTTGTGGTTAAAGTTGTTTACAGTAAGACTGTTACTGTTCATCTGGTTATGGAACCAAACAGACTAATGACTAATGAGACTAATGATTTGTTAAATGGAATTGTCTGCTTCAGAAGGTTTCAAATAAATGTCTTCTGTTTTTCTACATGGACGTCCATTCATTGTCATTTCCACCCCCTCATAACTTTTTTTAAAATATTTACAAAATTCTAATCACTCATTAAAAACTTCTGCATAGTTTATGGTCCACTTTATGTAATAACACAAGTAGTTATTTTTCTGAAATGTATCTAACCAATCCAATATTATATTTCAGGTTGTGGTGGATGTATGCTTTGTGTTTGGGCCCCATGACAATTAATTTACTTAATCCACAAATCTATGGTAATTTCAATATAGGTATAAACTGCTAATACTATGTGTGAAAGTGGTCTTACACGGTTAAGAAAGTATGTATATCATAATATTTTTTAAATAATAATCCAATATTTACATGTGATGGAAATGTAAATTCCATAAATTTGTTCAGTGCGGATCGGAAAATATGTCAAAAAACACCAATTTGTCTTATAATGTAAGTGCGTTCTCTTATGGATCATTAAACTAGACTAGTAATTATGGAAGCCCGTTTCTGCCACAGTTGAGTAAAAAAAAAAAGATTACCTAAGTCATAATATAGAGAAACTTTTTCATAATTATGACTTAGCATCTCATTATATTGAGAAAGTTTCTCATAATAATGACTTAGTATCTCATTATAATGAGAAAGTTTCTCGTAATTATGACTTAACATCTCATAATACTGAGAAACTTTCTCGTAATAATGACTTAATCCACGCAGGCCCAATGTGCATTGTGCACATGCGGTCAGCAAGCGACTGAAGCCAGGTGTGATGCGTATCATGAAGAACTGTTTTGAATGTAAGTATGCTTGTACAACAACAGTTGAACACTTTTTTAAAGCAATTGTAAGTTAAACCGTAGTATATCATAAACGTTTGCATGTTTTATCTATTACGGTTGCGTGAACGGAGGGCTAGGTTGTGATTCTCTTAATTGTTTTTCCCATTGGTAGATAAATGGTCGATTACCAAATCTCTTTGATTATGTCGCGTTTGTTAATCATCGCACACTAAACACGCAAGTGAAAAGCGAGACGAAAAACTGCTGTTTGAACCGTGCGGCGCGAGCTGTTTTCACCTGCAGACCAGGTGCGTTTAATCATGGAACGTAATCAACAGCATAGCGCAGAACCAGACATTTTAAACACTGCCCGAACTAGGGACTGTACCTAAACTCTCGATACAGACCTCATTGAGGCCTTTTTGAAGCAAGTTCAAAACAGCCCTTATCTAAACAACATTTTCAGAGAAAACAGGACAAAACATCCTGTTAATTATACATGTGCACATATAAATTACGACTTAAATCTACGATTTAAAATACACCAGCCATAAAAAATGCTCATGAGTTTACGGTAGTAACTATATTTTTTTATATACTCGTGTGTGTGTGTGTCTTTTAAATGTATACTGGTAATGGTAATCAAACTTGTCATGTGGGTGAAGGCCTAGAGAGGATAAAAACTTGCATATGTATGTCTACAGGATGGATGAACTAATTGAGTTTCTGCGAATTTGGAATGTTCCAGAGGAAACCGTTGAGAAACTGGAACAAGAAAAGGTGAGACAATGCTGCTGGACAAAAATGCGGCATAGATGCAAGGCAGGTAAATAGTCAAGGCCAAAGAGCCCAACTAAAGCAAACACTGACCTCCAAAATGGTGACCAAACTATTACTTTCAAACAAACTTCTTTTAACCCCCTGGGGTCGGCTATCGCGCCGGCGCGATTGTCTCGCTTTTTTTCTTATCAGTGCAAAAGAGACTCAAAATACTCGGTTGATTTTGATCTTACATATAAGTGTGATACATCATTAGATCCTGTTAAGTTTCTATTTTTTTTGTGGATACTCACAATAAAAACAAAGTGTTGTGCTTTTCACCTTTCACCAAATAAAGAAAAACAAACATGATGCAAGTTCTGCGTTCTCTCTGTCAGTGAAGTCCATTCTGAAACGCGTCCTAAGATTAACTGTAACTCCGTGATTACTTGTCACACAGGCACGAGAGATTTTTCTTTATGAAGCTTGAATTCTCTTCTTTTAAATGAAGTAATTTATATAAAAAACAAATATTCTCAGTTTATGCAATCTGTATGAAAAGAGAGTGCTGTCAGTATTTTTTTCCCAGCTCATTACACTTCATTACGCGTTAATCTGACACGCCCACGGAGGACGCGCGCTATTCAAACGCAAATGTCGAGGCAAGCCATGACAATGCCCACATCAGCCGTTCCACCGCGGCGGTAAAATGTGTGGTGTATTTGCTGCCTTTTACCGCTAAGAGGCGCTACAATCGTACACTCTGAAAAGTGTTCGTTTATTCCGGTTTATTCTCTCTAATGCGTAATCTGCTGCCGCACCGCGCTGATTCAGAGCGATTGAAAGCTGGTAGCAGATGAATTCAACAAGTGAAACGTATTTAAAATAATTCATAATCACAATACTGAAATTAGGCTACTGAAATGTAATTGAATAAATAATGAAAACATTTCAACATCAAGGCTACATCAATGAGGCTTTACAACTGTAACAGCGTACAGACGGTAGCTCAGTGATCAACGCAACAACACGAGCTTCGAGGAGCTTCATTCGACCCGAGATCGAATCTCAATGTAGCATAGGCCTACATGTTGTTAACCGATGTTGGCCTACAGCGTTTATATTTTACCACCTTGATGCTTAAATACGTAACTGTTTATAACTGTTTACTTATTTAAAGTCAATAGTTTTGTTTAATTATCATTACAACATAAATTTGCTACATTCCTGTAGAACCGCAGCCGCAGCACAAACGACAAAAACTGATGAAGGAAGATTGTCAGCCGATTGCGTCAGAAAATGAAAATGAAGAAGCTCGTCTTTAGTCTGCTAAATTATTGTGTAATGTAAAAGAACACTAAAATTACTTAAGTTTGAAACCAAGTTCGAACATTTCAAGGTTTAAATAAAGTGTCGGGACAGTTTTTTTTTTATTTAAAACAGGGTTGCATCGGGTTTTTAAACAATTAAAACAGTACAAAACGAAAATTGTCCAAAGAAACATAATTAAATGAAAAACATGCGTTTCTCTTTGCCTCTCTCGCGCTGGATCTCTTTTTACAAGTTTATTTAGTCCCCCTCGCTGCGCGCGCCGCGTCTCTCTCGAAATTAATCATTTCAGGGTAAAAACACATCATACAGCTGATAATACTGTATATGTCGCTGCGTGTCAGCCATACAAATCACGAAAAAATTATTTAGCCTTTAATTGTTGCTTCAAAGACACAGCACGCCTTGTTGAATTCACCTTACAATAACTTCAATTGAAATTTTGTGTGAAAAAAACTTAAAATAGGCTACAATAAATAAACTACAATATTTATAATTTAATAAGATATGGGGCCTACTTTTGGACACAGATTTATCCTTACAATAATTTTGCCTGCTCATCAGGCTGGCTATCCGACACTCTCCATATGAAAGAGGAACATTAACACCTTTGTCCAGCAACTGTCCCTCCAAACCCCCCACAGGCTATCGGAGTCTGAGGCTGACTTAACACAAAGAGAAGTGGCAATTCACACTTAAATCGCTATTCTAGACAGTGTTGATAATGAAGGAATTAAATGATTTAAGTTACATGTAGCCTAGTGATATTTCTGTCATAAAAGTTTATTACTAAATATTTCATTATTTCAATAATTGATGAAATAAAACTGGTTTGGGCCAGCTTTTTCCAAGCAAAACTAAATATAATCTGAAAAATCACATGTTAATTTGTTGTCATGAACAAAATGTTCAAATCAATATTAAAGTATACAGGGATCTTTGGATCCTTACAACCAGGCATGCAATTTGTGAATTAAGTTTTTATTTTATTTTGTATTATTCAAATAAATATCGAAACGCGGTGCTTCGTGGTAATGCTGCTAAATTAAATAACATTTATAGAATAATTATGAACTTAAATGAAACAATATCGCAACATTTCGACAAATACATTATTTGATCTGTTTTTACATTTTAATTCAGGGTGATTTAGCCTACATTTAATAAGAGCGAGATTTTCACCCTTGTCTTGTCATTTTCTCATTGGGAAGCGCTTCCATTACATATTTGAGTAGATCCTCTGTACCTCTCGTTTTCATATGGATTAGCCTACATAATCAGATAACATTTATTAGCCTAAATATTTAGACATTTAAAGGCTTTAGACATCGCCGATTTCTTATCGTGACTGAGCTGAAGTGGCTTTCGGTTCATTTTTGTGACGCGCAGTTCCCGGAGACAGAGACGACAGATACTGTTTTTTCGTTAGCCAGGCTAACTTAGCCTAATATGAATAAAAGTTTACAGTTTTGAACGATGTAAGCTACTCTACTCTTATCTGTATGACCAAAAAATTACGGAGTCGCCTATTAAGTTATTTTAGCTGTAATAATGAGAAAAATAAATTAATCTAAATGAACGCGCCGCCGCGTTTGTCGAACACTAACTCACCATGCCAGAATAAAACCCGACTTTAGAAAAATGCATAGGGCCACTCGGCGTGGTGTGCCAAAACACTTAATTATAAACTTCAATATTTCATTCAAAATAATCTCATCAACACGCTTTGTGAATTTTTGAAAAGCCGTGCATGCATTAGGGCCACTGGAACTAATGAACAACTGAAACGCTGGTTTTGATTTTATTGTTTGTCGTTTAAACGTGCCTGTTGCATATCTCTATTTT
The DNA here is from genome assembly GCF_029890125.1 of Rhinichthys klamathensis goyatoka. NCBI lineage: Eukaryota > Metazoa > Chordata > Actinopteri > Cypriniformes > Leuciscidae > Rhinichthys > Rhinichthys klamathensis. Next base: position 12,842,035 of record NW_026606564.1, on the reverse strand, counting down.
ATATTTGATATTGGTGAAGTAGCCTATAGCATTGATTAGCTGTGGAGGGAGGGGTGTGGGGATTAAAATAATTCAGCAGAAGCAGGGATGTTTAGACCAGAAGGAAATCCCAGTCCCCCTGGCAAATCACACTTTACTTAAAACCATGTTTTTTAAAACTCTAGGTTGTAGGGAACAGACCTCTCTGCCATGCGCGCGCATGGTTTGGAGCACAATATCTGTCTCGCATGCACGCTCGCTCTAGATAGATTACGGGATATTTTAACTAATTTGCGGTATAACTAGTCGATCACGAGTGGCTCAACAGGTAGATCTATAGATAAACTATATCTTTTAGGAATTTGACCGACCGGGTTGACACTACAGCGTGAGAGTTGGCAGCCCTGAAAAAATATATATATAGTATATATAGGCTATATATAATTTATTTATTACAGAACTGCTTTTGAAATTACGATTGGTAGCCTATTATTATACAGATGCAAAGTCGTTCTGTTGGGTACTATTTTGTGTGTAAAATGGAAATGCATGATAATTGTATTTTATTTATATAAGCAAAAAAAACTGTATGGTGTAACAGAGTTTTAGAGCTAGACAAATCTAAATAAATATAAAACTTACAACAGACCAGGCTTGTGCGGGATTTGAACCCGCGTTATCTTGATGATGAACCGTAAGTTCTACCGCTCGGCTATAAATTTTCTCACTGAGAAATGAGCGAGAAAACGTTTTGTCTTTAGCCTTATTTGGAAATTACCATAACTTGTAGTATTTCATCCTTAGGCTACAGACATTAGCCCCACTTACGTTTTGCTAAATGTCCCTTTGCGCCACCTGGCGGTCATTTCGCGAACGACTTTGAAATGCGACTGGTTTATTTTTACCGTGGTGGATGGCTAAAAATGGTATGTGGATGGCTAAAAGGTGACTAAAAATGTGCTTTTGGCTTTCATTTATATTTTGATTGTTTGTATATATATATATATGTGTGTATAAATATTTATTTATTTATATATATATATTGTCCTTGCATTCTTTCTTGTGTGACACCCCTGAATGAAAGGCTCATTAGTATGCAGTCTGCTCAGGTGAGAACTGCCTAATTATTCATGAGGGGGTTGGGTCGTTCACGCCCATCCGCATATTGCCTTTGCAAACAAAAAATGTTTTTCACAATTTAAAACAATCTATTGTTATCTGAATGATTAGGCAGAATGATTTTCAGATCAATTTGAAGCAAAAACTCTAGGCAACAACATCCACTTGTCAAAAGTCTTGTGGACAGATATTTAGTATGTTATTTGTGGCCTTATATTAGAAACTTTATTTTTTAGTTTTTTCAATAACCACGCATAAACAATATTCTCTCAAAAATACAAACATGTATATTAGGGGTGGAACGGTACATGTATTCGTATTGAACCGAAACGGTACGGGCGTCACGGTTCGGTGCACGAATTTGCACGCAGAATACACGGTACAAATAAAAAAAACCTCTTAAATAGCGATAAATTTCGCTCTATTCGCTTTTGGTGTGACTGTGAACGCAGCAATGAACAGGCTGCGATCAAGATTGCAATGCAGGAGTGTGTGTGTGTGTGTGTCTGTGTGCGCGAGAGAGAGAGAGAGAGAGAGAGAGAGGCGCGATGAACAGTGTGTGCGAGAGAGAGAGAGGCGCGATCGAACAGTGTGTGTGTGTGTGTGTGTGTGTGTGTGTGTGTGTGTGTGCGCGCGCGCGCGCGTGCGAGAGAGAGAGGCGCGGGCGCGAATCGCGCGATGAACAGTGTGTGTGTGTGTGCGTGTGCGTGCACGCGCGCGAGAGAGAGAGGCGCGGGCGCGAATCGCGCGATGAACAGTGTGTGTGTGTGTGTGTGTGTGCGCGCGTGCGAGAGAGAGAGAGGCGCGGGCGCGAATCGCGCGATGAACAGTGTGTGTGTGTGTGTGTGTGAGTGTGTGTGTGTGTGTGTGTGTGTGTGAGAGAGGCACGGGCGATCGAACAGTGGAAACGTAAAAACATACTCCGTCATTTTTTTCATACAGGACATCATTAAAACTGCAAATTGTTTACTTATATTTGTGTACACTCGCAATAAAACACAACATTGTGCTTTTGTCACACTCTAAACTCTTGTCAAACTGTAACCTACAACTGTTAACAAAAGTTTTTATGGTAGTATTATTTTATACGGAAATCAATTATTTATAATTCAGATGAGAATAAAGTTAGTTAATTAAAATGAAGGAAAACAAATATCTTGATCTGAAATAGCAAATTAATTTTAAATTCATTCAGGTACAATTACCAAACATATCTCAAGGTCTTTTCGTCTTTTTAATAATTTAATTAATAAACTAATTATATAAAACTACTGTCAGTGCACTACAAATAAACTGGTTCTATGCCTTTATTAATAAAACTTATTTTAAAAAAAATACAAGGCTTAAGACATTTATAAAAATGCCTTCTGCATTTTTGCTTTGCTTTTCACTCCATTGTACCGAAATCGTACCGAACCGTGATGTCTGAACCGAGGTATGAACCGAACCGTGACTTCTGTGTACCGTTCCACCCCTAATGTATATACATGTTGCTCACATATTATGGTAGCCCTGTGTGTGCTATATAGAGTGTAATTTCACCTGTGCCATTAATATGTTTATAAGCAACTGAAAAAAGCAGAAATGTCAGAGCATGCCAAAACATCTCAAGGACCCCGAAAACACCTCAGACCCCAGAGGGTTAAGAGGTTAAGTCCTGTATCTGCTGAGAAACTTCACAATAAATATTTAGAATGTTAGGGGATAATGTTCTTTCAATGTCATAACTAAACATGTTTAAAATGTTTTTAGAGAGGGTTATCCTACCTTTTTAGGAGAACATTCTGGTAACAAAAAATAAAATTAGCTACAGAAAAGATTACAAGAACATAACGTAATGCTCTCAAAACATTTATAGAACAATAACATTTCTAGCTGGGATGAGCTTATATTGTTGCCATAGTTTGAGCACACAGTGAGTTACACTTTTAGCTCACTGTGATCCCAGATTGCTGACGTTGTGACCACATGGTGACGTCACTGTGAGATTAACGTGTTGACTGGGTTATGTGTTATTGTTCGTTCAAGCTCAAAAGAGAACTATATTCTGGCGCAGGATAATGGCGCGCATCTTTCTGTGCAACGTGTGTGTCAAGACATTCTGACACATGAATTCACCATTCTCTTGAATGGTTTAAAAGCATTTGCATGAATAATAGCGTGGTCATTTAATATAATGCTAGCTAAAGGACGACAGAAAAAAACGGAAGCTGCCTTAATTGATTTAAATATTATTGAGCGTTAAACTGGACTAAAAAGTATCTTATGCGTTAACATTGACATGTATATAATGTGTATATATATGAAATTTGCTCCCAACCATTTATCAGTGAAAATTGTATGTTGACATGCAAACTCAAAACTTTTTGAGCGATTGAAATCTTAAATATCCAGAAAAAATTTAAGTATGATGATTCTGCCACAACATGTCAACAACACACAGCAAAGAATGCTCAGAAGACAATGAGAAAGATAGAATTATGATGGATGAATTGCGATACAGAAAATGAGATCTTCAAACAAGTGAGAACAAGAGGGGTTGGTGGCACACGAAAGGTAGATGTATCAAAAGAATCCAAGAAATCTGATTTGATTCAGCAAGCAGTCTAGCTGTTTTTTGGAGATGGAAAAAGCCTACAGGGAGACATCACTGAGTTTGAGGTAGATTTAAAGGATTATAAAGAAATGTCTATTGATGAAGACATTACAGTTGGAAAACTGTATGCAGACAGCAGGTTGCCACTTTTACGGTTCTACCTCACAACAAAGAAGAAAAGTAACTCTGGCTCACATATGCAACAGGAAATGGATGTGGCTCTCACTACACGAGAACTGAACAGTTCTCCAACAAACATGCCAGGTGAAAGATCAGGAAATACAGATAACACAGATGTGGTTTACATAGGGAGCAACATGGAACCAGAGATGCCTTTCCTTTATTCAACAGAGATAATTTCCTCCAACCTAAATGAGAATGCTTTGGATGACAGCAACACTGTCACATTTGTCACTGGAGACATTTTTAATGTGGATGATCAAATTTTGGATGATACATTACCGTATTTTCCGCACTATACGGCGTACCGGATTATAAGGCGCACCTTCAATGAATGACCTATTTTGAACATTTTTCATATATAGGGCGCACCGGATTATAAGGCGCATAAGATACTGCTGTCAAACGTTTGACTGGGTTTGCGTTATGCATCCACTAGATGTCAACAAAAAAGTCAGATAAAGTCAAACTTTATTAAGCTTTCTGACAACTCCGTTCACTCCCATGGTAACGTTGTTCAAACGTTAAAGGAAAACTCCGGTCAATTTTAACATTGAGCTCATTTTTTTGTAAATTTGGAGTGCTGTCAGTACAGATAACAACGACAAAAACCGGTGTTGCCTACACCGTGTTATCCTCTTTTTAAAATTTGCACCCTGTTGACTTAAACGGGAAAAGTTTTAAACCTGCTTTTAACAACCTTAATGTGTCATTACAAGTGCACAGCCATGTGAGTGAACACGGTGAATCTGACTCCAGTAAATGTGATATGAATAAAGATATGAATAAAAATGATGTTTATTCAGCCAGCTCACATACCCGTATTTTCTTCCTGTTTTCGGTCGAAGTCCACAGTAGGCGATTGTCGAGTGCGCGATCATTGGTAACTTAGCAACAGTGGAGACTCAGACTGTCAGCTGTCAGCTGATGACGGTGCTGTGTGGTGTTCTGAGAAGATCAGCTCAAATGGATAGTTCGGATAGTTCATCCGAAGCATATGTTGAACACACGGAGGAGGTTTGATCGCGCGTGTGCGAACTCGACAATCAACTACTGTGGACTTCGACCGAAAACAGGGAGTAAATACGGGTATGTGAGCTGGCTGAATAAAGAGATTATTCCTGCCTTCGTGAAAGCTCGGATCACAGTTGAGACTGATATATCAGCCCAGGCATCCACGATCCATTGGCAGATAGTGGCGTAAGTCACCGGGCGCTGTCTCCCCGTCTTGGTGAACGTGTGTTCACCATCCATATATAAGGCGCTCCGGATTATAAGGCGCACTGTCGTTTTTTGAGAAAATTAAAGGCTTTTAAGTGCGCCTTATAGTGCGGAAAATATGGTACCTCTCTCACCTCTGAACACCATTGCACATAGTGAACAAATAAAGAGGATCTTAGTTGTCCACCGTGGTCATGTCCTCCCAGAACTCATTGCTAATTTTTTGGATGAAAGCGTGTTAGGGTGTGAAATAAAAATTCAAATTATTGCACCAGATGGAAAACTTGAGAGGGGCCATGATGAAGGAGTAGTGAGAGACTGTCTTCCTGAGTTCTGGAATGAGTTTTATGAACAGTGCACTATGGGCAGCTCTTTCAAGGTTCCTTTCTTTCGGCATGATTTTGGACAAATGCACTGGGAAAGTGTAGGCCGTATAATTGCCTTTGGATGGCAAAAGGAAAATGTCACAGGTCGGGGCGGCAACCAGGCCTTAAACGCCGCCCCTTTCAAGTGTACCACCCTGAGGAGCCTGACCAGAGGAACACCACAGACAGGACAACGTGATAAGATACAAAGTTGTGTTACTTTATTAGATTAAAATAGTCTCTCAAAAAAGGGCATCAACTAATCGTTCTCTTCTTTGTCTTCCAAGGTCTCGAGGGTTTTAGCGGCTGCGGAAGGGAAAGCTCTCACTGGCGTTGACAATGATAAGGTATCCCTCAGCGGATCTTCCAGACAGGCCGTGACCAGCACACAGGTAAGGAACTTCCCAATGAATCTGCAGGACGGACGGTGAGCGGCGCTCAGGTGAGGGACTCCACAACAGATCTCAAAGACAGGCGGTAGGTAGCACTCGGGTAAGAACTTCGCAGTCCTCCAGACAGACGGTGGACAGCACTCAGGTGAGAACTTCACAACGGTGAACAGCACTCAGGTGAGGACCTCACAGTGATCCGGCAGGACAAATGGTGACCAGCACTCAGGTAAGGAACTTCTCAGTGAACCTGCAGAACAGACGGTGGACAGCACTCGGGTGAGTAACCTCTCAACGAATCTGCCGGACAGACGGTGACCAGCACTCAGGTAAGGAACTTCCCAGGGAACCTGCAGGACAGACGATGGACAGCACTCGGGTGAGGAACCTCTCAACGAATCTGCAGGACAGACGGTGACCAGCACTCAGGTAAGGAACTTCCCAGTGAACCTGCAGGACAGACGATGGACAGCACTCGGGAGAGGAACCTCTCAACGAATCTGCAGGGCAGACAGTGACCAGCACTCAGGTAAAGCCTAGTTCACACTACATGATTTTAAGCCTGATTTAAGCCCGATTTGCAAATCGTTGAGCTCGCCGACAGGTCGGGGTGTTATCGCGTGCAAATCGCGGGAGATTAGCGGGCGATGAACGCTCGCCAATCTGTTAGTATGAAAGACCCAACAACGTATCAAAGACGCTCGCTGACGCCTCGCAGACGCGTCGCCGAGCCCAGAAAAATATCTAGCATACTAGATATCCAGAGCTGTCGCACGACTCAACCTCGTTATGTCATGAGCTACAGCCAATCAGAGCACGGCATGGTTTGAGGTCACCGGGTAAATACGCGATTTTCAAAGAAACACGGGTTTACAGAAAGATGAGCAACATGTCGTCAAGAAAGCAATGGACTCAGGATTTGGAGCAAAATTGAATCGAACTGTGGCAGGACAGGAGCATGAATGCCTTTATTATGTTGGACATGAGATGTACCACAACCGCTCCGAGAAAGAGAAAAGGTGGACGGAAATTCCAATCTTTCTTTTGTACCAGTCGAGAGATAGGCCTACTTTAAACCAGGGAAGGATTAAATTGTCATATTTAGTTTTAAACAGACAATTAAAATAAATGAATTTGTGGGGGTTCATAACTGAGAATAATGCATTTTCTTCCATAATTGTAGTTTACTGTTGAGGACATTAAGACCAGGGCAGTATCCCTGCGAACGCAGTACTGTCGTTTGCAGAAACAGAAACCAAGTGGGTGTGCCAGCAAACCCTTGACTCCTAGGCAAAGGTGGCTTCTCAGAGTGATGGATTTCACCAAAACATATATTGTCCACCGGCCATGCGAAACAACAGTAAGTTAAACAGTCAACAGAAGCAAGAAATGTATTTGTAATAGCATGCATTTGTAACACTCATACACCAACACATACATATTAAAGGGATACTCCACCGGTTTTTCATATTAAACTATGTTATTCCCTTAACTAAGACGAGTTGATACATACCTCTCTCGTCTCAGTGCGTGCACTATATCGCTCTGTATTGCCGCAAAACTATGTTAGCACTTAGCTTAGCCCAGTCCATTAAATATGGGCCAAAAAGAGAAGCGACCAAACACTTCCTCGTTTTCCCTATTTAAACACAGTTACTCGTAGTGTAACTCGACCTAGGCTGGTGACACAAAATAAAACGTTGCTCTTTTCTAAGCGTTTAAAATTGATGACTATATTGTATGGCGGAATACCATAAGTGCTTTTGAGCACTTCGACTTGGCGCAATAATATCTTCACTCGTGAAAAGTTCTCTTACCGGCTCCCGCTTCCTCTCCCCCTCCCTCTGACATTTCCGTCAATACAACCAACGTGACTTTTACTACCTGTGCTATTAGCAAACTGCAGATCATTTGCAATGGCGGACTTTGTAGATGATTATGACTTCTTTGTAGCAGACCCAGAGCCATATCTGTTTGAACCCGAGTACACGGAGGAGGAATTAGCTCTTATGGACCGTGAGAGGGAAGAAAGATATGATCCAGAACAGACCGGAGCTGGCGAAAGACCACGGGCAAACAGCAATTGGTGGTGCAAGTGTGACTGTTGCGAACAGATGCCGACCGAAATTGAGAGCCTGTGCTGTTTAGAATGGGACCAGGTATTGCCATCGAAGGTGGGGGTCAGTGTAGATCCAGAAGACCCTGGACAAATCGCATGTGTCGCGGCAAGCGACGCGTTTGCAGCGATGACTCACCCGGCAGTCGTAAAATTTTTCTTTCCTCTCACGGTCCATAAGAGCTAATTCCTCCTCCGTGTACTCGGGTTCAAACAGATATGGCTCTGGGTCTACTACAATAGGGAAAACGAGGAAGTGTTTGGTCGCTTCTCTTTTTGGCCCATATTTAATGCACTGGGCTAAGCTAAGTGCTAACATAGTTTTGCGGCAATACAAAGCGATATAGTGCACGCACTGAGACGAGAGAGGTATGTATCAACTCGTCTTAGTTAAGGGAATAACATACTACCATTACAAAGGTGGAAGGGTTTAGATGTAATTTCTTTAATAATACATTTTATGCAACGAGGTCATATCTAAATGCATTCATTCTGTGCGTCCGTCATAACTCCAGACGAGATTGCTCTGCTGAAATAGCCATGTTCACAAAACGTATTCCAGATTAGAAATATTGGTTTTCCATCGGATTTTGTATAAAATAATCTACCTAACAACTTACATTATGCAAGAATGTGTATTTGAGGACAAAAGCTTATTAATAGTGGCAGATTTGGCATATACACAAACATGCACACTCGCTCAGTCACTGACTGAAAAATACAATACCACACACATACACACGCTGTGTCACACATGCTACAGTAATACTTTATTCTGCTCTCTTGACTCAAATCTTACACTGTGCTGAACTGGTTAATGTAAGTGCATGTTGTTAATGTAAGTGCATGTTGTTGAAGCAGCTCTTTCTTAATCCTATCACCGTCTTCTCTGTTCCAGCTTGGTGCATCATTCAGTGGGCAGAGTGATGCAGAGGATATGGACCTCTCAGACCTAAGGCCTGATACACCATCTGTGGACATCTCCCCATGTACTGCGTCCACCCCAATTCCGTCAAATCAAGAAGCCTTTCCATTGCCGGAGGAAACTGCTTCAACTGCCTCAAGTGATAGCGGTAAACAGCCATGTTTAAGCAACAATCCCCAAAAAAGAAAGAGGGTGTCCGAGGATGTTGTAGAGCTGCAGAAGCTGGATTTCTTGAAACGGATGGTTGCTCAAGTGGACTCACAAACACCTCGGGATACATTAACTTCTTTTGGGAACCAGGTGGCTTTGGAATTGAGGGATATTCAAGACCCAGTTCTGTTATCACGAGTAAAAAGAAGCATAATGATTATGATATACAACGCCCAGGAGAATGACAGAAGCGGGTCATTGTCGTCACCTGGACAACCTACCCCATATCAACCTGTCAATTCAGGTCTACCAACGGCCCAGTCTCATTCCCAGCAGCCTTATTATGCCTCAGGTCATGGGTTTCATAGATCACTTTTGGAGACACAACCCGAACATGCCTATGACTAGACATTCTAATGAACCGGTAAATAATTGTGGATTTTTACTATTTTAAACAATATTGTTCTATTACATTTTATTTTATTATAGTAGTGCACTACTTTCCGTTTAAACTTGTTTGTATAGTGTTCCTTTTTTTCTGTAATGTAAACATACTTTTTCAAAAAAATAAAAACACAAATTCTAAAACAGGCTGGCTGTCCATTTCTCAAAGCTTTTATATTCTAAAGTGAAGTGACCTAATTGACTGTTCAATGCTCAAATTGTTGATGATTGAATTACAGAGTATCCTTCACATCGTTCACATTATAATATATTTAAATTAAAACCTTACAAGTAATAAAAGGAATAACTACTATTTACAACGTGAAGACCAATTTTTTTTTTATTATGTACACTCTTATGTGGAACGATATATATATATATATATTTAACGTAAATGTATATTTTAGCTTATTGTTAGAACACATATTGCTGTGCACCACAAACACAATCATTGAGAAGCTGCCTATTTAGAGTGCTGCCCTTTAAGAACTGGGCGATACACAAAGTATGATAATATAATAGTGTGGGATTGGCTGTTAGATTAATCCACATCGAGTAAAAATGCCCAGTGCTTATCATCGTAATCGACAATTATCACGATACGCTATGTTAGTATTTATCACTCCATCATACCTAGTATAGGCATATTAATAATGTTCTGTGAATAATGAATGTGGATTAATAAATAAAGGTAGTATAAGGTACTTAATTGCAACATATAGATTGGCTTTAATTGTTACATACCTGCACCGTTGGATTTGTATGCAATTGAAATAATAAATTGAATAACAACACTACAAATTGATAACAAAACAATGTTCTTTATTAATACAGGACTTTTGAACACACAAGAAAATAAATGTCCTAAACTGACTTTAACCTGCTGTTTGCTGGGATAACTCTACATCAGTTCCTTTTTAAATGTGTTGATCCTGCCAAGAAACATTTCCTGCTGATGAGACAAAGTAGTCCCGTATCAGATTGCGTTGCATTTTTGCTGTCGCTGTATAATTGCGATGTGAGGTGTTCTCCATCGATTGGAAAGCACCCATGCCATTATTCCTCCATTGCCCATCAACCATGTTGTGGTCAGCAGTCTCCCAGTCTGCAAAAACTGGAGGGGCATATGCTTCTGACCTGCGCTCGCAGAGGAAGTTGTGGATGCACAGGGAAGCCATTGTTATTTTCACCACCTTGTCTGGCTCCAAGCATATGGTCGACCTGAACACTCTCAACCGGTTGGCAAGAATGCCAAATGCATTCTCTACCACCCTTCGTGCCCTAGACAAACGATAGTTAAAAACCCTCTGACTGTGCTCCATCTGCCTGAATGGATATGGCTTCATTAGGTCATGCCTTAAGGGATATGCATCATCTCCCACAAACATGTAGGGCATCACGGTGTCAGAATCGGGCAAGGGCTCAGGTGGGGGAAAGCTCAGTCTGCCCTCGTCCATTGCTTTGCGCAGGTCAGAGTGAGCAAACAGTCCGGCATCTGAAACTCGATGCGTACTTGCGTAGATGAACTTGTAGTTCGCATCTACTGAAAGCCATCATAAGCACAGAGAACCTGCCCTTGTAATTGTGGTAAAAACTTCCACTTTTTCTTGGAGGCTGTATGTAAATGTGCTTTCCATCCAGTGCCCCAAGGCAATGTGGAAACTGCCACTTCCTTTCGAAATCCATGGCTATTGTATGCCACTCTCCCTCCGTTGATGGTGTCTAAAATAATAGGACACACCAAAAGTCAGTGACTGAATTTATATATATTCAAGAATACAGTTATATGTAGAACAAAATTGGATAGTCATACTTTTGTGAGTCAAACTCCTTCTCACTTAATCCATATAAATATGTATATAAAGATAAACTAGAGATTAAACATACAAGTATGTGTAGACATAAAAATATAATTACTTATGCTTTTCGGAAGTATATCCCTGTTTGTAATCATAGGTTTTACTAAAATACTTTTTGGAAAAAGGAAAGTCAACTGTATATTGCTGATTTCCACAATGTTGATGTTCTGGGTGTTCTTTTTTAAAAAGAAGTTGAAGAGTGTGTACTCCCTACCTTCAAGAAATCCTCCTTCATAACCTGGTACAGAGCTGTACAGGTTTCCATCACTATTTGTGAGATGGTGCTGGTCCCCATCCTGTACTGGAACCTGAGGGACTGGAACGCTTCACCTGCACGACACAAAAAAGTTCAGAAACATACCCAGACAGACAAAAACGTTATCACTACATTCAGTGCATATTCGTTTAAAATGAAATCACACAAACCTGTTGCCAAGAACCGCAGGGTCAAAGACAGACGCTCTCTAGCTGGTATTGCACGTCTCATCTTGGTGTCCTGCTTTGTTATAAGATGTTGGACTCTATCCAGCAAAAAATCAAACTCCTCTGCCGTCATTCGCAGCAACTCCCTGAAGCCTGTCCAATCATTATTCTATTACAACGATAAATAAATCAAGAAACACAGCTTTTTAGCACAGTACACTACGCGTTGATATTTTAACATTTTAAATGCGGCCGTCAGTCCAAACATAAACATGCAGCTACATCTCCGATATAAACATGCTTTACTCACCTCCAACTCTCTCTGTAGCACAGATAATCCCTGCTGTTCGCGTATGCGGATCCACTCTTTTGCCCATACTCTCTTATTTTGTCTTTTTTTGCGTTTTTTCTCACAGCAAATCATCGCGCAAACAGTTTGCAGCACTAGCTTCTGTCTGACGTCCATTTTCGCGTGTTGTGTTCTTCTTCGTCTTCTTCGCTGGGTATTGGCGCGCGTGGTGTTTCGCATCATTTCCGGTTCGTTTTATCGCGTGATTTTTCGTGACAAAACGTGGTTTGCAGACAAGATAGAATCGTTGGGTGACAGAGTTGTTGTCAACTCGTGTAGTGCGTTACCTCCTGTTGCGGATCAATCACGTTGTGTCGTGTGGTGTGAACAGCTCAACAACTTGAACACTCCTGATTTCACAGAGAGCAAGTCATGTAGTGTGAACCGCACAGTTCAGCCCGACGTTTTAAAATCATGTAGTGTGAACTAGGCTTAAGGAACTCCTCAGTGAACCTGCAGGACAGACGATTGACAGCACTCGGGTGAGGAACCTCTCAAAAGTGTTGGGCAGTAGCGACGCTACTAGTTTAACTACATTTCTCAGTAGCGTGGTGGTAGCGTCGCTGTTTTCTGAATGAAATAGCTTTTCAGTAGCAAAGCTCTTTTTTTCATTAAGTAGTGCGGTAGCGTCCACACAAGCTAACAGTTACATTTTCCAAGCATTTCTAAAGGTCAAGCTCAAATCGGAAATACAACTGCTAAGTATCACTGATGCATAAAGACTATTTAAAAATGAATCATGCATGTTCTGCGTGTCTCTGTGAATGAATGGCTCAGATGCGCGGATTCATTTACCACCACACACACACACACACACACACAAGCACGCTCGCGATGTTTTCAGCACAATGCACTTCATCTACACAGCCGCTCTGAGAGTCTAGCTTGATTTGAGAAAAAACTATTGTCATATCAAAAAAAAAAACACAGAGAGACTCAAAGGTCTACATTGCAACCTGTCAAAATAAAAGGTTGGTTTAACCTTTGAAGAAAGTTTTGCTTAAATCATTAGGCCTACATTTTAAATAAATTGGTCATTACAATTTAAACCACTAAAAAAAAAAAACATTTTATAGTTCCCTTAAAGGTGCTCTAAGCGATGTCATGTGTTTTTTAGGCCAAAACATTTTTTGTCACATACAGCAAACATCTCCTCACTATCCGCTGGCTGCCTGTCCCCTGAACACACTGTAAAGAAACGCGATCTCTGTAGACAGTCCATGCTTCACAAACAGCACCAAAAACAAACTGCAGCGACCCGCTCCCCAAAACATAACAAACTGTTCCAGCCAATGACCGACAAGAAGGGTTTGGGGGTGTGGTTTGGGGGGTTAGTGTGCGGATGAGGAGGAGGGAGGGTCTAGCTAGCCTCCGTTTTGTTTGACAATAGTTCGAACGTCAACAAGAAGTGACGTCACCCAGGATCGCTTAGAGAACCTTTAAAATGTAATTTAGATTTTTTAATACATTAGTATTAAATTGTATACGTTTCATGATTTCAATTAATTACACATGTTTTTGATTACTAAAATTTTATTTAACCATTAAAATGGGAGTCCAGAAAAATGAAAACAAAATAAAACTGAATTTGAAATGTGGGGAAAAATAAAATCACAAAAAAAAAGAAGAAAATTTCATAGGGCTCTACAAACCAGCTTTTTGGTGCATTACCACCACCTTCTGCTCCGTATGGTGTGACATCACGTACCAATATCAATCCTTGGGCTGACACGTGAGAAATGTAGCCTACTTAATGGAAAAAGATGCACACGCTCTTGACACCTGGTTTTGTTATAGTTTATATAGTTATTTGGTTTTATATAGTTATGTTATGTTTTTTTTTTGTGTGCCAAATTGGTTTGGAACAGTTGTTGAATAAACAATTGAACTGACAAATTATGCCTGTCTATATTTGATTGACAGTTTTATTGATCACTGAGATCACACATTGACTTGGAATGAAATATAAAAATAAAAAAAATTATAAAAAAATTATAAAAAAATAGCTTAGATGTAGTAAACTACTTTTGCCATATCGCTGTAGCTTAGCTTGCTACATTTCCCAGGGTGGTAGCTTCAGTGTAGTGAAGCTACATTTAATGTAGAGTAACTGCTAGCTTAGCTCACTACATTTTCTAAGTAGCTTGCCCAACACTGCCTCTCAACGAATCTGCAGGACAGACGGTGACCAGCACTCAGGTAAGGAACTTCTCAGTGAACCTGCAGGACAGACGGCAGTCAGTAGTGTAGACGGCATACCGGTACAGGCCCTCCTCAGAACAGACAAAGCATACCACATGGGTAGGAACTCCTCTTCAGGTCAAACAGTGTTCCACATGCTGGTGCGAAGCCCTCTCCAGAACAGGCAAAGCACCACACGGATGTAAACTCCTCTTCAAATCACACCAGCACGTCGGGAAGAATAATGGCTCTTTCCTGCTTGATACACACTCCACACATCACAGTTAATACGGCCCAGCGTCCCACGGCCACGGGGATAACAAGTCAACTGGTCAAAGTTACGGTTCAAGACAGAACTATTCTTCCCACACTCGTGTATTCAAATCAAACTCTCAAGACTTTAAACGTGCTTACAACACCACAGACACTGCAATCTTCACACGTACAATGAATTAAGGCCTTCACTCCAGTATTCATCCAGTTTCCTCCATTCCCATGGAACTATGACTTAAGGGCAGTATAAGAGAGAAATGTCGGCAGAAACACGAGCCTCGAGAGATCACAACAACACTGGGGTTAACTTTCAGGCTAAGGCACACAGGTAATATCAGACGGCTTTTAGAATTGTCATCAACGTGATCGTGGTACTTAACTGTCCCAGGAGTGATCGGTGCACATTAATTCTTCAGTCCATGAATGTTCTCCTTCATAGCATCCGCCAAGACTGCAATCATCTGTCCTGTTCCCACTCTATCTCGGCCGCTTCTTTCCCTTCTCCGGTCTCTCCTCTCTCCTCCACCAAAATGCCTTTTTATATCCCTTATTGAGACATGTGTTCCGATCGCTGATCGCCTCCCTCACTTCTCGCAGCTGACACTCATTTCTCAATCCATTATCCCGCGATCGGCCATCGCGTGTACCGGAACCAAAGTGCTCCGACGGGGAACGTCCTTGCTCGAAGAAAGGTTCCGCCTTGCCTTTTCGTCACTCTGTGACAAAAAGTACCTTCCTGCGAAAATAGCTCCAATTATCCTGGAGCAGGCCGCTTTTGGAAGTACGAAAAACAATGTCATTGAGACTTTCCTGAAATTTGTTCCAGAATCAGAACAAGCAGTCTTTGAAGCCTGGTGACTTCAACACTGTTGACAAAGAAGAACTGCTTGAGGTTTTGGATGGCCATAGCTGTCGTAAAACTCCAACAGAGAAAAATGCAGAGGACATCTTACAAGAACTTGCCCACAAAAAACTGGTTCAAGAGCCTGCCTTTGTCATTGAGCAGTGGGCAAACATGCTTTCCACTGCCTTCAGTCATCTTGATGAAATTTCCCTTTGTGTATGAAAACTTGCAGCGAACTGTGAGAAAGGTTCTGAGGGCTCTTTCTTTCCCAGAGAACATGAATACCCAGCAGAGGGAGATTCAAGGGTATTTAACCGCTTACCTTAGGGAATCTGGCACACAAGGTATGTCTCGGTTTCTTAGATTCTGCACTGGTTCTGATCTTTTTTTGGGAAAAACTATCGTCGTTAACTTCACACAGGTTCAAGGCTTCCAACGACGCACACACTTGTGGTTGTGTCTTGGAGCTGTCAGTCTTCTATGACATTTATCCTGATTTCAGATCCGAAATTAACAAAGTCTTAGAATGCAATGTGTGGGTGATGGACTTTACCTTAAGGTTGACACCAATAAAGTGAAATACAATGTACAAGTCAAATGAGATGCATTGTGTGATCATATCAAGGTATTGCTGCCTGACATTTTGTCTATTATTAAGCAGAGAATAACATTTGTTTGTTTTATGCTTCACAAATAATTTTAGTCTGTGGCACTTAGTTCATTATTTATCAACTCCCTGAGTTTGATGTAAAACTCCACAGTTGAATAGACATCTTTTGACATATCCAGATTGTGTTCTGTAATGAGGTGAACTCAGGCATCAAACACGTCTTTATCACATGGGTAGTCTTTGAATACACATTCCTCCAGACACACTTCAACTTCTAAGCCGTTCGATCCGGCCCGCAACTGGATTCCAAAATTGTGAGGATCAAAGAGAAAATATGTAGGCCTATTCTACACTATTAAAGCAACTAAAAGCAGCAACAACTGAGTCTCTTCTCAGTAATCACCACCATTTATGACTCTATTTAGGCTACACCCCAAAATGAGGACAGACTCGTTACACTGTTTTGTATTTATTGTTTCACACAGTTTTTTTTAAAACATAACTTTTCCTCATGCCCTTACTTAACATTTGTTTTTTATTTCAAAGTCTCAACAACATGCTTGGAACTAGCAAACTCCTCAGGACTAAAAAAGGAGGAAAAAACGATCTGGCACAATTTAAAATAGCATGGTAAATAAATAGCCTGGAACCAGAACAAAACAGGTCACAAATATTGTTCGCACAGCAAATAAAACGTTAAGTGGGCTATAGCGAAATCAAATCACAAGGCTGAAATGGACTACTATAACACTAATTAATCAATGGCTGAAGTTACATTTCCCCTCTGACACTAACTTTTTCACATCAGGCTTGGCCGCTGTCAGACTTATGCGCAAACAGTCCTCCAAAGACTGGGTTGACAGACGGTTCCTCTCGTGCGTTTTAATCGAGTTCATCTTGGAGAACGCAGCCTCACAGGTGTAGGTTGAACCGAACATGGTGAGCACATACATAGCCAGCGTCTTCAATGTGCCATAGACCTCGGGACAAGATATCCAAAACGCGCTCAGGCTTTCAGCACCACTGAGAGCAGCCTTCATGTCGCCTGCGGCCTGAATTTCAGCCAGCTCGCTCTGAATGGCTGCCTCGTCCGACTGCAGCATTTTCACCGCGTTTGTGGAGAATTCTCCGCTTGGGGTGATGGTGAATGGGTCACGCACAAATCCAATGACATCCCTGGAAATAAAAAAGTCATCAAATCTAGCAGAGAAGTTGTCTTTTAATTGTGTGATAAATAGGGTTGGGTATCGGTTGGGTTTTATCCGATACCAGTACCTACTCGGTATTTTTTAAACGGTTCCGGTGCCTAAACGGTTCTTGAAATGGTACTTAACCTGTTAAGCTTCAAGCCCACTTTTGAAAAATCCCCAGAAATCACATACCCAAACTGAAACAGATACAGTTCATGAACCCTTTGCACTAAAAGCACAAGTATGATCTCATTTGAAAGCTGACACCTGGTTGTTTATTGTAAATGTAGAATGAATTATTGTCATAATGAAAAAAAACAATTTTAAATAGCTTCAAAGTTTTGTAAAGTTATTAGAAATTTATTTTTATGAAACATCTTTATGAAAATAAACTGGAAGTTGGCCCTGGAGCAATCTAGAAATGCACTGCAGCTAAAGCCACATGTCTGACCATTTTATATTTAAAATCTGAAAATGATAAGTATAAAACTCTGTATTTAGTTAAATGTTTTTCAAGATCATGTCAAATTACTTTATTTTGATTAGACTCTATTAGCAAACTGATGTTTAGTCATCCTCTGAGTCATCTATTCAGTCTATTGTCTCTATTGTTTTGTGGTGCCCCATTCAGTGTCAGTCTCCCCTGTACACATTCACACCTCTCCAGACTGGTTATTATGGATCTAAATATGCATTTCTTTTGTCTGCATTATAGCTACTAACGACTGGCTATTCACAGGCTATTCATAGGGTTTCAAACCCTAATTTCTTTTATCAAAATTCTCACTAAATATTTGAAACTGGTATCAAATGCACTGAAACATTTCAGTAAGCATTCCTATTTAGAAAAAAATCATAAAACAATAACTGCTCGTGGCAGGTGCGCCTGGGCTCGCTAGCATGTTAGCTTAGCACACCATCAATACACGACCATTTATGAGATTAAAATTATGTTTGTGCTCCAAACTTACTATATAACGCAAGTCTAGTGTTTTAAATAATCTTCTGTGATCTAACTTGGCTTCATATTAAAAAAAAATCCGACAGAAAATGTATTATTTAGTGTTCTGAACGATGATGAAATCTATATCGATTAGCATTACATTATAAATATAATCTATTATTATGAAATACCTGGCATGGCTTGAAGAACACAGGTAACTCAAATATCATTGCAATCATGTTTATTGTTTTCAAAACATCTTTATCTGCATGTTACAGCGATCTCTGTCAGCTACTTTCTGTATCACTCAGTGACGTCCTGGAATGTCACATGACTATGGGTCTTCTTCTTCATGATCCATATATGGACTTTTATTGGACACATATAGCGCCCCCATGCCATTGGTATGAATGGAAAACACAGCACATCTCAGTAAGAAGCGATCATAACTTACATCGACGCATTTGGGTATAAATTCAATAAATATTATTCCTGTCTATAGAAATATGATGTGAATCTATGAGAATATATCAATATTTCTCCACATCTGCACATTGTTGAGCTAAAAGCCCTCAGGGACGTTGTTTTGTGAATCGCTGTCATGACGACAGCACGGAGTGTTTTTTATGAATGGACCAGCTGACGCTCATAATTCATATTAAAGGTATCGACTCATTGTTTTCATTTCATAACTCCTGACACAAATTAAGACATAACTGTCACTATAAGTTTCTCAGAATACAATAGTGGTCAAATACTGAATCTTGAGGCTTATATCTTTTTAATGATGTATAGTTTGTCAAGGTATAACATTAAATCTGATAGTATATTTGAACTAAATAAAAAAAAAAACGCTTCAGTGCGCCGACGCTCTGGAGACGGTTAAGAGGTTAAGAAAACGAAACCGCACACACTTTGTCAAAAAATAATACCCTTTTATTTACAGGGCCAAACTGGACACAATATTAACTTAAATATTTAAACAATATAAATACAAATAATAATAAAACCAATATAAAATAAAAATTCACATTTACATAATATCAAATAAAACAATATTGTATCAAACAATGTAATTATACTGGAGATTAATAGAGATTACTAGCAGGCAGAGCTGCCAACTCTCACGCATTGACCGCGAGACTCACGCAATTGACCCTTTTCACACGCTCTCACGCCACACATCCATTTTCTCACGCAGAGAAAAATCACGGACAAAGAGGACACTGACACCGACAGACAAGGTTACTTTTGATATGGAACAAATCCACAGCTGTCAGATTCTGTCAATATTTTTACGAGATTCACACAATCAATAACGTTTTGGCTCTTTGAAATGTGACAGATCGCTGTAGCGCGTCAGTTCAAACGGCACGTGATACAGCAGCCAACAAATACAAATCCACTGCTTCTTAGCTTCGCAGCGTTGAGTGAACCTATGAAAGAGAACATCTCTGGTTACTGGTGTAACCTTCTCTCAATAGGGAACGAGACGCTGCCAAGCTCCTTGCGCTGCCGACCAGCTTCCTTTTTCGGCGCGCGCCAACATAATATGACGACGTAAGTGCGTCGAGGCGGCGCCCGCGCCATCAGCCAATGAATTGGCTTGATTTTTTTTGGATTCAGACTATCAGCACACCCAGAGGGCGTTCTGACGCGTAATTTTACACGTGAAATGCAGCCAATCCTTGCGAGCAAGAGCGCAATTGTTGTTCTTATTCGGTCTGGTTACTACCGTTTACGTCGGAACCGGTTCCCTATTGGCACCGAGTTTCGGTACCCAACCCTAGTGATAAATATCTTCATCTTGTCTGTTACGGTGGGAGAAGGCAACGTAACAGACAAGATGAAGATATTCATCTTCATGATGAATATCTCCCTGACAACAAATCTGCGTGGAACAGATCAAGTTTGTTCCCAAAGGCTTCAAGTTTTTCCACCAAATCCACCACTGATTTTTCTTTTCCTTGCAGCTATAGATTAAGTGTATTTAAATGGGAGAAAATGTCTGTTAAAAATGCAACGTTGCACATGTATCCCATGTCTTGCAAGATGCGGAGATGGTCAGCTTCCGCTTTGGACTTACTTTGTTTTAAAAAATCCACTACTTGGGCACGGAGTTCAACGAAGCGCTCCAGTTCTTTGCCCTTACTCAGCCAGCGCACGTCATTGTGGAGTAACAGGTCATCATGAGAAGCCTGGGATTCCAGCACGAATTTGCGGAACAGGCGGTGCTGCGTGCTTGAAGTTCCTCTGATGTGGTTAATAATTTTCATTGTTTTTTCCATCACCTCTTTGAGCTCCCCACTTAGCTTTGCGCACAGCACACTTTGATGGATGATACAATGGTGTGCGTTAGTTTTAGGAGCGACAGTCTTTATTCTGCTCACCAGACCCTTATTTTTTACAATCATGGCAGGTGCACCATCTGTCACTGTCAGGTTGATTTTATCCAGGGACAATCCATGGCTTTTAAAAAAATCCTCCAGTTTTCCAAAGATGATGTCAGCAGTGGTGTTGTCCTCAAGTGGAAGCAATGCCAGCAGCTCTTCTCGGAAATCTTTGCCATCATAGTATCTGACAAAAACGCACAACTGTGAGATATCCGTGTTGACAGTGGACTCATCAATAGCCAGCGAAATATATTTGGCTTCCTTGACCCCGTCAATGACAGCTCGCTGAACTTGCTCCGCCAAAACGTGTACACGACGTGCATTAGTTGAGGCAGATAGAGGTACTTGTTTGACAGATGCAATAACTTTGTCCATTGATTTGTCGGGGGCAAGTTCCTCCAGAACAGTTATCATGCACTCCTTTAAAACCTCACTTTTAGTGAAAGGCCGGTTATGTCTGCAAAGCACCCAAGCAGCCTGCAGGGATGCACACGTTACTCTCTCTTGATCAGTTAAAGTTCGAGTAATAATGCCACTTGCGTGGGAGGAGGCAGATTTCAGTGCGGCGATTTTTCTCTGACGCGCCTCTGACTGCTCAGGATATGAAATCTTAAAATTTGAATGTTTAGTGTGGTGGTGACGGCGCAGATTGTATTCTTTTGCAACAGCAACAGTTTCGTTGCAAATTAGGCATACTGGTGAGGCATTCCGGAAGGTTGGCATAATAAATGCGTACTTTTCAGTCCAGTCATCATTGAAGGACCTGTTTTCAATATCAACTTTACGTTTCATAGCTTTTGAGAGTGCCATTTTACCTTTGTTAAGAGACCCTTTCCTGTCACTTCGTCTGTGTTTGTTTTTCAAGTGCTCTATAAGTAAAATTGACTTAATTGAGTTGAGGCAAAATATCTATCACCACTGGTGGTTGTCTGTGGTATAGGTGATAGGAACCTGACTCATAAAGGCCTTCAGTTTTGTAATGAAATGGAAAAAGTATTAACAATAAACATCAATCATAATGTTATAACAAAATTTGATTTTTTATTTAATTTTTATTTAAGGGTCCGGCCCCCAAGGAGACTGTGTCACGGTGGGTAAATCCTATGTCTCATTCATGTCTCGTGTTTCTGTTGTTACATGTGTGTGTGTGCTGATTAGAGGGGCGTGGCTGCTCATCAGAGCTCATTCAGTAATCACTCATCACCAGCTGCAGTCTATCATCCCGGTCTATTTAATCTCACCCATTTCTCATCTCCATTGTCAGATCGTTGTTTGTGATGTCCGGTGTTTGATCCCTCTACGTTCCAGTATCCTTCGTTGTTCCTGTCTGTTCCCTGTGGATGTTCTGGATTCGTCTTGTTGATCGTCACCTCACTTCACCTGCACTGTATCCATCTGACCATCGAGTCCCTGCGCCACTTACCTGCCTGTCTGTGGATCGTGTACTGAGTTTTCTACCTTGCCTGTCTGTGGACTGTGTTCTGAGTTTTCCAATAAATATTGTTACTTGCAATTGCTTCCGTAGTTCTTACGTTACAGAACGATCTGACCAGAAATGGAAGCAGCGAGTGACAATCCTGAGACG
The DNA here is from genome assembly GCF_029890125.1 of Rhinichthys klamathensis goyatoka. Classification (NCBI taxonomy): domain Eukaryota; kingdom Metazoa; phylum Chordata; class Actinopteri; order Cypriniformes; family Leuciscidae; genus Rhinichthys; species Rhinichthys klamathensis. The sequence goes on along the minus strand of NW_026606564.1, from coordinate 12,819,901 downwards.
TTGGAGGATTTCGTCAATAACAGCAGACGGCGGATGGAGAATCAAGAGAGAAATATCAACGACACCGCTCGTGCTGTTCAGGCGTTAGTGGCGCAGGTGTCCGGGCTCACCCAGCAAGTCCAACAGCTGCGTATTCCCGCTGCGCCGGTCCCACCGCCGATTCCCCAAATACCACCAGTGGACCCCTCCCAGTCGGAACCACAATTACCAGCCCCAGAGACATACTCAGGTGAACCCAATTTTTGTCGAGCTTTCCTAACTAGATGCTCCATGCATTTCTCTCTCCAGCCCAGAACCTTCCGGGAGGAAAGAACTAAAGTGGCTTTCGTGCTAACGCTGCTGACTGGGAGAGCGGCACTATGGGGAACGGCGGTGTGGGAAAACCAGGAAGACTGCTGCACCTCGTTCCAAGCGCTCTCCGACGAAATGAAACGGGTCTTCGACCGTGCCTTGGGAGGCAGTGAAGCGGCCAGATTGCTGGCCGAGTTACGTCAAGGACATCGATCCGTGTCGGACTACTCGATCGAGTTTCGGACCCTGGCGGCGGAGAGCCAATGGAACGAGGAGGCGCAGTGGGATATGTTCCTGCATGGGTTGGCTGACCGCGTCCAAAAGGAGATTTATGCCATGGACTTACCACCGAAACTCAACGATTTAATCGCGCTAGCACTGAGAGTGGACGCCAGACTGTCTCGTGTGGAGCGAAGAGGACCCAACTACCGTTCTTCGGCGGAATCGGAGGGTCACCGTGCTGGAGGTGGGGACGCGGTCCGAGCCCATGCAGGTAGGTCGAGCCCGGCTTTCCCGGGAGGAGAGGGAAAGGCGGAGATCCCAGGGCCTTTGCTTGTACTGTGGAGGAGCGGGACACTTTGCCTACAACTGCCCGTTAAAAGGCCCAGCCCGGTAGTAAGTATGAGGCTACTATCGGGTGGGATCTCCGCCGAGAAGACCTCATCGACATCGACTCTCCTTCCGGTTAGACTCCGATGGTCCAACCACCGTCACGATTGTCATGCACTTCTGGACTCGGGCGCCGAAGGTAACTTCATGGATCACAACTTTGCACTCAAGCACCAAGTTCCCCTCAAACCACTCACCCATCAGATTGCAGTGCACGCCCTCAACGGTCAGAAACTCCCCACCATATCTCTGGTTACTGAAGATATCATCCTCACCACATCAGGCAATCACTCAGAAACCATCTCATTCTACATCCTGGACACTCAGCTTGCACCCATAGTTCTTGGTCACCCATGGCTCACTCGTCACAATCCCAAAATAGACTGGCAACTCAAATCCGTAGCGGCTTGGAGCAGCTTTTGTCATAAGTCCTGTCTTGTCTCTGCTTGTCCGTCTGTTTCCGTTCATGTGTTACAGGAGGGGACAGTGGATTTATCTAACGTGCCCACGGAGTATCGGGATCTGAAGGAGGTGTTCAGTAAGTCTCGGGCTGATTCTCTCCCTCCACATCGTCCCTATGACTGTGCTATAGAATTATTGCCAGGTACGTCTCCGCCTAAGGGCAAATTATATTCACTCTCTGTCCCAGAGAGAGAGGTCTTGGAGAAATACATTTCTGATTCTCTAGCAACAGGGTTCATCCGCCCTTCCTCTTCTCCTGCGGGGGCGGGGTTCTTTTTTGTGGGGAAGAAGGATGGATCGTTGCGACCTTGTATTGATTACTGGGGGCTGAACAACATCACGGTAAAGAATACATATCCTTTGCCATTGATGTCTTCAGCTTTCGAGAGGTTGCAAGGAGCATCCGTCTTCACGAAATTGGATTTAAGAAATGCTTATCATTTGGTCCGCATTAGGGAGGGGGATGAATGGAAGACCGCATTTAACACCCCTAGGGGGCACTTTGAATATTTGGTCATGCCTTTCGGCTTGTCCAATAGCCCAGCGGTCTTCCAAGCACTTGTCAATGACGTGTTGCGAGACATGATCGATCAATTCATATATGTCTACCTGGATGATATATTGATTTTTTCATCGTCTCTCCAGGAACACGTGCAACACGTACGACAGGTGCTTCAGAGGTTGTTAGAGAATGGGCTTTTTGTCAAGGCGGAGAAATGCGTGTTTCATGTACAGTCTGTTCCTTTCCTAGGTCACATCATCTCGGTTGAGGGAATGCGCATGGATCCTGACAAGGTTAAGGCTGTGGTAAATTGGCCAAGTCCTGATTCCCGTAAGGCCCTACTGAGGTTTCTGGGGTTCGCCAATTTTTACCGGCGTTTTATTCGCAATTTCAGCCGACTAGCCGCGCCTCTGACTGCCTTGACCTCCCCCAGAACGACGTTCAGGTGGTCAGACGCAGCAGAAGCTGCGTTTGCCAAACTGAAGAGCTGCTTCGTTTCAGCTCCCATCCTGATAACCCCTGATCCATCACGTCAGTTCGTGGTGGAGGTCGATGCGTCAGAGGTGGGGGTAGGTGCAGTGTTATCCCAGCGCTCTCCTTCAGACGACAAGATGCACCCTTGCGCGTTTTTTTCCCATCGTTTGTCCCCTGCCGAAAGCAATTATGACATTGGCAACAGAGAGTTGTTGGCAGTCAAGTTAGCATTGGAAGAGTGGCGCCACTGGTTAGAAGGGTCGGGGGTACCTTTTATCGTCTGGACCGATCACAAGAATTCGGAATACATTCGTACGGCTAAAAGACTCAATTCCAGGCAGGCTCGGTGGGCTCTTTTTTTCGGACGCTTTGACTTTACTCTCTCGTACCGCCCGGGTTCCAAAAACATCAAACCCGATTCTTTATCGCGCATTTTTTACCGTTCCGATCGCCCGTCTACTCCCGAGTGCATTTTACCTGAGAATCTATTCATCTCTACACTCACATGGGAGGTCGAATCGAAGGTCAAGAAGGCCTTAGAAGGGGTAACGCCTCCGACTCGTTGCCCACCGAACCGGTTGTTTGTGCCGGAGAGTTTACGGTCCAGCGTTATTCAGTGGGGTCACTGTTCCAATGTGGCTTGTCACCCAGGAGTCAATCGTACTATGTTTTTAGTCAAGCAACGATTCTGGTGGCCTCTCATGGCTTGTGATGTTCGCAGTTTTGTATTGGCTTGCTCAGTTTGTGCCACAGGTAAAACTTCCAATCGATCTCCGGACGGGTTACTCCAACCGCTGCCGGTGCCTTCGAGACCCTGGTCCCATATCGCACTAGATTTTATTACCGCCCTCCCACCCTCCCAGGGTCACACGGTAGTTTTGACCGTGGTGGACCGGTTCTCGAAGGCGGCCCATTTCATTCCCTTGCCCAAATTACCCTCAGCCAAGGAGACAGCGGTCATTGTCGTTGACCACGTCTTTCGGATTCATGGCCTCCCGACAGACGTGATTTCTGACAGAGGACCCCAACTTGTATCCAAATTTTGGAGAGAGTTTTGTAAACTTCTGGGGGCGACTGTGAGTCTGTCCTCTGGGTTCCATCCCCAGAGCAATGGTCAAACTGAGCGAGCCAACCAGGATTTGGAACGAACGTTGCGATGTTTAGTGTCCAAGAATCCTTCCTCGTGGAGTCAGCAACTTTCTATGGTGGAGTACGCCCACAATACGTTGCCAGTGTCATCCACGGGCCTATCACCATTTGAGTGTAGTGTAGGTTACCAGCCACCAATTTTTCCTAGTCTGGAATCCGAAGTCGCGGTCCCCTCCGCCCACGCCTTCGTCCAGAGGTGTCATCGCACTTGGACGAGAGCCCGTGAGACTCTACTCCAAGTGGGGGCGCGCACCAAGGCCAAAGCCGATCGCCACCGGCGGAAGCCTCCCGTATACTTCGTCGGTTCTAAAGTGTGGCTTTCTACCAAGGATATTCCTCTCCGTTCCGTTTGAATAAACTTGCACGTAAATTCATTGGTCCGTTTGCTGTCACCAAAATCATTAGCCCGGTGACAGTCCGCCTGAATCTTTCTCCAGTGTACAGGAGAATCCATCCCGTCTTTCATTTTTCCAAAATTAAGCCCGTCTTTTATGCTCGCATTAATCCGCCAGTCCCGGTTCCCCCCCCGCCGCGCCTCGTAGATGGGGAATCCACATATTCGGTTAATCGTATTCTGGAATCGAGACGGAGGGGACGCGGATTACAGTACTTGGTGGACTGGGAAGGTTACGGTCCGGAGGAGAGAAGTTGGGTGCCAGCTAGAGACATTCTGGATCACTCCCTTATCGATGATTACAATCGACAGGTAAGGGAGTCTGGGAACGCCAGGAGGCGTTCCTAGGGAAGGGGGTACTGTCACGGTGGGTAAATCCTATGTCTCATTCATGTCTCGTGTTTCTGTTGTTACATGTGTGTGTGTGCTGATTAGAGGGGCGTGGCTGCTCATCAGAGCTCATTCAGTAATCACTCATCCCCAGCTGCAGTCTCTCATCCCGGTCTTTTTAATCTCACCCATTTCTCATCTCCATTGTCAGATCGTTGTTTGTGATGTCCGGTGTTTGATCCCTCTACGTCCCAGTATCCTTCGTTGTTCCTGTCTGTTCCCTGTGGATGTTCTGGATTCGTCTTGTTGATCGTCACCTCACTTCACCTGCACTGTATCCATCTGACCATCGAGTCCCTGCGCCACTTACCTGCCTGTCTGTGGATCGTGTACTGAGTTTTCTACCTTGCCTGTCTGTGGACTGTGTTCTGAGTTTTCCAATAAATATTGTTACTTGCAATTGCTTCCGTAGTTCTTACGTTACAGACTGTCTGGTAAAATTCTGGCCCTCTGACAAATATAGTTGATGACCCCTAGTCTATAGAGATATGAAATTATACATTTAAATACACAATTAAAACAGATAGTAGATGGCAGCAAGCCACTGCCTTAATGAGTGAGTCATTGAACCAAAACTTCTGTGGAGTCATGCGCACAGGTTTAATGTGTTGTGCCATGTAACTACCAGATTGCATTTCATAACTACTTTAGTATCAAGACTACTTTAGAGATACAAAGTTATTGTCAACAGGTTTAAACAACGTTTAATAGACTTAAAGGGATAGTTCACCCAAAATTAACATTTTGTCATCATTTACTCACCCTCATGTTGTTCCAAACCTGTATGCCTAAATATGAGTTTCTTTCTTTTGTTGAACATAAAGAAAGATATTCTGAAGAATGTAGATAACCAAACAGTTTTGGGCCCCCATTGACTTCCATAGTATATTTTATACTATTTGGAAGTCAAAGGGGACAAAACATCCTTCAGAACATTATCCTTTAAGTTCAACAAAAGAAAGAAACATATTTAGGCCTACAGGTTTGGAACAACATGAGGGTGAGACAGAATGTTCATTTTAGGTTAAAAACAAATTAACAAAATAAAACGTGGAAAGTGTCAGCATAATGTCCATCCTCTTTTAGATTGTCAAACAGGTTCATCCAAAACTGGATGCATTGACTTCTAAGTGTAAGCCACTATCTCTCAATCCGTTGATTGCTGGTGCTTGGCCCAAAACTGACGCAAGCAGAGTTGGGATGCGTTCCATGATGCAGAAAATTCTGCATCTCTGCAACATTGATGTTCTCTGTGCCGAGATCCAATCTCACCATATTAGGGCAGCCCTCCACATCTATGACGGCTGTCATAAAGTACCCAGCAATAAGGATAAGGATCATTGTTTGTTCTATAAGCTTCAAGCCACATAATTTTTCTTGAAAAACCATCTATGCACCCACTTATATTAATTCCGTATGGTTTTAGTTTATCGTATCCATCGATATGCCACACATAATTAGGTCCAAATACACTCGGCGGCGAAGTCGATTCCTAGCCCTCAGGTCAACTCCCTCGCCATCTAGCAACCGTAAAATCACCCGCACTGTCTCTCTGTCAGTGATAATTCCATTGAGCCAGCATTTCTGATGCATCCACCTGTAACCATGCGACTGCCCTGATGTTTGTAGTTGTTGCTGAATGAAAGCTGCCACATCAGCTTCATCAGTCTTGTTCTTCCTCCTCCAAAGCTGGTGTTTACTCAAAAGTCGCTCAAGGGTGCGATTGCTAAATTTGACTCAATGCACTTCTTGCAGTAGAGTTAGTATTTCACGATTTGTTAGTCCTCGTCTGAAATACTGCTCTATTTGTTTAAAATCCATCACACAGAACCCAATTTTAGCAAGAACCAGCATCCATAACAACCGGCGCCTATAGATAGCATAGAGTAAGCGCATAATACGTCACAATTAATTTGTCATTATTGTGAGATGAGTTATGTTAAGTCATTATTACGAGAAAGTTTCTCATTATTATGAGTAAGTTTCTCATTATTATGAGATGTTAAGTCATTATTATGTGAAAGTTTCTCATTATTAAGAGATACTAAGTCATTATTATGAGAAACTTTCTCAATATAATGAGATAGTAATTCATTATTATGAGAAACTTTCTCAATATAATGATACTAAGTCATAATTATGAGAAACTTTCTCAATATAATGAGATACTAAGTCATAATTATGAGAAACTTTCTCATTATTATGACTTAAAGAATCTTTTTTTTTTCTCAACTGTGGCGGAAACGGGCTTCCATAAGTTATATTTAACTGTTAGACTGTGACAATTTTGATTTGAACACTTTTTTCCCCCTCAAGTTCACAAGGCCAAAAGTGCCTGTAGTTGAAAAACCACCCTGTAACGGCCTTTTTTTATTTTTTTATTTTTACAAAAAAAGTGTTTTAGGTGGATAGATCAATAGGGGAGAACCAGGGCGAAAGTAACACGGGACGAAAATAAAGCGATTTTCTCTGAGCCCTGACTACCTTTGCATTTCAAGCTATGACAGCACTTTCGGCATGCAGCCAGTGACCGATTTCATCATCGTTTCCCGTCCATAGGTCCGGAAAGCTGTTTTCGAGTACAGTAAGTAAATTACTGAAGCGGTACTTTTTTCTATTTACAAGTTGTGTTTCTCGTTTCATGTGTCACAGTAATGATCAATCTACAGGTTATTTAGTGCTGCAACACATTATAAAGTTTCCCTCAAATTTTTTTTTTAGGTGTGCAGATTTGCATATGAGTTAGCCAGCAGATATGGGTGCAAATATCTGAGTGGATGGGATGCCAGCAAGATGGCGGGAAAGGACTGGCTCACATCTTTCCTTGGAAGGAACAACACCTTATCTATTCGTAGACCCCAAGCCACCAGCATGTCCCGTTCCACTAGCTTCAACCAAACAAACGTGTCCTCTTTTTTTAAGAACTTGCAGACAGTTCTTGTCCGCAAACGTTTTGAAGCAAAGGACATTTGGAACGTGGATGAAACAGGTAAAGTTTACAATTCATTGAAACTAAAAGAAAGTTATATTGATTCAGTGGTTTAAAATTCATGGGACAAATCTATTGTTATAATATGTATATATTTATCTGTATAGGCTATAATATGTATTTATTATCACTGTCTATAGTTTATTAAATTTTATATAAAAGTATGAGGTGAATAAATATGTAATTATATAAAAACACTACACACGCACACATACACACATACACCTAGCTATAATAAAAACATACAAATAAACAAAAAAATTATTAATACAGATATATAGATAATAACCAATAATGTAAATAAATATGTAACTATATACAAACACTAACAATACACAGACATCTAGGTATATAAACACTTACAAATGTTCATGAAAGATCATCAAAATTTATAATTAAACTTTAGGTACCACGACGGTCCAGGTGCCAAATAAAATTATCGCCACCAAGGGGAAGCGCCAGGTCGGTGCAGTGACCTCTGGGGAGAGGGGTACACATTCCCCCGTACTTCATCTTTCCCAGGAAGAAGTTCCAGGACCACTTTGTTAGGAGTGGTCCCATCGGCTCTACTGAATCTACTTATAGTTCAGGGTGGACGTAGGATGTAGACTTTCTTGCCTTTATCCAGCACTTTGCCAGACACACCCGAGTGAACCTGGAGTCGAAGGTGCTGCTCCTCTTAGATAATCATTGGTCATACCTTTCTGTGGCAGCAATTGACTTTTGTCGGTCAAACGGGATAGTCCTACTATCTTTCCCACCCCACTGCTCACATCGTCTCCAGCCGAGCAGATCACTGGATGAGAACACACCCTCGAAAAACTTTGACCATCTATGACATTCCAAACCTAGTGGCCACAGCTCTGCCACGAGCAGCAACACCCAGCAACATCACATCTGGCTTTGTGGGCACTGGCATCTGCCCCTTCAACCCAGATATTTTTGAGGAGCAAGACTTCTCGCCTGCCTATGTGACTGATCGCCCAGTTCCTTCACAAGTACCATGAGCTCCCACACCACATTCCAACACACACCCATACAGCCAGAGCCTGTTTGAGGGAGGACTGCTGCCAGAGTATCCTGCCGGTTCAACCATGGACACCTGTTTAGAGTCTGCCATCTCTGACCACCCAGCTGTCTATTCAGGTAAGATAAAATAAGAACTTGGTTAATCCTGAAGGATTTTAGCAAAATAATAACTAAAATAGAATTGTGCACATGATATTTATATTATTGTTTCTGTGTCTTCTGATTAAGCCGTTTCTCCTGAAAAAGGGGGAGGAGTTATGCTTTGAGGTAAGGCACACTAGTCTAGACATGAATTTCAGGACTTCTGTCCAGGCATTTATTCTGTAACGATCACCAGCTGGAGTGCCCTCGAGAGCCACCAGAGGGCGCTCCACAATAGACTATGATCACTTCCTCACAAACTACACTCACCGGCCACTTTATTAGGTACACCTGTCCAACTGCTCGTTAACACTTAATTTCTAAGCAGCCAATCACATGGCGGCAACTCAGTGCATTTAGGCATGTAGACATGGTCAAGACAATCTCCTGCAGTTCAAACCGAGCATCTGTATGGGGAAGAAAGGTGATTTGAGTGACTTTGAACGTGGCATGATTGTTGGTGCCAGAAGGGCTGGTCTGAGTATTTCAGAAACTGCTAATCTACTGGGATTTTCACGCACAACCATCTCTAGGGTTTACAGAGAATGGTCCGAAAAAGAAAAAACATCCAGTGAGCGGCAGTTCTGTGGGCGGAAATGCCTTGTTGATGCCAGAGGTCAGAGGAGAATGGCCAGACTGGTTCGAGCTGATAGAAGGGCAACAGTGACTGAAATAACCACTCGTTACAACCGAGGTATGCAGCAAAGCATTTGTGAAGCCACAACACGCACAACCTTGAGGCGGATGGGCTACAACAGCAGAAGACTCCACCGGGTACCACTCATCTCCACTACAAATAGGAAAAAGAGGCAACAATTTGCAAGAGCTCACCAAAATTGAACAGTTGAAGACTGGAAAAATGTTGCCTGGTCTGATGAGTCTCGATTTCTGTTGAGACATTCAGATGTTAGAGTCAGAATTTGGCGTAAACAGAATGAGAACATGGAACCATCATGCCTTGTTACCACTGTGCAGGCTGGTGGTGGTGGTGTAATGGTGTGGGGGATGTTTTCCTGGCACACTTTAGGCCCCTTAGTGCCAATTGGGCATCGTTTAAATGCCACGGCCTACCTGAGCATTGTTTCTGACCATGTCCATCCCTTTATGGCCACCATGTACCCATCCTCTGATGGCTACTTCCACCATGTCACAAAGCTCTAATCATTTCAAATTGGTTTCTTGAACATGACAATGAGTTCACTGTACTAAAATGGCCTCCACAGTCACCAGATCTCAACCCAATAGAGCATCTTTGGGATGTGGTGGAACGGGAGATTCGCATCATGGATGTGCAGCCGACAAATCTGCGGCAACTGTGTGATGCCATCATGTCAATATGGACCAAACTCCCTGAGGAATGCTTCCAGCACCTTGTTGAATCTATGCCACGAAGAATTGAGGCAGTTCTGAAGGCAAAAGGGGGTCCAACCCGTTACTAGCATGGGGTACCTAATAAAGTGGCCGGTGAGTGTACATTTCCCATACTCACTGCCTGGACTCATCATCACTGATCACATTCACCTGTACCTCATTGTCACTGATTGTATTCACCTGTATCTTGTCATCCTGCTAGTCTCAGTCTATTCATACCATGTTCATTCATTCACTCACTGCGAAGTCTTGTTTAAGTGTTACACTGCATTTCTGAGCATTATCCTCCCGAGTTTGATTCCTGTGTTTGACCTGTGGATTTTTTATCGTTGCTGACCCTTCTCTGCCTGCCCTGACCCTGGACTGTTTCACTGGACTCTGATTCTTCTCTGCCTGCCTCAACCCTCTGCTTGTATCTGGTTTGTCTCTGCCTTGTCTCTGTTGCCCTGTTTGCTGTTGTTGATCCCTGCCTGTTTGACTATTCTATAATAAAGCTGCATTTGGATCTTCACCTCCAAGTCTCGGAGCAGTTCGTAACACATTCCAGAAGCTGTACGTCCCTTTCCTAAGGCTGGTCCGAGAAAGGACACAAAACAGCGAAGCAAAAGGAGGTGAGTGTCGTTTGGTTTTAGCTTTTTCCTGAGTCATTTTTTTTATGCATGCTGCTAACATGTGGAGAGAGGATGAGCAATTACTGCCTGTAAATGTATAGAAATGTTGACAACAATTGTTCTCACTTTGAATTAGGGATGGGCGATATCTTATCGTTTGCGATATACCGTTGAAAATTCTCCTCACGATAAAAATTTGTCTCCTCATGATAATAACGATAAGTCTAGTTGATGACATAGTTTTGTGTGCGCCCGATTCAGTGTTCACGTGCGGAGTGAAAACAAGTGTCACCGGGTGACGAAGGCGGAACTGAAAATCAGCGCGTGATTCCCTTGGGGAGCACTTCCGGGGTAACACCAGGCCGGTTACGGTTCGCTGTCATGGCCGACCAGAAAGGTAAACGAGGAAATTAGCAGCAGCTGGATTAAATCGGAGTTGATTATGGTGGCGATGAGGCCACGCATTTTCAGAGGGGTTATAAAAGCAGAGATTGGAGAATCTAAAAGAGAGTTCGAGGAAGGAGAGAACACAGGGGGAGCGGTACAGAAAGGCAGCGGAGGGAAGCCGCGAGAGGAGAGAACTTGTGGTATGTTTATTCCTCACACAGTCTGGAGAACCACAAGCCAGCGGCACGAAGGATCGCGGCGGAGAGATATGAGTGGAGGCTTAATTCACTGGGCGGTATTGTGGATTCCAGTGTCTAGTGTGGAAACTAGCACGTTTGAAGTCTTGAGTGTTTTACTGGTTGCACGAGTGTGGGAAATTCTAAATTCTACTCGTAGTCCCAGCTGTTAATGATCCTCTGCTGTTCAGTCTCTGTCGCCAGGAGTGAAGAATCACTGAGCCGGTGAGCGAATGTGAAGTTGTGAGCTGTTACTGACCCTCTGATGTTCAGAGCTGGAGGAACCATTGAGCCGGTGAGCCAATGTGAAGTTGTGAGCTGTTACTGACCCTCTGATATTTAGAGCTGGAGGAACCATTGAGCCGGTGAGCGAATGAGAAGCTTAGAGCTGTTACTGATCCTCTGCTGTTCAGTCTCTGTCGCCAGGAGTGAAGAATCACTGAGCCGGTGAGCAAATGTGAAGCTATGAGCTGTTACTGACCCTCTGATGTTCAGAGCTGGAGGAACCATTGAACCGGTGAGCGAATGAGAAGCTTAGAGCTGCTACTGATCCTCTGCTGTCCAGTCTCGACCGCCAGTAATGAAGAACCACGGATCCAACTTAAAAAAAAAGACTTTTTTTAATCCAATAAAGAAATATTGTTATTTATTTCAACCGCCTGTCTGCCTCATGTGTTCCACGGTCTGCTCCTCGGGCGGTGTTTCGGTTTGGGGGTGGGCGGCCCGCTGGCGCTCACCCCGACTTGTGACACAAGAATGGCGGAAGGCGGACGTGAGGCTGAGGAGGAGCTTGTTGTTAAAGGGTTAGTTCACCCAAAAATGAAAATTCTGTCAGTAATTACTCACCCTCATGTTGTTCCAACCCCGTAAGACTTTCGTTCATCTTCGAAACGCAAATAAAGATATTTTTGATTAAATCTGAGAGCTGGATCACTCCTTCATAGGCTTCTTAATGGATCGAAACTGGCCGGCCCAAAAGTTATGAAAGACATCGTTAAAATAGTCCGAGTGACTACAGTGGCTCAACCATAAGTTTATCAAACGACGAGAATACTTTTTGTGCACAAAAACAAACCAAAATAACGACTTTATTCAACTATTCATTTCCTTCCCTGTGGGCCTCGAGTGAGTTCACGTTGTGATATTGCGCAAAGCTTCTGTGTTGCACGTCACACGTCGGCTCACTATTGGCCGACACTGGTCATGTGTGTGATGCGTGTGACGTACAACACAGAAGCTTTGCGCAATATCACTACGTGAACTCACTCGAAGTTCCGAAGATGAACGAAAGTCTTACGGGGTTGGAACAACATGAGGGCGAGTAATTACTGACAGAATTTTCATTTTTGGGTGAACTAACCCTTTAAGCGAGGAGCTACCTCCACAATTTGGAACTGGTTTGGTTACAGAAAATCAGATGAGGAGCAAACTACCGTGATATGCAAAGTTTGCAGGAAAACGGTGGTTACAAAGAGTGGAAACACTGGTTTGTGTTTCAGATGGTGGAACAAATTGGATGAGTATGAAGAATGTCTGAAGATACGCGAGGCAACGGAGGCGAAAACTACAAGTGGACCTAGGGGTAAGAAAATTCCCACCCAGACGAAAATTGCCAGCGCATTTGCTAATTGCGTCCCTTATGATAAGCAAAGTAAACGATGGAACGAATTGACGGAAGCAGTGGCGTTTTGTTTGACAAAAGACATGTTGCCATTCCAAACAGTCGAAAAAGAAGGATTCAAGCGTCCATGAACTGGACCCAAGATACAACATGCCATCAATAGGGCTGCAACAAACGATTATTTTGATAATCGATTAATCTAACGATTATTAGAACGATTAATCGACTAATCGTCGATTATTCCGCAGACTAATCAGTAAGTTTGGAACGATTATTCAGCTTTTCCAATTAGTTAAAACATTGAGTTATACATATTCTAACTATAATATAAAAAAATAAAATCACTTCAGCTTTTGAAATAGTTGTTTTAATGAACTTTGAGCCAAATAAACAGGTCATTCTCTTTAAGTTTTCAGATTTCGGTCCAACTCAAATCACACACAAATGCTCTCTAAGCATTGTTTAATAGGCCCACTGCTTTTCTTAGAACTGAAACAGAAAAAGGGACATTTACTTCAGGACACAAAGAATGGTAAAATATTAATCTGCAAACAATTATTATAAGAATAAAATTACAATCTTTTTTTACATGACAATTGAGCTGACAGAGATGTTCTCATTCACCTTTTAATTTATAGTATGATAAAGTAACTGCCATGATATTCTTCCTATATCATAGGAAGGATATAACATCTCGTTTTGTAAGTCTTCATGATTATTGAACAAAATACAGGCAAGACTATAATAATACCTAATATACTAATAGTGTTACAATAATAAAAACAGCCCTGACTCCTAAGCTCGATCAAGCTTTATTCTATGCAAAATAAGTCATCACATTAATGTAATTATATTACTATTGATAATATTATTACTATTATTAGTAGTATTGCATTCTCTAATAAAGAGAGATTTACCGCTGGTTAGTAAGGTCAGCTGGAGAACACTCACTTCTCACCGGCTCCTCTTTTGCCGGGATGTTTCCTCTTGCACACGTGCATGTTGTGCTCCCGTGAAAAGCAAGTTCCGCCTTGCATGTATTGAACACGACAGCATTCTTGATTTGAAGTTTTGTGAAACTTTCCCAAACCTAAACCTTGCTAGTTCGGATTCGTTTGCACTGTTATAATTCGCGCTGTGTTTTCTTCTACCGCAATAGCATTTGTAAGGGCTGCACTACACTCTAGCGCTACAGCGCCGTAGCGGTCAAATCACGGGATTGCAGGCCCTTACAGTAGGTCACGTGAGATCAAACGACTACTCGACAACAAAGATATTTGTCGACAAATATTTATTGTCGACGTTGTCGACAACGTCGACTAATCGTTGCAGCCCTAGCCATCAAGGAAGTACTTTTCCAAAACAGCCCTGCCAGTGATGTATGAAAAGTGCCGCGGTAGGGTACAAACATCACTGTCTACGGCGCATTTTTATGCTTCAACTGCAGATGTGGAGTAGCAGAACGACTGAGCCGTACATTAGCCTTACGGTCCACTACATAACGAGTGACTGGAGTTTGAACAGCTGTTGCATCCAGACAAGTTTTTTCCCAGATGACCACATGGGTGAAAACATCGCGAGTGGCTTGAAGCAGTTTCTTCAAGAATGGAATTTAGATGAGGAGAAACAGGTGTGCCTAACAATGGACAGCGGGGCCAATATAGTAAAAGCAGTCACTCTAAACATGTGGACAAGTCTTGCTTTGGCCATTGTCTACACATTGCTATTGGTAAGTTTACTCTTTCTCTCTTAGTGTCAGTATATTTAATGCATCCACACTGAGCAAACATAAGCTTAATATTAACTGTATTTATGCATTTGTTTCTGCATTAGTAATGTGACTATGCAGTATTTTGAACAGTAATTCATTACATTAGCTAATGTTTATATTATGTGCATTTAATATTAAATGTTCATTTAAATGATTTTTTTTAGTTTCATCTATTTTAATTTTAACTGAACTTTAACTTTTTTCTTTTAACTTTTTTTTTGTTTGTTTTATATTGTATTTATTTTATTCTTATGCAAAAGAAACAGAAATAAATACATAAAAATAAACAAATAGTTGTGTTGTTTTGCAGAGAGAAGCATGAGGGATACCAGGATTGACAGGGTCTGTAAGAACATTGTCAGTGTTTTTTCGCACAGCTGGAAAAAGCAGCGAACACTCAAAGATGCTCAAGTAGAACTTGGCCTTCCGCCACACAAACTTGTGACTGAATCGGCAACACGATGGGGATCAAGGCAGAAGACGATTGAGTGGATACTTGAGCAAGAGAAGGCCATTAAGCAAGTCCTGGCTGCTGACAGGTCAACCAGGCATCTGGTGCCTACTTGGCAGGATATTGATGTCCTAGACTCTGTCAGTAAAGCACTTAGGCCTCTTCTTGATTTTACAGATGCCCTCTCTTTTGAAAACTATGTCACAGTGTCATGCTTGAAGCCTACTCTTCACCTATTCAACAGTGAGCTGCTGCAGGGGAAATATGAAGACACAGATCTCACCAGGATAATTAAAAGTTTAATATTGGACTACATGAAGTTTAATATTGGACTACATGACTACACCAAATATGGTGACCAAGATGATCAATTGATTTGTTGATTTGTTTTTTAATTTTGTTTTTTTGTAAACTATCTGAAGACATAGTTGGGATCGTTACTTTTTGATACACTGTTTGCACTATTTTTTACAATTTGTTCCATGGGACAAGAGTGTTGAAAATGTAACTACCTAATTGGTGGTAGCATGTTCCACTTACGTATTTACATTATAAGAGTGTGTCATTGACTGTTTCACACTGAACTTCTTTACTTTATCAGGTTACTTTAACATGTTTGTTACTTTATCAGGATTTATTGGCAGTTGTACTCTGTTGTAATTTTGAAACACAACTGAAGACATGGTTGGTGATTGTTACTGTTGCTGTTTGCACTATTTTTGCACCATGAGAGTATAAATAAATACAGAATCTGTGTTTACATTTTAAACTTGTAATTGATTTGAATTATTATTGTGTAATTGTTGTTGTGTGATGTTTTTTTAGCACAGTCACTGGAACACAACTTAAACATAACAATCTGATATTTTACAGAAGAAAATAATTTATCGTCATTTGTATTGTTATCGCAATAAATATCTGAAATTATCGTGATACATTTTTTAGGTCATATCGCCCATCCCTACTTTGAATGTTGCAGGTCAACGGCAATCCTCACGGACTCTCCGGTGACGGCAGCTCTGGAGGAGGAGCAACAGAAGAGGATCCAGAAGAAGACGTCTGCTCCAAAGAAAAGGCTCCTCCCCATCGAAAACACTGCACCCACGTTTTTTTTCGGACAAGGATGAGGAATGCCTTGTGTGTAAGGAAACATTCAGCTCATCCTTGCCTGGAGAAGTGTGGGTTCAGTGTCTCTTTTGCCAGCTCTGGTCACATGAGGCATGCACTGAGGGTGCAGAACATTATATCTGTCACAACTGTGAAAATGAGTAGGCTAATGCCTTTTTTATGTTCCTTTTTGTTTTTTACTGTTAATAACTTTTTACATAAGTCAGGTTTCCATCCAAGTTATGGTGGCATTTCTTTGCTGTTTTTGTTTCTAGGATTCACTTGAGGAACAGCTGATTTTGGTATGTCACCCTCACATTTTATCCCTCACATTTAGTTTCGCCATACCTTAGCTTTTACACCTCCACCTATGAATTTGCAGTGTTTCCACCCAGATGTTTTTATGCACATTTTGAATTTACGCATAGAAACGGCTGGATGGAAACATGATTACAGTTAGATTATTTTGAGAATTTATGAATTTATCACATTTAGTTTAATTGTCATATTGTTCATACTGTTGAATGTTTTATAAAATGGATTGACATTGACAATAAAAAAATATTTTAAACAAATCAAGTTTGTACTGTCTTGTTATTTTTAAAACATTTGATAAAACTGAAATTTAATCATTTTTTTGCAAAGGTAAAGGACAAAATATGTTTGCAGTTACATATGAACAAAGTCATAGTCAGGTATATTTAATGAAAACCCAAAATAATGTTATTTTGAGTAACACAAAATAAAAATCTAGCTTGTACAATATACAGATGTATGGAATATGGATGAAACCGGTGTGACCACAGTGCAGGCCCCAGAGAAGATAATAGCTACAAAGGGAGTCCGCCAGATTGGAGCAATGACCTCTGGAGAAAGGGGTATGCTTGTGACTGTTGCAGTAGCCATTAATGCCCTGGGGAATTCGATGCCTCCGTTTTTTGTTTTTCCCCACAAAAGATTTCACTCTCACTTCATCCACGAAGGGCCGCCTGCATCAGCTGGAGCAGCAAATGGGTCTGGTTGGATGCAAGCAGAGGAATTTTTGCAGTTCCTTCACCACTTTGCCAACCATACGAAACCCTCGCAAGAAATGAAGGTAGTTCTCTTGCTGGTCAATCACGTGTCCCATCTGTCTGTGCCAGCCATGGATTTCTGTAGGCAACGAGGCATCGTTCTTCTTACTTTCCCGCCACACTGAACTCATAAGCTCTGTCCCCTGGACAGAACTGTTTTTTGCTCTTTCAAAGGGAGGGTCAACACGCACCTGGACGCCTGGATGAAAGCTCACCCTGGCAAGAACGCCACAATATATGACATCTCTGGGATTGTTGCAAAAGCGTTGCCACAGGCACCAACACCTGAGAACATCATGTCGGGTTTCAGGTATCTATCAAATAAAAAAATAATAAAATACTTAATTTCCTTCAGGATGAATAAATGATCTGTCTATCTATTTAGGTGGACTGGCATCTGGCCCTACAGCCCTGATGTGTTTGGAGAAAATGACTTTGCTCCTGCATATGCCACCGACAGACCAGAGCCAAATACCTTGACACTCCACCAGGGCTCCTCCTCTCTCCACCAGGGCTCCTCCACACTCCACCAGGGCTCCGCCACACTCCACCAGGGCTCCTCCACACTCGACCAGGGTTCCTCCTCTCTCCACCAGGGCTCCTCCACACTCCACCAGGGCTCCTCCACACTCCACCAGGGCTCCTCCACACTCCACCAGGGCTCCTCCACACTCCACCAGGGCTCCTCCTCTCTCCACCAGGGCTCCTCCACACTCGACCAGGGCTCCTCCTCTCTCCACCAGGGCTCCTCCTCTCTCCACCAGGGCTCCTCCTCTCTCCACCAGGGCTCCTCCACACTCGACCAGGGTTCCTCCTCTCTCCACCAGGGCTCTTCCTCTCTCCACCAGGGCTCCTCCTCTCTCCACCAGGGCTCCTCCACACTCGACCAGGGTTCCTCCTCTCTCCACCAGGGCTCTTCCTCTCTCCACCAGGGCTCCTCCTCTCTCCACCAGGGCTCCTCCTCTCTCCACCAGGGCTCCTCCACACTCGACCAGGGTTCTTCTTCTCTCCACCAGGGCTCCTCCACATTCCACCAGGGCTCCTCCACACTCGACCAGGGTTCCTCCTCTCTCCACCAGGGTTCCTCCACACTCCACCAGGGCTCCTCCACACTCCACCAGGGGTCCTCCTCTCTCCACCAGGGCTCCTCCTCTTTCCAACAGGGTTCCTCCTCTCTCCAACAGGGCTCCTCTGTGCCTGAATTCAATCCTGCTTTAGTCAGGCCATTCCCCAAGGCTCCTCCAAGAAAAGAAGTTGCCAAGCCCAGAAAGAGGATAACAAGTGCCATCCTCACAGACACTCCAGTCATTACAGAGGAAGAAGTAAGAAAGGACAAAAAGACACCCCCCAAGAAAAGAAGCCTGGGTGTGAAAAAGCAAAGTAAAGCAAGTAACTCAGTCGACTGCCTTGTGTGTGGGGAGGAATTTACATCCTCTGCACCTGGAGAGAAATGGGTTAAATGTGTCTTTTGTGATGAGTGGGCACATGAGTTATGCACAGAGGGAAATTAACATTATGTTTTTCACGTCTGTGATGAAGAGTAAATTGTCCAGTAAGTTGTCCATACCCATTCACTCCCATTATAAACCTTGGAAGAGCCAGGACATTTTTTAATATAACTGATTATATTCGTCTGAAAGAAGAATGTCATATACATCTAGGATGACTTGAGGGTGAGTTAATCATGGGGAAATTTTCATTTTTGGGTGAATTATCCCTTTAATGAGTACAGTTTTTAGGCTACACATCGTACATGCAGTGGTATGTTGAAAATGTTTCCACTTACTATGTGATGAATATTAACACCGATAAAAATAAATCAGTTTATACAGAAACGTTGTGAAAATATTTTTTTTGTCTTTTTTTTATCTTTACCTTGAAAAAGTTTATGCAAATGTTTAAATGTCTTGTGAAATGAATTGGTTTACACAATTAAAAAATGAAGTGAAAATTGAATTTGAAAGGTTTATGCACATTTTAAAATGTGTCTTATGATAAAAAAAGAAAGTTACATGATTATAAAATGTTAGCCTATCGGTTGAAACTGAGGCCTATATACATCTGTTTTAAAAGTTAAAAAAAAAGTTTGACATGATTTGATGTCTAATCTCCCCTTAAAGGGGTCATATAATGGTACATGCACTTTTTCAAGTTGATTGTACTGAAATGTGTGTTGGCAGTGCCTGTACACAACCATCATATAATGATAAAAATCCATCCAGTGTTTTTGTTTTAATCTCCTTATATGTTTTCCCCTGTCTCAAATCGAGCCGTTCGAGCCTGTGACGTCACACGGTCGGACGCCCCTCCCGCGATTGTTGATTGACAGCAGGGATTCAACACAGACCCTCCCTCGCTCGTGAGCCAGCTGTCAATCATAGTCTGCGCGGACCGGCGCGGTCATTGTTGATATGCTGGAGCACTGTCTATGAGCAGAATGGCGTCTAAGCGATTGTGGTGTTCTGTTCTTGGGTGTAATAACGAACACAGCAGTCATTTTAATGTTCCTAAATCCGAACCGCTGAAGACGCAGTGGCTGAGTTTGTTTTCGAAGGGAATATTCCCCACGAGCAACGTCAATGCTCTCATGTTTGCGCGAATCATTTCTCACCAGACTGCTTTATAAACGAGGGTCAGTATAAAGCTGGTTTTGCGATCGGTACCAGCTATTCGTGTTCCTGCTGAACCTCTAAAACAACTGAAGTGAGTGTAGTGTTTTATTAACCTTTATATTAATATTTATATCTTTGCAAATTGGTAGCTGCACGCTTCACGATGAATGCGGCTAAGGTTTACACTCAGGGTACATTACGGCATGTTTTCTATGTACAACGTTCTCAATATAATTCATAATCCCACGTTTATACTGAACAACGCGTTATGGTTATTGTGTTATAAACGTGTATGCACAGAACAGAGGGGCGGAGTGAGCACAGCTCATGATCATTTAAAGGCGTATGCACTGAAATGGCGTGCTGAAAACAGAGCTGTTTTTGACCAGGTAAAATAACTGTTTTCTTACAATACTAATGAGAATTTTTAATTCAAGTCTATTACAAACTTTTAATTTAGACCCTAAAGAATCATATTAGCTTGTACAAAAATGGCATTATATGACCCCTTTAAATCACACAGTTGAAGAGGTTGAAATGTCTTCATAAATGTTAAGAGTGACATGTTTTTAATTAATTAATTTATTTATTAATGTATTTATTTACTACTGTAATAAGAAAAATAAATGTTATTGAACCAGTTTGTTATCGTTACAAATAAAACTATTTGTCTACAGTCAAGAGTATTGTTTTAATAGATCAATAAATTGACATACTGTGCTAGAATAACAAAATGTAGTTAGCTAACCCTGTACCAACAACTAACCCCGCCCATGGGGTAAATTGTAACATTTAACTCCTGTCGCTTTTGGCGATACTGCGCAGGAATGGTAGGTCCAACGAACATACAAACAGTGCTCATTTGTAGGAGAGGCTTGCATGTTGTTTGTTTAAAAATATGGTTTGTCTAACCCCATTACTTTGTTCAAAATCCAAAAAGTGTTACGTTGTGCCCCACGCTCCCCTATTGTTAGGTTGCGCTGTTGACGCTCGCGCAGCCTCTCGAGGAGAAATCTACACAAATGAGCAGCACACACAAACTCAGTTAACGACATACTGCCTAAATGTTATATTTTTATTTTAACAGCAACCTCAATTATTTTTCCTGAATACCAACACGATTGAAAATGTGACATTGATTTCCTACAACAGTTCAATAAACAGTTCAAAAAGTCACTTACATTTAAGATGCAATGTCGGCTGTTTTTGTTCTCTTTCAGCAGGGAAAATAGTTCCAAACAAAAATCACACCAGAAACAGCGCATCTCACAGGAACAGTCAACCGTGTTTTCATTACTGAATGATTCAGCATTTTGAGCGAATCGGTTGAGTCAAAGATTCAATGACCCATTCATAAACAACATCTGTCTCATTCTTGAATGAATCAGCCATTTGAACAAATCGTTTGAATGAATGAATCAATGACTCACTCATTAAGACGGTCGCCTGCCGCCACCTACTGGCAGTTTAGTGTTATGTTTAAAAGTAGTATCATTCTTTCCAACGTTTCTTATTTGTATATTTAAAGGGGTCATATAATGCCATTTTTGTACAAGTTAATATGAATCTTTAGGGTCTAAATGAAAACTTTGTAATATACTTTTAACACTAATTTTACCTGGTCAAAAACAACCTGATCTCACAGAAATATGTGAAATGAACACGACCCCTTAACCGCTTTTTACGTGGTGGTGGCACGTAATGTATTAAAAGTAATGTATTAAAATGACGTGTCGGCACCACGAAAACAACACCCATACAAAGTCAACGAGGCTCATTTGTCGTGGTGGACACACAGATTCCCTGGTTCAACAACGTCACAGTGGGCGGCGGAAAATGTTGTTTTCTAGTTTACGAAACGGCCTCCTTTTATCATTTATTACAGTGTATTAGTTCCGATTTTTGTTGTCTAAATAACAGTAAATTGTTTGTGATATAACTATCAATTAATAGATGGAGTAGTTTTAAATAATGGCCCGAGGCTGTGTTAAATAGATTGTTCCCTTTACGTTATTAAACCCTTTACTATATTTTATTTTTTTCAAATGTATTTTCAAATGTATTTTCTGTCATATCAGTGAATATTAATTTTAATTAAAGGTCCCATTCTTCGTGATTCCATTTTTCAAACTTTAGTTAGTGTGTAATGTAGCTGTTAGAGCATAAATAATACCTGTAAAATTATAAAGCTCCAAGTTCAATGCCTAGCGAGATATTTTATTTAACAGAAGTCCACTTTCAAAGCCTACAGCGAACGGCCGGTTTGGACTACATCCCTCTACTTCCGTTTTTAATGACGTAACTAAAACAGTTTTTTGAATAATCTCTGCCCACGGGAATACACAAAAAAGGGGGCGTTGTCTTGTTGCGCTCCACGGTGAAGAGGAAGAGTTTCGTTTGTAGAGTGTGTTTGTCGCCATGTCGTCGAGACACTGTTATTTTCATGCCGGAGTCAATTCACCTGTGTCTGGCCTTCCCAGGGACGCTGTGCTTAGAGATCAATGGTTACAATTTATGTTTAACTCGGTTCCCGAAAATGTGCGCATGCATCTCCACGTTATGGTAAGAGGCGTGACCTTTCCGGGCAACGTGCGCTAAGCTGCTGTCGAATCACAACACAGGAACCGCTGGCCCAATCAGAACTCGTGACGTGTTTCTGAAGGAGGGACTTCATAGAGCAAGGAAGTCATCAGCCCGTTTTTTTGGACAGTGAAAACAGCGGTATACAGATAAGTAAATTGTGTGAAAAATACTGTGTTTTTTTACACGCGAAACATGACCACATGTTATATTGCATACTGTAAACACAATCAAAGCTTCAAAAAACATGAAGAACGGGACCTTTAATAATTAGTGGTGGACGAAGTACACATACCATGAACTTGAGTTAAAGTAAAGATACTCAAGGTAAAATATTACTCAAGTAAAAGTAGAAGAGCTGCCTTTAAACATTCACTTGAGTAAAAGTACAAAAGTATTTGCCTTCAAATGTACTTAAGTATCCAAGTACTATGCTTTTTTTATGGCTATAATGCCCTATTATAATTTGTCACAAGACTCTTGCTTAACATATATATATATATATATATATATATTAGGGCTGGGAATCGCTGGGTACTTCACGATACGATATGATATGCGATACATTGTTCACGATACCGATAATATCACGATATGGCGATACTGCGATAATCGATATTATCAGTAATAACTCACAATAGCTATATCATGTTTTAAGAAATACAATTTTCTTTTAAATTAGGAAAATTAATCTCCATTTATTTTTTGGGATGAAACACAATAACAAAAACAACTTGTGTCTTATCAGTTGCAACAAAACAGTCACAGACACTATTTTAGTGTAACATTGCTGCAATCAGTAGTAATAAAAATGTTTACGCCGGGGTGTGTCGGCTTCGAGCCAGCACCAACCACGGCTTTCTCACAGAGCTCCGGGTGATGCCGCATGAGGTGTCTGTACATGTGGTCGTGTTTCCCGTTTTGCGGACTTTTGCAAAGCCAGACATCCCAAGTCTCACGGAAGTTCAGGGAGTCTCCCGCATAATGATAGCGTCTCCCTGATGCCCGCAAATTAGTTCAAATCTCCCGGAATCTAGAGCGCGCATGCGAGACAGAACAGCCTACTGCGCGCATAACATACATAGCACGGCAGAGAGGGAGAGAGCGAGAGACTTTGCGTGTGTGCCTCATGAAAGCTAGTCAAATCCAGTCAACTATATAATGAAAAGAGCGTTTTATAACGGCTTTTAAGATCGATACTTGGCAAGAGCGCATCGAGAATCGATCGCGGGAGTAAATATCGTGATATATCGCCATATCGATATTTTGGCGCACCCCTAATATATATATATATATATATATATATATATATATATATTTGAATTTAATACATTTTTTGTGTTTAATTTTGGAGGGAAGGGGAGTGTTCCCATAAGGTATAATACATTTACAGTATTTACTGTATATATTTTTCTCGAGCATCTATGGTCATAATTATTATGATACATTCACATAAACCTGCACAATGCCATTAAATATATATAGGCTATATACACACACACACACACACACACACACACACATACATACATTATATTTATATATGGGAGCAGCCAATTTCCCTCCAAAATTAAAAACAAAAACGTATTAATGCAGTGTTTCTGCTACTCCCCAGAAAAAAATATATGCTATTATATGCAAGTCATTTTAGTGTCAACGTAAGCAATGTACACAGGGTTCCCACTCTAAACCAAATGTCAAATTCCCTGACTTTTCCCTGACTTTCACTGACTAAAAAGATGAATTTCCATGACCAATAATGAACGGCAAAACAGGCCGCTGTTTTGCGGAGCACCGAGCAGACAAAAAACAGCCACAGACAGTGTTTTAAAACCAACCAATTTCAAAATTTATTTACTTGTTCACAGATGTTTTTAGTATAATTCTAAGTTAAACACACAAACATAACTTTTCTTTTTTCTTTTTAGACGTTAAATGCATTGACTTTTTTTCTGTACAATTTCTACAGAAATACTGTACATTTATAGTTTCTACTCTTTCATGGGTTAAATGCTCTGAAGGATTTTCTGTTTGTCATCGAGTTCATCATTCAGTCTTTTTATTTCTTCACATTTAGATGTGGAATTTTCAAATCAGATTTGAGCCGTGGATACAATAATATTTGAACTTGAATGACTGCACCGTATGCAACCAATCCATGGATGTGATGGATTAAGATCAAAGCTTGAAAAAAATTATGTTTTCATTAAAATGTTGTTCTTACTAGGCTATTTCTGTAAAATGGTTATTATGATCATTTACACTACCAGTCAAAGGTTTTGGACAGTAAGATTTTTTTTTATGTTTTTTAAAAAGACACTCCCCAAGCCTGCATTTATTTGATCCAAAGTACAGCAAAAACAGTACAATTTTGAAATATTTTTACTATTTAAAATAACTGTTTCTGTTTGAATATACAGTAGTCAACATTTGAAGTGGATCAAAAAAGTGCATCAAAGTTGTCCTAAGACAAGAACTCTTAAAAATCTTAATGTCCGAAAACTTTTAACTGGTAGTTTAGGTCTGAAACAATTATTTGACAAATATGACTTATTTAAGTCCTGGAAAACCCATAATATTTGTCCTTCAGAAGTAATGTTGGTAGTTTATCTAATGTGCATTGATGTATTAATTCTACCATGGTAAATTAATGAAGGTAAGGGCTGCGCATGATCAATTATAAAATTATGTGCTACTGCCACTAGGGGGCGAAATGCGACAATCGTATCCTAATGTCGTGTACAGCTTTTCTGACGATGTCCCTATACGACCTCAAACTTGTATCGTACAGCTCAGGAAATTCCGATACACACAGTACTAGCCGTTCATCCATTTTGATTTCCGTGTTTGTTTGGATGTCCCGTTACTATTGGCCGCGCTGGTAATTGTCACAGAGCGCAGCGGCAAAAGTTGAACTATAGGCCCTTTTCACATGACGTCACACAACTTCCGTTCTGACTCGAAGCAGGGTATCTCTACTTCCGGAGCATGGAGTTTACACAGTCGCTACTACATCTGCCACAAATACGGTTTGATGATATACAACGACTTGCAGACAAGTTTTCACTGACAACACGTTCAAAACTTGATAAAGGCTACAAATTCTTTATTGAACAGTACCTGTTTGATTATGGAGGTAAGTTACGTGTTTTTGTCTTTTCTAGCCGTTATGAATATGCTAGGATAGCAGTAGCTAGTTAACATTACGTGACGTTTCTGTTTTGCAAATATAACGTCTTTAGGCTCTAATCTTGATTAGGTTCATACGTATAGTACAGACTGTAAAATTATTTTTGCAACCACTTTTCTATATTACTGCTGTTAGCTATTGAGTCTGGTTTGTAAGATAAAAGTCAGTAACGTTAATGAAATGTTCACCCAAATACTGTACTGGAACAGTCTCGATTGCAGTTGAGGGTGAGGTGTCAGTGAGAGGACGATGTCACAGGTCAATGAAGAAAAACGAGGAAGCTCATTACCTTCAGGTTTCTCAGACGAATAGTTATCTAACGTTATGATTAGGGGGTTAAGTTTTCTTTTTGTTCGTTTTGCTGCGGTTGCAGACTTGGTAAAAAATGAATAATATAATGTTCAGCAATAGTACTTATGTCCCTGTTAACAGGTTACACTTGATTCTGCAAAGGTTCCTGTGGACCTGAAACGCATATCATGTTCTTGCTCAGCTGGGAAAGCCCTGTGCAATCACATGGTGGCACTTCTGTTTCAAACTGCTCACTACAGCACTATGGGCTTTAAGACAGTGCCATTGCCTCTGTCGTGCACCAGCTCACTGCAGACCTGGCACCGGCCAAGGACACAAGTCAGATATTAATATTAGTTATACTTAGTGATGTTGGACTAACAGTTTGTTTCGACTTGTTTGTAAATTAATCGTTTATGATTCATTACAGGGAATTGCACCAGAGGCTACAAATGATATGGCGGTGTGTAAACCAGTGGCAAGGACAAAAAATAGGGTCAGGACTGGTGTGAAATTCACACTGTACAGAGCATATGCTGGTGAGTGAATGAGCCCCCAGCTATTTAAACATTGTAATGCATTTCTAACATATACAGGCCTTCTGTGAAATTATGTTTGACAATTTATGATACAATTTTAGTATTAAAGTTTGGGGCAGCTTAACATAACACTATTAAAGGAGTTATTTTGGACATTTTGCATTACAAACATGTACAGGGAGGTGATTAGTGTGACTGTGTTATAGTTTGAAAGGCCATGTGACAGAATTAAATCTAAATTAAACTTGACATATCTCACTTTGTCAGGTCCTCTTCCAGATCGCCACGTCATGGCCAGCGGGGAGAAACTAAAAGACATACGTCCACAACCGGGGATATGCAAATTGCTGCACGGGCTTGAGAACCTTACTTTGGTGGACTCTAAATTTGGCCCTGTGCCATTTGGATCTGTGCTTTCTTATCAGTGCCCTCCTGAAATAAGCAGAGACATTATTAAGCATCCAGGTGCCCCGGAATTTCCTCAGTTGCCTGTTGACGGTTACAACTTTAAGTTTCCACTAGATTTTGAGCCCAACTACAAGCAACATTGCCACTTGGAGAGCATAAAGGTTTCACACGAGATTTGTGCTGCTATTGAAGCAGAAACCCGACAGCAATCAGAATGCCAGCTGTGGACCCAGGTATGCAAACCCCGACTTACAGCCAGCAGATTCCGTGAAATATGCCATGTTCGCGGGGAGTCTTCCGCCAAAGCCTTGGCAGCCCGGATTCTGAGAGGAACTCCCCAGACAAGCGCTATGAAAAGAGGGTTGGATCTGGAACCTGAAATACTGAGGCAATATTCAGATTTGTGTGATGTCTCTGTGATACAGTGTGGGATCATCATCCACCCCGATGCACCTCACCTTGGAGCCAGCCCTGATGCTAAAGTCTTCAACCCGAAGGAAACACCGCCATTTGGGTTAGCTGAGGTAAAGAGTTGTGATGTTGAAAATGTTGCACAAGTTAAACACCTGATCACACTTAAAGGCCAGACCTGCCTTAAGAAGAGCCACAAGTACTATTATCAGGTTCAAGGCCAACTGGCTGTAAGCGGACTTCAGTGGTGTGATTTTATTACTGATACCCGGACTGACTTCACTGTTGAGAGAATCTTTAGGGATGAGGAGATTATCCACTCAATGAGACAGAAGCTTGATCATTTCTATCATAACATCTACATGGATGTCTTCTTAAGTTGTAAACCCTGAGGAAAGTTTTAGGTTAATGCGGAAGGTGAAATTGATATTCCTTTTGTAAATATATATTTTTTCTTTCAATGCAAAATGGACCAAATTTATAAACTGATGAGAATTGAATTTAGATGTGTGTGTGTGTGTGTGTGTGTGTGTGTGTGTGTATACAGTACATACACACAGTATGCTTTTTATATCTGTATGTACAGCTTGTTGTGCTCATTGTTTCTTATGCTCCATGTACAATGCTTAACTGAATTATTAAATGTATGTTTGCAAGAAATTGCTACAAACCTTGTTTCTGCTTTGTTCCACAATGGAAGCTTTAATTTGTGTATTTCCTTTCCCTTAAATATATTCATTGCCAAATGTGTAAATACAAAAAGATGCAAGTTAAATGTAAATGATGTACAAATGCCTTCTACTAAGGACAAGCTATTTACAAAAGTTTTTACAGAATGCGATACAGCATTAATTCATTAATTCACTCATTAATAGCTATAAAGAAACACAGGATAGATATAGATATACAGAGATAGATCATTTTTTATTTCCACCCCAGCTACTTGCAGTAATGAATGTTCATCCAAGAAATATGACTTGAAGGGGTGGGGAGGCTTTAGACTGGTTTGTCTCCTTTTAGATCAAGTGGCCCCTGATAGTTTGACATTAGGCAGCAGATGACCCACAGCTGAAATGATGAATCACATCAGCAAATGGAAATGGTTTAGCATTTAGCTTTTATCTAAAAAGCTATTATAAACAACAGTGGAAGATGTCAGTGATTATACATTTACTGTAATTCCTCAAATAAAAGCTAGGGCCTTTATTTACCTAAACTGCAGAAGGTAACAGGCTTTTATTAGAGGCAGGCCTTTATTTAAAAAAAATCAAAATCAAATTTCTGTCTGGGTTCCATGCTCCTCAAGACAATTTCGTTTTCAATAAAGAAAAGACCGTTACACTATAGCAGCACTAAATTATATCTGTGTTACATCTATTGTCTACTATCATCTATTGGCTGTACGTTATGATGAACTTGAATGCATATAGGGGATGTTTACACCTGGCCAATTCATGTGTTTTCTCAGATCGGAAAGCTATCTGATTTATCAAAACAATTCTACTTAAATCTGCTCACAAATGTGTTTTCGCAAAAACGGATATAAATCTTCAATTACCACGCTATATGCAGATTTAATGGAGTTCACGTCACCGAAAGCAACAGATATGAGCTGCATTTGCCACTATCAGAGGCCCGGCGTTTATTTGAATATATTATTCTTAAACTTACCTTTCTTAATTTCGTAAAGTTGATGAGTATCTGTGCATTTTCCGGAGAAGTCTCTGAAGCGAAAGCACAACGGAAGTAAACATACCCCGCTTCGAGTCAGACTGGAAGTTGTGTGACGTAATTGTGAAAAGGGCCTATTTTGAACTTTGACCGCGGCGTGCGCGCGAGCACGTCAATGGTGCGCACCGCTGTGCTTGCGCTTTGGTCGACGCAGCAACAAAACGTCTTCGCGTGGCGCAAGCCATTGAAATTAATGGGTTTCATAGCGCAGCGCATTCCACGGCCTGTGTGAAAGCGGGAAGGGAATAAATATGGCGCTACACAAATACAAAAGGATGTGTGAAACAGCGCGATAAAAAAAAAATCGGTATAGAAAAATTACATTTTGATAAATGGAAAGTAAAATTTAAAGCAACAAACTAAATTCCCTGATATTCCATGACTTGGACAAAAAATATATAAAATTCCCTGACTTTCAATGTCTGGAATAGACCTTTTAAAATTCCATGACATTCCAGAAATTCCATGACCCGTGGGAACCCTGTGTACATTATGCGTCAATATTTACCGACAATTGCTGCAATAATAGCTGTTGCTCTCTGTCCCGCTTAAAATCATTGGCAATGCGATTTGTTTGGAGCTATAGGGAATGTGGAGGTACGTCACGCCGTGTTGCATTATGGGACGTGGGCGCCATCTTTACAGGCACGATCTCCGTTTACCTTTTCGCCGGCCGTTGCTATGGCATTTAATAGTGGGTGTGTTTGGCTAAAACGAAGTAAAATTGAAGAAGAACGGAATAAATGGAGAAGTTGAAAGAAAAAGAGAAGGGACCCTACCGGGAGAAACTAAATGCCACTGCTAAAAAACGTTATTTAGGCAAACTGTCCGTGATAAATAACGTCGATCCATATGATTTAGCAGCCCAAGACTGGATTACGGATCCAGACGCACTACCTCCTCTCACATATCCGGACATCGTCAATTACCTTGTTTTTGGATTGAGTGCGTACACTTTGCAGGAGTTTAAAGTGTAAATTGCAGGTTAAATTTTTCACGAAGATAATGCAATGTGCTTATTAACCCTTAAGAACCCGATGTGACGTGGGTGTCACAAACACTAATGATCATTGGAAAAGGTTTTTTTAAACGATTATACCTCACTTTCAACCCAGGAAGTCCCTAAGGGACATATAAGGAACATCCAGGTTCAGTCATGTGACAATGTGTGCATTTTTGTTGCCATGGTAACATTTCCAAAATGGTGGTCTGTCTTGTGTGCACATGTTGCAGTGTCAGCACTTTTTAAAGATGCTTATTTTTGTTACTAAAGGTATGTTTCAACCCATGCAACAATTCTAATGTTTTAATAACATATCCTAGATTACACTTGACTTGATTTTAAAACGTTTCTTGTACAAATTGATATAAAACAAGTTTTGCAAATGTTGTTGTGACATATGTGTCACATCGGGCTTTTAACAGTAAAACAGTAGGTGGAATTTTGATGTGACGTATGTGTCACATTAAGAAAAATGCTAATGAACTGCTCAAATAATTTAGCTGATTCAATTATTTTAGTATTATATATATTCTGCTGCTCAATTCAAAGCATATTTTAAACAAAAAAATGTCAAATTAATAACATTGTTAAAGGGTAACTAAGCCCCTGATCAGAGCCTGACTCCACCCACTGGCAATATTTGAAAAATGCTGTAAAAGTGGGCAGAGCCCAGCGGACGGAGGGGCGTGCACCTGAGACGCATCTCTCTGTAGGCATGGGTGTGGTTAGCTGGTGCCTGCTTACCTCACAGGGCACCACAAATTGAAAATTCAACTGCAGTAGCCACCGTTCAACCTGAAGAGGACAGCACTCAGATGTTTTTACACCATATATTGTAGAATTAAAACACTTTATACCCAAATGTCTAAAAAATGACTTGAATCAATGAACAGCAATAATAAAGCCCCAGTCTTACAGATCATTAACTAAAGAAAGTTGGTTTAGGGTTTACCCTTTTATGAAATGTATTTTGAAAATATGTTGCATACCTGTAACTAAAACAGCTATGCAACATATGGTACAAAACACCATATTTATTGTTATTCAGTTTGCACATTTTCGCGTTGTGAAAAAATAATCAAAAAATGTATTTCTGGTTAAACCGTATACCTGAAAAGGTAGAATTTTGCAATGTTATTGCACTACATGCATGTTCAACATGTTGACCTCCGGTGTGAGGTAGTTATTTATTTTTATTCATTTTGCACATTTTCGAGTTGTGAAAAAATAATCTAAAAATGTATTTATGATTAAACCGTATAACTGAGAAGGTTAACTTTTGAAGTTACAAAACAGTTGTTGTAAAATGTAATGGTCACAGTTGTGTGGTTTTGAAATATGTGGCAAAGCAAATAAAATGCAAAAACTATTACTTCTGAAAAAAAATTTTTTTTATTTATCTTCACAGAAAAGTAATAATTTAGAAAATGTTGTGGAAAAGAAAATAAACAGAAAAAAAATGTTATTTAGCAAGAAAACTGACCAAATTATTTTTTTTCCAAATGCATCATAAAAGCCCAATGTGACATATATGTCACATTAAAAATGCACCATAAACGCCCAATGTGACATATATGTCACATTACAGATTTTTGACAAGGAGTGGTTGTTTTTAAAAAACAACGGCAGAAACATGTTTTAAGTGGTCCAATTAGTCTGTTTTATATGCCCCATAATTTTCCTATAAGGGGAAATTGGTCCGGGTTCTTATGGGTTAAACATAAAGATAAGAACCGCCCACCATTGTTTTTTTATGTTTTTTATACCAAAATGCCAAATATAATATGAAAAGTTGGTACGTTTTACAGTGGTTTTAACCCTCTGGGGTCTGAGGTGTTTTCGGGGTCCTTGAGATGTTTTGGCATGCTCTGACATTTGTGCATTTTTCAGTTGCTTATAAACATATTAATGGCACAGGTGAAATTACACTCTATATAGCACACACAGGGCTACCATTATATGTGAGCAACATGTATGTACATGTTTGTATTTTTGAGAGAATATTGTTTATGCGTGGTTATTGAAAAAACTAAAAAATAAATTTTCTAATATATGGCCACAAATAACATACTAAATATCTGTCCACAAGACTTTTGACTAGTGGATGTTGTCGCCTAGAGTATTTGCTTCAAATTGATCTGAAAATCATTCTGGCTAATCATTCACATAAAACAATAGATTGTTTTAAATTGTGAAAAACATTTTTTTGTTTGCAAAGGCAATATGCGGATGGGCGGATCGGCCCAACCCCCTCATGAATAATTAGGCAGTTCTCACCTGAGCAGACTGCATACTAATGAGCCTTTCATTCAGGGGTGTCACACAAGAAAGAATGCAAGGACAATATATATATATAAATAAATAAATAAATATTTATACACACACACACACACACACACACACACATATATATATATATATATATATATATGTGTGTGTGTGTGTGTGTGTGTGTGTATATAAATATTTATTTATTTATATATATATATATATTGTCCTTGCATTCTTTCTTGTGTGACACCCCTGAATGAAAGGCTCATTATATATATATATATATATATATATATATATATATATATATATATATACATATATATATATATATATATATATATATATACATATATATATATATATATATACAAACAATCAAAATATAAATGAAAGCCAAAAGCACATTTTTAGTCACACATTTTAGCCATCCACATACCATTTTTAGCCATCCACCGCGGTAAAAATAAACCAGTCGCATTTCAAAGTCGTACGCGAAATGACCGCCAGGTGGCGCAAAGGGACATTTAGCAAAACGTAAGTGGGGCTAATGTCTATTAACAGTAGCCTAAGGATGAAATACTACAAGTTATGGTAATTTCCAAATAAG
Organism: Rhinichthys klamathensis goyatoka; assembly: GCF_029890125.1. Lineage (NCBI taxonomy): Eukaryota > Metazoa > Chordata > Actinopteri > Cypriniformes > Leuciscidae > Rhinichthys > Rhinichthys klamathensis. The sequence goes on along the minus strand of NW_026606564.1, from coordinate 12,787,197 downwards.
CCTACAACAAATTGTTGGTCATACAGATAAGATATAATCTTTTAAAACTGTAAAAGGTTAAAGTAGGCCTACACTCACAGGCTAAAGACAAAACGTTTTCTCGCTCATGTGAGAATCAAACGTTTGGTTATTTCTCAGTAACAAAATTCATAGCCGAGCGGTAGAACTGATGGTTCATCATCAAGATGACACAGGTTCAAATCCCGCACAAACATGGTCTGCTGTATATTTTATATTTATTATTGCAGAGAGATTTGTCTAGCTCTAAAACTCTGTTACACCATACAGTTTTGTTTTATATAGGCTATATATATTTTTTTATTTATTTATTCCAGGCTCTCACGCCACCCCCCCGATTTCTCACGCTGAAGTGTCAACCCGGTCGGTCAAATTCCTGAAAGATATAGTTTATCTATAGATCTACCTGTTGAGCCACTCGTGATCGACTAGTTATACCGTAAATTAGTTAAAATATCCCGTAATCTATTTAGAGCGAGCGTGCATGCGAGACAGATATTGTGCTCCAAACCGTGCGCGCGCATGGCAGAGAGGTCTGTTCCCTACAACCTAGAGTTTTTAAAAACATGGTTTTAAGTAAAGTGTGATTTGCCAGGGGGGACTGGGATTTCCTTCTGGTCTAAACATCCCTACTTCTGCTGAATTATTTTAATCCCCACACCCCTCCCTCCACAGCTAATCAATGCTATAGGCTACTTCACCAATATCAAATATATAAAATAGAGATATGCAACAGGCACGTTTAAACGAAAAACAATAAAATCAAAACCAGCGTTTCAGTTGTTCATTAGTTCCAGTGGCCTTAATGCATGCACGGCTTTTCAAAATTTCACAAAGCGTGTTGAGATTATTTTGAATGAAATATTGAAGTTTATAATTAAGTGTTTTGGCACACCACGCTGAGTGACCCTATGCATTTTTCTAAAGTCGGGTTTTATTCTGGCATCGTGAGTTAGTGTTCGACAAACGCGGCGGCGCGTTCATTTAGATTAATTTATTTATCTCATTATTACAGCTAAAATAACTTAATAGGCGACTCCGTAATTTTTTGGTCATACAGATAAGAGTAGAGTAGCTTACATCGTTCAAAACTGTAAACTTGTATTCATATTAGGCTAACGACAAAAACAGTATATCTGTCCTCTCTGTCTCCGGGAACTGCGCGTCACAAAAATGAACCGAAAGCCACTTCAGCTCAGTCACGATAAGAAATCGGCTATGTCTAAAGCCTTTAAATGTCTAAATATTTAGGCTAATAAATGTTATCTGATTATGTAGGCTAATCCATATGAAAACGAGAGGTACAGAGGATCTACTCAAACATGCGCTTCCCAATGAGAAAATGACAAGACATGGGTGAAAATCTCGCTCTAATTAAATGTAGGCTAAATCGCCCTGAATTAAAATGTAAAAACATAATAATGTATTTGTCGAAATGTTGCGATATTGTTTCATTTAAGTTCATAATTATTCTATAAATGTTATTTAATTTAGCAGCATTACCACGAAGCACCGTGTTTCGATATTTATTTGAATAATACAAAATAAAATAAAAACTTAATTCACAAATTGCATGCCTGGTTGTAAGGATCCAAAGATCCCTGTAGACTTTAATATTAAGTGACAACAAATTCACAAGCGTTTTTTCAGATTATATTTAGTTTTGCTTGGAAAAAGCTGCCCCAAACCAGTTTTATTTCATCAATTATTGAAATAATGAAATATTTAGTAATAAACTTTTATGACAGAAATATCACTAGGCTACATGTAACTTAAATCATTTAATTCCTTCATTATCAACACTGTCTAGAATGGCGATTTAAGTGTGAATTGCGACTTCTCTTTGTGTTAAGTCAGCCTCAGACTCCGATAGCCTGTGGGGGGTTGGAGGGACAGTTGCTGGACAAAGGTGTTAATGTTCCTCTTTCATATGGAGAGTGTCGGATAGCCAGCCTGATGAGCAGGCAAAATTATTGTAAGGATAAATCTGTGTCCAAATGTAGGCCCCATATCTTATTAAATTATAAATATTGTAGTTTATTTATTGTAGCCTATTTAAAGTTTTTTTTTCACACAAAATTTCAATTGAAGTTATTGTAAGGTGAATTCAACAAGGCATGCTGTGTCTTTGAAGCAACAATTAAAGGTTAAATAATTTTTTCGTGATTTGTATGGCTGACACGCAGCGACATATACAGTATTATCAGCTGTATGATGTGTTTTTACCCTGAAATGATTAATTTCGAGAGAGAGACCCGCGCGCGCAGCGAGGGAGACTAAATAAACTTGTTAAAAAGAGATCCAGCGCGAGAGAGGCAAAGAGAAACGCATGTTTTTAATTTAATTATGTTTCTTTGGACAATTTTCGTTTTGTAGGCCTACTGTTTTAATTGTTTAATTTAGCTGTAATTTCTTTGGCAATACAAATTTAAAATGTCGCAAGAATAAGATTAGCCTAGTGTTTCTTATTTTGCATCGCAAAAGAAATAAACTCTAAACAAGATGCAACCCTGTTTTAAATTAAACAATTTAAACCTTGAAATGTTCGAACTTGGTTTCAAACTTAAGTAATTTTAGTGTTCTTTTACATTACACAATAATTTAGCAGACTAAAGACGAGCTTCTTCATTTTCATTTTCTGATCGGCTGACAATCTTCATCAGTTTTTGTCGTTTGTGCAGCGGCTGCGGTTCTACAGGAATGTAGCAAATTTATGTTGTAATGATAATCAAACAAAACTCTTGACTTTAAATAAGTAAACAGATATAAACAGTTACCTATTTAAGCATCAAGGTGGGAAAATATAAACGTAGGACAACATCGGTTAACAACATCTATGCTACATTGAGATTCGATCTCGGGTCTGTTGAAGCTCCTCGAAGCTCGTGTCGTTGCGTTGATCACTGAGCTATCGTCTGTACGCTGTTAAAGTTGTAAAGCCTCGTTCATGTAGCCTAAATGTTTTTATTGCAATGTTTTATGTTGAAATGTTTTCATTATTTATTCAATTACATTTCAGTAGCCTAATTTCAGTATTGTGATTATGAATTATTTTAACTACGTTTCACTTGTTGAATTCTTCTGCTACCAGCTTTCAATCGCTCTGAATCAGCGCGGTGCGGCAGCAGATTACGCATTAGAGAGAATAAACCGGAATAAACGAACACTTTTCAGAGTCTATGATTGTAGCGCCTCTTAGCGGTAAAAGGCAGCAAATACACCACACATTTTACCGCCGCGGTGGAACAGCTGATGTGGGCGTTGTCATGGCTTGCCTCGACATTTGCGTTTGAATAGCGCGCGTCGTCCGTGGGCGTGTCAGATTAACGCGTAATGAAGTGTAATGAGCTGGGGGAAAAAATACTGACAGCACTCTCTTTTCATACAGATTGCATAAACTGAGAATATTTGTTTTTTATATAAATTACTTCATTTAAAAGAAGAGAATTCAAGCTTCATAAAGAAAAACCTCTCGTGCCTGTGTGACAAGTAATCGCGGAGTTACAGTTAATCTTAGGACGCGTTTCAGAATGGACTTCACTGACAGAGAGAACGCAAAACTCGCATCATGTTTGTTTTTCTTTATTTGGTGAAAAGCACAACACTTTGTTTTTATTGTGAGTATCCACAAAAAAAATAGAAACTTAACAGGATCTAATGATGTACAACACTTATATGTAAGATCAAAATTAACAGAGTAATTTGAGTCTCTTTTGCACTGATAAGGAAAAAAGTGAGCTGGTATCGCCGGCGAGACCGCCGACCCCAGAGAGTTAAGCACGCCCCCTCCCTTCCACTAGGCTGGGCGTGACGTCATAACAGGGACTCCAAGCCTAGAGTTACCGTTAGTAACGGCAAGTAACAAAAATGGTGAACTATTCTGTTTGTGCGGGATATACAAATACTTCTAATACGGGAGAGAGGCTCCACAAGTTCCCCAAGGACAAACGGCTGATTCGTGCCTGGGTGAAGTTTGTGGCTACGAAGCGAGCTGATTTTACTGGTGCCTCTGTGACAAAGTCAGCCGTCATATGCGGCGAACACTTCACTGCCGACGACTATGACCCTGGAGACATGCGCCGGTTCAATATGGGGTTTAAACGTCGGGTTCCACTTCTTTATGATGCAATTCCTTCACGTCATTCCCATTCCTGCTCCTCTACCTGTCCAGTCCGGACGAAGAAACCAGTCAAGATTTCGGGGTGCTCGCCGAAAGCGAGAGCTGGCTGAGCTGGCTACGGTAAGTCTCAACAATTCTACAGTCCTTCCAGAAAAACGCGTTTTTGTGATTGTTGCGGGCAAAAATCCTTGATTATGCGGCACGTTTTCTTAAAGAGTCTTTATGGATGCAATCAGTACAGAAACAGGTAAAAATCACAATGTATTTACTAAGCAGTTATATAAACTTGATTCACAAACATTTTTAAAAGGCATGTAAAAAGATGTACAGATGATGAGCCACAAATAATAATAATAATAATAAAAAAGTTGATTTAGCAATCACTGCACAACACTTGGACACATGTTTGTAAGAGCACAACAGACTGTGACAACTTTGTCCAAGAAAACCACAGTCTCACCCTCACATGGCAGAACCATATTTATGGGAATTTTAGAAGACGATATTTTGTATTTATTGCGTACTTGACCAATAACTCTCTCCACGTGGATTCTGAGATGTGCAATGGATCTTGTTTCCTCCACATCCTTTGCATCCAATTGATGACGACCTTTTGTGAATGCTGGTATTTTGACTTCAGCACACATCAGTCCCACAGTCTCCTTTATGTCGAAACCTCGATCTGCCAGTACCATGTCACCTGGAAGTAGTTTGTCTAGAAAACCACTGTCCTCTGTAATTCGTTTGTCACTTGTCCGTCCACCCCACCCTTTGGAGATCAAAGAAATTACTCCTTGTGAAGTAATGCCGATGAGGTATTTCAGTGTATGCCTGTGTTTACAATTTGAAAATGTTTGTGCTCTTGCCTGAAGATTGGATGGTCTTTCTATAAAAATTTCAAAGCAGTCCACAATGGCAGCAACACGATTTCCAAATGTCTCCGCAAACTGGTGTGGCATACTGACGCACAAACTCTCTGTCTGGCCAATGCACCAGTGGAGATAAGCATGAGTAGAATACATTTAATGTGTCGTGAAATGCAGCACTAACAGTTGCTTAATCTAAAGTGATCTTGATAAAAACTATTGACAGTGTGTGACTTCTATAATTTTTTAATCAATTTCTTAGATATTGTGATTGGAGTTGCAAATGGAACATTGTCTGTTGCTAGCCATAAATAATGCGTTGCTCTGGAATTCAACACAAACCGACGTTTAAGTCAATGACTACGTTTACATGCAGCCAATAACCCGTTCAAAACCGGGATATTAGCAATAACCCGGTCGCGCAGGGCCATGTAAACACCTGAAAAACCCGAATATGCTTATATCCCGGATTTTAAAAACCGGGATATGATACCTGGGGTACCCCTTTTCTAACCCGAATTTTTGGTCATGTAAACGCGCATCGGCATATCCCCATAGTGATTTGTGTTCTGCGCATGTTCTATTCCCAAGGAATCTTGGTCTTTTGAGTAGAGGAACTTCTCGGCGCATACAGAAACCTGCGTGCAGTATACCGGAAGTAAACATGGCGAGACGCAGCACAGCATACTTTTGGAGCGAGGTCAGTACCAGCACCAAAGCGCAAACAAAGGCGATCGCGATCTGCTCCGAACTATTCATTATCCGCGTGCTGCTGCTGTTGTTGTTGTCTTTGGATACAGGAAGAAGAATCGGAAATGACGCATATTGCGTCTTAAGGTTCTCCGTACGTCTTGACGCTAACCGTGCGTCGCCGTTTACATCGGGATATTGCAATTCCATGTATACAGGAGAAACTCTCTCTGCTCACGCATGTAAATGGGTTATTCCTAATGTTTCAGAAACCCGAATAGTGACCTTAACCCGACCATAACCCGAAAATTGACTGCATGTAAACGTAGTCAGTGAGAGCAAAATGAAAATACTGTATTTAGGTCAAAGTTAGAGGCCAGAGAACTCACCTGAAGGAAAATGCAGAGAACACACTCTCGTTGATGCAGGGATGTTGTGAAAAGTTAAGTTTTTCCTCCTGATTGTGGCAACCCACGCGATCCGGCATCTTCTCGTTAGCTGAAAAAACGTACCCCGTTGTCCAGTTTCCTCCCTGAACGATCGCGTGACCTGCTATGGCAGTCCCTGATCAAGCAGCACTGACCAACCATATCGACTTTTTAAAAAATATTGACAGAAAATCCAAAAACAGCCTCCAACACATGAATTTCAATACAGCGGGATAGGGCGCGATCCTGTAAATATGGCCGTGGACCCATAATGCAACACGGCGTGACGTCATCTCCACATTCCCTATTGAGAGCCTCACGAATCACGTGACCGAGCGGCGGCGAGATCACTGTCACAACCATCTATGTTCGCAACTCTCATATTTAACGGCTCTGGTTCGCGCTCAGTAGATACCGCCAAGGCAAGTTCAAAACAAAGCGCGGGTGCTGTACTGTGATTGGTGGCTCGTTTGACCAGTTACGTTTTTATTCACTCATAAATAAAAAGGAATGACTGATTTTTGAAAATGTAGTAGAGTAAAAAGTAAGATATTTGACTTTGAAATGTAATGGAATTTAAAGTAAAAGTCTCCCCAAATTTAAATACTTCAGTAAAGTACCGATACGCAAAAAAGCTACTTAAGTACAGTAACGAATTACATTTACTTCATTACTGTCCACCACTGATAATAATTATTATGAATCAGAAGACTTTCAGTCGTTACCATGGCAACGATACATCACGTTACGCACGCTACTTACCCATTATAACTGCACTTTTACCACTCATTTCACCCGCCTACTGACTACAGTAAGTATCTCAACCCATGTTGAGATGTTTTTTAAATGTTAAAAACTATGTTTGTTAAAAAGCACGCAACACCATTGCTGTTATTTCTTTAGTTGTAGCCCGAACTGTGTAGCGTTTCATCCCTGGAGATTAGGTTGAATTTGTTAGTGTTGCATTATCATTTACACGGCTACCCGCCGAAGTAGTTAGCTAGCCAGCCAAATGACAGCTGTCCCCGGCACAGTTGGATCGTGGCACTGCCAGCTCCCAAAAAGACAACAAATAACAACGTGTTGTTGCAGTGGTTAAAGTTTTATTCAAAGTGCAAAGTAAATGTCAGAAGTGTAACTAAGGAGAATTATCGCAATCGGGGATGGACTGGAATAAAAAAGTGGACCAGCCTTTCAAGAGGATTTGACTGCTCAGTGCGACTCATTGTCTATGACTGTTCATACCTGATATAATTAATGCATAATTTAAGGGAGAGTTCACTTTGAAATTAATTTTTGGTATGTTTTAGCTTACCTCAAGGGCATCCAAGATGTAGGTGTCTTTGTTTCCGCAGTATTTTCAATTTAGATATTTTTAGGTCAAACTGTTCTTGTCTGTCAGTCATATAATGCAGGTCTATGGTCACCACCTCAAAGAGCATACACAGAGAAGTCCAAATTAAACATGATTTAATGACACGTAAATGTGAGTACACATTGATGGGCTAAGACACGAAACGAGCGGTTTGTGTGAGAAAACGAACAGTATTTATATATCGTTTTTACCTCTTGTAAACACTGAGGGCGCGGGCGCTTCGGTCTTTTCCGGCAAGCGCCGGAAGTGATCTCTCGCGGGTGTACGTCACTCATTGTTTACACAGAACAGAGATTGTAGGTAAGACGGCTAATTAAAATGGTACTAATTTGCGCTTATCCGGGATGTTTAAACCATCGTAAAAGAAAACAATTAAAAAAAATAAAAAATAAAACAATTGTATGAGTGACGTAAACGCGCGAGATATCACTTCCGGTGCTTTCCGGGAAAAGCCTGAAGCGCCCGCGCCCTCAGATCACTTGGACCTGGCTGTGTTTACAAGAGGTAAAAACTATATAAATACTGTTCGTTTTCTCACACAAACCGCTCGTTTCGTGTCTTAGGCCATCAATGTGTACTTACATTTACGAGTCATTAAATCATGTTTAATTTGGACTTCTCTGTGTGTGCTCTTTGAGGAAGTGACCGTAGACCTGCATTATATGACTGACAGACAAGAACAGTTTGACCTAAAAATATCAAAATTAAAACTACTGCGGAAACAAAGACACATACATCTTGGATGCCCTTGAGGTAAGCTAAAACATACCAAAAATGAATTTCAAAGTGAACTATACCTTTAAATAGAGAGACGACCCACCACTTACTTATAGATAGAATATCCTGTAACACTAAAAAATTATTCGTTGGCTGAACAACCATTTCTTATAAAAGTAATTAGATTACACACAAAAAATTAAGTATTCATAACTTTTCAACCTCTACTTAACAAATTTAGTGTGTGTAACACAAAAATATAAGTTACTAGGTGAACTTAAATGTAGGCATAAATAAAATGAAAAAACATTAAGTCATGTCAACTACTATAATAATTGCTTAAAAATTAAGTAAATCGAGCATAACATTTTAAGTAACTATACGAGCCACGTGATATGCAATTTCCCGTGATGCCTTTCCAGCCAAAAATTGGAGCCATTTTGTGAAGCACATATGTGAAGACGGCGCTGAAAAGAGGTAAGCTTAACTTTTTTTTAACTTAAGGTAGCCTACACTCGATCGTTTATTGCATTTTTGGTCAAGAAACTAACTTTTAAACTGAATTTCAGAATTGCTACGAGTTTTGCATCAACAATTAGAAACGTGTTACTTATGAACACGTATGTAGTCTACATGTTAATGTATGAAATGAGTGACTTTGCACGCAAGTATATTTGAATTATTAAGCGAGTGTGCTTCCATCGAATGTATCAAGTGTTTATAGTAGTCAGAGTATTTATTGTGTTTTTCGAAATATATGACCATGACGTTGGCACGTATGCGTTAATGGTGTTCACACCGAACGCAAATTTAATTATTTGTACGAGTAGAATATACAATGCAAAGACACGAATAGACGCATCATTCACGCCGGGCGTCGCGAATTAGGTGACGCGTTTGCCGCGAATGTCTTCCGCGCAAGTTGTAAAATGTGTATGGCGTTCCCGATCGGCTCTTTAATATAACTTTGCAACATGCACTCGTTACAATGAACGTCTCACTCAACGTCTTATTAATTTTTTTTATTCTGCTATTTATTCCATTCAATTTAAGACGCAGGCGTAACGCAGACGTCACGTAAATCACGTGTGGCAGTGAAGTGTATTGTCAGACGTTTACGTGTCATTCACGTGTAGCAGTGAAGTTATAAATAGTTTTTTTCTCTAACACGGGTTTAACACTCTACTCAGCACAGCTCAGTGCAGTCTGCCAGCGTTGCGATTGGTTCTTTAATATGACTTTGCAACATGCACTCGTCTCAATGAACGTGACACTTGCGTCTGTCTTATAACGTCACGTCTTCGTCTGTGATTTATAGGATTTTTTTATTTATTTTTTTTACATAATTTTAAAAGGCCAGCACTTTGGTAAACTAGAAAACAGACAACTCGATCGCACAACCACTGTTTCTGTAGATCCTTTAAATAGAAGAATAGAATAAAAAAACTATTAACTATTGGAACTTGTTTAATGTTTTATAAAGAGATACATATTCCACTTAGCCTATATCCAAGTTCTCGGATCTGTTGTGGCTATGCTATTTTCGATTTAATTGTTATGTTTTATTTAATGGCCATTTGTGTTGGTTTATGTTTTCCTTAGAATAAGTTTAGTCTTTTTTCAGTCTTTATTTGTCATAATACTTTATTAATACAAATTTGTTCATAGCACCAGCTGTGTGTTTGTGTACACAAAATAAAATAAGATCTCTTGTGTTTAAGTACTCATTCCACTCACTCAAAATGTTTCAATTTGTGAAGTTAAAATTGATATAAACCATATAGTAAAGTCCAGTCGTGTGCGTTTTCAATGATTGTCAGTTTACATCAGGTAATACTGAGAGTAGTGTTATATTGACAACGTGGCTAAATATTTGTACCATTTTGTAAATAAAGACACACGGACCTGCCATTGGGATGGCACTGACATGTTCATTTACAAATACTTTTGAGATTAACTGAGGCTTTTACAGGTAATCCATTGTGTACTGCTGTTTGTATTAATTGTTTTGAGAACTGCAGTTACTGGTAGGAATATACTATGCATGATTCGTGAAATGTAACTGAGAAAAACGAAGTAAAGGGTACATTCAGTAATTCAACGTGTCATAAAAACTTGTAATGCATTCGTTTAAATTTAAAAACATTAACTTTATATTTTAGAACAATTTCAGAACGTATTTATTTGATTTAGTAATGTTCTCATGACAACAAATTAATCGTAAGCTACATGACCCTTGCTTATCCTGCAGGTACTACACTATTTTCCCCTCATCTCCGCAAATGACAACGGACTTAATAAACACGCCTCTGTATAACCTCACGCCTCCATATCAGGATGTAGTTTAAGTGTGATGTTAAAAATCATGGGAGAATTGAAAGAGAAACTCTGGCTCTGGCTCTATGTTAATTCTCTTCACAAATCTAAATATTAGATGTTAGAATATATTAGATATTAGAATATAGACTCCTAGTGGTGAATAGTACATAGACCTACATGCTTTTTATGGTTAATCTTTTTATGATTAAGTAGGCTATATGTTAGTTAGTTAGTTAGTTAAAAACCTTTATTCATCCCCACAGGGGAAATTCAGATGTCCAGCAGCATATAGTGTGTGTAGACTACCAACAAGCATTCTCACCGCAATACACTCATAAACACACAAATGATAACAGTTAAAAAGAAAAAAAGAAAAAATCACAAAAACAAACTACTATCATTAGTAGTAAATAATATGTGGACATGTTGACAAGAAAAAATGGCAAACACAAATTTTAACATGATAATTTGTGTAAATTAACATTTACTATTTAATAAAAAGCTATGTATAAGCAAGGTAATATCACTTCATTGCTAATAAAATAGAATTGAAGATCAGTGGGGGAAAATAATAAAGAACGAATAAATGTGCTGGAAACCCCCTTGACGCAGACGGACGAGTGATGTGGCAGACGCAGACGAGACGTTCGGTAGACGCAGACGTCACATTCATTGAGACGAGTGCGTGCGTTACCAAAAGTAGGTTAGCCTACTTTTGGTAACGTTCGTTAACATACAAATATTAAATTCGAAAACACATTGGCTACAGCTCCGTGTGCACGATTTATCATTAAATAATGGCGATCTTGTTTCAAACACAGTATTATTCCTAAATGACAGCGACAACCCTGTCTATTAAACCTTCAAAATTATTATCAAAATAAGTAAATACCCTTTAAAAGTTTAGCTTCAAACAAAGATTGTAGATCTTTATTTACTGTTTGGCTATTCCAGTAGTGACTGTTAAAATGTTTTTGAAGAGATTCGTTCAAAACCTCTGGACAAAAGTCTTCATTAACTTCTGTTTTGTTTAAATTAATAGATATTAGTAAGAGGCTGTAAGAGATTTATTTTATTTTAAAATATAAAGGTAAAACCTTTGTTATATGTACTTAAATATTTGAGTTCACGTAACATTCTTTACTTAAAAAGAATGTTGCGTTAACTCAAATATTTAAGTACATATAACAAAGGTTTTCTTGTTAATTTTAAGTAAAATTATTCCAAGTTGGGATTACTTTAAAAATGATGTGTTGGATTTACTTAAAATATATATGCACCATTTTTGCATCATACTTTTTGAGTGTATGGTGCCATACTTTTGTAGGACTTTGCCATTTTAGAAGACACTGAAATCATCATGAGATAAGAGGGTAATTGTTACTTTAGTTATTTGAGACATTGAGAAGAGAGAGCAGTGGATATTATAAGAAGCATTTTACGCAACAGGACAGAAGAAGACCACTGTTTCCATTATTTGAAGGCCTAAATAAAAACAGATTTGTGTAGGTACTTGCATGTGTCAAGTGAATGTGGTACAAATCTGATATTTGTACAGTAAGGATTGATTTGTATTGTACTACAATTACTCTGTCCTAACAATTAAGAAATGCTCATTTACTAGAATACTACTATTCTAATAATCTTCTGCTTTTTCCTGTTTTACAGCTTTATTTGCAGCACTTTGACTCCACCAACACACACATATACACACACAAATCTAAACACCGGCACTTTTAAGAGCCACTCTCTATCTCTCTTTCTCACTTGTCTCTTTCGATCACTCTTTCTGTTGTCGTCTCTCTTTTAATCACTCTTTCAATCTATCTCTCAGTCCCAGCTATTTCTGTTCAGAAATGGCTGGAGGTTCACAAAAAAGGACCTGCCCAAACTGCGGGGGGAAAAATATACCGTGGACTTAAAATTTGTTCATTCTGCAACCATCCACAACCCCAACACGTAAGACTCCAAAAAAAAAGGTGGACAAATTTTAAAGTCAGCAGAAGCAGTGGTTGTCATCCATGAAAAGAAATAACATAAAGTCTCATGTTCTTGATGATGCTGCCATTCTGGTAAGTAGTTTTCCGATCATCTCATCTCAAATAATGAACTAGTATAATATATTGCCTCACATCCACACTATTAATAAGAATATAATTCATGTTTACTGTTTTTTTCCCCCAAACTATTATGTCTGTTGAAACTCATACAAATCCTCACATTTATCTATCCAAATATTATGTAAAAATCATTGTTTGATTGTTTGTAGATGTTTTTTTTAGCTTTGTTTGTAGATGTTTTTCAAGCTTGAGGACAAATTCAGCTGTAAACTACAGTTATACACAATATATCTAATTGGTCTCTCTACCTCTCGGTTCCAGCTTGAGAAGTTGTATGCCCTTGGCATGAAGCCCTGGTGGTGACAGGGACGTGCCAAACTAAACTAATGCTGCCAATGCATGCCCACCTTAGCACATCCGCTAAGACATGCCTTGACAATGTGGATGCCATCTACAAATTGATGGTTGAAGGTGAGGTTGCATTTATTTAACCTTGAAATGCATACACATGCATATATTCACTATCCGTTGTACAATTGTTGGTTGTACATTTTCCAAACAACAAAGACTAGAAATTCTGATCAGGCTGCAACCTAGAGTCATTTTAAAGAGCTGGTATTGTGGGAAAACAAGAACAAAAATTGCTTTGGGATGATAGCAGGGGTCACCTGTGCTTTAAAATACATCACTTCTATCTCCTTGGTAGTTTTAAGTTATTGGAACTTTTGAGATCCGCAGCTAAAGTGGGAGCGCCATTGCGGCTGAACTTTTTAATGAGTCACACTCACTGTCAAATCAAATATGCTGAAAGCTTTAGCACAAGACCACCAGCAGACTTATGTAGACAAAGTTTGCATTTCAGCCAGATGACAAGCCTGGAAGTGTGCTAAAGCTAAAATAGTGACCTCCAGCTAAATCCAATCAATAAAGTCACAACATTGAGCAGTAGGCCTATATGTAGGCATCCTGTAAATACCTTTAGCTTGAAGTGTCAGTCATGGATCTTATTTGATGACTATGATTTAAAATATGCAGTATATAAACTACATAAGTATATATATTAAAAAAAGTCAACAATGAATATATGTCACGGTGTTTGAATTCATTGTATCCTTCTTGTCTCGTGTCATTGTTGTTGTGTGTGTGAGTGTGGGCGTGGTCTCCCGTCCGTACCGCTGATCAGTGGCTCCAGCTGCATTCCATTCCAGCACCAGCTGAACCTGATCAGCGATGCCTATTTATACTCACTGTTTTCGTCTCGTCCTTGTCAGATCGTTGTGATGTGTTCCTGGTGTTCGTTCCTGTTCCTGTCTGGCTGTTTCTTGTACCTGCGTTCATGTCCCGGATATCTTCGTGTTCCTCGTCATAATTCTACAGCACTCTCTGGACTGGAAATCAACACTTCACCCTCATCACATCACGTCACCGGCTTCCATCAAGGTCCCTGCATCGCTTGCCCGTCCCTGTGTGTCTGAGACTGTGACTTTCTGGCTACTTTATTCACTGTAAATAAACATCACTTACCTGCTCTTGTCTCCACTCTCGTTCCTTCCCGTGACAGAACGATCTGACCAGGCATGGAGGCAGCAGGTGATTCGGAGATCACTTTTAACGAGTTTGTTTCTCGCACTGTCAATCGGATGGATTCTCAAGAGGAGTGTATCTCGAACACAGGGCGGGCAGTACAAGCTTTAGTGATGCAGGTGTCCGAGCTCACCCAACAGCTTCAACATCTTCGGGGTCCCACTGCGCCGCCCACACCGCCGGTTCAACCCACACCACCGGAGCCGTCCTTCCAGTCGGAACCTCGTCTTCCTGTCCCGGAGGCTTACGGAGGGGAGCCCAACTACTGCAGGGCGTTTCTAACCAGGTGCTCTATGCATTTTTCGCTCCAACCTCGCACCTTCAGCAGCGAAAGGTCCCGTGTTGCATTCGTGTTGACGCTACTGACTGGGAGGGCGGCGTTATGGGGAACTGCGGTGTGGGAGAACCAAGACCCATGCTGCGCCTCGTTCCAGGCACTCGCCGAGGAGATGAGGAGAGTATTTGACCGGTCGGTTGCGGGACGAGAGGCAGCCAGAGTCCTCGCCGATTTACACCAGGGTGACCGACCGGTCTCCGATTACTCCATTGAGTTCCGCACGCTGGCGGCCGAGTGCCAGTGGAACGAGGAGGCGCAGTGGGACATGTTCCTGCGTGGGCTGGCTGACCGTGTCCAAAGGGAAATTTACACTCTGGACCTACCCACAAGTTTGAATGGACTTATTGATCTGGCTCTCAGAGTGGATGCTAGACTCGCCAGAATGGAACGGCTAGCTCCCCCGGCTCGTTTTCCTGGAGTCACGGAACCCCCACGAGCCAGCGGCAGAGACACGGTCAGCCCCGTCGTCGATCACGAGCCCATGCAGGTGGGTAGAGCTCGGCTTTCCCGGGAGGAGAAGGAAAGGCGGAGGTCCCTCAGGCTCTGCCTTTACTGCGGAGGGGCGGGCCATTTCGTACATGACTGTCCGTTAAAAGGCCAAGCCCGGTAGTAACATTGAGGCTACTATCGGGTGGGATCTCCGCCGAGAAGTCCTCACCACCATCATCCACGCTCCTCCCGGTAAGACTGAGATGGATGACCGGTACTCACGACTGTCATGCACTTCTGGACTCAGGGGCTGAGGGAAATTTCATGGACCGTGAGTTGGCACATAAACTTTTCATTCCGGTCACTTCTCTTGATCACAGCATATCCGTCAACGCTCTCAATGGTCAAAGACTGTCCAACATTGCTCTCACTACCGGCCCCATAACACTTACTACATCTGGTAATCACACTGAGACACTGTCATTTCTCATCCTGGACTCGCCCCTGACACCCATTGTCCTTGGTCACCCCTGGCTCACATTACACAACCCCCGTATTGACTGGCGCCAACACTCCATCTCCGAATGGAGCACTCAATGTTATAAGTCTTGTCTTACGTCTGCCTGTTCGTCTGTACCTGTTTCTGTGTTTCAGGAGGAGACAGTGGATTTATCCAACGTGCCCGTTGAGTACCTGGACCTGAAGGAAGTGTTCAGTAAGTCCCGTGCTGCTTCTCTTCCTCCTCACCGTCCCTATGACTGTGCCATAGATTTACTGCCAGGTAAGTCTCCGCCTAAGGGCAAGTTATATTCACTTTCTGTTCCAGAAAGGGAGGCTATGGAGAAATATATTTCTGATTCTCTAGCGTCTAAATTCATCCGGCCTTCCTCTTCTCCAGCGGGGGCGGGGTTCTTTTTTGTGGGGAAGAAGGATGGTTCTCTGCGACCTTGTATTGATTACCGGGGGTTGAACAACATCACGATAAAGAATACCTATCCTTTACCGTTGATGTCTTCAGCCTTCGAGAGGTTGCAGGGAGCATCGATCTTCACTAAATTGGACTTACGTAATGCCTATCATTTGGTTCGCATCAGGGAGGGGGATGAATGGAAAACCGCTTTTAATACCCCCAGGGGCCATTTTGAATACTTGGTTATGCCGTTCGGGCTGTCCAACTCCCCAGCGGTTTTCCAGGCACTCGTCAACGACGTGCTGCGAGATATGGTTGATCAGTTCATATATGTCTACCTGGACGACATATTGATTTTTTCATCTTCTCTCCAGGAACATGTGCAGCACGTACGACGAGTGCTTCATAGACTGCTAGAGAATGGGCTTTTTGTCAAGGCGGAGAAATGCGATTTTCATGCACAGTCTGTTTCTTTTCTAGGGTACATCGTGTCGTCTGAGGGAATGCGCATGGATCCTGACAAGGTTAAGGCTGTGGTAGAATGGCCAAGCCCAGACTCCCGTAAGGCCCTACAGAGGTTTCTGGGGTTCGCCAATTTCTATAGGCGTTTCATTCGCAATTTCAGCCAACTAGCCGCGCCTCTGACTGCCTTGACCTCCCCCAGAACGACGTTCAGGTGGTCCGATACAGCTGAGGCTGTATTCGCCAAACTGAAGAGCCGCTTCGTTTCGGCTCCCATCTTGATAGCCCCTGATCCCTCACGTCAGTTCGTGGTGGAGGTCGACGCGTCAGAGGTGGGGGTAGGCGCAGTTCTTTCCCAGCGCTCTTCCACAGACGACAAGATGCATCCGTGCGCGTTTTTTTCCCATCGTCTATCACCTGCTGAACGTAACTATGACATTGGCAACAGGGAGTTGTTGGCGGTCAAGCTAGCGTTAGAGGAGTGGCGTCATTGGTTAGAGGGATCGGGGGTACCTTTTATCGTCTGGACTGATCATAAGAACTTAGAATATATCAGCACGGCCAAAAGACTCAACTCCAGGCAAGCTCGGTGGGCTCTTTTTTTCGGTCGTTTTGATTTTTCTCTATCGTACCGCCCAGGTTCCAAAAACATCAAGCCTGATTCCTTATCTCGTATTTTTGACCATTCCGAACGCCCGCTTACTCCCGAGTGCATTTTACCCGAGACCCTAGTTGTTTCCACACTCACATGGGAGATCGAGTCGAAGGTCAAGACGGCCTTAGAAGGGGTAACGCCTCCGCCCGGTGGCCCACCGAGTCGATTATTTGTGCCGGAGGGGTTACGGTCCGACGTCATCAAATGGGGGCATTGTTCTAACGTGGCTTGTCATCCAGGGGTTAATCGCACCTGTTTTTTGGTTAAGCAACGATTCTGGTGGCCACTTATGGCTCGCGACATTCGCAGCTTCATCTTGGCTTGCTCGGTTTGTGCCACTGGTAAGACTTCCAATCGACCCCCGGATGGGTTACTCCAACCGCTGTCTGTCCCTTCGAGACCCTGGTCCCACATCGCGCTAGATTTCATTACCGCCCTCCCGCCCTCCCAGGGCAAGACGGTCGTTTTGACCGTAGTGGACCGGTTCTCGAAGGCGGCTCATTTCATCCCCTTGCCCAAATTACCCTCTGCCAAGGAGACAGCGGTTACTGTGGTGGACCACGTCTTTCGCTTACATGGCCTCCCGATTGACGTGGTTTCCGACAGGGGTCCCCAGTTTGTGTCCAAATTCTGGCGTGAGTTTTGTAAGTTACTGGGAGCGACTGTCAGTCTGTCCTCTGGGTTTCACCCCCAGAGCAATGGCCAAACCGAGAGAGCCAACCAGGATCTGGAAAGAATGTTGCGATGTTTGGTCTCCAAGAATCCTTCCTCCTGGAGTCAACAGCTTTCCATGGTTGAGTACGCTCATAACTCGTTGCCAGTGTCATCCACGGGCCTATCTCCGTTTGAGTGTAGTCTAGGTTACCAGCCACCGATTTTTCCTAGCCTGGAATCCGAAGTCGCGGTCCCCTCCGCTCACGCCTTCGTCCAGAGGTGCCACCGCACATGGACCAGAGCCCGAGAGACTCTGCTCCAGGTGAGGGCGCGCACCAAGGCTAAGGCCGATCGCCACCGGTCGAAGCCTCCCGTTTACGTCGTTGGTCAAAAAGTGTGGCTTTCAACCAGGAACATTCCTCTCCGCTCCGTTTCCAATAAATTAGCTCCTAAATTTATCGGCCCGTTTCCTGTCACCAAGATCCTTAGCCCGGTGGCAGTCCGAATCAAACTTCCTCCGGCGTACAGGAGAATTCACCCCGTCTTCCATGTCTCCAAATTAAAGCCCGTGTTTCATTCACACTTTAATCCGCCTGCCCCGGTTCCCCCCCCGCCGCGACTCGTAGATGGGGAACCAACATATTCGGTTAGTCGTATACTGGACTCTAGAAGGAGGGGACGCGGATTCCAGTATCTGGTGGACTGGGAAGGTTACGGTCCGGAGGAGAGAAGTTGGGTACCTGCTAGGGACATCCTGGATCACTCCCTTATCGATGATTACAATCGACAGGTAAGGGCGTCTGGGAACGCCAGGAGGCGTTCCTAGGAGGAGGGGTACTGTCACGGTGTTTGAATTCATTGTATCCTTCTTGTCTCGTGTCATTGTTGTTGTGTGTGTGAGTGTGGGCGTGGTCTCCCGTCCGTACCGCTGATCAGTGGCTCCAGCTGCATTCCATTCCAGCACCAGCTGAACCTGATCAGCGATGCCTATTTATACTCACTGTTTTCGTCTCGTCCTTGTCAGATCGTTGTGATGTGTTCCTGGTGTTCGTTCCTGTTCCTGTCTGGCTGTTTCTTGTACCTGCGTTCATGTCCCGGATATCTTCGTGTTCCTCGTCATAATTCTACAGCACTCTCTGGACTGGAAATCAACACTTCACCCTCATCACATCACGTCACCGGCTTCCATCAAGGTCCCTGCATCGCTTGCCCGTCCCTGTGTGTCTGAGACTGTGACTTTCTGGCTACTTTATTCACTGTAAATAAACATCACTTACCTGCTCTTGTCTCCACTCTCGTTCCTTCCCGTGACAATATATTTTCACTCCTTGTTAAAGTACAACATTTAAATAACTGACAGTGATACAATGTCTTTGTCATGTATTTTGTCACAAGTGCTGCCCTGGAGAGGAAGCTGTTCACCTATAAAGAAAATAATACCATTATATTTTTGGTCTCCATTACATAAAAATATTACCTACACACCATAGATCTTGAACTTGTGGTTTAACAGAAAACATGTGTACTGTATTATCCTAGGGATTTGGGAGCCCTTACGCATGCATGCATTTTGAATTGTTGAAAACAACTAAACTGCCAATTCTTTATTTTAACTGTGTGATTTATCCCTCACACCAGGCGTGTTACTTAGATGACAGATAAGTACCTTTTGGTGTAATGGTTTCTATTAAGATTCTATGTAGCCATAGGTAAAATACTGACAATAATACCATACCTGCTCCACTTCCTGGCTTCTGCCACCCCATCTCACCTGCAACACAGAGTGAGAAGTGTTATGTAGTACTTCAGAAGTTTTGATATAACATCATCCAATCAGGCATAACACGCACAAATGTAAAAAATAATCCTTTGCATTGAAGATTACTTGAATGTTATATCTACATTAATTCATACAATTATCTCTAAAACATCTCATGACACAAGCTTTTTATTTGGCGGGGAAAAACAAAATCCCTGTCCTACAAATTTTATTTTTTATGGATTGTATGGATATTTTAGCTACCGCAGAGTAGCCGATGGCAACCAGCCAAAGCTGTCTCGTAGCTATATCCGAAACAGGAAAACGATGGAATCTGAACGGTGATCCCGGCACATTCTTGTGGTCACAGCCTGGAAATTTACAAGTTCGCACCATCGTTCATTTTCTACTTTTTACGTTGTTTCGTAATCGATTGTGTAAACACTATGGAACAGCTGATCGGAACGTGCGCACTGTTGACGTTGACAGCAGCGCGGATTGATAGAAATGAAAAGAAAATAGTGCCGATTAAAACTGAGGTATGAATTTTGACCGGCGTGTTTTTTGTGTGGTAAATTAATCAAGCTTTGAAACGCAAATCATTTTTTGACGTAAAAACGCACAGTTTTGAGGCCCCGGAAAATAACCGGGAGTACTTTATTGAAAAACTTCCAGCGGCCAGAACTCTGACCAGGGAGGTGAAAATAAAGAGGGTCAGTGTGTATGCACTATAGTGCTGGTAAGGATTGCATACAACTTCATGTCTTAAATGGGCGAACTAACCCTTAAAAGTTATTGCATGTACCGCGCATTTTGCTGTCTGGGCTTTGGCATGCATGACACTCAGGAATGGCCTCATTTCTGTCAATGGCAGAAGCTCTGGTAAACCGTCTGCTACTTTGTAAAGGTAGGGCAAGTGCCTAAAAAGCAGGAGCAGCATTATGTGAGTGTAACTGTAGCTGGTTTAAAAAAAAATTATAAAATGTAATGAAGATTTCTAAGTGAACTTCATCAAAACTTTATTATTACTATTTTTTGTGTGTGTGTTTTCATATTTGTGTGCTGAGTTGTAATCCGGTACAATGTATATAATTCTAGTGGGAACCATTCATGCAGAATATTGTTTCATATGAGGCACATATTGGTGACGCAAACGATACCCCGTGCGATGTGCGAACAGCGCCATCTAGAGAAGCACATTTGCCGCTGACGGGGTCGGGTGTGTTCTCTCTCGCTCATCTGACGAGCGTGCTGGTAAGAACATTTTGAAGTGTATTAAACAATGTAATCGACTTATTTCATGAGATAAACGATGGTTAAGTGAAATGAAAAGCTGTGATGTCATGAAATTGAATGCAGTTAATTGCTTTTTGAGTGTTTTACCGAGACCCCCCCCCCCCCATCTAATGTATTTACTGATGCAAGTAAGTAGTGAAGAAATTATATTTTCTCTTATATATATTATTTTGTATGCCATTTGAGGGTGACCTGTGTTTTGTGGGTTACTACATTTGCCCTATGTTTTGTAACTACCGTATTTTGCGCCCTATAAGGCGCACTTAAAAGCCTTTAATTTTCTCAAAAAACGACAGTGCACCCTGTAGGCAACACCGGTTTTTGTCGTTGTTATCTGTACTTACAGCACTTCAAATTTACAAAAAAAATGAGCTCAATGTTAAAATTGACCGGAGTTCTCCTTTAACGTTTGAACAACGTTACCATGGGAGTGAACGGAGTTGTCAGAACGCTTAATAAAGTTTGACTTTATCTGACTGTTTTGTTGACATCTAGTGGATGCATAACGCAAACCCAGTCAAACGTTTGACTGCAGTATCTTATGCGCCTTATAATCCGGTGCGCCCTATATATGAAAAATGTTCTAAAATAGGTCATTCATTGAAGGTGCGCCTTATAATCCGGTGCGCTGTATAGTGCGGAAAATACGGTACTAATTGATTAAATAAAGATCTAGAGAAGCACATTTGCCGCTGACGGGGTCGGGTGTGTTATCTCTCGCTCATCTGACGAGCGTGCTGACTGAAGGGGAGAGACGTGTATCCAAAATATTAATTGTGCTCTGTATTTCTACAGAATAAAGATCATGAGACCTCTTTCATCAGCGTTGCCTTCACTGTATAGAAAACAAACACAAACAGAGTAAATCTGTTACATAACAAAGATCCATTTTTAATTGAAATCTATAATGACTAACATAACTGTAAAGCTGAGAAACAAGACATTTTAATCATGGAGTTGGATTTGCAATATGGCAATGAGAATGCATGTAACATCCATACAGAAGAAGGTAACATTTGCCTTCTTTGACATCTCTCTTTGAAGAAACATCGGGTAAGCAAATATTTCTCCACGGTAATGGTTCAGTCCTCGTAAGAGAAACCCATGTCTGATAAATCAGAAGAAAATCTAGTGGTTAAGAATCAATTGACCCAGTAAGGCCTGGCTTAAGCACACATCTGTCAACTGAGTGCCTATAACAAAATATATGATAAATATAATACTTGGCTACTACAAAGATTAGATAAATACCACTCTGCAAGGAAACGTGTGAAATGCTTTCAATTTTTACTCAGACTTGGATTGCCATTAAAACTCAAATATCAGACTCAAGAATAAAACACACACACACAAACACAAACTGCAACTTGAATGCCCTCCTCGTCTATCTGAGCACAATACTTTTTTGACATCTATCTGTCAGCGGTGAACTTAGCAGTACCGCAGACAGCACTGTCATTTGCTTATGAAGTTAGTTTATAACACATTTTAAGATGCATAAAAACACAAAATATCTGTATAAACAACTATTATAAAAAACAAAACAAATCAAATGTTCATACAATTCTTATGTTGCCTCTGACAAGGTCAGCAAAGGTAGCAACTTCCTCGTCCTTGGCCAGAAACAAGCCCTCATATATGGGTGGCTCCTCAGTCCTGTCCATAAGATAACATGCGTCAGTAATAGAAATCACAAGTACTACATTTACTATTTGTTGAAATGTAAGTTATGATCACTCAAAGACAACCAGAATGGCTACTAAGTCTAAAATAAACTTCTGAAAAATACCTACCTACCCTTTTGACTTGCTGAAGCGGTAATGTTTTCGGTTTCCATCAGAGCAGACAGCCAACATGTCTGGAGAACATGCTGGACACTCAAAATGATGGACCTGGCACATATCCTCTTCTTTATATTGACAGAAGGTAAACTCAAAAAAGCTTTGCTGAAATGTATCAGCACAGATACTACCTGTCTGCATATTAAGAAATGTTTGGTTAGGATTTTTTGAAGCAATGCCCATAATTATATATTAGGTATACAGTAATATAATTTTGTTTGTTATATGTTTCAGTGATATTCAGGCCTGCCTGGACATGGCTGGTGCCGTCACCTTCATATGTTCAAACGAGGTGAAGACATCAAACTTGTATAGGGTCTGGCAGCTGGCGCTAGCTGGCCAGTACCGATAAACGAGCAGGTCCTTCACCTCGGGAGTCCATTCTGCAGAGCATGATGGACAGGATTTCCGAGGCAAGAAGACATCATATCGTCCTGTGAACTAGTGAATATAATGTAGTAAAGACTAAAATAATTTCAGTAATCAAATTGCAACAGATTGCCTTCTATACAGATATACAAATATATGATATATTAGCTATTTGACATGGCATTTGGGCATTGCCTGAAAATGACATGGTGATAAAAAGCTTTGCATTGCACACAGTGGTCAAGTTATAGTACAATAATACTTGCACAAAAAGGAGGGCTTTCAGAACAACACACCATTGATGGTGACCACAGAAATATGCTTCCCTGGAGTGATTGTGAGGTCATGAGTGCGTTCACAAATTGACCTTGGTGCAGGAATAGGCAGTTGACATACTGCAAAACAGAAAGAAGTTATTTTGGGTGAAGGGTGTATTTCTCCTCAGTCCCTAAGATGCATTTCCCAAAACGCATTTTCAAAATAGTGCTTTAAAACCCAAACAATTCATCCAAACTGGTCACACCACTATTCCAACTGTAATTGTTACTATGTTGAAACAACATGTAAATGCTTAAGCACATTTTGAAAAATATTAAGACGCAATTGACTTGTCAAAGATATGCTGGTCAGAACCGTCAAAACCAATCATACTTTTGTTATTCAGCTATTCAATTTCACACTTGCACTTTAGAGTTTTGAGAATAAGCTTAGAATGAGATTAGCAGTATAGCATATAACATGAAACCAATTCATTTCAAAATAAAAATATTCAACAAGGACTGGAGGCAAGGAAACTAAGCAAACATTTTTAAAACACAACACAAGTAAGGATTATCAGTCGCATGCTCTTAAACTATCTTATATAGTAGTGAGAACATTTTTCACAAACATTGCAACACCATTTCGTCAAAGTGGTATCTGACTCTCATTTTAGAATACGTGTAACCACCAAAACACTATTTAATGAATTATCTTTATTCTTGGATACAGTAATCATGTTTTAGTAAAGAACAAACCTGATCCAGGGTAGGGATGCAGCGATTACCGGATTTCACAATTAACCGCGCTTTAAAACGTCACGGTTAATTAATCGTAAAGACTATGCTACACCGAGTGTTCTGCAAAGTACGGAACTTTTGCACCTAACAAAACGAAAACAAAGTTACACCAGCGGTGCACCAGCTTAAAGTGCCGTGCTCGTCAACCACTATGGCAGAGGGACTAAGCAGCGACGCTCTATTTCCACCGAAAAAACACCTTAAGTGCGTGTTCACATATCGCGTCTTTTGCGCGCTCAAGTTCGTTATTTCAAATGTAGGCGCGCGGTATGCGCGCTCATAATGGAAGCGACGCGCTCGTTTTTTCCAAGCGCGACCGCGCCGCATCTAGATAAAAACATCTCTACTTTTCAGAATGCCGCAAGCGCACCTTAGGTCAAGTGACAAGAACTAACAGAGCAACGACAGACGCCTCCGGAGCGCAACCGCCCTAGCGCTTTGGAAAAAGGAGAACGCGGCGTGCAACTTTCAGCTTTCAGTGCAACGTAAAAAAACAACAACAAAAAACAGCGGAATGTTTTGGTTACGCAAGTCTGTGGAAAACCGAATGTGACGTGCTCTCAAGAGTTTCAGTGGTGAACATTTAACTTAATATCCTATTGCTTTCTCTCCTGTCTGTGTTGAGTAAATGTTAGGCTTTGTAGTTTTAATATGCCCGGTGTAAAACACTAACATAAGATCAGGGCCGTGTAGACTTCTAGGACTACCAATTAACTGCATTTCAGTTATTAATAATAACACTGCATGAGAGATGTTCTCAGTTTCTTTCTGTAATTTTTACTTAAACTTCAAACAAACAAACCAAAATAATGAGATTATAATAGATGATTTTCTAAAGGCACATGTAAAATTTGGATTAATAATTAAAAAAAGAGTATTAAAATAAGTACAATAATATTGGTGGATAACATTTGGACTATATTTGTTTTCTTTTAAAAGAAATACATAGGCCTAATATTTAGCTTGCATTTAATTCAATAGAGCCAGCCAAATACTTTGTTTATTCTTATTTTCATTGGGATTTATTATCCCTTTATTTATGTTTTTAGGTCAAATACCAACAAGATATTGTTTTCATGTTGTCAAGTTTTCTATCTCAGGTTGAAAATAAATTTAGAACAAACTAAAAACTTTTTTTTTTGTGATCTATTTCAATCAAAGAGTCCTGCACCCTTTGACTTAATTTGTTATTTTTAAAAGAAAAATGCTGGATGTTTACAAAGCACTTCTCTTTAATTCCAAAGGAAGAGATTGATTATTGTTTGCCATTTTATAATTTTGTACTGTGTTGTGGCAGCAATAAATAACACATTAAAATCTAGTGTTGAGTGTTCATGTGATATTATACATTAGTAGTGTTGTGAAATTAATTGATGCATAATAATCGTGATAATCGTTAAACCGTGATTATTTCTCAGACAATAATCGTACTTAGAAAATCTGTAATCGTTGCATCCCTAATCCAGGGCAGTGTGTTTCCCGACTTTTTTCACGCCTGCCTGTGACCAGTGGATTAGTGAGGGATCTCTTCCTGCTTTTCCTCGTTTTTCTTTGAGGAAAGGCAGGGTTTTCCATGGCCATGGTAACCTATATATTTGCAGAGCACTTATATCAGCAGCACTTATAATTGAGCATTATTCAGTAGTTGCATAAAAGGGTCTTACTAACCCTTTACATCACATCTATAAACAGCATTAGCCATTAGTATTTTCAGACTTAGGTATTTGCTTATCTTGACAAGCCTTAAGGCTGATTTATAGGGGTGCACGATTCAGAAAATGTCACGATTCGATACCGTTTTTTTTTGTCTCAAGATTCGATTCAAAATCGATTTTCGATTCAAAAACGATTCTTTTTCCTGTGATTGATTGCAGTAGACACAATTTAAAAGAAAAAAAAACACAACAAATTAAATGTAGTTTGATATTACTTTATATGACTTCATACAAAAATAAAAACTTCTGCAACTAAAAAGTGCAAAGTGCCAAGCTTTGGCCAGCTTACATTTAATTCAAGTTTAAAATAAAACTTAAATAGAAGCTTTTACATTTAGCTTTAAAGTGCTTTAGTCAGATCAAACAAACAATTATGCTAAATATGGTTTAAGGAGTACTTCAGCTACCAGGTTGACTGTTGAAATGTGAACTCGACTGGGCACATTGAACTTCCTAAAAATATATACTAATGTCATAGAACCCTTGCGAAATTATTTTAAATAGATTTTGAAAAGCCACCGCTACTGGTAACATCTATGGTTAGATTGATTTGTTTAGATCCAGTGAAGTCGTTCATAGGCGTAATTTGCGGGTATCTCCAGTTAACTAGCAGACCATTCATTTAGTTCGCTATTAAATAAGAGATCTGTTGTTTTTGAAATCAAGCTGAGCGCTGTTGCCGCTGCTATCAGTGTCATGGATACAGTGTTCTCTGTGGCTCGCGCAGTCTTCACTCGGACGCGCACTTCAATCTATCACCGTTGTGGAGACTCCGGTAAAATCACAAAATAAAATGCTCACTAACGTGATGAACATATTCGGTTTTGATGAGAGAGAGAAAACACTACGAGTGCGGTTTAGAACCCGTAACCTCTGACACGCTTGGCAAAAGATCTACAGAACTCAAACATAAGATCTGTGGATCAATGGATTTATTTACGGGTTGAGCAGAGAGGCTGCACAGATTGACCAGCGGGCGGCAAGAACTTGCAATGTATAACTATTTATCAGACCGGCCCTCGCGGCCTCGAAACACTACCGGACCACCGGTAAAAGTCCCGACTCACCCGATTGCCACTCCGCCCGTGCACGCCATTAAAAAATATATATTAATCGATTTTTGGAATTCTATGAATCGATTCTGAATCGGTAAAGATTGAATCGCGATTCAAATGTGAATCGATTTTTTTGCACACCCCTACTGATTTATTCTTCTGCGTCGGACCTACGGCGGAGCCTCTATGCTGTAGACTACGTGTTGGTTTTAATTTATACTTCTGCGTCGTTGTCCGCGTCGATGCACGCAGAGGGAACATGTGAAACCCGAGGGAGCGGTTCTACCATTCAGGCTTCTCAAGTTTTATCAAAAGCTTGGAGTGAGGTCACATGCGGTGAGGGGAGGAGCCCCAATGGAGCCCCGCCCCCGCCCCCCAATTTTACCCATTGTTCATAATTAACCAGTACAAATTCAAATTATAACAATTGGTAAATCTGATAAATGACAGAGCAATTCGTCACATCAAAAATAGCCTACTCTTTAATGTTATATTTCAAAATTACAAATATACAAAAATATAACAAATTGCTCCAAACAGTTTGGAAAAACAAATCTTTTTGCATTTTGAATGTGTCAAAATGGTAAAATGATTTATTGTGTGGTGGGACATTGTGAACAAATGGACATATTAGAGTATTAAAGGTGTTTGTGTGTGTGTGTGTGTACACAAATATCTTTTTGCTTTTTCCCTGACATCTTTGAAAAATACAAATGCAATGGCAATGATTAATGTATGTTTTGACAGGATATAAAATATTACCCAGAGCACTCAACTTTAATGCATGTAGCCTTAATGTAACTAGAAAGACTATTAATACAGTATAATATATAATTTAAAATAAAATGAAGAAATACATTTTCATTCCTTCCCATACCCACTAACATTTCCCTTATAGTTTCAGGTAATGTAAGCTATGTACAGGTAATGTAAGTTTTTGTTTTTAATTCTATTGTACTTCATTCAAGCTGCAGTTAATGTCATCACACTAACTTTTGTTTATTCTCACACAGAGATGCTTGACATTTATAGCAACAGATTGTATTTTGTTGCTTTAATGTGTTTTAATGTTTTCATTTAAGCAGCCGTTTATTCTATCATATTAATTTATACTAAGATAAACTTGTCAGACAATTCAATTAATTCATATTTTTGTGAATGTTACAATAAATGTGAATCTTAAAGTTGGTTTATTTGTGCTCTGTTATTGCAGAATAATTAGTTGTTGTTTTTTTTAAATAAGCTTTTGTCATGTTAAAAGTTTATTCAACTCACAATTTTAAGGCAACTGTGTAAACTTCTTAGTTAATTGTTACAACAAACTATGACCCCGTTCAGACTGCAGGCAAAAAGTGGCCCAAATCCCCAATTTTTTGGGGGGGTCAAGTGACCAGGTCAGACTTCTTCAGAAGTAGTGTGAACACTCAAATCTTGCCCAGATCTGATTTTTTCAAATCAGATTTAGACCACTTCCATATGTGGTCCTGAATCAGACTCGGGTCTGATTTTTTTCAATGCAGCCACAGTGTGAACAACCAAGGTGGATATGATGGGACTTTTACATCAATCTACATCGCCATTATCACGTCACAAATTATGCGCCGGCGAGTCAGCCCTAGACACAGACAGTAAAATGAAAAACTTAACTAGGCCTACAAAATGGAGAACAGTGATGGAGCAAGTCAATGGAGGGAGAGTGAGGTGTTAGACCTAATTAATATATGGGGAGATACTTCAATTCAAGCACAACTAGAAGAATCATACCGCAACCGCTACGTTTTTGAAAAAAAATGGAAGAACGGGGAAACAGGAGAACAAGGTTGCAGTGCCAAAGGAAGATGAAGAGCCTTAAAGCTAAATTTAAAGGGATACTTCAGCTCTGGGAACATGAATGTGTATTTAATATTGGTCATTTATATAGTAGAAATGTGAAATTATTTTTGAATTTGGAGTTTTCTAGACTGAGAAAAGCCAGAAAATGTATTTTTGACTCATGTGTATGAAAGACAACAACTCCCAGAATGCACTTGGTTTGCTGCCCTTACGAGGCCACTCCCAAACCACGCCTACCGGTTACAGGCGGCAGTATCCGAAAAGTTTGATCCAACTAGGCTTGCTTTGTTACATCGTGACTCTATAAATCGTGAATTAGATACATTTCCATCGAAATGGTGTTAAGTTGCGTTGTACCGGGATGTACAAACAAAACCAGGAAAGGACAAGAAGTAAGTTTCCATCATTTTCCGATAAAACATTTAGAGCGATGTAAACAATGGCTGCGGGCTATCAACCACCCGAAGTTTGGCGAGGACACCGATATGGAAAACCTGAAAACCCGTAGGATTTGCAGTCGCCATTTCAAGCAGGAAGACTACGAAACGAATGTCCTTGGAATTAAGAGAACCACTCTGAAGGACACCGCAATCCCGTCGATATTCAGATTTCCAGATGACGAACAGCCTGGGCCTTCTGGTACTAAACGCATTCGCCTAGAGGTAAGACTCGCTAATACTCGACTCTATTTCTGA
Source organism: Rhinichthys klamathensis goyatoka (assembly GCF_029890125.1). NCBI lineage: Eukaryota > Metazoa > Chordata > Actinopteri > Cypriniformes > Leuciscidae > Rhinichthys > Rhinichthys klamathensis. The sequence goes on along the minus strand of NW_026606564.1, from coordinate 12,757,952 downwards.
TCACACAGTAGCCTACATATAGTGTTGTAGTTGTTAGCAGTAAAACAGGAAAGTTAGCAAAGTGACGTTAGATAGATAATTACATATTAGTTGACTGTTATCAAAGTAAAGCCACAGTTCTGTAAAACTGTGTTAGTCTATTTATGCTAACGTTACCACACAAGCAAGTTGCTGTATGTTTGGAGATGACTGCAGAAACAGATACATTTGCGAGATGAACCCCTGATGTAGTGCAGACTAGAACAAAATAGTGTTAATTAATGTAAGCTTAAAAATAAAATTGACACTTATGTCGGTCAGAAATCTCAATATGTATATGTTAGAGGTATTTCCTTTTTATTTGGGCAACGAAAAAACCTGCATTGTTTTCACTTCAGAATAACTTTAGTTTATTGAAATATTATGTAACGTTATTGAACTTGTCATTTCAGACTCCAATTGCGTCTGCTGCGTTAGTGTCGTTGGAAGAAGAAGAAAAAATCCTGCTGACCTCAACTCCGGTCAAATTTCCGGTCTCAGTCCAAGAACAATTTGTAAGTTTTTGAATAACCAACATACTTCACATCATATTCTTTCTAAATGAATTCTAAAGCAACTGTATGACTTTTTTTTTTTTAATCTTTTTTTTTTTAAAGTCACCATGCCTAAGTACACCTGGGGGCCTCAATACCACCATCAGCAGCATTGAAGCTTTAGGTGAAAATGATGAAAGCTATCAACCTGGGTCAACCTTCACCCTCACATCAACATCATCATCATCAGATGATGAAGGTGAAAAGGACTGGAATGAAAAGAAGATAATTGTCAATGAGTCAAGCCTCATGTCACTCTTCAAATTTTGCCAGATGTGCGGGAATACAATTTCGTCAAAGACTATTGTTGACGTTGGTGCACAGAGGAAGGTAGATTGGACATGTCTTGGGGGCCATACTGGGACCTGGAAATCTTCCCGTGATGTTAGGGGAATGCCAGAGGTGAACCTCCTTGCAGCAGCAGCTGTTCTGTTCAGAGGGGGCACATACACAGAACTCTCAGACTGGTGTAAGACCATGGGTGTCCAAATGATGGGACAGACTACATTTTATAACATCCAGAAGGTATACTTGCACCCTGCTATTGAGGAAGTGTATACTGAAAAACGAACAGAACTCTTGGCAAGAGTGTATTTAGAACAGGAGGATGGAAAGAGGCTACACTTGACGGGTGATGGCCGGTGTGACACACCAGGTTTTAGTGCAAAATACTGCCACTATACGTTTATGTTGGATGACACAAAGGAGATACTCCACACAGAACTTGTGCAGGTAAAATTATTATAATAATGGAAAATTACAGATGATATTTGTAAAATTAGGATTACCGGTATGATTCAAACTTGACTCTTTAGGTTACTGAGGCCACCAGCTCTGTTGCCATGGAACCACTGGGTTTCAAAAGGGGCATGAATGAGCTGATGGACCAGGGACTTGACGTGGAGGTGATGGCCACAGATCGCTCCACATCTATTCAGAAAACAATGAGGGAACAATTTCCTAATGTCCAACATCAGTTTGACATCTGGCACACAGCAAAAGGTATGTATTTGTTTAGTCCCCCTTGTACACACACAAACCTCCACACTTCTCCAGCCCTACCCCGACTGACACCTCATGGTCTCAGTCTTCACCCCCCTCATAGTTTTGCAGCCATGATGCACTCAGCCAGTGTATTAGTGTAAATTGTTCATTCAAGAAAACCATGAACATTTCAAACTTCTACACTAGCACAGTGCAGGAAGTCTACAAAGCTCTTTAAGGGGCAAAGTGTGAAAGACTAAGGTGTGAATTTGGACCAATAAAAATTAAAAAGACAATTGTTATTGTTTGACAAAACTTGTGCTCCATTTACTCACAGGTTTCCGAAAGAAGATGCAGAATAAGGGGAAAAAAAAGGGCAGAGAAATCATCCATGCATGGACCAGGTCAGTGTTGGTTTGTAATCTAGCAGACTTTACATTGGTTTGCAAGATTCAAAATTACTAATTGTATTATCCTTTATAGGTCTGTCGTAAACCATATGTGGTTTGCCTGTGCCACAAGTAAGGGGGACGTCGAGGTAAGACATTTGATTCTAATTTGATTCTTTTTTTGGAAGAAAAATAAATTCTACACTTAAGATTAATATTTATTTTTTCATACAGGCATTGAAATGCCGGTGGAAGTCCATTACACACCATGTGTGTAATGAGCATGAGTGGACAGATGAAACCGGAGAACAGCATCGTTGTGACCATGCTCCTCTAACAGCCCAGGAGCAAAAGAAGCGCATGTGGATGAGAAAAGATTCATTGGCATTTCAGGACCTGTCTTCGCTGGTCCTTGACAAAAGGCTTCTGCGAGACATGGAAAAGATGGCCCTGTTCAAACATACAGGTGAGAATAGGTGCCCTTGTACACTTATCTTTCAAAATCATAATGATAATGTTTTAATTTGTTGTATCCCTTCTCCCTTTCTCATTTTAATTGCCCACAGGCCCACTTGAAGTCTTTCATAGTGCACTTCTAAAATACCTCCCCAAACGCCAGGCATTCTCATTCCAGGGAATGAAGGAGCGATGTCACCTTGCAATCCTGGAGCACAATGAGAATATTGTCAAGAGGAAGCAGGACACAACCCAGACAGGTATGTAATTATGTGTTGTCTGTGTAATATAATATCAAAAATTACAATGTTTAGAGCCAAGGGAACGATCAGACAGGACAAAATCAAATCTTAGTTCAGATTTTATATTTAATTATATTTCCTATCATTAACAGGACAAGCACGGTTCAACCAAGTCTTCTGCAAGAGATCCAAACAGTGGGTCTTGAAGAAAATCTTCACACCACACACCACCCAGTTTATAGACACACTCATCAAGAGGGTCATGGATAGAAGACGCAACCCGAACATTCAATTTACCATACAGACCTCCTCACTTGCCCTGGCACAGCCTGCACTTCCACCCAACATTGCACCCGTGCCTAAACCATCAAAGGAGGCTGCCACAACTTCTTTCCAAAGCCGCTTCTAAGACCGACACTGATAGCACCTTATCATAGCACTCATGGCACCTTCCTCAAATTCATTCTGCTACTCCTTCCTGAGTTTTCTTACTGTCAAATCAGATTTTGCCACCGCTGATTATATTTCCTTATTTATTTTTTAGATTATAATTTATTTATTTTCGCCTTTGTTTATATTCTGCAGGACATTTCTTGTTTTGTATCTCCTTATTTATTTTAATAATGTACCTTTGACTATGGCAGCAGAATAATTTTTGTGTGAATATTAATAAAAAAAAATTCTTCATCTTACCCTATACTCCTGTGTACACTCAATTTCTATATTATAGACTTGTGGAGGGAGGCTGAATGGTTACTGTCACTGATTTTGCTGTAATTACTTACTGTACACAAACTACCTGGATTATTTCCCTTCTTGGAATTTATTTTGGATTAAAAAAGTTAGCCTAATGAATATTACACAATTTAGACTTTCACATTAAAAAGATTATTCAAGGCAGGACCATGTAGTATAATAGGCAAACACATTCTCTAATGTATCAACTCTAAAGGTTTTTAACAAGAACCACAACCAATGTGAGTTATAAGTTTTAATTGAAAAAATAAATAAATAATAAATCACTTTTACACTCAAAGTTCTTCCAGAGCTTCAGCAGTTTCTATATAGCCACTGTATTGCCCGTCAGGAGCTGGATATCTTCGTCTGATGTCCTGAACAACACAGGTTGGCAAAACAATACGATAGCCTTTCCCCAGTCTCTCGCCTTGCAGGACCCATTCCATGAAGTGACGGTAGGCTGTTAGACGATATTGTCTACAAAACAGTAAACACAACGTTAGCAATGCAAACTATTTTCAAATACAGTATAATTGCTAACGATGTAAATATAACAACAATAGCTCAGCTGACTAACGTTACGTGGGAAGCACGTTGTGATAATACCTGCCTGGTGTCCAAACTCTGTAAGTTATATGTCGTCATAGTAACAAAAAGTAAAAAAACAAAATACTCACTTTACACTTAGCCGTCCGTTTGTCCCTGTGGGCTTTGGCTGGCGTTTCCAATTTATTTTCGGGATCCTGAAATAGGTTTCCAGGACCCCCCTGTCCATATGTGGTTGAAAACTAGGGTGCTCAGTTACGCATGCCGTTTCATCAGCGGATTCAGCGATCTCTTCCAAAAGAAAATGGCATCGCTGAAATTCGCGACAGCAATAGGACTCTCTCTCTGATAACATAGGCGCACATCGAGAGCACTGACACCACCAGTCCGCCCCAGCTCGAGTCTGCCCGGGCTCTTCCTCCTGACCGCCAAGCAGGTCTTGCTGCTCTGCTGCAGCAGCTGCTCCGACCGCCTCTTGTTCCTCTATCAACCGCAACTGTTCATCACTGTATTGCGGTTCATACAGGTAGCCGCGAGCATCCGATTCTCTCAAAATATCTTCGAAATCCCCTTCTGCCATTTCTACTTCAAAACTACCTTCCGCCATTGTGATTAATCAAACTTTCTCCACAGAGCAAGAGCCTGTTAGCTTAGCTACAGAAAGATGGCTGACACTATGTTTACGTTCTGTGAGTGAGATCCCGCCCAATATGGGCGTGGTGAAAACATGCGGAACTAGCTGCTCAAACCTGCTGTAGTTTTAAGCCTCTGACCAAAAAATCCTCCGATGACGCAAAATGACGATTTTTGCGTCATCGGAGGATTTTTTCCAGATTAAAAATACATAAATCTCTCATCTCAGGGGGATATGAAGGGGGGAAGCACGGTAATTCGAAAATACTACTGGTTTTCTACTGATACAAAGCTTAATGCTAAATCCTGAAGTAACCCTTTAAAGAAGCGAATGATTCCAATAACCGAAACGGTCGTGGTCCCATCACCTGCCCATTTTATATTGAGCTTAGCCATGTTATTACCATTACAATTATATTGCAGAATTGGATGCAAGTAAGGGATAGCCGGATTCTGACCTGAACTCGCTATGTATCTAATCCTCATACTGTACATGCTTCTCAGTGTCCTTTTCTGTTACAGAAGTTCATTGTTGCACTTGAGAAATATAAGAGATGAGAGTATTTTTTTATCCTAGGCTTGCCTGATGGGGCCTCAGAAAAAGTCCTCTAGCACTAAAATCTCTTTCAACTGATGCCAATGTGTGTGTGTTCATTAGAGGAGCCGACACATGAGCGACAGCAGAGGCTGCCGGTCTGCATTTAATTGCACGTTTCGGTGCCGATCCCTAAATAACATGCGTTTATATCGCAATGACAATGAAAATATGATTCATCTTTCAGCCCTACTTTCTTACTTCGTAAAAATATTCAAATGCAAAGGCCAACTCTTATGTTCGGGATGGAACATGCCTACCATCAGCTAGGTCCCGGCTTAACTTACCTCTCTTTGTGGTGCCTTTGCATGTGTCTTACAGAATTGGATGTTGTCCTAATGGTTACTGAAAAATAGTTTTGTTGTAAAATTGGCAGGCCTTGTGTTTCCTCCTCTTCAGTGCACTGTCGACAAATTCTCTGTAATCCGCTACATGCCGACATTGTGTCTGTGGCCAAAGTGAAAATGATTGATGACTCCGTGCAGAGCGCACACGCGGAGCCAGGCATATACCAGGTGACCAATGTCAATGCCCGTTCTAGATGGATTGTGAATTAAACCAATAACGTTACCTGTTTTCTGAACAAGCACACTCTATCAATGGTTTTGTTTTGAAGGAGAAAAAAAAGCATATATTGCTGGACTCTGTCGAGACCAACAAGAACATTTGGCAAGACCAATGACCAAGCCCGAGACAAATCCGAATGCAAATACCAATTAGTCCAAGATAAGTCCGAGACAATAGAAAAATCGAGACCGCAAACAAGTACTACAACACTGCATGCATCAATTTTAAAGTTTAACAAAAGAATTTAATGTAGCCTAATACAATTAATATACTAAATAAAAGGCCTCAAGTTGGAAGTACAATCTGGGCTGTCTTTTTTTATCTATTCTTCTATAGGTAGATCTTGGCTTTCATCAAGGTCGAGGTCAGGGATCTTGGGCTTAGAAAGGTTGGTGATCACTGCTCTAGGGTATTTCTGTATAGCTGAAGCTCCCCTGCGGTTTCCCTAGGGATTAAGTTTTAATGGCGAGTCTTTGGCAATTATATTATGCCGCTCTTGTGTTTGCATCTCTTCTATGAAGTTGAGGGTTGCATTTTCACCCTGGAAGAAGTGGTAATATCGAAGATCTTAGTTGATATACTCCCTTTTGTAGGCTACTCCCTAAGGGCTTTGTCAAGGTGCTGATAGAGCCAGAGGTTTCCTTCGAGCGCTGCTCCAGGGTATCTGCAGGTTTATGAGAGTCAGATTTAAGACCTTTTTTAATACTGTGCAGAATGAAATTTAAGACTAATTTCATAGTAACAAATTTGCAAACAGCAAGCAATACCACAAATTACCATCCTTAAAACACATTGTTTATTGTATAGCTTATTGTAAAGGGTGAAACAACAATAAATTGCAAAACATCACTTTATTAATAATCATAATAATAATCATTAGGCAGAACAACAGACAAAAAGGATTTTAAACAAACACTTCACAACAGTAACGTGAACATTGTTTTTTTTTTTTATGCATACTGTAGATCTCAGTTCTTTGCCCTTTGACTCCAACTCTGTCTCGATTTTCTTTAATTCTTTTGTTTTTTTCTTTATCGCTTTATCTCCACTAGAGGTGTGCGATACCACTAGATTTGGTATCGATCCGATACCAAGTAAATACAGGGCCAGTATCGCCGATACCGATACTTTTTAATAATTAAGGTGGATGCTTCTTCAACCTAAATCTAAATGAATTTTCATGACTTTTAATTTGTTTTTGTGATTTGCATTTTGGGTTATTAATCAGTTAAAATCAGTACTACAAAAGCTTTTGTTCAGAAACAACTTTTGGTTACTTCTGTTTTTTTTAAATAAACAAAGTTACAAAATTATTACTTCACAAATATAAAAAATGTAAAAACAAATTCTCTTTTCAAGTAGAATGTTAACAAAAAATGTTTCTCCTCTTTAGTGCACTTCTTTTCAGAATTTTTTTCTTAAATAAACAAAGTCACAAGGTTTTACTTCACAACAAATATTATAAAAAATGTCAAACAAATTCACTTTGTAAGATATAATGTGAATAAAATGATGTTTCTCCTCTTTAGTGCACTTCTTTTCAGGATTTTTCTTAAATAAACAGTCACAAAGTTTTACTGACTGACTGCTGGTGTTAGCGGTAGGGGTGGGGTTAGTCCTGAGTAGCGCGCTAGTGGTGAGTCACTTGACGGTACAACACAGGAGAGGGGGAGGAGAGCAGAGCACTCTTGGGAGGAGGATTACAGAGAGCTTGCTCTGCTCTGTGACAGCAGCAGCATTTTGACAAACACGGTCAGGTCGCAAAACGAGAGAAACTGAAACTTAAATATCGATATTTTCACGTTGGTATCGATCAATACCGATACCAACGTTGGTTAGTATCGATCTGCCCACCTCTAATCTCCACTTCTTTGTTAATGGAGAATCCTCTCTCCACTGTTGCCTGCCCATGGGACAGGAGAAGCAGTATCTTGCAAAAGCTCTAACTCAATATAGCTTTGCCCCAGAACGCCATGCAGGAATATGTCTAGCCTGGTTTCTGTTGGTCGGTATGAGAGAAATGTCAAATTTTCAACAGATAAACAGTCCGCAGGATAACAACATCACCCGCAGAACAACAGCAAAGAAAAAAAATATAATTATTTAATTATAAAAAGTATGCATACGTTTTCAGCTGAATCAATCAAAATGACAATTTTATAGGTGAAAGAATACCTTAAGGAGTGATTCTGCACCCAAGCCTATGTTTACTTCCTTTAGTTTGACCCAGCTCTGCTTGTCACTGACATCCAGCATGACCAGCTGCAGTGGACTGATATCCTTGAGTACCTCTTTCTTGACAAAACGCCCGAGCATACTCTGCCAAAAGACACACAAAGAATGTTACCTAAATCTTTCATTTAATTTATATCCATTTAATTGACATTCAGCAAAAAATATGGTTGTAATATACTATCGTAACAAGTCACCTGCCACATGTAGAAGCTATGTTTGCAGGCGTTATGTAGGGTATGGAGGCCACAGCTCCCCACCACAATTAGCTGTGTGCCACCAAACTGCTCACGATGCTCTTGTTGCAGATGTTCTAAAAACCTCCAATTGACATTCGGTCCATCCATAGAAACAGAAGCTTTTACAAGTTTTGCAAATACTATACTACAGCGCTGAGTGGCATGGCTGAAATAATGAGATCAAGTTTTGGCATACTGGTATCAATTTAGCTCATGTATTGTAAATTAAAATGAGAAAATTTACATAACATTACCTTGCATTTATGTGTATGTGCAATGTTGAGGATTTTTTGATGATTTACATTTCTCAGACAGCAAACAAACATATTCTAGCAACAATTCAGATTATGGTTACTAAAACCAACAAAAATAAAACACCTTATCCGCCTCTCTTTATATGAAGTATATACACTCACCTAAAGGATTATTAGGAACACCATACTAATACTGTGTTTGACCCCCTTTCGCCTTCAGAACTGCCTTAATTCTACATGGCATTGATTCAACAAGGTGCTGAAAGCATTCTTTAGAAATGTTGGCCCATATTCATAGGATAGCATCTTGCAGTTGATGGAGATTTGTAGGATGCACATCCAGGGCACGAAGCTCCAGTTCCACCACATCCCAAAAATGCTCTATTGGGTTGAGATCTGGTGACTGTGGGGGCCATTTTAGTACAGTGAACTCATTGTCATGTTCAAGAAACCAATTTGAAATGATTCGAGCTTTGTGCCATGGTGCATTATCCTGCTGGAAGTAGCCATCAGAGGATGGGTACATGGTGGCCATAAAGGGATGGACATGGTCAGAAACAATGCTCAGGTAGGCCATGGCATTTAAACGATGCCCAATTGGCACTAAGGGGCCTAAAGTGTGCCAAGAAAACATCCCCCACACCATTACACCACCACCACCAGCCTGCACAGTGGTAACAAGGCATGATGGATCCATGTTCTCATTCTGTTTACGCCAAATTCTGACTCTACCATCTGAATGTCTCAACAGAAATCGAGACTTAACAGACCAGGCAACATTTTTCCAGTCTTCAACTGTCCAATTTTGGTGAGCTCTTGCAAATTGTAGCCTCTTTTTCCTATTTGTAGTGGAGATGAGTGGTACCCGGTGGGGTCTTCTGTTGTTGCAGCCCATCCGCCTCAAGGTTGTGTGTGTTGTGGCTTCACAAATGCTTTGCTGCATACCTCGGTTGTAACGAGTGGTTATTTCAGTCAAAGTTGCTCTTCTATCAGCTTGAATCAGTCGGCCCATTCTCCTCTGACCTCTAGCATCAACAAGGCATTTTCGCCCACAGGACTGCCGCATACTGGATGTTTTTCCCTTTTCACACCATTCTTTGTAAACCCTAGAAATGGTTGTGCGTGAAAATCCCAGTAACTGAGCAGATTGTGAAATACTTAGACCGGCCCGTCTGGCACCAACAACCATGCCACGCTCAAAATTGCTTAAATCACCTTTCTTTCCCATTCTGACATTCAGTTTGGAGTTCAGGAGATTGTCTTGACCAGGACCACACCCCTAAATGCATTGAAGCAACTGCCATGTGATTGGTTGATTGGATAATTGTATTAATGAGAAATTGAACAGGTGTTCCAAATAATCCTTTAGGTGAGTGTATACACAGTGTACACACTGTATACACACATGCAAACACATACACAACATTAGAAATTGTATTTGAGTGTGGTAAATCTTCAGCTGCCTTAATAACAGGCAACTTAAATTGTTAAGGGCATACCAATTGGAAATGCAAAGTCTTAAACTGAACAGTGAAGACGTTAAGGGTGCAGACACATCTGCACATGGGGACCACAGTCCTGCAGAGTTTAGCTCTAAACCAGATCAAACTCATAAGTCTGTAACTTTCTAGTAATCCTGAAGACCTTGATTAGCTTGTTCAGGTGTGTTTGATCAGGAATGGAGCTAAACTCTACAGGACAATTGGCTTTATGCACAGCTTCACTACTTCCTGAACTTCAGCCAGCCCTTTGTTTCCTGTCTGTCATTATTGGACACACTGATTAATCCAGGTGTGCCTGGGCTCAGTAACAATAATCAGGCACACCTGGATTAATCAGTTTGTCCAATAATGACAGACAGGAAACAAAGGGCTGGCTGAAGTTCAGGAAGTAGTAAAGCTGTGCATAAAGCCTATTGGAGAGATTTGAAGAACCCTGGTCTAATTCAAAGCGGGGCCGGTTCAAGGCATGGGCAGGGGTGGGCTGAGCCCACTCAAACATCTGCCTTGCCTACCCAATCAGAATTTAGGAACAGATAGTGTTAATCTGTTTTTACGATTTGTGCATTAACTGTCACCGTCCCACAGGTGGGACGTTTGCCACTATATTTCTAAAACAATAATATCTTAGTAAAAACCTTAAGTAATATTGACAAACTATGTATCATTTGAAAGCTTACAATCTCTAGTTTTCATATTTGTTTTTTTTTAAATAAATTACACAGGAGCAATAATTTATCAAATTGCCACAAGAATATTTCATAATCGTTAGGTCTTTATTCTGAAATAGCGACAAACATGAAAAATAATGAAAGATTGGTAGAAACCTCAGATTATTTTCATGCCAAGAGTTCAAAAGACAACACAAATTCAATTTAATGAGAGAAAAAATGCTGAAAATGTTTTAAAGGGGTCATATAATGGTACATGCACTTTTTCAAGTTGATTGTACTGAAATGTGTGTTGGCAGTGCCTGTACACAACCATCATATAATGATAAAAATCCATCCAGTGTTTTTGTTTTAATCTCCTTATGTTTTCCCCTGCCTCAAATCGAGCCGTTCAACCGTGTGATGTCACACGGTCGGACGCCCATCCCGCGATTGTTGATTGACAGGCGCGTTTCAACACAGACCCGCCCTCGCTAGTGAGCCAGCTGTCAATCATAGTCTGCGCGGACTTGCGCGGTCATTGTTGATATGCTGGAGCACTGTCTATGAGCAGAATGGCGTCTAAGCGATTGTGGTGTTCTGTTCTTGGGTGCAATAACGAACACAGCAGTCATTTTAATGTTCCTAAATCCGAACCGCTGAAGACGCAGTGGCTGAGTTTGTTTTCGAAGGGAATATTCCCCACGAGCAACGTCAATGCTTTCATGTTTGCGCGAATCATTTCTCAGCAGACTGCTTTATAAACGAGGGTCAGTATAAAGCTGGTTTTGCTAAGAAGCTGCACCTGAATAAAGGATCGGTACCAGCTATTCGTGTTCCTGCTAGAACAACTGAAGTGAGTGTAACGTTTTATTAACTTTTATATTAATATTTATATCTTTGCAAATCGCTTCACGATGAATGAGTCTAAGGTTTACACTCAGGGTACATTACTGCATGTTTTCTATGTACGACGTTCTCCATATAATTCATAACCCCACGTTTATAATGAACAATGCGTTATGGTTATTGTGTTACAAACCTGTACGCACAGAACAGAGAGGCGGGGTGAGCAAAGCTCATGATCATTTAAAGTCATATGCACTGAAACGGCGTGCTGAAAACAGAGCTGTTTTTGACCAGGTAAAATAAGTGTTTTCTTACAATACTAATGAGAATTTTTAATTAAAGTATATTACAAACTTTTAATTTAGACCCTAAAGAATCATATTAGCGTGTACAAAAATGGCATTATATGACCCCTTTAAATATAAAGAAAAATATTATGTATTCTCGATTTGTGATGCGGCTGCGAGCTATAACGTGGTTTTTTTTTTGCGTTTATTAGAGGTTGAATTCAAACTGCAAACTGCCCATACTACTTCTGAATAGGATGTCTACTTCATAAATTGTATTAAAATTATGGAAAAATATAGTTCAGATCACTAAAACCATATATGGAAATGGAGGCGCTCTTATATGGTCCGTAAGGAAGCTTGGATGTGATCTAATGAAAAAACAATGGTACAAAATCTTATAGAAAGCTCATTTTTTGAGATATCAACCTCAAATTTGGAACACAACTTGTTCCGATTTTTGGTTTTGATTTTCTTGCAATTTTACAGTAAAAGAATGTTTTGTAAAATATATATTTTATTTCAAATATAAATAATCATATTTTTACTTTGTACATTTTCATAAACTCAAACTTCTATAACTTTTTTTTTCATTTCACTATCATAATTTATTTCACTTTTACAATAATCTGCCAAATGTCTTATTTATGTTTATTTATTTATGGTTGATGTGACATATAGATCATGTTTTCAGTGAGCCTGTCCATTTGATACATGATCATGCATGAAATCCAGGGGGACTTTTTTGTCCTTTTTGTGGGAGGTTTTAGTAACAACACACTAGATGCTATGTTTGGTAAAGTCTTCTGATCAGAAAGAACCCACCCTCATAAACTTTGCCCAATAATGATCAGGTAAGTCATTTAAATAAGTCTCAGTAGCCGTGTTTCCATTACAGATTTGCGGAAATGTTTTTCGCTATTTTCTAAATGTCGATAAAAAACTATTGCGAAATGGCGGCGTTTCCATTAACCGGTGTTATGCGACTAAAACTCGTTCTCGCGATAAGTCATTCAAAAAATCATGGCGACAGACATTGGTATGTTCACGTATATCGTAGCCACTGCACTACCCGTTATTTATAATCGAAGGAGATGTTTGCACATTATACAAGCATTAATGACAAGGCAAGCCCCCTATACTTGGGAGCGGCCGCGTATGCGGTTTTTCTGGGAAGTTGTAGTGCGCGATTTCACAGAGGACCTGTGGATTCAGAATTTCCGGATGAACAGAACAACTTTTTTGGAGTTGTGCAATGCAATCGGGCCTCTTGTATCACCTGCTGCATCATGCCCAAGGGATCCAGTTTCTACAAATAAACGTATAGCTATTGCTGTTTATAAACTGGCTACCTGTGCAGAGTACAGGGTAGTGGCTGAGACATTCGGGGTCAGCAAAACAACTGTCCACAGGTGTGTGTATGGTGTACGCCAGGCTATATGCACAAACCTTATGAAGCAGTACATTGCTTTACCAAATGTGCAGGAGGCACAGCAGATTGCACAACGCAATTATGAGGCACACAGAATACCTCAAGTCTACGGTGCAATCAGGGGCGCAACTACCCAGTGTCAGAGGGGTATGCAGCAACAATTTTTGCGCCTCCCCAAACAAATAAAATAAAAAAATAAATAAGTGTGCCATGTCATACGGGTCACCGTGATTTGGCCAAGTAAGACATGGTCCTGGATCAACATATTTTGTTGATCCTGGATCAACATTCCTGTCCCAAAATGTAGTCCTTACCCAATCCCTACCCCTAAACCTAACCCTACCCATAACTTTTCCCTAAAATCAGAGGGTAATGAAAGGTAAATAACAATGATGTTTAAGTACTTCACCCTGGTTCTAAGCCTAAACTTGATATAAACTGTAAACTTGTCCCTCAAATCTGATTGGTTGATTGGAAAGTTGATCCAGGATCAACAACGATGTTGATCCAGGAACATGTGGTACTTGGTGAAATCACATTCACCTGTAATACGTGAGTAGGAACGAGTGAGAGCTAACAGGTAAAATAAGTGCAAAATTGTCATTTAAGTTACTCCACCGTGATGAACCCCCCTAAAGAAACTATAAGCTCCATTGGAACAGCAATACCAGTGTTTCTCACAGGATTTTAGGTAAAACTGTGGTAGGTGGACCTCTGTTTCTCTAGTGCCCGTAAGAAATTTTCTGTTCTTTAATGTTAAATTCAGCAGTTTGGTGCACTTTGAGAGTTCAAAATTAAAAGCTCAAACCTCTTTTAGTTAGTGTCTGTCTACATTACACTACTACATAATAATAGTTATAATATTAATCCCATGATAGTAATAGCCATATATTGTAAAACAAATGCACTGAAAAATAAAGAAAACTTTTGTACTAATTTCTATATTGAAAGATATAAGCACATGATGACATGTTTCATGGGCCGGTGTGTCAGAAAAACACTAACGCTGACTTTTTTTTACCAATACACCGGCACTAACCCAGCGCCGCCAATTAAGCAAAAAAAGACAAAAAACAAAACAAATGGGCCGCCGATGTACGAGTTTTATGGGCCGTTAAGACAAAAAAGAAGAAAAAAAAGAATGAGATGTATCGGCCGAAAAAGCACGTCGGCCCACCGGGAATCTCCCGGTAGTCCCGATGGCCACAGAGATATAGATAGCCTTCATGCCTGGATGTCACACTTTAAATCCTACCTGTTGGCTTTCAGCATGCACTTATTTAGCTGCTGTCGCATCAATTGACATGCCATCTCCTTTTCCCTCTTTCTTTTTCTATTTTTAGCCCCCCAGCATTTTGTTTTATCCATCTTTACAACTCACTAGGCTACTCGTACCAGCTCGCTCAGCGCTCACGGCGCCTCCGCCCGCTCGCGATATTACCCCGCCCCCCTTCTCCATGAGGGCGCCTACTCTAGCCTGTTAGTCCTCTAAAATTTTATATAACATTGAAGAAATGCAGAAATGATTTAGAAACGCACAACAGCATCTACATATAGAAAATACAATATCTTTTTTAAAATTAAATTTTAATTAATTTTCTTTTTTTTTTACCATCGCTTTGGCGCCCCCCATGGTGCTGCGCCCCTATGCGCCGCATATAGCGCATACCCACTTTTTGCGCCACTGGGTGCAATTGATGGAACTCATATCCCCATTCGTGCCCCAAGTGATGGGTATAGGGATTATGTAAACAGAAAAGGTTGGGCATCCACTGTTCTGCAGGCTGTTGTAGATGACCAGCTAATGATTAGAGATATCTGTGTTGGGTCACCTGGCAGCGCACATGATGCCGCAGTGTTTACCACATCCAATCTTTTCAGGTATTTGAGCATGTTTATACACCATTTCAGCTATTACACTTTTTAAAGACACAGCACCTACAACACTTAAGTGTCATATATATATATTTATGTATGTGTGTGTGTGTATATGTGTGTATTTATACTGTATATATATATATAAATATATATACACACACATATATATATACATACATACACACACACACACACACATGTATGTGAAATGGACTGTTTAATGGTAGCCTGTAGGTACAGTGCTGTGCAGTCAATACACCCACTCCCCCACACTACCAGGTTACAGAATATGTATATGTGAACTCTTTCCAGATATCCAGCAAAACACCCCCAAGAAAGTTTGGAAATTGAAGGAGTGCAAGTGCCTCTGCTCCTTGCTGGTGACCCTGCGTACCCGCTACTACCCTGGGTCATGAAAGGCTCCTCAGGTCCAAATTGACAGAAGCACAAACATTGTTCAATGAGCAGCTCAGCACCATCCGTGTGAAGGTGGAACATACATTTGGACACCTAAAAACCAGATGGCGTGTCCTGGCCAAAACGTGTGACATAGACCATGATTTCATGCCTACAGTAGTGGCTGCATGCTGCATTCTCCCTAATATATGTGAGGGGGAAAAACAGCAGCTCAACAGCCTCAGGACAACACCCAGGATGAACCTGATGCTCTGGCTCTTGAAATCAGGCAGGCTCTGGTGAATCACTTGCTCAGGCCACATTAGGTTACCCACCTGTGTAAAAACACGCTTAAAAAAACCTGTCTTTACATTTATTTCTGTTGTTGCAATTTGAAGAGTAAAAAAAGAGATTTATGTTCTTTCAAATAAGTTCTTTATTTAAAAGTTGTAGAATACAAAGTTTACGAATTATTTTGAATTATAACAATAAATGGCATTAAGTCAGCTGCCACTCTGCCAAATGAAAAAAAGAAAATGAAAATGCCCATCATTTAGCGATGCTGCTGTTAACCCTAAAGAAACAAGACCATAAAAAGAGATTAATAAGAACATTTTTATTTTTATTCTTATTAGGAAAAAAAGTGATTTCTTAAAAAAAAACCTTTCATTTTTGAGGTGTATAAATTGATTTAAAAAAGATTTTTTGTTTGCCAATAGATTGTAAAAAAAAATAAAAAAAAATTATATCATAGCTTCCAGTTAATATTTTTTGTAATATTCTGTTAAACAATATATATATGTGCATTGATGAATATTGGCGTAATATACTCAAATTTCTACGGCCTATAAATTATCTATTATCTTCGGACTATGAAATATCAACATGATCATCTTCTTGTCTGTTCCCATCTGATTGATAGTTCTGTTTTAATATAGAAAATGAGTCATTCTTAATTTCTCTCATGTTAAAAAGTAAATGTTAAACGTGACGGAAGGTTTATTTGTCTTTCAATCAGTTGTATTGCATATATGAGCCATAAAAACCTGATGTATGAAATATGAAACAATGAAAACATATTACATTTTTATACAAAAGATTGGATATGTTTATACCTATACATGTACATGTGTGTGTGTGTGTGTGTGTGTACATGACTGAAAAATGTGGTGACTTACCTGTTGAATCCGACGATGGATCCATGGAACAGGCAGCCATCTCTGAATCTTCATTCTCGTCATCTAATGTTAATTTGTTTACATGTAAGAATTAAGAACCTATATTACTTACAAGAGTATATAATCGAACGTTGTAAAGCTTTATGGTCGCATAAATTGACATGATAAGCAATAACCTTTTTAGCAATCAAACTTTTTACTAGGGCCGGGACTCGATTAAAAAAATTAATCTAATTAATTAGAGGCTTTGTAATTAATTAATCGAAATTAATCGCATTTTAATCGCATAAATATTTGACCTGAGAACTGTGAGAAGTATTTTTTTTCACATGGATTTTTAGTATACCATTGAATAATGACTGCATACATAAGCTTAAGCAACAAAATATTGTTTACTTTTGTTCAACCAAGTCCAGCAGACCAGTGCAATTTTTGCCATTAAGTGTAGCAATAGCATATTGCAACAAAATAGCATATTGCTACACTACACTAATAGCACTACACTAATAGCCATAATAGCCATTAAGTGTAGCAATAGCATATTGCAACAAAATAGCATATTGCTACACTACACTAATAGCACTACACTAATAGCCATAATAGCCATTAAGTGTAGCAATAGCATATTGCAACAAAATAGCATATTGCTACACTACACTAATAGCACTACACTAATAGCCATTAAGTGTAGCAATAGCATATTGCAACAAAATAGCATATTGCTACACTACACTAATAGCACTACACTAATAGCCATAATAGCCATTAAGTGTAGCAATAGCATATTGCAACAAAATAGCATATTGCTACACTACACTAATAGCACTACACTAATAGCCATAATAGCCATTAAGTGTAGCAATAGCATATTGCAACAAAATAGCATATTGCTACACTACACTAATAGCACTACACTAATAGCCATTAAGTGTAGCAATAGCATATTGCAACAAAATAGCATATTGCTACACTACACTAATAGCCATAATAGCCATTAAGTGTAGCAATAGCATATTGCAACAAAATAGCATATTGCTACACTACACTAATAGCACTACACTAATAGCCATAATAGCCATTAAGTGTAGCAATAGCATATTGCAACAAAATAGCATATTGCTACACTACACTAATAGCAATAGCGAATTCCTTGTTGCATAGCTTGCACACAACCATGCTCTTATCGACGCGTCCATCCGTTTCGTTTTTTGTAACAACATTTCCCAGCCACCGGCCAACCAAAGCGATCTCGTCAGCTTCTTCGTCATGAACGCTAGTTGGTGCTCCAGTATAATCGGTCCGCCGAAACTCATCCAGTGAGAAACGTTCCGCGGTGCAAAAATAAGTGCGATTAAAAATAATTTTTTGTGTAATTAATTAACGCGTTAAAGTGTGTAATTAATTAATCTTAATTAACGCGTTAAAGTCCCGGCCCTACTTTTTACTAAACAAAGCCCGAGGATAACAACCATTCTTGTAAAACACCAGGCTAATCGTATTATATCAGATCATGCCAAAAAAGAAAAGAAAAGAATGTTTGCCTTACCTATGCTGTTCAGAACTGTGTTCATCGACGTCACAATAGGTCTTTGGCCAAGTATTTCGTCCATTAAATCGAAATACTTGAATTTTACTTTCCCTTTCCCACCAGCACCGCTTTTGCAAAGATTTCTCTTCTCTGAAAGATACTTTTGTTTTAAAGTTTTCCATTTGGACCGTAAGATTTGCCACGGCTTGTCAAAACCCTTGTCATGCATGTCTGTTTCCAATTCTTGATAAATGATTGCATTTCTCTGTTGCTTGGAATGTAATATTCCCGTAATTTGTTTGTCTTTAATTTAAGAAATAACTCGGTCTCATCGTCGGTCTATACATACCGCGTCATTATTTGATTATGATCATGTGACTTTTCACGTATCCCATGTGACCTATAAATGCGCAAAAACTGTTTCCATTGCAGTTTTGCGAAATATTCTTTTTTCGAATTGCCTGAAAAACCACCTCATCCGAGCGCAAAAACTTTTTTGCAATAAATGGGAGTTTTTGCGAAATTGACGCGTTTCCATTGAGCGTATTTTCAATTCGCAATTTCAATTTGCGCAATTTGAAGGGTAATGGAAACGCGGCTAGTGTCCAACTAGAGCAGCCATAGCCGTATCTAAGGCTTGTAAGAACTCAGCTGGGCTATGGGCTCTTTGAAAATGGAAATTTACACAACCATTGTCCAATCCATGGCTGGTTGTCTGTGGTTGTTAATCACATGTCCACGCGCAGTTTGAAAACAGCTGCTGATTGTTTGTAAACGTGCATCAAATGAACTGGCAATCAGCAGAAGCAGCCATTTCATTTGCACCTTCACTCCATGGTTTGTGACATGAATCCACAGAGGACAAACAAACAATTTTATACACTTTTTGAAGTAATAGACCAGGTTTGTGAATCTGGTGAAGAAGAGCTGGATGAGGAACCAGACCTACTTTTTTCAGAAGGGAATGCATCTCTAGATCGGTAAGTTGCATTATACTCTTTCCCAATTTTTGATAGGGAGCAGTGTGTGAATGTGATAGGTAATTATGTGGGCCTATTATATATATATATATATATATGTAAGCAATAAGGTACGAGAGGCTGTGCTGTATCGTGAATAAGTAACGGCTGGAGGGCGTTGTTAGGCACGACGCGAAGCGGAGTGCCTGCAACCCCTTCAGCCGTTACTTATTCACGATACAGCACTTGCCTCGAGTACCTTATTGCTTTTATAAAACGGTTGCCACACAATAAAAATATTAAAGCCGAAAAATATGTATCTATGCAACTTTCATGAAGTAAAATCACTAAAAGCCTGCCTTCCGCTGGAAAAAATAGTCCCGGAACGTGAACAGCAACAGAAGTTACATATATTATTTCGCCAATAGATGGCGGCAAAGACTGTCTTTATGAGTGAGTGAGTGAGTGAGTGAGTCTGTAGAGAAGGCTTTTGAAAGGACTCGAACTTGTGATCACGGAGAAGACAGACGCAACTGACAGATGACTAACGTTATGCACGGAAAACCCCATGACTGTTAAAAGGACAAAATATGCAGCGGACATTCAAACGCATTTTTTTATTATGAATATAGGACTGACCTGAAGGAAAATGCTACGTCTACTGTAAATGCAGGTACACTCGCTTACTCGATCTCTCACAATGCTCTGCTCTAGCTTTAAATGAACAATATCAATGAGATGAAACATCTGTTTAAGTTGCTAAGAGTGGTTGCTAGGGGTGTTGTGTAGTGATACATAGAACCGTTGGGTGAAGCGGTCATAGCCGTGTTTTATCGTGAATAAAGCACAGCTATTGACCAATCAGAATCAAGGATTGGAACTAACCGTTTTATAAATATATATATATGTGTGTATATGTGGCAGTTCGCTCTCTGAAGCGCAATACAATCACAATTATTGCACAAAGATAGACTACACCGAGAAAACGTTTCATATCATTTATTAAATACAGGTAAGAAGAATACAAAAAGGCATGATAAACACATCAACCATAGCACATACCCACGATTAAACACTTCAGAATTGGGGGTTGGACTCGCCTGCCCAGCAAACACTGCAACTATTCGTGCTCTCACCACCAGAGCCGGACAGTAACGGAGTACATTTACTTGAGTACAGTACTTAAGTACAATTTTGAGGGATCTGTACTTTACTCGAGTATCATTTTTGGGGAGTACTCATGACTTTACTCAAGTACATTTGAGAGGCAAATATTGTACTCTTTACTCCACTACATTTCTATCCATAACCGTGAGTACCAGAGTAAAAAAAAAAAAAGGAAAAAAAAAATCTCGGAAACCCTCAATTTGTTGTTTCCCTCTCAAACGTGACTGGATTGTGCAGGCGCCACTGATTGGGACAGCCTATCAGCAATCACCTTCAGCTTTCCGACAAAGTCAACTCCATGGTCAGATTTTATATTACACATTAATGTAAGCTAAGCATTTACTGTGATGTTCTTGAGTATGCGGTGTGTTTAACACAGTCAGGTTCAAATGTGGCAGTGGCGTAGCCACGAGGGATTTCTGATTGCTTAAAAAAAAAAAAAACTTACGGAGGCAAAACAGAAAACAGACGACAGACTGCTCTCTGCTTATGTCATCCGTATGAAATGTGCATTTCTCTCTGGCGCGTTCACTAGGCTACTGAAGATTGCGAGTCGGCATCGTCAACTTCATCTTAGCCGACACTGACAAAGAAAACTCTTGTTTATTAACAAGTGTTTATTAATAAACAATTAAAATATCTCCTTGCTATATTTTACATATTCATAATCATTCCTTTTGCCGGTTCTTTGTGAGAGCTTTTAGGTGCTTTATTGGCAGCGCCACCCTTACATGTGATGTGTGTGTTGTCCCCGCATTTAAAGATGGGACCCCCCAAAAATTAAATTAAATTAAATAAAGCAACATGGTAAAAAGATGAAAATGACTTGATTTTACTTTCAATTCCTTTTACATTCTCCAAGGTATTAACATTAACATTTTTCATAACTCCATGTAGGACGTTTCTGTGCATAAATGTAAGCACTGTGGCAGTAGATTAGTAATGCAATATTTAGAAAATCTACTCTTGTACTCTTGATACTCAAGTACTTTTAAAAACAAGTACTTTAGTACTTTTACTTAAGTAGACATCTGACTGTAGTACTTTTACTTGTACTTGAGTAAAATTTAGCAAGGGGTATCTGTACTTTTACTCAAGTAACAAAGCTCTGTACTCTGTCCGCCTCTGCTCACCACACAACACCAAATCACCCTCTGTGAACACTGCAGATCGATAAGCAAACCACCACCACACCAGAGGACGTTGGCACTGAGCTGGCACCCCAATTCTGAATGAAGAAAAAGAGAATGATATGAGACCAGTGTTGGGGAAGTTACTTTTAAAAAGTAGTGTTTTCTCGTTACTCGTTACTTCTTAAAAAAGTAATCCGTTACTTTACTTAGTTACCCCCTTTGGAAAGTAACTTTTTATGTTACTCGTTACTTTTACGTTACTTTTATGTTGCTTGACTTTGGGCAGAACCCAATATCTGTTCCTAAATGTGTAGGCCTACATAAAATTCTACCATGAACTCTAGGCTACTTATTGAAAAACTAGACAAAAAAAAACTAAAAAAAAAGGAGAGATTTTGAGATAGAAAAAAAATATATATTTATTTAAATAACATTTGAAAAACCTGTATAAACTGAACACCAAAGCACAATATTAACTATTGAGCGGTGGTGACGCGTTCATGAAAAATGTCACAAAGAACCGGCAAAAGAAATGATAATGAATATCAAATATAGCAAGGAGACATTTTAATTGTTTATTAATAAACAAGTGTTTTCTTTGTCAGTCAGTGTCGGCTGCAAAGATAAAGTTGACGATGCTGACTCGCGATCTTCACAGTAGTGAACGCGCCAGAGAGAAATGCACATTTCATATGGATTACATAAGCAGAGAGTCTGTTTTCTCTCGTTTTGAATAGTTTTGTTTTAAAGTACACATTTCAAGCTTTCTATAAACTTCTCAGATCTTTGAGGCAAGTAGCTTGCGCTAAGTTTCGGTTCATTTATGAGACGAGCTCAGTCCACGCGCCGGCACGGAGCTCCTGAGAAGTCCTGATTATATTGCCTGCTATATTTACTGCTTATTTAAAGTTACTGCTTAAAATAAGACAATTGGTTGATGAAACATTGATTCAAATTAAGATACAATTAATACAAAACGAAATTCACTTTAAAGAAAGGCTTTCTACAAAAACAAACTTAATGAAGTGGTCAAAATCATGTCTGCCCACTCCATTTGTCTCCCGACTGCGCATATGCTCTTACTCATGCTTTTCACTTTTCATATAATCAACATTGATAAAATTAAAAAATAAATTATTTTATTTAAACATAAATATGAAACTAAATCGTTTTCTTTAATGACTAGGCTACAACACGCAGGTCTATACAGAGACATTTTAATATCGGAGCGGGATTTGAGCGAACGCCGTCTTATAAGCATGTGGGGGTAGAGGTACGATTTTCGAGCAATCATCGAATATTATTTTGCTTGATATGCCAATCCTTAATATTTGGTGTTTTAAATGCCTGTTTGAGGTCTCTGTGAAAGATTTAAAGCAGTCTTTTAGTGCCGCTTTCAGAGCGGTCAAGTCCGAAGAACTGTTACGTCCATAACATTTCGGCATAACATAACATCCTCATAAATGCGAACACGAAAAATTCAATACAATTAATATTTTATGTTCTGTGGAGAGCCAACCCTTCTTCATCCGGTGGGAGTATTACTTTTGGTTTGCGCAGTGTAATTCACAGAATTGATTGCTATGCTACCAGCCTCTGTCACGTACCATGTGGAGCTTGTGACTATTGCAAGCGCGCAGCTGAGGAGACAGTGTTGCTGTCAAATCTGTCCATGGGAAAAGTAACGTTGTGCGAAATTGAAAAAGGAACTACGTTTCGTTACCAAATTTTCAGTAGTAACGCGTTACACTACTTTTTACCCGAAAAAGTAGTTACGTTACTGTAACGCGTTACTTTGTAACTTTGTACACTTTTCACGTAGTACTCCGTTAGTCGAACCCTTATCACATGGGAACAGATTAAATCAATTGAGTATACAAAGAGTAAAAGCAACCACTCGCTGGCTGACGCTCATTAATAGCTTTGCAACACTGCGTCGCCCAGCGATTACACTCTTCTGGACGTAGTCTCAGGTCGAATTATAGAAGCACATGAAGAACATTCAACACATACAAAAACAGTTTTACAAGCATAAACACTTTAAAATGACATTGTTTCTGCTAAAAGAGCAAGTAGAAATGACAACACATATTGGTTCGCCGCTGTACTCCAGTCAAAAGATCAACACTGAAGTTACGAAATTTTGGAATGCGTCACCACGGCCGTGAACGCACTATTGTTCAGGCCGTCTCAGGACTCCTTGTCACGGGAATGAGAGATAGAATATTAGTCAAGTAATCACAACTAGTACGCCGTTCCAGTAATAGGCACTGAGAAATGGTCGAGGAGTTGCTTGCAAAGGGACACACCATCCAAACGGTCCAGCAAAGCGTCGTCGCCACACCTAACTACACGAAGCCCGTTTACTTCCACCAAGCCTGCTGCAACACCTCCCCCGTATCACTATCGAAAATATAACACAAGACGTTTATAAATTACAAATTTATGATCTCGCTAACCTGACATTGAAATAAGCATGACTTACCGATCGATGGGAAATCGCACCGCCCAGTGCACTCAATAGGGTGCGAAGTACAGGCTCGAAATGACGGGCATTTAAGCAACGTGTCTACAGTATTCCTCAGTCGCACTGTAAATTGAATTAGTCTTAAATTATCCTTCCCAAGACACGTTCCAAATTAAGCAGCCGCCAGTAATCCTTACCTCCCCGACATAAACACAACCAAGATGACGTCACGTCCAGAACCCAGAATGACGCGCTCCCTTAGACGCCATTCTCGTCCCCTTTATATCCGCCGTGTATACTGAACCCGCCCCTAATCATTATCGTGGTGGATCGCATCGCCACATATACACTCACCTAAAGGATTATTAGGAACACCTGTTCAATTTCTCATTAATGCAATTATCTAATCAACCAATCACATGGCAGTTGCTTCAATGCATTTAGGGGTGTGGTCCTGGTCAAGACAATCTCCTGAACTCCAAACTGAATGTCAGAATGGGAAAGAAAGGTGATTTAAGCAATTTTGAGCGTGGCATGGTTGTTGGTGCCAGACGGACCGGTCTGAGTATTTCACAATCTGCTCAGTTACTGGGATTTTCACGCACAACCATTTCTAGGGTTTACAAAGAATGGTGTGAAAAGGGAAAAACATCCAGTATGCGGCAGTCCTGTGGGCGAAAATGCCTTGTTGATGCTAGAGGTCAGAGGAGAATGGGCCGACTGATTCAAGCTGATAGAAGAGCAACTTTGACTGAAATAACCACTCGTTACAACCGAGGTATGCGGCAAAGCATTTGTGAAGCAACAACTCACACAACCTTGAGGCGGATGTGCAACAACAGCAGAAGACCCCACCGGGTACCACTCATCTCCACTACAAATAGGAAAAAGAGGCTACAATTTGCAAGAGCTCACCAAAATTGGACAGTTGAAGACTAGAAAAATGTTGCCTGGTCTGATGAGTCTCGATTTCTGTTGAGACATTCAGATGGTAGAGTCAGAATTTGGCGTAAACAGAATGAGAACATGGACCCATCATGCCTTGTTACCACTGTGCAGGCTGGTGGTGGTGGTGTAATGGTGTGAGGGATGTTTTCTTGGCACACTTTAGGCCCCTTAGTGCCAATTGGGCATCGTTTAAATGCTACGGCCTACCTGAGCATTGTTTCTGACCATGTCCATCCCTTTATGGCCACCATGTACCCATCCTCTGATGGCTACTTCCAGCAGGATAATGCACCATGTCACAAAGCTCGAATCATTTCAAATTGGTTTCTTGAACATGACAATGAGTTCACTGTACTAAAATGGCCCCCACAGTCACCAGATCTCAACCCAATAGAGCATCTTTGGGATGTGGTGGAACGGGAGCTTCGTGCCCTGGATGTGCATCCCACAAATCTCGATCAACTGCAAGATGCTATCCTATCAATATGGGCCAATATTTCTAAAGAATGCTTTCAGCACCTTGTTGAATCAATGCCACGTAGAATTAAGGCAGTTCTGAAGGCGAAAGGGGGTCAAACACAGTATTAGTATGGTGTTCCTAATTTTAGGTGAGTGTATATATATATATATATATATATATATCTCTTGAAACATTTTGCTATATTTATATTTTTATATATGTTAGGGAGCAGCATATAAATCTGATATGTAATTATGTATATTTCTGTTGAAATATATCTCATGAAACATTGCTATATTTGTAAATTATATATATATATATATATATATATATATATATATGTGTGTGTGTGTGTTTTTGTCTATATATATTTAAAAAAAATTATATATTGTTGTGATAGGCATTCAGATGAATCTTTTGATGAGGACTGCCAACCATCAACCTCTGTGGCATCATTTCCAACTACTGCTTATAGTAGTTTTGGAGAAAGAGAAGGAGCCAGAAGCAAAGACAAAAAAAGAGGGAGAAGCAGTGACAGAGGAAGATGGAGAAGCAGTAACAGAGGAAGAGGTAGAAGCAGTGACAGAGGAAGAGGGAGAAGCAGTGACAGAGGAAGAGGGAGAAGCAGTGACAGAGGAAGATGGAGAAGCAGTGGCAGACTGAGAGAAAGAGGCGAAAGCAGTGTCAGAGGAAGAGGGAGAAGCAGTGACAGAGGAAGAGGGAGAAGCAGTGGCAGACTGAGAGAACGAGGCGAAAGCAGTGACAGAGGAAGAAGCAGTGACAGAGGAAGAGGGAGAAGCAGTGGCAGACGGAGAGGAATAGGGAGAAGCAGAAACCGAGGAAGAGGGAGAAGCAGTGACAGAGGAAGATGGAGAAGCAGTGGCAGACTGAGAGAAAGAGGTGAAAGCAGTGGAAGAGGAAGAAGCAGTGACAGAGGAAGAAGCAGTGACAGAGGAAGATGGAGAAGCAGTGGCAGACTGAGAGAAAGAGGGTGAAAGCAGTGTCAGAGAAAGAGGGAGAAGCAGAAACCGAGGAAGAGGGAGAAGCAGTGACAGAGGAAGATGGAGAAGCAGTGGCAGACTGAGAGAAAGAGGTGAAAGCAGTGACAGAGGAAGAGGAAGAAACAGTGACAGAGGAAGAAGCAGAGGAAGAGGGAGAAGCAGTGACAGAGGAAGATGGAGAAGCAGTGGCAGACTGAGAGAAAGAGGTGAAAGCAGTGTTAGAGAAAGAGGGAGAAGCAGTGACAGAGGAAGAGGGAGAAGCAGTGACAGAGGAAGAAGCAGAGGAAGAGGGAGAAGCAGTGACAGAGGAAGATGGAGAAGCAGTGGCAGACTGAGAGAAAGAGGTGAAAGCAGTGTCAGAGAAAGAGGGAGAAGCAGAAACCGAGGAAGATGGAGAAGCAGTGGCAGACTGAGAGAAAGAGGTGAAAGCAGTGACAGAGGAAGAGGAAGAAACAGTGACAGAGGAAGAAGCAGAGGAAGAGGGAGAAGCAGTGACAGAGGAAGATGGAGAAGCAGTGGCAGACTGAGAGAAAGAGGTGAAAGCAGTGTCAGAGAAAGAGGGAGAAGCAGTGACAGAGGAAGAGGGAGAAACAGTGACAGAGGAAGATGGAGTAGCAGTGGCAGACTGAGAGAAAGAGGTGAAAGCAGTGACAGAGGAAGAAGCAGTGACAGAGGAAGAGGGGGAAGCAGTGACAGACGGAGAGGAATAGGGAGAAGCAGAAACCGAGGAAGAGGGAGAAGGAGAGACAATGTTCATGGCAGAGAAAGATCTTCATCTGGCTCTAGCACCGATGATCGATGGTACACACAAGAAGAGCCTGATGTTTCACCACCAGTGATAAAATTCAGGCCAGCTCAAACACCTGGACCTCAAATTATTGAAACAGAGGCCTACAGTCCTCTGCAGTTGTTTCGACTTTTTTTTTCATCCTCGGTTTGTCAGACCATCATCCGGAATTCGAACAGCTATGCTGCTGAGCACCTGGAGACAGCAAGAAGGCCAAGGCAGGAAATCACCCTGAAGGACTTTTTCTCATTCCTCTCAGTAGTAATATATATGGGTTTGGTGAAGCTGCCATCAGTTTCAGACTACTGGAATGAGTCCAGACTGTATGGCATTATTTTCCCAGCATCAGTGATGTCCTGCAGGAAATTTCAGGCCGTGTCCTCAGCCCTCCACCTCAGCGATCCTATAGTAGATGCTGAGAATGCAAAAAATAAAGGAACCCCTGCATTTGACCATATCTGCAAAGTCAAACCACTATATGAGCATATTCGTGAAGGATGCAGAATTTTTTATCACCCACATCAGAAAATTTCCATTGACGAAAGAATGGTGGCATCAAAGTCAAGGATTTGTCTGAAGCAATACATGAAAGTGAAACCGACAAAGTGGGGGTACAAGCTTTTTGTCCTTGCAGACTCCCTAAATGCCTACACATGGGATTTTTTTATCTACGAAGCGAATTCCCCAGAAGCTCAGAGCCAGCAAAACAAAGGTCTGAGCTACGAATCGGTCATGGCTCTGGTGGATGAAAAGTTCTTGGGATCAGGCTACAAATGATATGTGGACAACTTTTACACCAGCCCGATGCTCTTCAGGGACCTCCTCCAGAGAAACATCTCTGCTTGTGGGACCATCAGGAACAACAGGGTGGGCTTCCCACAAACCACCCTAAACAAGCTGCCCAAAAATGCACCCCGGGGAAGCATAAGGTGGAAAAGGGACAACCAGATTCTCTTTGTCCAATGGAAGGACACAAGAGAAGTATTGATGTGTTCCTCATTCCATTTGGCGAATGGAGATCAGACTGTCCAGAGGAGAGTGAAGACAGGAGATGGAGAATGGACCATTATGACTGTTTCTATTCCTACAGTAGTGTCAGACTACAAGTAAGCAGATTTTTTTTCAGTGGATGATGAAAACATTTATGCAGATATGTTTATATTTGATGTATTGACTTTTGTTTATGTACGCTTTTTTACACAGGCACATGGAAACAGTGGATTTGTCCGATACCCTCATCGGTTACTACTCCGTGCTTAGAAAGACCAGAAAGTGGTACCGCACCCTTTTCTTCCACTTTGTGGACATTGCAGTGGTTAATGCTTTCATTATCCACCAGCAGCTGGCTGCAATGCAAAGCAAGAGGGCAAAAAATCAGAGGGAATTCTGGGAAGCCCTTGTACAAGAGCTAGCTGATTGGGTGTCGCCTCCTGCGCCTCCTACTGCTCCTGGTGCTCACCATCCAACAGGACACACTCCAAAGCACAAATTTAATCTTCCAGTAAAGTGAGATGAAGATATAGAATGTGCCACCAGAAAACCCCTGTAATCTGCGGTGTGTGTCACTTGCCTCTCTGCTTCGTTCCAAAGTGAAATTGCTTCAGTCGCTGGCATGATGGTGACAATTTGTAATCCTAAACTCTGAATAGTTGTGAATAGTTGTAAAGAGTTGCAAATAGTTGCATATAGTTGTGTGAACGGTTAGTCATTTAGATTTATATAACCACTGTAGATACTATATACTTTTTTGTTGTTTTATTCCTGTTCAAAAATGATTTATACACTGTTTAAGTATTTTTTTAAGTATTCTGAGAATGTTTTGAATGATAAAAATAATAATCAAATTTTGTGTGTTGTGGTGTTGTGAGATCAAGTAGTAAAGAAGTGTTATCAATGGAGCATATGAATCCCCAATGGAGGAAAAAATAACACCTAGTGACCTTTGTTGTTACAGCAGCTAAAAGTCTCACAGAATCTACAAGGTTTGTGATATCAATTCCAAATTTGGAACACAACTTGTATATATATGTTTGCTTTGAATTCATAGCATTTTTAGGGTAAAACCTCTTTTGGATTATATATTTTTTCATAAAATAAATATGTTTTTATTAAAGACCCTTTTTTATTATAATAAACTTAAATTGCTATAACTTTTAATTTATAAATGCAGACACTTGTACCATAAACCTCCAAGTGTTCTCTTAAAAACAAGACCAGAATCAAGCTTCTATTAAAAAAGCATTCCAGAATTACACCCATTTAAATTTGGACATCCCCTTTTTAAGTGTGAACTCAAAAAGGGGGGTGACAGTTAAGAGGTTAAAAGGAATCTGACGTGTGTTCTGTACTGAAAGGTTTGATGAAGGGCTGTAGAATGCCCCAAACAATCACAAAAATAACACCAGAAATTTGCAGTATTTTTCCTTTATTAACTGAAAGTAACGGCATGGCGCGTCACACGCTTCAGTCTGTAGCGGAAAAGCAGAGGCTGACAATCACGCGAAAACGGGCAGAAATGTTTGCGTGCTATCAAGCTGTGAATTAGCCTTTCGCCGAGCCCCCCTTAGTTACTGTTGCTACGTCCGACAAACAAATGGTCAAACACGACCAGCGCGACAGATTGCCATGACGGGAAGAGGTATACCTGTGCGTGTCAGTGACCTTTCTTGGAGCAATACCTCCGCGATATCCTCCAGATCGAGGCACAAGGGGTTACAGTATGCAGTGGAGGGATATATTCAAAATATAAAAATACGGAATGAAGGAGACACGACTACTATCGAGGCTAATGCTTACCGGTCTCAAGCGAAATCAGAGAAACCTCATGATCTGTACCTCAAATGCAACCAGCATAGCCTTGTGGACCAGTCATGCTCTTGCACTACCGGGTAAGTTCTCTTTCATATGTTATGGTCTATTATTGTCTATTGCGAGTAGCTAATTTGTTAAAATACAAGGGTATGTTAGGTAGCTAAACCTACATGTGCGTCAAAGCCATTCAAAGCTAACTAACATTTCTCTGTTGTTTTGAGAATAGCCGTTTTGAGAATCAATGTTTTTATTTCCATAGTTAATAAAAAAGGTGCATAACAGATAATATAATAAAATGAAATAGATAAAACAAAATATAAGGCATTCAGATATCTATTTTATTATATTATCTGTTATGCAACTTTAACTAAGCCAAAGCTATTTCCTAGTTGTGAATTATGTTCAACAATTGATATAAAACATTCTGATTCTGAAAACAGCTAATGCTAATAACATAACTAATAACATTAATAACTAATGCTACTTCTGTAATTCTTCTTAATTTAGTTCACCAGGGTTTTGCTCTCATATTGTGGGCCTGATGCACACACTGGACCTGTGCCGTGCCAGAAGGGATGACATCTCCTCCACAAGCCAGCCCCAGCAATGGCACAAAGCCAGGGGTAAAAAAATACTGGACAACCTGTGAGTAGTGTGGTGGCAGCTAAGGCCAAAGTCAACCGCAAGCGGAAACCCATCATGTCCAGTTACGTTCATAATAAGTAAAATAATAATCATTGGCCTGACATATTATACACAAACACAAAAACACATTAAACAAGGATTGAACCACATAGTATCCAGAAATCTGTTTATAGGACTTTACTATTGCAGGCTTACAAAATGCAGTAAAAATAACAGTGAAAACATTTGTAATATATGATGTAGCAATACTTTGTTTTCATGCTTTGCTACTACTGTCCCTGACTGACTCTTACTCTGAAATGACTCTTAGTTTGAAAACATGCTCACCACATACCAGATGTGATTTATAATCCCTAACCGTGTATTAGGAATTTTGCCTGACACTATCTTGAACTTTTTTATTTTAGCGCTGGCCCTCTCTACATGCACCCTGTGCTTTGCAATGCGCTTTGTCACCAGCACATCCCCAGCTGGCATTTGTCTCTCAGACCTTGAAAACGGTGGCAGGTTTAACTTCAGTCCAAGTGCCTGCACCTCTTCCTCGATTAAAAAAGCCCTTATCAGCCATAATGCCATCCCCTCTTTTCAAATAGCCACTGTCTATAAGTTTCTCAAGTAGCGGGAGGATGCCACACTGCCTGACTATCTCCTTGTCTGACATTGCTCCTGTAAACAGGGCAGATGAAAAAAATCACAGCACCACAGGGGTCACAGGCAACTAGTGATTTTAGTGTGTTTGTACTTTTGTAGTTTGAATAGCTCTGGCTTTGCAACACCAGTGATGTTGGCTTTTCCATTTTTCGCTCTGTGCAGTCTAATATTGCATATTAGGGTTGGGCGATGTCCCCTAAATTGGCAGTTGACGATGTTGACAGTAAAACATCGCGATGGACGATGATATCGTCGGTGGGGTGGGGCGGGGGGGATTATATAATTTCATATAATGTTCAAAAATTCTATGAAAAATTATAATTTCGTTATTTTACTAACCCAACTAATGACTCGTCGGCGCTTTATCAGTAGGTTGCACGACACGTGAAGCATTTTTTTTAGCTTTCACTTAAGAAGAGTTGTGCACTTTTTATTTTAATATATCTCTTTACATAAATACTATTTTCCACTTAAAAACTATAATTTTGTTATTTTACTATCCCAACTGAGTCATCCGCACTTTCCAATAGGTTGCACATAAGGGGGAAAAATATTTCTTCCACTTAAGAAGAGTTGTGCACTTTTAAGCACTTTTTATTTTAATATATCTCTTTACATAGATATTTTTTCTACTGAAAAACTATCATTTCGTTATTTTACTAGCCCAACTAATTAGTACTCATCCGGGCTTTTTAATATATTGCACGTAAGAAAAAAAAAAGTAGCTTCCTTCCACGTAGAGTTGATACAATGGCGTTGGTTGCTAAAAAGGGTACTACTTCGCCTATATGGCATTTTTTTGGATTTAGACCTGATGAGAGTGGACAGCCAAGGGTCCCGTCCGAAGTTTTGTGCAAGATCTGCTCATGTGTGATCCGCGCAAAAGATGGGCAGACGACCAATCTTCATGACCACTTGCGTGTGCGCCATCCAGCAGAATATGCCACCTTGCCTGCACGTGCTGGGCCTAGCAAAAAAAAATAGCCAGGGTCAGCAGACGATAACTGGGGCTTTTGCTAAAAGCACCAAATATAAAACCGACAGTGACAGGTGGAGGCAGTTGACAGATGCGGTAGCTCGCTTCCTGGCCAAAGAAATGGTGTCATTCAATACAGTGGAGAAGTCGTCATTCAAGGTCATGCTGCATACCTTTGATAAACAATACGAGCTGCCAGGTCGGAAATATTTCACCAAGACGGCTATTCCAAACCTTTTCAACGAGGTCAGAAGTAACATCACTAAAGAGCTTGGTGATGTAGAATATTTGGCCCTGACAACGGACATGTGGTCAAGCTGCAATATGATGCCCTACATGTCAGTGACAGTGCATTATGTGAATAAAGAGTGGACACTGCAGTCCAAATGCTTACAAACTAGCTTCATGCCCGAAAGCCATACAGCAGATAATTTAAAAGAAGCACTGAGCGAGGCAATTAATGACTGGAAACTACAGGAGAAACAAATTGCCTGTATAACTACCGACAATGGGGCGAATATTGTTGCAGCCATCCGGCAGTTGAAATGGCCATGGTTAAGTTGCTTTGGGCACAACTTGAACCTGGCCATAAACAACTCGCTTGCGCAACAGAGTGTCAGCACAGACCGAGCTTTCGGGGTTTGCCGGGCAGTCAACACTGCGTTTTCACACAGCTGGCTAAGGCGACGTGAGCTGCAGAAAGCACAAGTGGAAATGAAACTCCCTGAGCATGCATTGATCACGGTAATTTTAGAACAGTTATCTAACAACGAACGAATTATTATTTTAATTATTTACTGTGTCTTTACTGACAGGACTGTGCAACACGATGGGGCTCAAAACAGCAAATGGTGGAGAGAATGCTGGAGCAGGAGCAAGCCATCAAACGTGTGTTTGCTCTAGACAAAAGCCGCCGCCCACTCCCCCAGCTGACATGGCAAGACATAAGTGTTCTGGAATCTGTCAACAATGCGCTGAAGCCAGTAGCGGACTTCACAGACATTCTCTCTGGAGAAAATTACGTAACGGTGTCCTCACTGCTACCGATATTGGCCCATTTAGAAGGTGTGCTGGAGGAGTCAGATAATGATTCCAAACTGACAGCCGACCTGAAGCGTGTCATCCTGGAGCAGATGAAAGGCAGATATGGTGATGAAACCATCCAGAAGATGATGCGTAAAGCAACACTGCTTGACCCCAGGTACCGAGGGGAACATATGAAACCTCCCGAACTTCATTCCACAAAATCGCAAATGATGGATGAGATTGTGAGAGAGATTGCTCTGTCGCTTCCAAGTCCTAAACCAGGTCCCTCACATGATGCTAGAGAAGAGGGAGATGCCGGCGCCGCCACCACGCCTAAGAAAAAAAAGTCGTCTTTGGGCAGCCTTCTTGCGGAGAGAGCAGCCACAGCCACGCTCACTGATGAGCAAAAGGTCGAGGCAGAAATGACCATGTACCTGCAGGAAATGGCCATTGATGTGGAAGAGGACCCGCTGACTTGGTGGAAAACGAACGACAAAAGGTTTCCGTTCATGGCAAGATTAGCACGGAAATATCTGTGCATATGTGCTACCAGTACTCCTTCAGAGGCGGTCTTCAGCACAGCGGGTAGTGTAGTTACTCCAATCCGCAGCTTATTAAAACCAGATAAAAGTGAATATGTTGGTATTTCTGGCCAGAAACATCGAAATTTAAACATGGTCTATGGTGAAAGATTTTAGACTTCTTTACGCATTTTTCGCCATCCGTTGCGGAGCTATTCGATTTTGCATATTATTTTTTAAACGTTCATTTGTGTAGTTCATATGACCACTTTACAATATTTCAATAACATAATTTATTTTGTAGCCTGTGCTGAAGTTAATTGTGCTGCTAATTATAAGTGAAATGTTAATGCCGAGTTTCGGTCTGAGTGTTGTTCCTGTTTTCTTGTTCTTTATTTGTTGTTCTTCTATGTTTTAATAAATGTGTGTTATTCATATTCATATTGATTTGACATTATGGATTTATGGCCAAGGAAATTTTTCTTTAAAAGTATTAACCAGACAAGTTATTTGACGTTCACTGGTCTGGGTTTGTAGACACTACAACTACTAATGATTAATTAATAAAGGCTATTTTCTTGTAGCCTACAACATAAAATATTTTAATCTAAATGTACAGTGTAAGACATGTTAAAAAAAGACAAGAAGCTAACAATGTCAAGATCAATATTTGTGTAGCCTGCCTGACACGGTATTTTCACAGACTAACACGTCACATCTCTGGCATATACAACAGTATTTAAAATAGCATATATACATTAGTTATATTCTCAATTTAATTTACAGAGCAATCCCTGCAAAGTTTTTAGGTTAACTATAGAAGAGACTAGGATTAGTGAGTCACACTAGCAAGACTCCCAAAAGGGGGCGTGGCATCACGATGGTGGCTCTACATCGTGATGTCGTCCATCGGCACAACCCTGTTGCATATGTGGTCAGGTAGTCTACTTTGTAAGTTTCTGGCATGTTTTGTGTTATGACGTCTCTGGGAGGCCAAATTGGTAATTCACCTAATACATCAAACATATAATGAATCCAAGAATTGAAAATATTACTTGCTGCTTCCATGTTTATATTAAAGCTGAAGGCAAGGCTTTTTAAGTCTTCGTTGTTGCGGAGTTTCATTAAAACAAACAGCAACTGGGTACGGAGGGGTATCTATGCTATTTGCCAATCATTGTGCTTGTAGTTTAGGGGTACATTTATTTGAGTGGTGCGTGGATCATTTGGAATGTCAAATATTGTGCACATGTAAACCCTGTACTGTATTCCAACATCTTGTGGATTTCACTGCTTTGAAGAAGTTCAGGTGTTAGAGTTTTCTTTTTAAATGTGCCAATTTGTGATTTAAGGCTTTTTAATTCAGTTTCTTGTAAAGACAATTGCAATTTAATGTTGTTGTTTTCTGCTTCCAATTCCTTCTCTATTACAGATGCTCAGGACTCTCTGTAAAGAAAAATATGTTTGCACATTAATGATGATAATTTATTGTTCTCACCTTTTACAGCTGCCACTGGTTAGTCAAATTGGAGAGCCTTGTGTTGACCCTGGAGCTGCGTTAGACAATCAGATGACCTGCCCAACTTTCCCCTGCCATCCCAACCTACCGGCTTCTGCACAGTGCTGAATGAAAGTGCCATGCATCATTACACAGAACTGAGCATTTCTTTGCCTGATTCTATATATAGCTTGTCTATATATAGCTTGTTCAGGCACCTGCGCACAATGCCTGTCTACAAGAATCTGACGACTTGTGCTGTTCTTTTCTGCAACACTTTCAGGGAAAGCTGGAGGCTTTACGTGGGACTTTTAGTGATGAGCCGACCACTTCTAGTTGTGAGCAGGCTCAGATACAAACACTTAATAACTTTATGTTGACCAACCCCATCTTGATAAGTGAAATGATAAAGAAATCCAATTCTTCTTCTTGCCAGCTGGATCCGGCACCTACAACCCTTCTGAAACACTGTACCTCTGTCATTTCTGCACCTATCTCACATCTTGTAAACATGTCTCTTCTCTCTGCCTCTGTTCCAGTCTCACTAAAGACGGCTGCGGTCACTCCTATTCTTAAAAAAATTAATCTGGACCCAACTGACTACACTAACTATCGCCCAATCTCCAATTTACCGTATGTCTCAAAAATCATGGAAAAGGTTGTCGCCACTCCATTGCAGTCATATCTATCTCTCAACAATAGCTTCGATTTATTTCAGTCTGGTTTTCGCCAAAACCACAGTACTGAAACTGCATTAGCAAGGGTTATCAATGACCTCTTACTCTTTGGTGACTCGGGAAACCTTTCCTTACTTTTATTACTCGACCTCAGCTCAGCTTTCGATACTGTCTGCCATAAAGTCCTACTCATGCGCCTCTCAGAGATTGGTATCTCAGGAGCCGCGTTATCTTGGTTTTCCTCCTATCTGACAGATAGAAAATACTACATCACTATGCACAATTACAAATCTCCAACTGTCACTCTCAAACAAGGTGTTCCACAGGGATCAGTTCTCGGCCCATTACTATTTATTATTTACATTTTGCCTCTTGGACAAATTATTCGCCGCCACGGTTTTCAATACCACTGCTACGCCGACGATATCCAAATATATACTGCTTGTCGACTGGATTCTATTCTCCAGACCACATTACTATCATCATGTATTAATGAATTAAAGACCTGGCTCAACTCCAATTTTCTCAGTCTGAATCTGACTAAAACAGAAATATTAATCACTGGCCCTCCGTCTCTAACAAAAAATTTAAGTAATGTTCCCAGACTTGACCTTGAAGTGACATCAATAATTCCATCTGCCACTGTCAAAAACTTGGGTATCATTCTTGACCCTGCACTGACGTTCGACACTTACATTAGTCAACTTTGTAAAGCGT
Organism: Rhinichthys klamathensis goyatoka; assembly: GCF_029890125.1. Classification (NCBI taxonomy): domain Eukaryota; kingdom Metazoa; phylum Chordata; class Actinopteri; order Cypriniformes; family Leuciscidae; genus Rhinichthys; species Rhinichthys klamathensis. Next base: position 12,721,364 of record NW_026606564.1, on the reverse strand, counting down.
CCTTTTTTCATCTCCGCCGTATTGCCAAACTCCGTCCCTATGTCAGCTCAAAAGACGCTGAAGCACTAGTACACGCGTTCATCACATCTCGCCTCGACTACTGTAATGTTCTTTTTTCTGGACTACCAGCACACTGTATTTCACGTTTACAATATATCCAAAACTCTGCCGCAAGACTACTAACTCACACTAAAAAAACTGCCCATATCACTCCAATTCTGTTTGAACTGCACTGGCTACCCGTGTCATCCCGCATTACTTACAAAATTCTTCTGCTTACCTTTAAGTCACTCAATGGTCTTGCTCCAGCCTATCTCTCTGACTTACTTTCTCCTTATATTCCCCCTCGAACTCTCCGATCTTCTGGCTGTGATCTCCTATGTGAGCGGAGATTTCGTCTATCGTCTATGGGTGGTAGGACTTTCTCTGTTATAGCCCCTAAGTTATGGAACTCTCTTCCGTTGGCTCTCAGGACAACAACCACGTTGCACGAATTTAAACATAAACTCAAAACACATTTGTTTAACCAGTATTTCAGTCATGAAAATGTTAATTTGACATAACAGTCACAATGTTAACTGTCTGTAATTAATAATTAATGTTTGTTGTCTTTGTTTTTTATGTTTGTACTGCAAATGTAATGCGCCTTGCAACTGCAATCGCTCATTACTTGGACTGGGCAAATGTCCATTGTCCGTTTATGTGTAAACTGCTTATCTACTGTCATTGTGAAGCGTCCTTGAGCTTGGGAAAGGCGCTATATAAATTAAACTTATTATTATTATTATTATTATTATATCTCTGGAACAGGAGACCAGAGAACAGAGCACAAACAACTTATGGTTTAACGCAATGTCTGGCCGAATCACATCAACTTCTTTTAAAAGAATCTGCTCTAGGAGACCATGAAAAACTAGCTAAAAGTTTAAAGAGCGCAGGATCAGTTCAAACTAAGGCCATGAAAAGAGGCATAGAACAAGAGCCTATAGCAGCGATACATTACGGCAAGCTCACAGGTCATCTAGTGCAGGGGTTCTCAACCTTTTGCAACTCATGGCCCACCAATGACTATTTAAAAACATTCCAAGGACCACCTTTCCAAATATGATAGTATGAACACAGAATAACAGATAATTCAAAAAGTGCAATGATATACTCTGCTGTTAATCTGTTATGCCATTGTAGCAGACTAGGTCAAGTCAGCTATATAGATGAAAACTGTCTATAAAAACGACTCGGCAGGTTTACTCAGTAACCATTCTTGTTGTAACAATAACAGGCACAATGGGTCAGACACACAAGAGGGGAACATTCATTAGCAGAAATGTTCATTCACCACAATTTACATAGTGTAAGTATAATTTATCAAATACAATTAGCGATATTAACATGACTGTTTAAAACAATATTCGTTTGGCTTTCCAACACAGCCCGGGTGTTTTGAGGTCAAATGTTTCTGCAGCTATGATGGGTTTTTTTAGCGCTTCATTTGACACGTTTCTTCACATTCAACACACTGTGCCTTCGGCTTAAGGGGGTTGCACACCGGACGAGAGGCTTTAAAATTCGAACACATTATTTTCTATGAGTGTGTACACACCGGCAGCGCCATTCGGCGTCTGTCCGCGGCACCCAGCTACGGCTCAGGACCCTGTTCAAAATCCTGCCGCGCCACAGAGCCCCATTTACACTGACTTAAGATAGATACAAGATACATTTAGTTTTAGTTTTACATTCATTTACAGAAATCAGCTGCGTGGATGAAAATTATCGGATTTTCAGGTGAGATTCTCAATTAATTCAGTTAATGTAGGCCTACGTCTTGAGGTAAAGTGTTCTGCAGCAAACTCAGCAACGGTTGTATTTAATTGTAGCTACAATACAATCATAATAGTACAGATATTATCTTAATTTAATAATGTCCTTAAACATAACAATATTGCTGGCCATAAACTGAGAAAGTGCACGTCTGGTGTGTGGTACCTTGAGTTGTCCTAGCTCCTAGGGGCAATTTACACCTGGCCACTTTAAACTGTGTTCGGATAGCTATCCGATTGTGAAAAGACCAAAAGACGGATTTAAATCCGATCGCTCAAACCACAGGGAGGAGGTCTGGGGCGCATTCCAGATGAAACTGGACAAGTGGAAATGCATCTGGTTGAAACCACATATGTAAATGTTACTCCTCCCAACAATGCAAAAAAAAAACCAAAAAAAGCGTATTATAGGCTAGGCCTATATTTGTCATGTTATAATCAGATATGATGGCGCTACTGCAGTGGGCTACGAATTGCCGCAGATGAGAGCAGCTGAGCATCATCAAGCCAACGCGCAACTTATAGCAAATCAAAGTGAAAGTAGTCGCAGACCCTTGCTTAACACACAATCATCTTCATTAAAAGTAAAGAAACGAAATTATCTTACCATGTGCCATTGCCGTCCTCTCCTATTGTGGTCTTTGATTTTGAAATTAGCTGATGATCAATAAATTGCAGCTCATATCTTTTGATTTCGGTGACGTTAACTCCATTAAATCAGCATATAGCGCGGGAATTGAAGATCGGATTTAGGCTATATCCGTTTTGAGGAAACACATTTATGTGATCAAGTGTAAATGGAATCGTTTTGATAAATCGGATATCTATCTGATCAGTAAAAACACATGAAGTGAGCAGGTGTAAACAGGCCCCTAGACGCGACGCGGCGCTGCGCTTCTCGTCCGGTGTGCTGACCCACTTTAGTCTCAGTAGGACTTGCCCTTATAAAAAACAATTTGAATGTATTCAGCATCATATTTTCTCACCACACACTTCGCAGCTTTTGCTTGCACCAGTCTGTCTCCCACGTCTGCGTTTCTTTTCAGAAAACGATCCATATAACAGTAACGTAATGTTACTGCATCTGATCGAATAAACGTTCAATCTGACGTTGTAACGTGATTGGTGTTGCGATATTTAAACATAAATTCGCTTTTAGATAATGCTTTATGACTGGACTGGAGTGTTTTTGATCATATAAATTCATAAGAACAATCAGATAATTAGAAAATAACAAGATTTGTCAATTAAAAAAACAAATAAAAATTAATTTGGGGGTAGTTTACCACTGCCTACACGGCCCACCAGATGGCGCTCCGAGGCCCACCGGTTGAGAATCACTGATCTAGTGTATCCATGTAGTTTTGTTGTAAATCCAAATGCCCCACACCTCGGCACGTCACCTGACCGTAAGGTGATAGAGAGAGGGAGTGAAATCTCAAACTACTGGCTTTTAGAAATTAAGTGTCCTTCCAAGAATAGCTTCACAGAGTGTCCCTACCTTTGCAAGCAGGCTGATGGCAGCTATAAATTAAAAGAGTGTCATGCCCATCATTATCAAATAATGGGGCAGCTTGGTCTTTCAGGTATCCCTAAGCCTGGTGTGATTTCTTTGTTAAATGTGAAGAAGACTGCCACCTAGAGAGAATACACTTTGATGTTGCAAAATGGGAACAAATGAAGTGCAAGCTTGATCCATTCTTCTTTAACTACTATATTATGTGCCAGTGATTATTATTTTGTTCTATTGTTTGGGTCGCAGTGTTGAGCAAGTTACTTTAACATTGTAATATATTCTATATTACTCAACAGCATGTTGTTGACTCTATATATTTGGATTACATATTACTGTTCATTTTTTTTAACCGAGTTACACTACTGAGTTACTTTTGGCAAAAGTTAAACTGAAAATGGAAAACAATACAATAAATAAATTTACACCAGTAGTAATGTGAAAAATGCATTCCACTCACCACTTTCAACAGCATGTTGTTGACTCTCTCCTGCATCAGTAGTGGAGGTGGAACTGGAGGAGGCATCCTGCACACAGACTCTGCGTCTGCACACGTTTTGTACATGAGCATAATCACCCTTTAACTTATTTACAGTAACATATAAATGTAACATGTTGATAAGCACTATTACCATTAGTGCTTATCAACATACATATTTATAAATTGGCCTACTGTAAGCCCAGATAAGTTGAATTTACTTACATTTTTTAAGGCAACGGGTTTCCTCAAATGGTTTAAGTAATGTTTAATGAAAACTTTTAACTTAAAGGTACAATATGTAGGAATTTTGCAGTATAATATCCAAAAACCACTAGGCCAATGTTAAATATTTTGTTTATTAGATTACTTACAATATCCCAAATGTTTCCAACTATTTGTAAATCGTGAGAAAATTGCGATTTTAACCAAGGAAACGGGGCGTGTGAGCAGGGGTGAGGAGTCGCCAGTCAATGGCGTCATATTCGCGTTACCCCCGGTTTCCGCTATGGTTTTAGCTCGTGCTGCAATAGTAAACATGGTGACAGAAGTTGACAACTGGGTTATGCTGGTTATGTCCGTTATGCCTAGAAGGATGCTCACACTGTTGTTGTTTTGTTCAAACATTATGGACCATGGCAAGCAGACTTTGAGACAAAAAGAGGACTAAAACGAAGATCGACATCTTTCAAGATGCCGAGAGCTCAACGTCTGCGACTAACTTCGACTTGACAGAGACGCGAATGTTGCATGTACTCTATTAGACAGGTGAGCAAATGTACATAAAACTAATCAATGTAATCTGTATGTTATTCTAATGTTGATCTAGCTTAATGTTACTTAGTCTCATTCAGCCAACAAACAACCTAACTAACAACATTCAACATACTCAAATGCCGTGAGTGTAACTGTTAGAGCAAGTGAAACAGTGCTGCGTTACCTCAAGTTTCATTCGTCTAATAAACTGACCTGTGAGTATTAATTCACCATTTGCGTGTAGTTCGGTAGAATGAAATGTCCTTATTCCTTTATATCCGCGGGACTCACGTTGTGTGTTGTGCTGGTATTCATCTAGCAATCGCGCCCTGCTTCATACCACAGTCATGTTAAAAACATCAATGTATTCACTCATCCATAAAAGATCCATCAGCTTGCCGACAAGATCCATAATTCAACTTAATGCGTAATATACGTCATCAATACGCCTTTGTTATTGTAAGAGGTTAGCGACCCCTGGTGGCGAAAAATCCTGCATATTGTACCTTTAATGCTTAAGGTGCTGGATTCATTCATTTAAGTTCAATGCACTAAATACCATGTTGATTTAACTTAAAATCTTTTGTAATATGTTGGGGCGCTATGTTCGACTTTGTTGTAAACTGACGAAAATTAAAGTTGGGGAGCTCAAAGACCCAACACAACAGCAGCTAATGAGATGCGAGCCGAGCACCACAGTCAAACACGTCTAGGGTGATGTTTACATTAAAAACAATGGAAAAGTAGTGCAATGGAATGAAAAAACACATCCTGTGTGGCGTTTAATTGCCCCTTTCCACACAAAGTTGCATTCATTGCTATAGTAACATTAGTCTTCCACCATGTTTTCTTAACAAATTATCACTGGAGAGTAGAAAAGTAAACATTTAGCATTAGGGTAGAGTGGGCGAAAACGCCCCAAAATTTTCCCAAAATAACCACTAGAGGGAGTCAAGATACATTTTTACTGTTGCTATGCACTACGTTGACAACGGGGATATACAAATCTCCATGGAAAAGCTGACACCAGCAACGTATTTGAAGAGAAGAGGATTACATGGTAAGTGCTATAATTTTCAGATATTAGTAAACAAATGTTTAAGAGATTATTGTTCTGCAGGATATCACAGTGATGTATGCTAGATGAATAGTGAAGTCTGAGAGCAATAGTTTGAGAGCATATGTTATTTATAAGGAATATAATTATATTTATTTTTAAAAAAATAGCTTGTGGAGTAAAACACCCCCCAGGGGGCATAGTTTCTCTCTATCATAATTACTATAATAACATATTTCTGTCTAACAAATCCTTTGTTTTACACTTAATGCAGTATAACTAGGTGGTACAATCAAAATATTTGAACAAAACATGAAAAAATTACCTCAAGTGAGCATTAGCTAGCTAGCACAGTTAGCTCACTGATGGAAGGTGGTTGGGTGACCCAATGATAAAACATAGTGGCTTTTCATGCATTTATTGAATATATTTCACTAATAAAAGTTGAATAATTATTTACGGTTTTCTGTTTGTCTTGGTGATAGTGGTAAACAAATACATCAATTATCAACCCCATATACTGTAAACCTAGTGTAGAAATCTCAACCTCATATATATTTTTGAAAAGTTTTGGAGCCTGGATCAAAGTGTTTAGGCCGCAAAGCAGTTTTTACGTCATCATTCGAGCTCCAGTTAACTGAGCACATTCAATCAATGGAGAGGGCATTGTTTGGGCTTTCAACGATGGATGTAAGGAGGCTGGCCTATGACCTGGCAGAGAGGTTAGGCTTGAACCATTGTTTTAATTCAGAGCACAAGATGGCAGGGAAAGGCTGGTTCTATCATTTTCTATAGAGACAAGGAACCCTGTCTGTCAGGACTCCACAGGCGACGAGCATATCTAGGATGGTGGGGTTCAACAGACCAAAGGTGGACCTGTTCTTCCATATTTATGAGGATGAACTCCATAGGCTTGGCGAAAATGTTAACCCCACCCGTCTGTGGAATATGGATGAGGTGGGTGTCCAGAATGTACAGAAGCCAAACAAAATTGTTGGTTCAAAGGGGAAGAGGCAGGTGGCAAGAGTCACACGCGCAGAAAGAGGCTTTACTGTCACTGCTGCCTGTCCCATAATGATTACCATCCCACCCCACTGCAGCCACATGATGCAGCCATTAGACCGCACCTTTTTCAAGTCTTTTAAGGCAAAACACAACACAGCTGCAGATAACTGCATGACCTCTCAATTCTAGAAAAGCTGTCCCCTAGGCCAAGAATAAAAAACAAGAGGCCACGAAAGAGGGCATGTGAATCTTCAGCTGTGCTGACCTCCTCGCCATATAAAAAAATGTTGGAGGACAAGATAGCTGCACGAAACAAAGGCACACAAAAAAAAGTTAAACGCAAAAGCGCAGCTGAAGTGAAGAATAAGAAGAAAGAAGAGGATACAGAAAGCCTCTACTGTGGGGAGGTATTTTCAATTAGTAGGGGGGACGGGATAAGGTGTGAGGGGTGCCAAAAGTGGGCACATGTAGATTGTTCCAATAAGATTCGAGGAGAATTCATCTGCGAAATTTGCATGGATGAATAGTGAATGGCTAATGAATGAATGTTTGTTTGTTTGTTTATTTATTTATTTATTACATCAAATTTGTTTGCATGGCTTAATTATATGTTATATGTATAAATATAAAAAAATGGGCTATTTTGGACATTCCTGAAATAAATATTAATATATAATATATAAACACATATTGATACATTACTTGACTTTTACATTTAGAGATTAAAAACTATAGTCTGTTCATTTTGCTGTTGATCTATGAAACAAACTGGTTGGTATAAAAGGGGGCATTTTACCCCACCGCTGGGGCACAACGCCCCCTTTGTACAAAAATATTTTCATTCAAAATACTAATTAATTATGACGGCTGAGCAATTTTAATATTTGGTGAATAACTCCTGCCTGTCACAGTTTCACTCCTCACCTGTGTCTCCTTGTTGTGTTCCCCGCTGATCAGTCACCATGGACACCAATCACCTTCATCACAGCTGTTTGTCATGTGTTAATCATCCCTCTGTGTATTTAGTTCATGCTTGTTCTTTGTCTGGTGTCCGGTATTGATTGTGATTGTCTGACTATGATCGCTACGATGTTATGTTTGATAACCTGATGTGTGCGGGCTCTCTTCGTCTTCTGGAATAAACTAATGTTATTTGGATCTTCTTGCCTTCGTGAACTCTTCTTGAACCTGCCTCACGCCACATCGTGACAGAATACCGGACCACACACCGTTGATAGTAGATTCAATCGCCGAAAGACAAAGTATGAGAGTCTCTCTTGACCGCTTAGCTCCAGCTGATCGTTTGAATCACTGTTTCCAGGATGGCTGCCCGATTGAGGACTATGTCGCTAAATTCCTTGAAAATGCTCATCTTGTAAACTGGACCGATGATGTGTTAAAGACCGTGTTCTGGTGCGGATTGGACGAATCCTTGTACCAGCAAGCTCCCGCGGCGGCAACACCAGGTTCGTTTACCCAGGATCTAGACCATGTGCTGTGGCTGTGTGGTTCAGCCAACACCGTTGGTGAAGCGGATGACGTTACCACTCAGCCACTGTATCCAATCCAGCCAGAGGCCGTCCAGCCAGAGGCCGTCCAGCCAGAGACCTTCCTAGAGACGGTGTGTTCTAAGCCTTCTTCGCCGCTGGTTCCGTCCAGCATAAAGCTTTCATCACCGCTGGTTTCGCCCAGTACCAAACCCTCTTCACCGCTGGTTCCGTCCTGTCCAGCAGAGACGTTATTGCTGATGAACATCACGCCTGCCCAACCAGAGACTCAGTATGTACCGGAGCCCATCGTTGTTTCTGTGTTTGTGTCAGTCTTTGTGGCTGTTACTACACTAGTAGCCACTGAGAGTGCGTCTCTGTCAAAGAAACCTTTGGATTTTGGAGATGAGAATTGTCCAGTCCCAGTTCGGTTACCCAAGCCTGTCAAGCTAGATCCTGTCATTCATCTGCCTGTCGTGTTAGCCCTGCCCAACCTCCCTCTCCCACCACCTCTTCAAGACATCTCGAACTCTGTTCTTTTTTGGTATCTGCATAGGACTTCAGTCTCTTCTCCGGTCTCCAGCCATCTGTACCACCCAGTCATCTCTGTCACCCTCCAGTCCATCGGTACCACCTTGGACCTGTCGGGAGCCATCTTCTCCTACGCAACATGAGCCCATAGCTCCGTCTAAAGCCTCGGTGCGCTCTGATCTGCTTCGACCTGTTGCCCTGGCTCCCGAAACTACGCTCCTTCCCCCCTCGACCTCGCCGTGGACCATCGGCCATTCGGTCTTGCCGGACTCCCTCGGCACGTCGATTCTACCGAGGTCAGACGTTGCTTCACCTTCGCTGCGGCCTTGCGAACCGTTCGCTGCGCTCTGGTTCTCCACCCCTTCTGCTGCGGTTTGCTCCGCCCTTCCTCAGGTTCCAGCTCGCCCTCAGACCTCCGGATCCCCACCTCGCTCTCAGGGGGTCATCGCTGCGGCTCCATCACGGTCACCTGGGTCTTCATCTCTTCACTACCTCGGCTCATCGACTACGCGGTGGGCTTCATCCTCGTCGCCCTCGCCTCCGGTCATCTCCATGGCGGCCTTCACTGCTTCTCCATGGCTCCTCCCTCCTTCGACGCCGCCGTGGGGTACCTTTTTGGCTGTTGCCTAGGCACCTTCCATCACCCATCTGCCCAAGGCCCTTCGCTGGGTCTCACCACAACCTGCACCACCCTGGACCTTCCTGTTCTGTCTCCTTCCTGTCATCCGTCCTCCGCCTGAACCTCCTCCTGCTTCTGCTGCCTACCCTTGGTCATCTCCTGGATCCGCGCCTGCGGTAGTGCCTCGCCCGCCTTCAAGACCCCCTCCATCCCTCCCTTCTGTCATCTGTTACGGCGCGAGGTCGTGCCTTCCGAGAGGGGGCGTAATGTCACAGTTTCACTCCTCACCTGTGTCTCCTTGTGTTCCCCGCTGATCCGTCACCATGGACACCAATCACCTTCATAACAGCTGTTTGTCATGTGTTCATCATCCCTCTGTGCATTTAGTTCATGCTTGTTCTTTGTCTGGTGTCCGGTATTGATTGTGATTGTCTGACTATGATCGCTACGATGTTATGTTTGATAACCTGATGTGTGCGGGCTCCCTTCATCTTCTGGAATAAACGAATGTTATTTGGATCTTCTTGCCTTCGTGAACTCTTCTTGAACCTGCCTCACGCCACATCGTGACACTGCCATAGTCACACAAAACTGGGATGGCAATTCTAGTCACATTTATGTTTTGTTTCACAGTAATGTAAAATGCCTATACAAATAAGCTGACTACTATGAGACGTGCAAAGAAAGATCATTATATAAAATTGTTGGTGGACAATAAATGTCAAAAGAATGTGGAAAGTCTTAAGGGAGGTTATGGGCAGTAAAATTAATTATTGTCAGCCATTATACTTAATGAATGAACGACCAAGGTACGTTTTAACCGTTTGTTTTTGTTGGTGTAATTAACAAAGGAAAAAAACAGAAACAGGCCGTTTTTCCGTTTTTTTATTTTTTATTTTGACCTGAAACGAAAAACCAACATTCAGTTTTATTTTTCGTGTTTTCGTTTTTTTAATCAAATCAAAAAACGAAATTCACCGCAATGTCTTGTTTTCCATTATTACTGACAAAACAAATGTATTACTCAATATTTCCTTTCATTTCCTGATTGGATAGTGTTCTCCATCAGTTATGTCTGTGCTTCAGGCTACTTTTCAAAATTAAGGTTCTACCAAAGAATTTCCATTACTGCTGTGGAGCTCCCTCTTTGCCTTAAGATGATGCAATGTCTCCACAAAAATATAGCTACACTTAGATAACAGTTTATTAATGAAAACTAATTAAATAATGCAATAAATCCCCATCATGATTAAGAGATTAACAGTTTTTAAGAGGTGGTGATTCAACTGTATGATTAGTTTGGAGCATGTTTGTGATGAATTAAATAAAGGTATTTCTGTTATTTAGCATCACAGGTTAAGGCTTATTTTAGTAAATGCTGTGGACAGCATGCGTGTTTTTGGATGGAGACACCAAATGCCAGTGCACCACAGTTCAATCATTTGATGTAGCCTCAGCGTCAGACACAGAACATTACAGTTGATCTCAGACGGTCTGACCCCGGGGAGGCCCCAGTCTCTACACTCTTCTCTCTGTGAGATGGAAGAGTTTAGAAAGTTGTGAGGCGCTGTGGAGAGGCCCACGCTGCAGTAGTTCCCTCTGCAGCTCTGGCTGGATGAAACCTGATGACCCCCAAAATTTCACAAATCATGTTTTTAGGGGAGCTCATGTCTTACTGTATTATAAAGAGCTAAGCTCCCCCGTAGTTCGCTATCATCTCTATCATCACAACGCACTCTCACAGTGCAATTGGAAACGTGCAGTTCGTCAAGGGGGGTTCAAGCTGAAGTGTAGCTATTTTGACACAACAGAGGAGATCACAGATGTTGGATAAGCTTAAATAAGGTGACTTCCTGGGAGCATTCCAAGCCAGTTTTAACTTTTTTTTTATCGCACCTGGTTTCATACGCTATGTCATATCAAGGCGCAAAGGCCTATAATAAACCAATTGACAATGAACTCAGATTGAGACATTTCAGCATACTGGCCTCTTACTTACTCAACCAAGGTAGCCTACTGTAATATCTTAGTTTCCTAAACACAAATGTGTGTAGTGAATTATTTGCAAATTATAGGCTATGATTATTAGGATAATTAAATGAGTTACAATTATGAGTTGGTGTGCCTTGATGTTCTGGTTTGACCTTTGATGTGGAAACCTTTGCCTTAGACAGAGCATCACCACAGCACCAGTTTATTTACATTTCAGTATATCCAAGTTGTGTACAAAAGGAGGAAAGTGTAACATTTTCAGTGCCTGTATTTCACCAGCCTTTTCAGTATTTGTCAAGAGGCTAAGTTCATACGGAATGCTTGGTGGTCATATGGATCAGCCCTGTCAACATGACGGTTGTCTGAAGGTTACCCGTGTCCTGCATAACTTCTTGAGGACCATAAGCACACCCAGGATGCCCATACCATCATCTGCAGATGAAGAAGCTGTGGGCAGTATTAAATCCACAGCGGAGGCCAAACATTGCCAGATATATTTGTTTACTATTTCTTTGCAGATGGGGCTGTACATTTTCTGTATTTTAAGAGCCACCATTTACTTTTAAAACATCAGATTTCCATAAATATGACAATCTAATGAAGATAGCATATATGTGCAAAAGATTCCAGGTGTTTCATTTATATTTTAACATATTTTAACATCAATGTATTGTTTGCAGTCATTAAAACAACTGAAAAGCACGACAACACCCAATTTCACCTACTCTTTAATAATTGGAATATAATAGTTTTGAAAACAAAACACATAAACAGAAATGTTGAAATAATTTTATTATATTCAAAAATAAAAGATAAAATATTTTGTGCAGATGACAAGACTGCGAGGGAAATACTGTACGTTTACTAGCATCCCTCACGGCCTTGTCAGCTACCCTTTGTGAAAAAGTATTTAAACTTGTCTCTCCCTCTTCTTCATGCAATCAGTGCAGAACACACTGTGAACAGAAACTATGCATCTTAACCCTTTTCACTTAAACAAATACACATAATAAATGGTCAGTATATGGGAATGAATGCGTGTGTGAGGGGGAGTACAAGGTGCAGCTGAACAGACCCCCACCCCCGAAAAAGTATTTAAACTTGTCTCTCCCTCTTCTTCCCCCACTACGTCGAACTATGACGGAAAAGGGATCCCCGGTGCGGCACAAACTTACGACTCTTGACCATGCATCCATATGTGACGACTTGGGAGTGAGAACGGGTTGGTATAACCATAGCAAGCGCATTAGACTACTGAATCCCCTCAGTGAATGTGCGTATTATCACGATGGAGAACCCAAATGCCAGTGCGTCAGAGATGAAAAATGGCGAAGGGGCAAATCTTTATATACAGTGTACACAGAGTCCTTCACGGCGTGAAGCGCATAGCGCAGTTGCGTTTGGGGCATATCCAACTTGTGCTAGTTTGACGGCAGAAAAAAACGGGCGCATGGTTCAAAGGGGTCGTAGGATGCAATACACCAATATCAGTCTCATCTCCCTTGTAAAGCCAGGTGCGCTTGTACTTTGGCGCATTGCTATTATAATAGCTATGAATGGTGCTTTATGAAAATAAACAATTGACTGATTGAATTGCAGAATCACAGCAGAGAGAATTATGGAAATAGCCTAAGTGTGGACGTGATATAAAAACCACCTCTGATCATGAACCCACATAGCAAAATTGGTTTGGCCCAGTGACGGGCCACACAACCCACTTTCACTTGGCCCAAATACAGCAATGCATTACGATACATGACTGGACCAGGTCTGGTTGCCAGAACTCGGGCCACATATGACCCATGGCATAGCCATATCTCAGCCAAATATATGACTATAGCTGGCCCTATTCTGGTCCTTTGTAGGGCCAAACAATTAATTCATGTCAGCCTCAACTAAACCATGATCTAGCCACTTTATTTACACCCTGCTCAGCTGAAAAATGCCTGAAACACAACAGTATTCTTAACAAATGTTTATTTTTTCACATTTAAACAAAACAATTTACAAACAAACAAACAAACAAAAAACTTCTTGAATGTCAGCTCTTGAACAAGTCTTTTCCATACCGTGGCTTTACTCAGGTCTTTTGTTCTTGAACCTGAAACAAACACAAAAGAGAACATAATAAATTGAAAAAATATTTATATAAATTATTAATAATATAGAAAGCACACACACACACACACACACACACACACCAAACAAAAACAATCATAAATTAAAGCTGCAAGCAGCCTTACGGGGCCAAGCCTTCAATGGTTCCATGGGTTCAAAAAGTACTTAAAAATACTTTGCTTTCCAAACTTTAAAAGAAACTTTAATAACCAAAGTATTCTTACTTATTAACTTCTTACCTCACAAAAGAAATGAGATCATCCAGCTGCCGAGGTTCAGTAGTAAAAAAGAGAATGGACTCAAAATAAAGACTTTGCATATAAATGAAACACACGTTGTATTTAATAGGAAGAAAGAATAGTACAATGCTTTTCAGTATGATAAAGAAATTGAAATGACACAACTTTATAAAGTTGTAAGACAAAGGACTTGAACCCACAATCTCTGGGTCATATGCCTGTCACTCATTGAGCCCCTGGGAAGTCATGTGTTTCCATAGATGTAGAAGTTCCATAGTTCAAATGAGAAATAACTCAAAATGAAGATTTAGTATTTAAATGGACAGCATGTTACGTTTAATGAGTTTAGTTGATATTATTGTGATTCACTGTTAGGTGGTTGTCCTGCACCTTTAACAAATAAAGTTAGTCCAAGATGCAGTATATAGATCAATAAAATATTATTTTACAACATTAAGATTAACAGGTTCTTGTAAGAATCTTACAATTCTGGACTTTTGGTACTACTTAGGATATTGAACTGCACTAAAGGAGAGAATGTTTTGTTTTTGCATGTGGGTCCTAAAGTCTGGAGCAGGTTTCCTGATAATATTCACTATTCTGTCAAACATTCCTAGTTTAATTGTAGATTAAACACTTCTCTTTAAACAAGAATTCACGCAATGCATTTTATAATCTTGTAATTTTGTTATATTAGATCTAATACATATATTTTTATGTTCTATTTTCAGTTTCTAAATTGTCATGGGCATATTAGATATTAGGTCATTAAGTTAATATTCAGAAAAAATACAAGTACTCCACAGCGACTCTAGGGGTCACTGTTTGACAAATGGAAATTTTGCATGGTGTGTCTTTGATGTAATACAACACTATTAACTAAAGCTTAAAACAATTATTGAACCTGGTCTTTAAACTGTAGAAGTTTGTCAGTTTATAAATCCATTAACACCATATACCTAGCCTCCCTTTGTTCTACTAATGGTCACAATTGTGACCTGACGAATAATCAAGTTTTTTGTATGGATTTTGATATATATTTTTGACGTAATTGTTAAAGATTGTTTAATATCCTTATGTATTCATACATGTTATCTCAGGGAAAAGAAATTGGAATTACATGGGTTAACTGCCATATGCAACTGTAACCTATATTTTTGCTACAAGTACATTACTTTGACAGTCATCTTTGATAATGTCTTGTACAATTAAGTTTTTTTTTTTTATGCTGCCTAGAAACAATATTGTGAGAGGTGATAAAAATGTGAATTAAAAATAACGATTATTTTTAGTTTAAATACCATTTAGCACATTGGATAAAGTAAGCAAATTAGAGGGGGCCTTTGAAGTGATTTTAAAGCACCATTGTTGCATATTTAAATCTTTACAGAACAGAATACCAACCGTTTCTTTAGTTATTCACAATGACACTTATGGTTACACTACTTGCTTTTCCCAGTATGGTTTGTGAAACTAAACTTAGTGCCTAGTTAAGAATGGCTAGAAGAATGCACGCAACTTTCCAAATGCAAGATAAGCCCATGCAATAAAGGTCACATATTCCAAGAATTGACACACATTTGTTTTAATAAAAAAAAAAATACATTAAACAACATTTAACAAAGCTTTGCCATAAAAATGAAATAAAAATCAATCAGTAGCATTTCAGAACATAATGGACAAAATTAACCTAATTTCAATAGAAAACATGACTTAAATCAATATTTGCCATTCATTAAAAAAAAAAAAAAAAAAAAAAACACCAATACCATCATTTCAATATATATACACACACACACACACAACCATCTTAGTTGTGCATTTCAATACAAAGTCATTTTTGTATTATTTTTACAGCACTCTTCTTAGTCAAAGGTTTTTTAGCTGGTGTAATAGGAGGCGTTGTTGGCTCAGATGGTCTTTTAACTGGAGACTTGGGTTCTGGAGTGCTTTGTGTCTCTGTGACACAGAGGACAGGGTTGATTTCATCGATATTCACTTCAAATAAATCCTCATCACTGGGATGAGCGGATGAAGCGTTTTCAATATTGGTGACTTCCAAACAGTTATTATATGTTAAAGTCAGTTCATCGGAGGATAGAAAGAGTTCTTCTATATCTTGTGAATCACAAGTTGACAGTTCAAGTTCTGGTGCTATGAATTTTGACAAAGTTGAGTTCGAAACCGTAAGAGAAGTTATTTGACTGTCTTGATTTATCTCAATTATTCCATTGCATTTTGTTATATAGCTTTTTGTGTTCCGTAGAATTTTGCAAGTCGGGCAACGGTGAAATTGCTGTTTGATGTTGAATTGTTCTTGTGATTTGTGGCATTTTGGACATTGTTTTTTAATGTTTATTTGCACCCCTATTGGCTTTTGTTTCACCACTGTATTAGGTAGAGAGGGTTCTTTACTGATTTTAGGGCCTTGACCAGGTGGGAAAACTTGGTCCTGTGCAATAGGTTCCATGGTTGTTTTCAGGGTTGTTGTGAGGCTCTTAAGGCTGTTGTACAGTCTAGTTTTAAGATTGGTAAAGGTGTAGGAGTTACCTAGTTGCAGTTTTGAAACTTGGTTTTCCCAAAGAGTAAGTTGAATTTCTCCAGATGGATCTTGCAAGGAACATTCTTGGATCTCACAGTCTGTACCCCAGGCCTTTACAGTAGTTGCGTTGTTTAGCTTGCATACTGTTGCAGATATTTTAGTGATCTGAAAATTTAAAGAAAATCGTACATGTACAATCAAAAATATACATCAATAAACATGATTACAAGGGAAATGTATACAACTGCTGTTGTGGTCATAAGAAGAGGAAATAGCCAAACTTTTCCACACATTAACCAATTTGAAACGCATTAATCATGTTTGTAAAGCATCTAGCAAAGATAACTGAGAAGCAGAGTAATCTTTGCCTGTGCATCTGAAAAATCTTTCACATTTTAGCATTTTTTTGAACGTCAGGCTACTTTAAAATGTTTTTCTCCCCATAAAAACGATTTTGCACAATCTACAGAGGGCTAATATATGTGATTGTACTACTCTCCAGAGCATTACTACAACAAGTAAACAACCCTGTAGGCTATTTACACAGTGAGAAGGTTGAAAAAAAAACAGCTTACCAATTGTCGTGATCCCAGAGTTTTTGCTTCTTCTACAGTGAGTTTTTCTATCTCTTTTGGTGGTTTGTGGGGAAATGTAGATGTTGCGACTTCCACAGCAGTACTCCGATCACACTGAATGAAATATTCAGAATTATTGAGGCCTAAAGAATGAAAAAAGTGAGAATTGATATGGGCTTGTTTGTACAATGAATTTGAAAGGAATACGATTACTGAAAGTTTATCAGATAGAAAACAGGATTAAATAGCTAGACTACCACTTACTTGGCTTTTTTGTTATGTTTGACAGTTTAACCGCTGTCCGATTTAATGCTAATGTTGTCCAAGTTTGATGTTTTTCGTGCGCAAAGATGACAGCTTGGTGATATTCACTGCGACCTGTTTGCAAAGTTGCATTAAAAAACTTTGAGTTTGTTCTAGACAGTTGCACTCTGGAAACTGCATGAATGTAAACATAAATGCAGTTGTCAGATTCACTGGTCTCTGGTCCATTTAAATATTTGTTCATTTTTGCTGTTGCATGAAAAAAGAGGTTTGCAAGTGGTGTGATTTATAGTAGATTAGGCCTACTAGAACAGAAATTGACAATGCTTGGTATGCAATTAACAAACGATTCAATTAGGGTGATTGCAGGAATTAGTAATACATTCATCAAATTGCTGAGTTAATCATTTTAGAATTGGGAAGCTTGGTTTAGTGGAGGCAAGAAATGGATCTGAAAGTCTGCTGGAAATAATTGAAAGGTAAATTTACTTGTATAATGCCTTTTAGGGATGGAGAAATGAAGCCTCTTGAACTTAATTAAGCTTTACTCTGATTGTTTTGGGAAAATATTCAAAGCATCAGGAGCAGCAATAAACCTGGAGTGCAGCTTTGTGTATAATGATAGTGTATTGTTTGATGTGTAATGATATTTTGTTGCTTATTTGAGAATAAATAATTGTATACATTATGTAAATTCTTTAGGTTAGCTTTTACTAGTCTTTTTGGCAATATACCTCAACTAATTGATGTTGATCCAAATAATGTACTGTTAGAATAGTAACTATTTGTAATTTAACATTCATGTAGTAACTAATTAACTTCTATTTACAATTACAATTTATTTTTTAAAACAATTCTTAATGTTAGATAATACAAAAATGTTCATGTATTTTAATGTGATTTTATGGTTTACTATTATGATAAAATTACTTTTATTTATTGTCCACATGACGAGAAGGAAAAACTGATATTCAAGTCACTAAGTAAGTCTAATGTTTATGGGACTTAAAATAATTAAAAGATATGCATATGTACACATTCAAATGTTTAATGTCAGATCAGTTAATATTGTGGAGTTGGTCAAACCATTTCTTGTATGGAATTGAAAGTATTCTTTACTATATACTTTGCAATAAAATGTTGCCAGTGGTTGATCAATTGAATAGGCATTTGTGTTCTGTTTGAAGCTTTATGTATTTAACTTGAAATGTAAAAAAGGCAGCACAATTTAAAAAAATAGAGGTTTACCTAGACCACCACAAACATCTTATCATACCCTTCTGCTCTCCAGTTCACTACTTTACACACAATGCACAAACACATATATGAAGTTGAGAATTAACACATGGAGGCAAAAAAAAAAAAGAGGATACGACTATACATAGGAAGAAAACAACCAATTTATGTAACTGCTTACAATGCAATTAGAATAGTTGAAAGTCAATGACTGCTCATTTGTTCACAAACCTTTCTGGATATTTAAGACTTCAGGTAAGAATCAACATAGAATGAACAAAAACACATTTCTAATCCCAAAAGAAAGATTACAACAATGCTTATCTGGATAATAAAGGAATTGAAATGACAACTTAACACATTTTTTTTTTAAATTAAAGTTGTCCCACATGGGGCTTGAACCCACTATCTCTGGGTCAGATATCTGTCACTCATCTCATTGCACCACTTGGAAGTTGTGTTTTGGCCAAGATGCAGAAGATCCATAGTTCAAGTGAGAAGCAACTCAAAATGAAGAATTTTTAAATAAATTATCTGTGTGTTCTATTCTACTAGCTCCTTCACCTGGAACAGAAGCAACTTGTCCACCACTTAAAGCCTTATGGTTTAGCCTGATAACTGAAGAGCCACATTAGAAAGAATGGCATCTGGCTAGCATGCTAACCAATTAGTATGCTAAGCTAACTAAGATAAGGCAACAAACACAGGCTAGATCAACTGCAGAGAGGAAGATCTTTGGTATGGGGGCTACTATCAAAAACCTGTTCATCATTTCTGTGCAGCTCGGTCCAAAGATCATCTGATCACACGTTGGACTACTCACTACAAGTGTTTCATAATCAATTAATTTCATAATACACAATTTTAAAGTTGTCCCACACGGGACTCGAACCCACTATCTATGGGTTAGATGCCTGTCACTCATCTCGTTGAGCCACTTGCCAGACATGCATCCACACAGCTGCCGAAATTCAATATTTTCAAGAGAGAATCAAGTCAAAATTAAGAATTTTGAAGTAAATGGAGAACATTTTGTATTTAAAAAGTTTAGATTAAATCATCCAAAATTGGTCAGATTACTACTCATTACCATCACTACAAGTGTGCCAATTTTCTAACTTGTGGTTCATAGGGCTGCCATTGACTACCCTTCTGGAAGAAGAACAACAATGAATTGGACGTAAAAGCACTGCATGTTGTGTGTGGCAGCTTCAGATGAGATCATTCTTATGCACAATGCCTGGAACAGATGCAACTTCTGCATCTTTTCCTGCCACAGTACCTCATGCGGTCTGGGCACATGTCACACTGAGTGGCGAACCCACGACGCTGAACATCGGGATCCGTGGTGTAACACGTTGAGCTAATCACTCATGCACGTTCACCAGCCTGCTGAGTAGAGGTTTCAGTGTGAGAATGAGTTCACAAAAAGTTCCATGACATGTTAACCAGATAAGCATGCTAAGCTAGCTTAATGCTAATTTAGCTTATAACGTGGTACATCCAATCCTGGCAAAATAGATATCGTCGGATTTGACATGATGCAAGGAATCGATAGACACCAATTTTATGATTTTGTGACAAACTGTTCACAAGTTACAGCCTCTGAACCAATGTTGGGTCGACCTTGTTAAATTTGCGACATCATAACTTTTTTTTTTCCAGTATAGCAAAAAAATCGGGAACAGTACTTCTGTGCGGCTCGGTCCGAAGATCATTTGAGCAAATTTTGGACAATTTTGGACAAATTTTGAAGGAGAAGTAGCGAAAAAACTGTTTTACATTTGCTCCAATATGGCGGCCAGTCACATTGTTGGAAAATAGCATATGAGATATCGTTGAAATCGGCATAAGCCAAGGAATATATTGACATAAAGAAATCAAATTTCAAGCAATGATAGCAAAAGTTATAAGCGTTTTTTCAAAAAACAATGATATCTCTGGAACACTAGGTGGCGCTGTGATCAAACTTCTCAGGTACCTCCGGGCCATGCTAATGGTGATCCATACCAAATTTGGTGAAGAAATTTCAAATAGTTTAAAAGATATTGCAAATTATGACAAAATTCAAAATGGCGGACACGGGGTACATCCCATCATGGCAAAATCGATATCCACGGATTCGGCATGATGCAAGGAATCCATAGATACCACAATTATGATTTTCTGACAAAGTGTTCAAAAGTTATTGGCCAAAATAGCATTTTTCCATATCTCATGACCCGTAGGTGGCGCTGTTCCTGACTTTGGCAGGGTCCCTCAGATCATGCTTCCGATTAAGCGTACCAATTTTCGTATCGATTGATCAAACTTTGGCCGAGATACAGCCTCTTAGCCAATTTTGGGTGGACCTCGTTAAGTTTGCGACAGTACAACTTTTTTTTTCCAGTATAACAAAAAAATCGGGAACAGTACTTTTATGCGGCTCAGTCCGAAGATCATTTGAGCACATGGTTGGAGAAAATTGGACAAAATTTGAAGGAGGAGTAGCGAAATAACTGAATACTGTACATTTCAAAATGGCCACTACTGTAATGGGCGGGGTCTTAATGTAAGGTATTGGTTGTGATCAGCATGATGAGTGGAATCAGGTGTACTAAGTTTCATGTCTCTAGATCAAAGGGTTCAAAAGTTATAACCATTTCAATGTTGAATTTTTGAACTGGTGGTGGCGCTATAGAGTTGGTCCTAGAGGGTCAAAAATTGGTCCAATTACTATTCATTAGCATCACTACAAGTGTGCCAAATTTCATCATTTTCCTACTTACGGTTCATAGGGCTGCCATAGACTCCCATTCACGGAATAATAATAATAAGAAAACCAACAGATACAATAGGTGCCTCTGCACCTTCGGTGCTTGGCCCCTAATGAATAAGACTACAAGGTCAGTGTACGTTTTGATAAGTTTGTTTTTCAGTTTAAAATGAAATAAGCAGAAACAAGAAAATGTTTTTTTTTTTTAAATAAGATTTTGACTATATTTTCATTTTTTGGTTCACTGATCTAATCTTGTTTTTTCATTTCTTCTTATTTAATTTCAAAATGAAAGACAAACTATCAAAACCCATAAACCCACTTGCTCACTTGTTACATAGGCTAATTTATCAAACAAAAATTTTAACAAGTTGCATAAATAATGAGTGATACCACAACAAAATCCACAATGGATTAGAAATGCAAACACACACACATAAACATAGGCTAAATTTGATGTCAAATGTTTAGGAGGTCCAAATCTAATCTCTCTTTTACTCACCATGGCTAACTTACATTTAGGCTACTTGCTTAAAAAATACAGTCAAGCTGTTTTTCAAAACTTTAGACTGCCAGTGTGTAATATACATGATAATAACATGTAATCGCTGTAATGATGTAAGTTAGCATAATTGCAAAAAATGTATAGGCTATTTCTTAAATGTAAAACTTTTTTTGTATGTGTTACAATAATGATTTTATCTCTCTGTGTCTCTGCATATTTGAAATTTTAAGAGGGCTTTGTCGTGATATGTTGTTTATATAACACAAATTAGCATTAAAAATTATCGAACTTAAAATTTGATAATCTCTATAGAAGATATAAATATCATAAGGGCACAAAATAGTTAAAATCCTCAATCAATAGAATATAAACAAAAGTAATCAATATCCTTATGATATTTATATTTTTGTGTGATGTTTCAGGTGCCAATTGGTGCTATACATTTTAGTATGTTAATCCATCAGTGTATGTCACTTAAATTGAAATGGCTGTGATATAAAAATAAAGATGTCTGATGTCATTTAACGTTAAATGTAATCGACGAACATTTAGTCAACTTCTACATTTTAACAAACAGCTACAATTATACATTGTGGCACATCTTTAACATTTCACTTTCCGACTATACTAACTCATACTAACTCTAAAATTAAAAACTATCACTTACCAAACTTCGCTCGCTTTGAGGTGAGAAGTCCGCAACCGTTAGTGAAATGCAGTCAAGTGCATCAGTGCGCGCCCACTTCTTCTTCGGCAGCGCTGGATCCGGAAGTATAAATAAATATTATTTTTTTTAAATTTGGGTTGAAGCGTTCTAAACCATTAACTAAACCGGCTAAATCGCAAGATTGCACAGTTTCAATTGAAGAAAATAATAATAATAAAAATATATATATATATATATACCGTATTTTCCGCACTATACGGCGCACCGGATTATAAGGCACACCTTCAATGAATGACATATTTTAGAATATTTTTCATATATAGGGCGCACCGGATTATAAGGCGCATAAGATACTGCAGTCAAACGTTTGACTGGGTTTGCGTTATGCATCCACTAGATGTCAACAAATGTCAACAAAACAGTCAGATAAAGTCAAACTTTATTAAGCGTTCTGACAACTCCGTTCACTCACATGGTAACGTTGTTCAAACATTAAAGGAGAACTCCGGTCAATTTTAACATTGAGCTCATTTTTTGTAAATTGGGAGTGCTGTCAGTACAGATAACAACGACATAAACCGGTGTTGCCTACACCGTGTTATCCTCTTTTTAAAATTTGCACCCTGTTGACTTAAACGGGACAAGTTTTAAACCTGCTTTTAGCCTCTTAACAATTACAAGTGCACAGCCGAGCCATGTGAGTAAACACGGTGAATCTGACTGCACATACCCGTATTTTCTTCCTGTTTTCGGTCGAAGTCCACAGTAGGCGATTGTCGAGTGCGCGCGCGATTATTGGTAACTAAGCAACAGTGGAGACTCAGCCTGTCAGCTGTCAGCCGATGACGGTGCTGTGTGGTGTTCTGAGAATATCAGCTCACATGGATAGTTCAGATGTTGAACACACGGAGGAGGTTTGATCGCGCGCGCAAACTCGACAATCGACTATTGTGGACTTCGGCCGAAAACAGGAAGTAAATACGGGTATGTGAGCCGGCTGAATAAAGAGATTATTCCTGCCTTCGTGAACGCTCGGATCACAGTTGAGACTGATATATCAGCCCAGGCATCCACGATCCATTGGCAGATAGTGGCGTAAGTCGGCCGGCGCTGTCTCCCCGTCTTGGTGAACATGTGTTCACCATACATATATAAGGCGCTCCGGATTATAAGGCGCACTGTCGTTTTTTGATAAAATTAATGGCTTTTAAGTGCGCCTTATAGTGCGGAAAATACGGTATATATATATATATATATATAAAGAAGACAAAAATACAAGATTGAGTGTAAAGACTACAATGAGGTAAAACTGCAAACCCATGAAGCATTGCGGTTTAGGCGCGCTTTCTGGGCGCGTTTTTCTAGATGCAACCTGATTGGTAAAAAATTTGTTACAAATGTTTTTTTTTTTTTTTTTGCCATATTAGGACGTTATAAGAAAGAAATGTATGTATGGCCGATCTTGAACCACATTTAAAATCATTTGAAAATATTTTTGAGTAAAATCCCAATGTTTTCCCATACAGAAAAGTAATATATTCACAAATATGTGAAACACTGTAAAATATATTGAAATACATTTTTTTAACAATAACATGTTATGCATTTTAAAAAATATATTTTTAACTCCACAATTTTGTATTTTACAAAGTGAAAATGTTTTACAGTGAAAATGTTAACATGTTATTTAACAATAACATGTTAACATTTTCACTGTAAAATATATTTTACAGTGTTTCACATATTTGTGAATATATTACTTTTCTGTATGGGAAAACATTGGGATTTTACTCAAAAATATTTTAAAATTATTTTAAATGTGGCTCAAG
The DNA here is from genome assembly GCF_029890125.1 of Rhinichthys klamathensis goyatoka. Lineage (NCBI taxonomy): Eukaryota > Metazoa > Chordata > Actinopteri > Cypriniformes > Leuciscidae > Rhinichthys > Rhinichthys klamathensis. The sequence continues at coordinate 12,697,379 of NW_026606564.1, read as the reverse complement.
ATCGGCCATACATATATGGCCCACATATCTATATTTGACATCTGGGCCAAATACTCCATTTGATATCTGGCCCATGTCTTGGGTGCCGTCTTAAATCCAGTGCCATCTTTGCCAAACCCGGGCCATGTTTGGCCCACATGCTGTATGCCAGTGCCGGATGAATGCCAGCTGTGCGAGACACATGCCAAATCTGGGTCAGAATTCTTTGCTACCTGGGAAGCATCTGTTACTCTGCTGCTCTGTAGTTTATCAGTCTGTTAACAGACAGACGCTGTCTGTAAGGAAACGTCTGGATCCTCATTGTGCTGCGTTCATATAAATTATGAACCGGTCGTGGGTCACATTATTTTGTGTTTTATTGATGTGTGAGTGTTTAAACGATTTACTTCATGATCAGAGAGGCTGCTGTCGGTCATTTTAAACGGCATGTGCCCAATAAAGTCACAACAAATATTTTGGGGTATTTGAGCTGTAAACAATAAAAAAGCTGAAGTAATTAACTTGACATGACAGGGCAGAGGAAACTCTGCAGAGGAACTAGAATTACACTTTTAGCTTCTGAAATTATTGACACGCTCTGATGGAGCTCAGGACTGATCAGGAGGACGGCTGCTTTACTCCAAACAGTTTCTCTGTATGAACTTTGACTGTGTGTGAGACCTTTTGGATGTGTAAAGAACACAGGACATCAGTTAATATTGATCCCGACCGATCCTGTCAGCTGTCAGGAGATTTTAATAATCAGTGAAGTTACGCTGCTGTGCCTCGTGCGTAAATGCGCACGGTGTCATAGTAATGCGCCCCTAAAATAACAAAAACAGTGTAAGCCTAACAAGACCATATCAGGTGTGATGAATCTTTAAACACTGCAGGATTAACTCAGTGGAACTGTTTTCTCAAGTGGCTCCAGGTGATCACAGCTGAGGGAGGTGCAGTGCGACACCTGCTGCTATATTTTTGTGGAGACATTGCATCGTCTTAAGGCAAAGAGGGAGCTCCACAGCAGTAATGGAAATTCTTTGGTAGAACCTTAATTTTGAAAAGTAGCCTGAAGCACAGACATAACTGATGGAGAACACTATCCAATCAGAAGCGAGGGGTTGATAAAGTCCCACCCACCAATGAAAGGAAATATTGAGTAATAAATTTGTTTTGTCAGTAATAATGGAAAACAAGACATTGCGCTGAATTTCGTTTTTTTGTTTTGATTATAAAAACGAAAAATTAAACTGAATGTTGGTTTTTCGTTTCAGGTAAAAAAAAAAAAAAAAAAAAAAACGGAAAAACGACCTGTTTCTGTTTTTTCCCTTTGTTAATTATACCAAAAAAACAAACGGTTAAAACGTACCTTGATCATGAACAGAACGTCGAGATCAGTGGTGGAAAAAATGGCTGATGAATTTAATTCATTTTTCTGCAATGCTGGTCCAAATCTTGCCAAAACTGTACCACTACATAATCAAAATAAAAGCTGGACAGGTGAAAGCAGAGTCATGAAATCTTTTTTTTTTTTTTTTTGATGAAGTTAGTGACAGTGAAATTATTTCTAAACATTCATGCGATAGTGATGGATTAGATATGTATATTGTCAAAGAAACTATACATTGCATTATTAGACCATTAAAATATATAGGCCCAATCGATTTGTCTTTTAATACAGGTTTCTTTCCAGATAAAATGAAGGTGGCTACAATTATTCCCCTTTTTAAATCTGGTGATAGACAAAGTCTCATAAATTATAGGCCTATATCTTTGCTTTCTCAATTTTCTAAAATTCTGGAGAAGCTTTTTGTTCTTTGACAAAAACATTCTTTGATACATGATAATCAGTTTGGGTTTCGAAGCACCCGCTCAACAGCTATGGCTTTGATGAAAATCACAGAGGACATTATTACAGAATTGGAGAATAAAAATCACACAGTTGGTGTTTTTATTGACCTTAAAAAGGCCTTCGACACTCTTGATCATGGTATATTGATATCTAAATTACAGACATAGGGAATTAGAGGTGTAGTATTAAATTGGATTATTAGTTACTTAGAAAATAGACAACAATATGTAGAGTACAGTCCCTCAAGGCTCTGTGCTGGGGCCTAAATTATTTACTTTATATCTTAATGATCTCTGTGATGAATCAAAGATTTTACATTTTGTTCTTTTTGCGGATGATACAATTTTTTTTTGTATCAGGGAAGAACATAAAAATATTAATGAAAACTATTGAACAAGAATTCGTTCTACTTCAGAAATGGTTTAATAAAAATAAACTGTCATTAAATTTAAGTCAAACAAAATGTATGCCCTAAAAAATGCCCTAAAATTTTTCGTTTGACTTTAAATGGAATAACTATTGAGAGAGTGTCAGAATTTAGGTTTTTAGGAGTACTCATTGATGAAAAATGTAAATGGGAGTCACACATAGCTTATGTAAGAAATAAAATTAGTAAAAACATTGCCGTTTTGAGTAAAGTTTATGTTAAATTATAAGGCAATGAGAATCCTATATTGTTCCTTTATTTTGCCATATTTGATGTATTGTTTGGAGATATGGGGTAATTCTTATTTCACTAATTTAATGCCCTTATTTATTTTGCAAAAAAGGGCCATAAGAATAATTAATGGAGTTGCTCCAAGAGAACATACTACAGGACTGTTTCTGGAGTCAGGCTTACTCAAATTGAAGGATTTGGTTGCTTTACAATCTTTATTAGTTGTTAATAAAGCAAAACACTGCCTGTTACCGCATGGACTGCAAACCCTTTTTACTGTAAATAGTGAGACAAGCAGAAGAAATAATGACTTTAAACAACCTTTTGCTGGAAATACCCTCAAACAAATGTGTTTCAGTTTCTGGTGTGAAAAGATGGAATTTTCTAGAAAATGGTCTAAAATATTCTACAATTTAAATACAAGTATAAACAGAAGATACTTAATTCGTATAAAGATGAATGTGAACATTGTTAAAATTATAATAATATAATATCTGGGCTATTTTGTTATTTTTTGTTGTTGTTATCTTTTGTCATGTCGGTGAGGCCATCTAATTTGTAACTTTTTTATTATAAGAATGGGGTAGGAGTTTTTTTTCTTCATCCTACTCCTGTTCTTGTTATGGAATGGATTTTTTGTTGTGTTTGTTGGATTTGTTAAATTGTTGTTGTGGTATTTCATGTTGCATTACCATGAAAAGAGAATACATAAAATAAATGAAATGAAATGTCACATTTTCCTTAAGAGGGGCGTTTTCCTCCACTCTACCCTATGATTAAAGTTAAAGCTGAAGTCCGTAGCTTTTTTGGGTTCAAAATTAACCAAGATAATTTTTTGAGCAAATACATAAGCAGCCAGTGTTCAACACTATCTCCTTGCCTTAGCTCGATTCAAAACGGTAAGCTTGTAATAATGTTTTTAATTCCAGTGATACTGGTGGATTTCCGCGGGAAATTCAAGCATGTCTTTGCGTCATTACGTCACAGCTGTACACATAAAGAAGAGTCTCGGCTAGTAGGCTATATTGAGTCATTACGTCACATCTGTACACATAAAGAAGGAGTCTCGGCTAGTAGGCTATATTGAGTCATTACGTCACATCTGTACACATAAAGAAGAGTCTCGGGCTAGTAGGCTATATTGAGTCATTACGTCACATCTGTACACATAAAGAAGAGTCTCCGCTAGTAGGCTATATTAAGTCATTACGTCACATGTACACATAAAGAAGAGTCTCCGCTAGTAGGCTATTTTGAGTCATTACGTCACATGTACACATAAAGAAGGAGTCTCGGCTATAGGCTATATTGCGTTATTACGTCACATCTATACACATAAAGAAGAGTCTCGGCTAGTAGGCTATATTGAGTCATTACGTCACATCTGTACACATAAAGAAGGAGTCTCGGCTAGTAGGCTATATTGAGTCATTACGTCACATCTGTACACATAAATAAGAGTCTCGGCTAGTCGGCTATATTGAGTCATTACGTCACATCTGTACACATAAAGAAGAGTCTCGGCTAGTAGACTATATTGAGTCATTACGTCACATCTGTACACATAAAGAAGGAGTCTCGGCTAGTAGGCTATATTGAGTCATTACGTCACATCTGTACACATAAAGAAGAGTCTCGGCTAGTAGGGTATATTGAGTCATTACGTCACATCTTTACACATAAAGAAGGAGTCTCGGCTAGTAGGGTATATTGAGTCATTACGTCACATCTGTACACATAAAGAAGGAGTCTCGGCTAGTAGGGTATATTGAGTCATTACGTCACATCTTTACACATAAAGAAGGAGTCTCGGCTAGTAGGGTATATTGAGTCATTACGTCACATCTGTACACATAAAGAAGAGTCTCGGCTAGTAGGCTATATTGAGTCATTACGTCACATCTTTACACATAAAGAAGAGTCACGGCTAGTAGGGTATATTGAGTCATTACGTCACACCTGTACACATAAAGAAGGCGTCTCGGCTAGTAGGGTATATTGAGTCATTACGTCACATCTGTACACATAAAGAAGGAGTCTTGGCTAGTAGGGTATATTGAGTCATTACGTCACATCTGTACACATAAAGAAGAGTCTCGGCTAGTAGGCTATATTGAGTCATTACGTCACATCTGTACACATAAAGAAGAGTCTCGGCTAGTAGGGTATATTGAGTCATTACGTCACATCTTTACAAATAAAGAAGGAGTCTCGGCTAGTAGGGTATATTGAGTCATTACGTCACATCTTTACACATAAAGAAGGAGTCTCGGCTAGTAGGGTATATTGAGTCATTACGTCACATCTTTACACATAAAGAAGGAGTCTCGGCTAGTAGGGTATATTGAGTCATTACGTCACATCTTTACACATAAAGAAGGAGTCTCGGCTAGTAGGGTATATTGAGTCATTACGTCACATCTTTACACATAAAGAAGGAGTCTCGGCTAGTAGGGTATATTGAGTCATTACGTCACATCTGTACACATAAAGAAGAGTCTCGGCTAGTAGGGTATATTGAGTCATTACGTCACACCTGTACACATAAAGAAGGCGTCTCGGCTAGTAGGGTATATATTGAGTCATTACGTCACATCTGTACACATAAAGAAGGAGTCTCGGCTAGTAGGGTATATTGAGTCATTACGTCACATCTTTACACATAAAGAAGGAGTCTCGGCTAGTAGGCTATATCGAGTCATTACGTCACACCTGTACACATAAAGAAGGCGTCTCGGCTAGTAGGGTATATATTGAGTCATTACGTCACATCTGTACACATAAAGGAGTCTTGGCTAGTAGGCTATATTGCGAGTGAGGATGTTGGAGGTGGAGATTTATAGCCTTTTCTCACAGCACTTGATATAATTAAACTTATCAATTTGATGGCGGATCCAGAAAGGTTCAGAAAATCACCAGTGACAACTAGAGATTCACCCGCTGTAAAATGCAAAAGACTTCATTCGGACATCGGAGTGGCTAACTTACAGAAAAAAAGAAAAAGTGCAACCGGACCCATGCGAAAACAAGGATAATATCGGAAGGGCATTAAATGTATTCACGCAATGCTGATGTTGAACATTAACAATTTTAGAACAAAATTTAATTTGCACGGTTTTACGTGATATGATAAGCGATTGTTAGATTTAATCAGCGTGATTTACTGCAGTCTGCAATGATTTTTTTCCCATAGTTGGTCAGAACCAGAACAAAAGTGGATGTTACTTACTTGTTCAGATGACATTTTCCAGTGAAAATTATTATGTTGGTACTTCCAAAAAGAATAATCTGTGATTTTGAATGACAGTATCCATCCAAACATCTCCTCCCGCACTCTCCTCAAAACATTGTGTTCTGTGCTGTGTCAGTGTCAAGGTACAACTCACGTAAAGTTGATAATTCTGTGAATAACTGCAATTGCAGATTTCGAACAGAGATGGCGACAAAGAGGAAAAACTGCGGATTGCAGCTTTAAAATAAAATAAAAATGGTCGTCATTAAGAAGTGTTTTTCTAAAATGTTATAAATAAATATAGGCTAATTATTAAGAATATCTATCTATCTATCTATCTATCTATCTATCTATCTATCTATCTATCATTGCATAAAAAAAGAGAGAAATGAGAGAACTGCGCGAGGCCGGTGGCGTGATTGCCCAAAGAGCGACCTGCGTGATGCACTGGTCTCGTATCTCTTACGGAGGAGCGGAAGCATAAAAGGAGGAGCCGCGACAGTGGTATGAGACGGTGCGTCGTGCAGGTGTCGCTCATCAGCAATCACGCCCCCGACCTCGCGCCATTTTCTCACAGCCCTTCCGCCGCCTTCACACTGGCAGTTGAAATCAGCTTCGTAATACGCAATACGCCCCCAGCGAACGTCGTACTACACTGTTGAAAAGCGTTGAAAGCGAGTAGAACAAAAATGGCGGAGAGATTAGAAAGGTTGATTCTGTATGATCTCTCTGATGAGGGTTATAGAGACATAAATAGGAAGGCTGCTGCATGGAGGAAAGTTGCTCAGGACGTTGACATGTCAGGTCGGCTAAATGTGATATAGTGGTATAATGTCAATAGTTCGATGTCTGTCACTGTGCGCAACGATACAGAAAGCTTTTCCGTCTACAAATTCTCATCATTTACCATGGGTTTACTGTAACGTTGGCCTAGTATATTAACTGCACCATGAAATGTGGGATATACATATTGAATTGTATTATATTATTAATGTAGAATGTATTAAAGCTGCAGTAGGGAGTTTTGAGAAAACGTTGACTTAGCCTGGAATTTGAACAAGCACAACTTACAGGTCCCACCCCCTTGCTCTCTGCTGCGCTACAGCCCTCCCTCCACAGCAGGCTAGTAAACAGGGCCACCGATAACAGCGGATAAAAAGTTATATGGCACATTCACTAATAGGGACTAAACGTCAATAATATGCTTTACATTGACTATGGCCTGCCCATACTTTGACTACAAACTTGGTCCTCAAATCATTATGTATTTTGCAATAGCCTACATGTAACTTTATAACGTTGCACTCTTTCTATAAGTTATAAATAGCTAGTAAGATAACGTTAATATAACGGTAACTAACGTTACAGTATGTAAGTAATTATTCTAGCGATATATAATGCTGGATAAGGTGTGCTAGTACATTATTTCAGCAACATGACAAGCCAGTGAATTAGCAGGTTTCAATTGTTGCTTAGCAGAGTGGGTGACATTTTATCTACATGTTATGCGGCTAGAGTTTTGACACCGAGTCAATGGGCTCTGTGTAATTTTTTATTTTTCGCTTGTTTATCTTCATCAGTCTTTTTCCTTTTACCTCTTTGTTTTATGAGCAGGTGTCACTCGAGAATTGGCAGTTTAGGTTGTTTCTCCGTCATAAGCACAGCTGCAGCACGCCGGCAATCTTTAGTTTGAACGACGGCTCGCGCTGTAAAAGAGAGGGGTGTGATCAGCGCATACACGAGCGTGATTGACACTGCTAAGACATTCCTCCTGGCTCTGATTGGTTGTTTTTGACCGGGAGCGTGTATTTCTTGCAAATGGCAATAGGACCACTTGGAGGAGCCAGAGGAGCTTGATTTTTACAAAGATTATCTGTCTCATATTCTACTGTCAGGACATAATGACAGTTTTAGCAGATACATTTTTTCAAAAGTTACCTACAGCAGCTTTAAAGGACTAATGTAATATAATTACAGTATTTAATGTATTTAGGCTACTGTTTTTCCTACAAATACAATAGAAACCATACAGTTACATTTTGTCATGATAGTGCCTGGTTTTATCTGTGGTTATCATGATCTAAATGCATGATACTGGATGACCAATGGTTAATTTTAATAAAACTCAAACAGTCAGAATATTACATTTTACCAAATAAAAATAAGGTCGTTACTTTTTTTAAAACAGATGTTACTGTTTTTGCTAATGAACATAAATTTAACATAGTAAATCTGCATCTAACTCAAGATAATACTACTATCAACTCACTGTCAAACATGTGTTTCGACACAAAACATGTAATATTAATATTGCAGCCTGCGCTGCAAACTGTGCTGAAGATACATGCCATCAAATTTAGGCAACACAAACCTGTTTCAAGACTTGAAACATCCAGAAACTAAGAAATTAATTTTCCAATTAAGATATTTATTTTTTGTTAAGGAAAAATGACAAATGTTTGAATGTTCTACTTTATATTTGTGAAATGTTCACCTGTTTGGCAAGTGTTTGTCATGATCTTGTTTGTCATGATCATGTTCTGACAATAAAGAGAAGTTTCAAACCACAAGTAACGCTCTGATTTCTACAACTTTCACTTAGGAGCAAAAATCTGATTTTAAACTTCAAAGAAATAAAGATTTGACATTTAGCGTGATAATTATCGTGATAATTTTTTGTGCCATATCGCCCAGCCCTAGCCCAAACCATCCCATCCCTAAGAAGAACTTTTGTCATACTCCAAAATGAATTGATCTTGTACCCCTTTCTATACACTAATGTTGTATTAATTAATTAATTAAAATGTGCTGAACATTGTCTGTGCTTTTCAGTGGAGGATGTAAAACAAAGTGGAGGGACCTCCGTGATGCCTATGTTCGTTATAGGAGGGAGGACCAGTCCGGGCGGGTAAGCGGGGCTGCTGCCTCTCAGAAGAGGCCCTGGCGTTATGCCCAGATGATGTCCTTCCTCCTGCCGTTTATCACGCCACGGAGGACAACCTCCAACCTCACTGAGACAGAGGGAGAGACCCAGGAGGGAGAGGGAGAGAATCAGGAGAGAACCAGGAGGGAGAGGACTCACAGGAGAGAGAGGGAGAGAATCAGGAAGGAGAGAGGGAGAGAACCTGGAGGGAGAGGTCTCACAGGAGAGAGAGGGAGAGAACCTGGAGGGAGAGGTCTCACAGGAGAGAGAGGGAGAGAATCAGGAGAGCGAGGGAGAGAACCAGGAGGGAGAGGTCTCACAGGAGAGAGAGGGAGAGAACCAGGAGGGAGAGGTCTCACAGGAGAGAGAGAGGGAGAGAATCAGGAGAGAGAGGGAGAGAACCACCATCACACACAGGAGAGCGTGCGCTAGGGCTGTGAATCTTTGGGTAGGCAGCGAATCGATTCGATTCACGATTCATAGGTTTTCGATTCGATTCAAGAACGATTTTTGCAAATTCAGAAAGATTCGATTCAATCCGATTCACATAAAAATTCGATGCGATTCGATTAATTCGATTCGATTCTTAATTTTGTATATGCATAGGATTATTTAAATGCTTCCCCCAATGGGTCTTAGTCAGGGTGTGAATTATACAGCTGCCTTCGGGGGTCAGAGAGTGAAAAAAAAACAAAAAAAAACAAACATTTTGTCTATTGTTAACGTTAGTTCATGTTAATTTTTAATGAATCTATTATTATAAAAAAATATTTCCAAAGCCTATAAATTAGCATTTGTAAAAATGTAAACCAAGATTTAAAAAGGCTTTAAAAGTAGTTACTTTAAGTATTTTGTAGGAATGGATACACAACCTTAAAGTGTTCCTGGTACATTAAACATCCTCCATTGTGAGACAAAAATACCATGAACTTTCCCAACTAAACCTTAACTAACGTTTCCTCATGGAATAGCTACTGTTCTCTTTATCCGATTGAACATTTTCCTTGTGATTCTGAAAGAAAACGCGCCGGCTGTCTACTTGTGCTATATTAACGATTACGAATGCAACTTTAATGCGCATCTGATTCAGTGTAATTAATGTTGTAGTTATTTCATCAGTTCAGTTTAACGACATTAAGTTACATTTCATTCATCATGCATGATTAATCGGAAGCGTGTGCATTTTAGACACCTATTATACGTTTTCTCTTTCCATGTAATAAATGCGCACCCTTGAATAAGTGGGGTTTTACTTTAACTGCTCAGGACGGGTATGACCCATTTCCGTAAAACTTCAGTATCTTATCTTAAAGAAAATAACGGTGACGTTTCCACGCAGCGAACGCGTTGTTTCATAGCAGTGACCGCCCAATGATATGGCAGCTTTATCAATGGCTTGCTTTCTCGATAGAGAGCTGTCATCTGCTCATGTGAACTCTAATGGCTGTCCTGAGGAGAGCTCAAACATGGACTGCTCAGAAATCTGTAGATGAGAGCTATATGGGACCGAGCGCGAGCGAAATCCAGTGAAAGATGGTAAGAGTGCAGCGAGTATGTGAGAGCTGTGAGGACGCGAAATGACGCCGCACAACGCCTCATTAATTCGCGCATGTAGTCATTTAATTAATGTTTATATGTTTTAAAGCACTGAATCGATATAGAATCGCAAATTATTCGATTCTTAGCATTTTAAATCGAATATTGACCGAAATAAACGATTCACGATTCGAAATACATGTTTCAAGATCGATGCATATGCATCGTCAGGATTTGTAATCGATGCATCGAGAAAACGAATGAATCGTTACACCCCTAGCGTGCGCCCACATGAAATAGAGGCCACACCAGACCTGTCAGGGGAGCGCAGGCGTAGGCGGCGGGTTGTCTCTTCAAGCCCATCAGCGTTTGAGCAGATGATTGTGACTACAATAGAATCTGCCAATCAACCACCAACACAGGAGAAAGACCCAGACCAGGCCTTCTTGGACAGTCTGCTCCCCGCCCGAAAAAGGATGCCCATCCAAAAAAAAACGCTGTTACGAAGCTGAAAATGCACCAGCTGATATATGAAGCTGAATTTCAGTGTAAGAATTTTGTTGTGAATGTTCTCCACACTGGCATTGATAATGTGTAACATGCTGCCATCTCATCTTTTCATTTTTATTTGTTTTACAGAATCTGGTGGAGCTGAACACACACACACACAGAGTAGTATCATTAGTATAATAAAGTTCACTTTAACTATTATTCAGTACTGTGGTTTATTTTTGCAATAGAGAGAGCTAGAAGAGACTGCGACACACACAAACACTAATAGAAAGCGTATGTAGAAAGTGCACGTGATTACTTGCATACTTTACACTTATGTCACATACAATTAATGACATGAGTTTTCTACTTGAAATTTTAATTTAGTTAGCAAATGAAATGAATGACACAACACTGACATGAAATTGCAATTTATGACATTGTGGTTGGCCCTTAAAGGGCCTTTTGGTCATTGTCTGTAATTATGACACAGGGTCATGTCGGTGGACACCTCCCGCCTCAGAGGAAAAGTAGGTCGTATAGGCCTCTCTGACACGAACTGCCTCCGTGGTGGAATTATTGGCACCTTGTCAGATGACACAGGGCAAGACAACACTGGGGGGTGGGTTGGGCGCTCGATTCTCCCTTGGTCTATAGGGGCGTGTTGGGGCATCACGGCGAAGAAGGTTGTGGAGGACACAGGTTGCCTTCACGCACACCTCCACATTGTGTGGATGCTGCCACATCACTCGATGGTAGATCCTGAACCTGGCTGCCAGCACACCGAAGGCTTGCTCTACTACCATTCTTGCCTGAATGGTACACATCAGGTGACGGCGCAACGGGAAGGCTTCGTCCCCCACAAAGGTGTGAGGAAGTGGCCCGAGATCCTCTGCTACAGGGATGATGGCATCTGGTGGGACTCCCAAGGTGCCTTCCTGGAGAGCGCGACCAAAGGCAGACTCCCTCAGTGTGCCTACATCACTCCCCCGACCATAGGCACCCACATCAATAATGCGGAAGCAGAGGTTGGCATCGACAACCGCAAGGAGCATGATGGAGAAGGTCCCTTTATAATTAAAAAAAAGGGAACCTGAATTGGGTGGTGCCACGATCCTCACATGCTTCCCATCAATGGCCCCTACGCAATTGGGGAAGTCAACTGCTTTTGCAATATCCTGCCAATTACTCGTTTGGCACAGGCATGTACACATCCACTAGCTCCTTCCAGATAGCCTTGGCCACCTCAGGCACAATGAGAGACACAGTGCTCAAGCCCACTCGGAAGCGTTAGGAGAGGGAGTGGTAGGAGTCACTACTCGCCAGGTGTCTGAAAGAACATAAATAAAATATTAATAATAATTATAATATTAACAATAACAATACATACATTTATTTGGTGGACACCTTTCTAGATATACAAGGACATCTTACATGTTTATGGGCGAAAATAAGAAAATGCAATAGGTTTAGCTTCATAGAAAATACAGTTAACAAAATAGACTATAATAATATTGAAATAACCAAATGACTTGATGATGAAAAAGTCAAATTATTTTTCCATTTAAACAATTCCATCATGTAATCAGTTCTGTGTGGTTTTAATTGGTTAAGTTAGGCAAAAAAAAAAAAAAACAGTTGGTCTTTGTAGGCTACAAAATACTGGGCTATGCATAGAAAAAGAAAAAACGCTGACACAATATGCCTATTATCTATAATGATGTGATCTATGTGATATTTAATATCAAGGAGATAGAGACAGAAACTCACCGGAGACAGATGGCTAGGCGTTCTGCCGGACAAATACAAGCCGGGTGTTGATTCTCTTGATCCGTGGACCAACACGGTGGAGGATTTCGTCAAACGGACAGCGCGACACCCTGAAATACTCCCTGAAATCCTTACTGTTGTTCAGACGCAGCTCACCCACCAGATAGTGAAACTCCCCGTATTGATTCCTCTCCGCCAGGTATTTCACCCACACGGATCTCTTCTTTTTCTGCTTGCGTCTCCAGTATAGGAGAGCAACAGCAAGAGCATTGACCAGCCGACGATTTGCCATCATGGAATTTTCTGGCTGTATGTGAATGAGCGGGTTGAGGGAAAACGGCCACAATATTTAATAGGGGATATGCACAACATTCTTCCGGGTTCTAAAAAACGGGTATAACTACTTCCGGCCATCAGCTGCTGAGGTAAACAGTGTAGTAATGGCGACCTTTTATAGCCGGTGTTTACAGGAGCTACCCTTACTGTCAATTTCAGATGTACGGACGTCCAGAAGCCCCGAGTACTTTGTTAGATAAAGGATTCAAGTTTTACGCCTCCTCATTCATTCATAATTATGAAGGTTTGTAAGAGTTAGTATATGTAACGTTAGCTTTTGCTAATGGCACCCGATATAGCGTTAGCTAACTATCAGTAGTTCGTTTAGACTTGTATGCTGCTATCAGTAGTTTTGCCTTTTATTTTTGCTCCCAGGCAATTAAAACAATTAAATGAAGACTGCATTTTAGCAACTGGGTTATTGTACCAACAGTATAATTACTATGATGTCCTGTGTGTTTATGCTGGTCAACCTTCAGTTATGTTAAGTAATCCATCTGACTGTAGGTCTAATGTCGACTGCTGTTCTGGCAGGGCTTTCAGATTTCTAAAACATTGTTAGAATAATGAATGAATGAATGAATGATGTATCTTCTTGTCCAACAGTTTCAAACAAAGACGGGGTGACAGGTACTGTCAGTGTTAGAGCAGCTTGTCACAGGTCCATGCAGAAGAATGAAAAACCACACAGCTTGAGAGTAGGCTAATGTTTAGGGATGGGTTTGGGTATTCTGTTCAATTTCGCCGTCTGTTCCAGTTCAATGACTGCATAGCATGCGTTCATCAAGCCTCTTAGAACGGAAATATTTACACTACAACTGCTTTCATTTGGCCATGAGCATGTTCTCGACTATGTAAACACCATGATCACAAAGACAATGGTCCACACTTTCCTCTGAGACACTTGATAAATGTATATGGTCTATCTGTTAATGGAGAAGTAAGGTAATTGTGGCAAAGTTGATTGACAGTAACCCTTTCCGTAACACTTTATTGTAACTGCACACTACTAATCATTAGTTAAACATTAGTTAAAGGTATTGTAGGTAGGATTTTTATAAAAAAAACTCTTTTCCAAATTTGTTTAAACTTTCTGTATATATCAATGCATAATTATAATGTAAGTACTCTGAAAAAGAAAGTATAAAAATCGAGTGTCTGTAGACCTCTCACGACTGTTTTAAAGAAAGCTCATTATTTCCATTCACTCCACCCCCTCCCTTCTGGGCTCCTTCCAAAGCCACGCCCCCAAAACACATGAACGCGCGACTCCGACCGCTGAGCTGAAGAGCATTATTTACCTGAGACGAGCGGAGAGGAAGGAGCGCAGTGCATGTAGTGACATCATGTCAGAATCACATGTAATAAAAAAAATATAACTTTATCATTATGAAGATAAACAAATAAGATGTATTTTTGTACTCACTATCAAGCTAGCATATTGATATTGGTAAAGTTTAAAATATATATTTATTGATTCGCTAACGAGCTAGTTATCTATAAGGCAAAGCTAAAAACAGGTTGCATGATACACGTTTTTCCATTGCCATCATTTACACTGTGATGAAGATGAATTTCGTGTAAGATTCATAACATATATGGTGTTCTGCATGTAAGAGTTTCCATGATGAAAGCATTGTTGACTCTGATGAGGACTACACTCCAGAGACAAGTACCGCATCGTCAGCTCGAGGACAGATAAATCGTTGTTTATCCAAAGACTTTTTGTTCATTACCTTTTCTAGTAACGTTACTGTCTTCCTTTTTTTGCCTGGTTAAGGTTTGCCTTCGCGAACTGCATATGTGAATTTTGATTGGTCTTTCTCTGCCATTGTTTTGCTATTCCTAGGTTCCGTGCCTCTTGAATTCCTCAAATCAAACGGGTACGCGCAAGTGGGCAGGTCCTGTGTGGCAAAAGGGTGGTTGCCATGGTTGCGAGAGAGTGACAGTCGCCTAAGCCAATCCCATACCTGCCAACATGTACGCATTTTGCGTAGCGGGCACGCATTTTGACCTCAAAGTACGCTGGTACGATTTGTCACTCTAAACTACGCAAAAACCTGGTGACGCCTCTTTGCACGCGCAGTCCTCAAATCAAGCAACAGCAAATGAAGAAGAGTTCGACCAATCATAGCGCTGGGTTCATTCCCCACATTGCAAGCGGAGATGATTGACAGATGCGTAAGTCCTATAATTAAAAAGAGACTGAAAATCGACACCAATAAAGAATCCCGCTCGATCCTCGCTCCACTCGCACGCGCCCGCCGTCTGACTGATTTAAGCGAGGACAGTCGGCCTACAGTCACGGTACTTCTGACTCCTGAAGGTAAACGGGCTGGGGTGGATGTGGAAAGTTGAAATATTGTATTTGAGTTCATTTTAAAATGGATTGGTCATCAAACGGGACGGGAGTGATCGCATGGATTATTTAAAAAAATACTCCGTAATTCATGGTAACTCAGATAAGAGGAAGACATTCAGCCATGCAAATTATAAAATACTCAAGTAATGTTGAACAATAAATCTAAATAAAATTGAAATCGCTATGTCTTAGTAATTATGAAAGTGCTGTGATTTGTGGATGACTGATAAGCGCGAATCCGGAGAAACAGGCGTTTATTTTTTCATTATCAGTGTTGAGAAACGTATCGCATGTGTTACGTTATGTATTATGTTAACTAAACCGAATTATGTTACATATTTATTTTGTATGAAAACTAGCAAGTTAGTTGGTGAATTTGTGGATTAAAAATGACCGTTGTATGATAGCCTATCATCAGTGCTGCGCGAGCTCTCTCACAAACACAGACTCGCACACACAGAGAGAGAAGATATTTATAAAATAAAAATTGACAGGCAAAGTTCTTGCTTGTGTTTTTTTTATGTCAAAATGTCAAAGCTTTTTGTATAATCCATTCGTGTTTTTAAAATTCGTTAAATGACGGACGCTTTAGTGTTAACCGCCCTCATTATATTATGTCGGATTCGTCTTATTCGAAAACTTATATTATTGGTCATGTAACAGGACTCCTGTCTATTCATTGTTAACTGTTTTCTATAAATATCTTTGGATTGGCTAAATTTTATTCAGCTAATGCGTGTCCTGTTTGTAGCCTAATGTCCAAATGTCAAAATAGCACGTCACAAATATAAGCCCTTTTCCCTGTGGGATTTAATATCATATTTGTATATTGGAATAATAAATTAAGTAGCCAATTTAAAATTATAACATGTAGTTTTACTGTTATCTAGGGGTTTCTTAATTTTAGACTAATTGACCAGCACAGATTATATGGAATACAATATCAATCATGAATAAAACAATAGTGTTGAGCAGGATTGAAACTTTGGACTTTCACTGTTGCATTGCAGTGCAAGTTAAATTTTGTATTTGTGTCAAATTAAAAAACCTTTAGAGGTCAAAACTAGAATTATGAAGATAGGCATGTGTCTGTGTGTGTCTTGCATTCTCAAAATATATGACCGACCAATCGGTCAAACATTATAAAGCATTAGGCTAATATACATTAATAAGCAGTTTATAAATACAGCTATACACGCTTTATTCTTGATTTAAAAGCATATGCTATATATACATGTTTAAACAGCTCCGAAATTCCTTCATTGGAGTTCAATGAGTGGTGTTTAACTGCAGTGTTTTTAGACACCACAGAGCCTCCGCGCGCAGTGTTGGTGTGGCGCCCATGGCCACCCGGAGATCAGACGTTGCTGGAGCCGTAGCGTTGGCCAGTAGGCCTACAGTGGCACTAATTTGCGGCGGTGGTGGTGGAGGTGCTGCCGCACAGACAGCTGAGATTGGTAGAATTAACTGCTCTCTCCGAGCAGGCATTCCATTTTTATGTTTAGTGGATTGCATGTGCGACCGAAGTGCGTTAGCTCCCATCCAGTTGACAGTGATATTTTTTTTACACACCGAACAATAAGCCTGCCTGTTATTCCCTACTACAGGCCTGAGCCAGTCCTTAAACGCTGGGTCGTTCACCCAGCTCTCAGAAAACTTGCATTTGCCCATGAAGACAATGATGGTTGTCCAGTCGTTGAAGATATGCCTTGAAGCAAGTCTAAAATAAAACGTAAGCCAGCCACTTCTGTTGAGCGCGCAGTGTTCTGAGATGATGCCGAACGACCACTGAATATGACGTCAGCATCAAACATAAGTTGAGACGGAGACGAAAGGTCTTTGATTATGTGCCCAGATATGCTAAAGCCCATATTTAAAGTCCCCATGAATTCAAAATTGACCATACTTACTTTGTTTGCCTAAATTGATCGTTTTGTGGTGAACAATTCATCCATGCAAGTCAATCCACACAAAAAATTTTTTTGGCTTCGTAATCTTTAATCAAAATCTGAAATTTCCCCTCCCCTCTGCGTTGGAGGACCTTGCCTGATGACGTAGGTTTCACGGTTTGGGCGTCTTCTTCACATCCGTAACCACGCCCCTCCAACTGACAATAGACAGGCTGAATGAAAACACCTACTTTTCTAGATCCAATCAGGTGCTAGTTGGGAAAAAAGCCACGCCCACCATTTTGCCTCATTTAGTATTCCGTTTCTCTCGGAAATACGTCACAACACTGGAGAAAAGTCGTTTGCAACTTCTGGTTCACGGGGACTTTAAACGAACTAACGCGAACGCAGATAGAATTTCAATCAGAATAGGACACCTGATAGTCTGGAAAAAATAATACCTCTGAGACCACATTTAACACTTTTAATGGCCTTAAATTTGATTATTTTGATTTATTACTTTTTAATACTTTTTAAAACCCCGCAGACACCCTGTGCCAATGGTCGGTGCAATGTTTTATTTACTATCATGGTGTTTGAAATGCTGCTTAATATGTTCGAGCTATGTTTAACTGCTGTGTAGATTGGTTAAGGAACACATTGCAGCATTGTCTTCATTGATTTTGTGTTAAATGAGTTTGTGCTAAAATAATATTTCATTTTGAGTTTGAAAAAATGGTCCCACTTTATATTAAGTGGCCCTAATACCGGTGAACTTACATGTGTAGCAGTTGTTAGTAATTGCCGTTGGCATAACGACGGGGCGGGTCTATTTCGCATGATTTAGTGGACTATAAAAGCAGCGCGGTAGTGCCTTTGGGATGTGCGTCCCATCGTCACGAGTGACGTGATCCATTTCCGGCGTGTCACGGAATTGTCTGTCTGGTAAGGAGCTGCAGTTGTGGCTGTACTTCTACGTGCTGATCTTGAGTAATGATTGTATTTACTTATCTGGCTCCTTTCCCTATAGTGTGGACTGAGGACTCCGGTGATACATTATAGCGACGTGCGTTGCAATAGGATGTTTTAGTGCCACAAGTTCAAACCGGTAGGTTGTTTTATTATTAGTCGTGTTGTTGTGGGGTGGGTTACTTAATCTTTTCCTTATCTTTCCGTGATATGACAGAGTGCGGGACGTTGCAGTGGGCTTTCTGTTGGCTGCTCTCTTTTGCCAGCGTGTTTTCTTTGTTGCTATTCGTATGGTTAAATCCTCACGACGACTCTTGAAGTTTGCTGAATCTCCCTCAGCGGGGTGCTGCAGTATAGACCGGCAGATCGATTGCACCTTGCCAGCGATCAGTGCTCACGTGCTGTTGCTGGGCGTTTTGCCGATATTCTGTGTGAGTTCCGAAGCTGGACACTTTAACGTCTGCTGGAGTGGCCGCCTGGTGTGTCGCAGATTCGGCAACGTAACTCGCCTTCTCTTCCTCCACAACCCCCTCGAAACGGTTTGACCATCCACTAGCCATTCACTAGCCAATGTCGAGATGGAAAGCGCTTTTGTGTTTTAATGTTTCTCTTTAGTTGGTTTATTTCTTTATTTTGTTCTTTATGATGGTTGTGAATAAGATCTGGTATAATTTAAATGATTGGTTCCTCCTTGTGATTTATTTTTCTTTATTTGTACCAGCCAAGTTTTTGTGAATTTTCGTTTTCTTTGGTCAACATGTTTGTGTATTTATCTTCTTTTTGATTATTATTATTTTCTTGTGGGATTGTGAGTTTTCTGTGATCTGGTTGATTGCTTACCCAGTATTCTAAATCAGCTATTAAGCAATCTCTCTTCGACCAGTTTGTGAATTTACTTAATTGTGCATTTATTTAATTTTGTTTGTTAAGGTTTTGTGTAGGTTGTTTATTGCATTTTCTTTTTTTGAGTACCAAGTTTTAGGAAAATAAGTGTGTATGTGTAATTGGAACTTTTGCTCTCTCTCCAGGGGGGTCGGGGACCCAGACCCGTGTGTGTGGACGAGCCTTCCTCTCTGTTTGGTGGTGGGTTCCTCTTCCGTGTGCGGTGGTTCACATTTGAGGTGCAGTGTGAGTGCACGTGTGGTTGCCGTGGTTCCTTGAGGATAAGCGAGTGGTTCTCAGCCCTGGAGCAGGTGTAGCAGTGTGTGTGTGTGTGTGCGATATTTTCTTTTACTCGACTATTGGTACATGCTGTTTAATGGTTGTTAATAAAATTATATTTTTGTACTACACCTCTGTTTCTGATCTTGACTCAGCCGTGACCGAACTTGTGTGCTTTAAATCATTCTGAAAGGCGATTCCCTGGTAATGTTGCCTCTGGGGTGGCGTAGTCGAGCATTTTAGAGGTGTAAATTTGTTTTTTTTCAGTTTACACTCCCCCTATCAAATCATAGAGACGCCACACATGGTTACTAGATATGTACTTAGTATGTAACTACAGTGTAAATACACATTGGTACATAGTATTTACAACTGTAATATTTGTGTAACTACACATATGTAACAACCCACGGAAAGGTATGTGTAAGTACAAATGTGTAACAGGACATTGGTAACAACACCTTTTCCACTACAGTAAACATGTGTAACAGGCATTATGTAACTACATTTTGTAACAACAATATGTATTCACACAAGTTGTTCCACTTCCACACGCAGTCTTCCATACTGTAGTTACCAGTTAAGAACACACTGAAACCATGATGATTCCTATGTGTATACCATGTATTTACTATATGATCGGCAGGACTTATGTTGAATTACAGCTAAAGTTTTCCCTTGTGGTACCCGTGTACTTACATGGTAACTCCTCAGGAACTCTGCACTTGATACAATGTGTTAAACTGTCATAACTTACATGTATTATGCAAAACCCAAACCTCTGTGCAACTGTACTAACAGTGTACTTGCATGGTAACTCCTCAGGAACTGTCCACTTAATATAAAGTGTAAAATGGTCATAACTTTCTGTGTATTATGCAAAACCCAAACCTCTGTGCAACACTGTATTAACAGTGTACTAACATGGTAACTCCTCAGGAACTCTGCACTTGATATAAAGTGTAAAATGGTCATAACTTACTGTGTATTATGCAAAACCCAACCCTGTGCAACACTGTATTAACAGTGTACTTACATGGTAACTCCTCAGGAACTCTGCACTTGATACAATGTGTTAAACTGTCATAACTTACAGTGTATTATGCAAAACCCAAACCTCTGTGCAACACTGTATTAACAGTGTACTTGCATGGTAACTCCTCAGGAAGTGTCCACTTAATATAAAGTGTAAAATGGTCATAACAGAGACCATCTCAGCAAACCCAAACCTCATAGTTTTATTAACAATAGCATTAAAGGCACACCGCGGAACTTTTGGCCACTAGTGGCGCTCGACCTGTAACTTTCACGTCTAGCGTCCCTAGAGGCCACAAGCTCCGCAGCACTGTCGCAAAAGTCAACAAACAGTCAACCGATCAGCCCATAGACAGTGGGTCAGCTTCCCGTGTCTTTAGATTGTGTGTGCTTGCAGTGTTTGAGGCGGGCAGCCTGGCCGCGCTCGATTCCCTTATAGCAGTCTGCTGAGAGAGAGCGAGCGGGGCGAGCCCCGTGTGGCTTAGTGCTAACATGTCTGTGAGTGAATGTGGGCGCGGGACGGCGGGCACATTTACTGCACTAAAAACACCGTCGGCCTGAGCTGACTGTAACTTATGTGTGTTGGTTTCGTTTTACACAGGGTATCTGCACACTTTTTAAAGTCAAATTTAAGGCTTTTTAAGACCTTTTTAAGACCTGAAGAAATCAAAATTAATACCTTACATTAGGGGTGCGCAATATTGAAAAAAAAAATGTCTCAATATTTTCAAAGTTTTGTTGATGATAATTAGATGATATTTTACTGATTGTGTTTGTGTACTGGTACCATGGCTGGTTTAGGCCTGTTGTTGACAGCTGACTCACGAAGATATTCATATTTTTCATCTTCTATGCAGTGGTCAGTTCACAGCAGTGAAAGGAATTAACATTTTTTTATTAAAGGGCAATATTTGCAACCTTAAATTGAGTTCCAGGGGCATTTTCACCCATATATGGACTTTTTTTTTTTTTTTTACTTCGAGGTATGCATCACCTTTTATGTCAAATTCTAACATTCAAATTAAATTATATTAGAACAATAACACAATACCACTGTTACCAGTTATATTAAATCATTAAATCAAAATCCATCTTTGCAGTGCAGAGGAGACACAGAAGCAGCATCAGAACTGGCATTAATATATTTACCGTAATTCCTCAAATAAAGACCGGTATTCAAATAAACGCCGGGCCTCTGATAGTGGCCGGGGGCGTGGTCAACGCGGACAAATAAAGGCCGGTCTCAAATTAAGGCCGGGGAAAAATTAGTGTGAATAGGTACACTTTAAATGAGTGTACACTCAAAGACGGACGCGCTCAGCCAGTGCCGCTGCTAGCCATTTTGGTGCCCTAAGCATAATTCCTTTATGATGCCCCCCCGCCCCCCCTAAAAAAAAAAAAAAACATTTTAATTTAGGATTTTCATTTAGGGGGGCTAAGCCCCCAATGAGGGTATGATTTATAAAAAAAATGCAAACATTAAAAAGTAACACTTTAGTTTAGGGTCTAATGCTTACTATTAACTAGTTTCATTACCATGCAATGGCATGGTTTTATAATCACTGGGGTTCCGAATTTGAGGCAGGTTAGTTAGGGGTGTTCGGGGGAAATTTTGGATTTTTCTGAACTACAGATGTGCATTTTAAGATGTTGTGAAGGCAAAAAAAAAAAAATATCGATAACAACAGCTTTAAAACCATGTCAGTGGGCAGCTGATTATTTTTCTCTCCTCATCAGCATCACACTCTTTTTCTCTTTGTTTTTATCTTGCCCTGTCTCTTCCCCTCCTAAAGTTGGCTTTTTTTTAATTTTCTAAAGGTTACAATTTGTATTTTATTCTCAATATGTACACATTCATTATTAATCCTGTGGCTAACATGATGAAAACGGCTTTGTTCATGTTTCTTGTCCCCTCACAATGACAATAGCCTAAACTATTACACTAGGCTACATGTTACATAGGCCTATTTTCAGTTCAAAATAGCGAAATTAGACAAAACTATATTAGTTTGCCTAATTATTTTTTGTCATTCGTTTAACATTTATGACCTAAAAAAAACTGTCAAATAAAGTTAAGTTTAGCTACTTACATCTTATCTCGCACTTGACCGTACACTGAAGCGTCGAGTTGCACTGTTAAAATTCGCGCTCAGCGTCTGTGAACATAAAGCCCGCCTACTTTGATTTGATTGGTCATCTCAAATATTCTGACATTGACGAGCAGTGACAGACCAATGAGGCTCAGATGAACACACACATGACACACACACACACACACACCCTGTCCTGTGTTTCTGACGTGCTCTCTGTCTCTGCTCGGCGCCGCTGCGGAATGAAGAGGAAGAACGCGCTGAATCTGATTATAACAAGAAGTTTGATGATTGGTTTTTCATTAGGCTATTTTTGGTGCCCCCTCAGCACTTGGTGCCCTACGCACAGCGCGTGATGCGCGTGGTGGGAGCGGCGGCGCTGCGCTCAGCGCTTGTCATATATCACAACTATTTAGTGTTTTTAACCACATGTTTATTTTAGGTTTCAGACATTTAAATAGATATGATTTATAGCAAAACAATAAATTTATAGTTTGTAAAATACACAATGGTGTCTACTGTCTATGGAAGCAGCAATAACAATCCATTCAAATATATTTGGCGACGTGTTTTATTCATATCAGATACACAGTGTAAGTAACTATAAAGTTTACTCTATTCTTCTCCCAGTTCACCGGCCACTTACTTTCATGTATTTCGGGAGAAACTGAAGAATTCACGCGCTGTAACTTAACAAATACAACAGGAATCTCCGAACTGCGGTGCCCATCTCACGTTACAGATCAAGATCATTTATAAAGGGTTTTAAACGACAAAACAAACTCACTTACACGGATTTGAGAGTCAGAATAGAAGATAGTTGATGACATGGTAAGCAAGTTTGTTAATATTTAGAAATAAAAGCGCTACATCTGTCATACAGCGCTATTTTGGCTGTGGTGAACACGTGCCAAGCATGACGCGTCACCATGGAAACTTGGCTGGCGGGCGGGCGGGGATCGCGAATTAGAAATAAAGGCCTGCCTCTAATAAAAGCCTGCTTCAAATAAAAGCCGGCTACCATCTGCAGTTCAGGTAAATAAAGGCCCCGGCCTTTATTTGAGGAATTACGGTATACTCCATTTACAATTGCATAAATAAAGCTATGATATATTCAATTCTTTCTATTCTTAATTCAATATTTAAATATGAACTGATTTCTAATTGTAACATTTTAATTACAGGGTACTTTAAATGTGAAACTAAACCCGCCAGTAGGTGGCGGCAAGTCACTGTCTCAGGGAGTCATTCATTCAAACGATTTGTTCAAACGGCTGATTCATTCAGGAACTGCAAGTGATTGTTCATTGAATCGTTAAAATGATTCGTTCAAAACGCGGATTTCAGTCAAGAAATCATCGCTGTCTTTTGCATTGAGACTCTGCTACGGTTTCATTTTGAAATTCTCGTCAGCGAAATAAAGGGAAAACAAACAATATTGACAATATTGTTTATAAAATGTAACAATGTTAATTTAACTGTTATATAAAATAAATATCATATTTGCTATTGTGCACGGGAAAACAGCCCTCTTGCTGATGTAATATTGTATGATAACAACATATGATATATAAAATACAAAAACGTTATACGTCTATTAGGGAACATACATACCTGTAGATGTGTGTACAAACTCACTGACACCTCGTGTAGAACTCAGGTCTGCTCTTTATTATTATCATACACTTCTCAATAGTTTCCGCTTCTTACCAGACCTCCTACGTCATCTTACACGTCATCAACATTATCTACATCCCCCTTCTTAATGATGAGTATATATATATAACCGTTAGCCCTTAACTTTATCTGCTATATAAGTGCAGTGGAACTGGAAAACAGTGTACAACCTAACATGTGTACCAAAATATGATACAACACTGCACAACAAAATACAACGTTTAACTTTTTTTTTTTTTTTTTTTTTTTTTTTTTTTTTTTTTGCTGCTGAAATATAGGTAGAGAACTCTCTAAGCTTATGTCGTGTAGTCTTTGTATCGGGGGTTGGGCTTTGATATTCTTCCTGAACGGGTGATAACTACGGGTGGTTCCTGCACATGTTCCCTTTGCGGCTGTTCGACATTAGGCTGGGGTTCTGGCAGGGGTTCACTATCGGGGTTGAGTGGGGCCTCTGTTGTTGTGGGCGGGTTGTATTGTTCAGGTGTGTGTAGGAGGTGGCGCCTGTTTCTCACATATGTCGCATCTCCGGACTGGACCTGGTAGCTGTTTGGCTGCGGTGCTCTTCCTATTACCGTCGCCAATCTGTCATATCCCCTACTCGTCTGTATTCTTATTGTCTGCCCTGCTTGCAATGGAACCAAAGGTCTGGCTGATCTGTCATAATGTGTCTTTCCTCTCTGTCTTGTCCGTGTCAGAGCTGCCCGGACCTGTGTTTCTACCTTTGGCACATACATAACCTTGGTCATGGGAATGAGGGTCTTAGTGCGCCGAGAAAACAGCCGCTGGGCTGGTGAGGGCAGCCCATCTCTTGGTATGTTGCGCAAATTGAGCAGTGCCACATACACATCTGTACCATCACGTGCGCATTTTTCCAGCAGGTGTTTAGCCGAGCGTACAGCCCTCTCAGCTAGCCCATTTGATTGAGGGTAGTGGGGGCTGCTGGTGACATGGCAAATGTCCCATATGTGGGCAAATTCTTGGAACTCCCTGCTTGTGAAATATGCTGCATTGTCAGTCATTAGCTGTTGAGGCGCTCCATGGGTGGCAAAGTGGCGCTTTAGCCTGCTTATGATGGTCGCGCTGGTCACGTTTGGGAGTTGGTCTATTTCAAACCAGCCGGAGTATGAGTCAACGAGCACCAGATGTTCTTTCCCCCCCCACTCAAAAACGTCTGCGGCGGTGAGAGCCCATGGCAAGTCTGGTATATAATGCAATTGAAGGGGCTCCTTTGTTTGGTGCGGTCTGAGGGCATTACAAGGAGCACACCTGGAGATTTCATGTTCAATGTCCTGGTATATGCTGGGCCAAAACATGGTTTCTCTGGCCCTGCGTTTTGTTGCTTCTAGGCCCGGGTGGCCCTGATGCAGCTGTCTGATATAATAGGGTTGCAGTGAGTGGGGAATGACGAAACGCTGACCACGGAGCAATAGGCCATTATCAACCGTGAGTTCGTCTCTTATGGCATAGAACTGCCTGAGGTCATGTGGCAGCTTCTTTGATGAGTCAGGCCAGCCCTCCGCAACGACCTCAGATAAGCGCCTGCACAGATGGTCTGCCTGTGTTTCCTGCCTCAGTTCCACAATTCTTCTTGACGAAAGAGCTTCCACTGTCATCACATCGTAGTCCTCACTAGTTTCGGCCAAGTCAGTGGAGGGCAGGTGTGCACGCGACAGCGCGTCTGCTAGGTATAGCTCTTTGCCTCTCTTTAGTTCTTTGGTACCTGCTTCTTTTTTTATTTCTTTGTTTCCTTTTTCAGACTGCTCATGTAACATGCATATTTCGATAGCTGAGTTTAAAGTTAGATTTTTTTCTTTCAACAGCTGTGTGCGGATGTTGTCATTGTGAATGCCACATACCAATCGATCTCTTAACAGTTCGTCGTGTAACGTCCCAAATTCGCATTTTCTGGCTAGTGTCTTTAACGTGGCAACGTAGGACTGGATTGTTTCATGTGGCTTCTGGTTCGTTGTATTGAATGCATGTCTGTCCATAATTACATTCTTTACAGGCAGGCAGATTTCTTCAAATTTCTTTACCAGTACCTCTGAATCCTCCGCATCTTCCTCCTCCTCGAAAGTGAATGTGTCATATTTATCTTGGGCATCGGGACCAGCGAGGTTGAGAAACGTGTATGCTCGCACTTTTTCGGTTGCTGCTGAGAGACCGGCGTTGCTGTATATGCGCCATTCGCGCTTAAACTTAGTCCAATTGTCCGCAATATTCTCGTCAAAGATGAGGGGGTCGATCTTACGAAGTCCTTGTGCCATCGTCACTTTAGGCTGACTTCTGACACCATGTAGATGTGTGTACAAACTCACTGACACCTCGTGTAGAACTCAGGTCTGCTCTTTATTATTATCATACACTTCTCAATAGTTTCCGCTTCTTACCAGACCTCCTACGTCATCTTACACGTCATCAACATTATCTACAATACCTATAACTGCACTGACACATCACGCAGTGAAAGCAAGCATGAGAGACAAATGCGATGTCAGCTCGCAGTGCGCCCTCGTACATAGCGCCCTCGTACATCGCACACCACTACGCACATAAAGAATGAACTTACAATTGAACTGAAATTAACCAGCTTTCTTCTCCTCTCCTGCTGTTTCGCGTGCAGGAGACAGACGTAATGCTGGCGCGAATGTGACGCGAAATGTCACGTGAACAAGCAAATCCACAAAGAACGAATAGTAAATAAAAAAAGTACGCTAATTAGATAGTTTTAATTTGGAAAACATTTAGATATGTCTAACTCAAATTGCCATTAAAAATTTAAGACCTTTCATAAGTCAAAATAAGACTTTTTAAGACTTTTTAAGGCCATAAATTTTTAAAATCTAATTTAAGACTTTTTAAGACTTTTTAAGGACCCGCGGATACCCTGTTTACAGAAACCGTGGGACATGTTGTGTGTAGTGTTTGTGGGCACTGAGTCGTGGGCACGTTCACTACATTTAATGTACATTTGACATGAGTCGACTTTATTTGTGCGAGCCCTGCACTGTGGCGGGCTGTGTTTGTGTGTAGAAATGAACAATGGGCTGTGGGCATTTTATTACACTCATAACACCATCGGCTGTGGCCGGAATACCAGAAAATACTACAGTACTTATATGATTTATCTGGTTCACCTTGGAAACGGCATTTGTGTGCAGGCAAGCGTCAGCATCGGTCGGGGACCCATCCTCCTCCTGTAGCTCACGCCAGCGAGCGAACGCTGGACCAATCGTGATCCTCGTCCTGGCTTTTCATTTGTCACTATGCCTTTTTCTTTTTTTTTAGTGTCCTCTGACAAAACCTTTGCCTTCTTCCTTGTAGCTGTTGGTTCGGCCATGACGAAAACATACAGACGGCAATCAAACGCGAGTTGAGCACTCACGTTAGAATCTGAGGAAGTTGTGGGTGGTGGGGGAAGTGACGTATGCCGTAAAGCGGTTGAATTTTGTAGTTCTTTTTGTGCTCGGGTTCCTAC
This sequence comes from Rhinichthys klamathensis goyatoka, assembly GCF_029890125.1. Taxonomy (NCBI): domain Eukaryota; kingdom Metazoa; phylum Chordata; class Actinopteri; order Cypriniformes; family Leuciscidae; genus Rhinichthys; species Rhinichthys klamathensis. The sequence continues at coordinate 12,669,940 of NW_026606564.1, read as the reverse complement.
CCGAAACCCGAAGTTACATAGTGCTAGGAAAAGCGATACAGACACCTTCAGGCTACGGCAGACGTGTCATTCAACCTATTGTAAGTCGATGTACCATCTCAATGGGTTTTGGTAATATATTATAAAGGTTGAAAAGTTCCACAGTGTGCCTTTAAAATATATTTTGAGCCACTAATCCTACACATACCCCTAAACCTACCCATAACCATTCCTTAAAATTATGTAGGCTACACTTATGAAGAAAATAAAAACATAACAGACAGACAAGTAACGTTAACGTTATAAATGTCACAATAATTTGTTTATTGCGAAAATGTCAAAACCGGTACCAAAAGCCGTTCACATGTCGATGCGTTGCAGCCGCAGTCCTCTCTGGCAGTATTATAATAGTTGTGTATGAGGTACAGATCAGAATATAAATTATTAATCCATGAAAATGTTAATCCGGTTTCAGTTCGCTCTGTGAAGGCGCGCGTGCTTATCCATTTCAAATGTACTACACCGACTGAAACACGGCATGTCGAAATCTGTGACGAAGCAGGCGAGAGCCAATGAGCGTTTGATATCACGTCCGTAAAACATGTCGTAACGCTTCTTGAAGGCGCATTTTTTTAATTTGAATTCATCACCAGCCGCGCGCCTGAGCGCGGGATTTGACGTTTGCGGTCGCTGCTGAGAAATGGAGATGAAGATCATAACCCTTTCACACGTAAGTTTAAAATATTCTAACTGACCCCCCAGCGTGAGTTTTTCAAGGCGACCGTTATTTAGAACCTGTCACTTTAATGTTTCCATGGTGACGCGTCATTTCTTGTCACGTGACACAGCGCAATCACAACACAGAGCTGAATGAGTGATGATCTGCTTTTATGTCTTTTTTCCTTTTCTATTCAAAATATTCACAAATGTATTAGCTATACCATGAAACACTGATATTCCGATTGTCAAATATGTGCAAGTGGTTGTGTTTTGTTGTTTAAACATCTTTATAATGATCGCTTTAGTTGAGCTGTATGCGCGATGGGCGGCGCCATGTTAGTTTGTTTCACAGTTCAGAGAATCGGACAGTGGCGGCTTGTCCATAGGGGGCGCTGGGGCGCCGCCCCCATCAACATTTCAGAAATTAACATGTGTAAAAACATTATATTAAAATGAAATAATAATCAAATAAAAATAGTTTACTCATGTGTCGGCTCGTAGTAAGAGCCTCAGAATTTAATAAAAACTGTGTTTAATTGATTAAATATTTACTATGTTTTTCAATACGTTTCATGGGCGAGGGACGCCGGACACATGGGTGTCTATGTGAGTACACAAATTCTCGGGCAGCATGTGACCTGAAGCTGGTCTCTGATTGGTTTCTTAAAGATCCTCCTCGGGGCGCAAGTCGTTGCGTCCCTGGCCAATCATAATTGGATACATGTTATTTTATCCAATCTGATTGGTTCTCGTCACCTGTCATTCAACTGTACGCGGCGGGAAATAACCTTGCTTGCTACTAGGCTGATCACTTTTTATTACGCAATGGCAGCAGTTAATCCAAATTCTGTTATTTATTTACAAAAAAAACCCTTTCTCAAGACTTTCGCTTGAAGAAAAAAAAAAAGATTAAGGATCTCGGACCGGAACAACCAGATTTACACATCCAGCAGCAGGCAAGTGACAGAGGACGAAGCTACAAACGGAGCTTTACCCGCGCTTGTTACGAGAAACGGAGCTGGCTGACTGGACGTGATGTTAGCAATACCATGTTTTGTTTTCCCTGTCTTCTTTTTCAAAGTGTCGGCACTGAAGTTTTGTGGACAACTACGGGTCAGGGTATATTCTGGCAAACCGTTTGCCAATCACTTCTAGCAATCGGCAAAGCAAGCTGTGCTACACGCCATTTACCAACAAGCGATGGGTATTTCGCAAAGCACAATGTTATTTTCTATTTTCCCAGCACGATACTATAGAACGGCATAAAGTAAGAGGTTTGAGAAGTAAGAGGCGGGGCACCAGTTAAAACATTTCAAAGTTAAAGTTCAGGCAAACAGGTAGGCTATTAATATTCAAGTTTTAGTCATATTGATTGTTTATAGCTGAATTATATGGGGCGCCATTTGTAAAGTGGCTCACGCTGAAAATAACAGCAACATTTTGTCACATTTAGCTTCAAACAATGTTTAAAAAACTGGTATGAATTTTTGACGGTCACTTTTTAGCACATTTATAACAATATTTGTCAACTTAGAGATATTTTAAATAAATTTTAAATCTAAATATTAAATGTTACACCTAAATGTTAAATCCAAATGCTAAATCTAAATGTTAAATCTAAATATTAAATCTAAATCGAAATGTTAAATCTAATTCTAAATGTTAACTCTTAATGTTAAATGTAAATCTAAATGTTAAATCTTAATGTTAAATCTAAATCTAATTATTAAATCTAAATCTAAATGTTAAATCTAAATCTAAATGTTTTGGGTGAAACTAAATATTTAACTAATATGCAAATTCAAAATGCCGGTAACAGGGAAGTGCCAAAATAAAAGCTCGAGGAGGTCAGTGTGTGTTTATAGTGTCAAATAACGAATAAAGAACATCTCATCCGGGTAAATGGACTCTTGGACATGGATTATCGTGATAACTACCTAAAATAATAAACACGTTTGGAGAAACTGTATTTAAAGAGTAGGCTACTTTGAACTTTTAGTGTCACTTTTATGAAAGGTGCGGGACTTATGACCTGTAGCCATAATCGCCAGCCACGAGGGGGCTCACTTTGACTGATCCGTCATGTTCGCTAATAAAACGTGTATAATAATAACAAACGTGTTTGTTATTTTAGGTAGGCTAGTTATTATCACGACAATCCATGTCCAAGAGTCCATTTTCCCGGATGAGATGGTTTTTATTCGTTATTTGACACTATAAACAACACGCACTGACCTCGTCGAGCTTTTATTTTGGCACTTCCTGTTACCGGCATTTTGAATTTGCATATTAGTTAAATATTTAGTTTCACCCGAAACATTTAGATTTAACATTTAGATTTAATATTTAGATTTAACATTTAGATTTAGATTTAACATTTACATTAGATTTAACATTTACATTAGATTTAACATTTACATTATTAGATTTCACATTTAGATTTAATATTTAGATTTCACATTTAGATTTAACATTTAGATTTAACATTTAGGTGTAACATTTAATATTTAGATTTAACTATTTAAAATATCTCTAAGTTGACAAATATTGTTGTAAATGTGCTAAAAAGTGACCGTCAAAAATGAATACCAGTTTTTTAAACATAGTTTGAAGCTAAATGTGACAAAATGTTGCTGTTATTTTCAGCGTGAGCCACTTTACAAACGGCACCCCATAGAATTAGTAGAATGCAATTATACACAACCGATTTTATTGGTTTATAATGATAGACTGCAAAAAAATATATATATCGTATTCTCAAAGCAGAATATACTCTCATAAAGCTCCTAATTTATCTTAAAACTTCTACGTAGGAAGCTTCTACGGATCTGAGAGCAACTCTGAGTGAGGAAAAGACAAAAAAATTATAAAAAATGTGATTTTTGTGGTAGGCTACATGGACCAGAAAAGCACGAACACAATGTGGATTAAACAAATCACAGTTATTAAAACTATATTGACAGTCAAAAAGTTGTTTATAAATGTATGTAAAATAAAGTAATAAATAACTTGCTAATGCGACTGTTGTAGGCTACTGTGCGCGGTACAGCCGGTGTTTCACAGCGCAGCAAACGCTCTTCCGACGCACCACTCAGGCGTGCGGTATGAAACCGGCCTTAGAATAAATGTAATGTAGCGCTCGGGTGCGGATATCTATAAATCAGAGACAATTATGTTGCGGGTGGTTGGCGGTGCATTATTAATTAGAAGCAGGCGATTCGGGTGACGTTTAAGATGATCCGTGCATATATAGCCTCGTATTAAACGATCAAGCTGTAGATGATTTTTCCCACAGAAAATTAATAACACAAAACAATTTGAAACTTAAAAAAACATACATATGAAATCATAGCCTACAATAGAATGCGTTATGCAATGATTCAATAAATTATGTTGGTTGGAAGTCTTATTTCTCTGATGATTAGGCTACACTGAATTTATGAAAAATTCTATAGTTAATAAAATGTCTTGGTGTGGCTCACCCTGTACCATATGGCAGCCTTACAGGGGGCATGGCCACCAGTTTGAGAACCACTGCTAAAATCTATGTTAATGGACTTTACAATTATATTACACAATGGAGGTGTGAACTTAAAGATATTAGAAATTCTATATTTTATTAAGATATTACATAAGAATGGGGTTGTCATGCTCATGCCAATATCTTAGGCCTACTGTTGGATTCTTTATTGGATTCATATGCTATATTGTTCCAAATATAATTGTGTTCTACTTAATTCAGCTATAAATAATCAATATTTGACTAAAACTTGAATATAAATACCTGTTTGCCTGAACTTTAACTTTGAAATGTTTTAACTGGTGCCCCGCCTCTTACTTCTCAAACCGATTACTTTATGCCGTTCTATAGTATCGTGCTGGGAAAACAGAAAATAACATTGTGCTTTGCGAATTACCCATCGCTTGTTGGTAAATGGCGTGTAGCACAGCTTGCTTTGCCGATTGCTAGACGTGATTGGCAAACGGTTTGCCAGAATGTACCCTGACCACTACGGGGGTAAGCGACCTCAAACATCTATCTGACAAATGCAAACGTCATGAAAGTAGCCGCAGCCATCTTGAGAATAGCGTGAAATTAAAGTTTTTGGGCAAAGTAAGCATTGCGGAACAACTAGACGAAGGCTACAGGATTGGTATTAGGAGGCACAACGAAGAGGTGACAAAAAATCGACACATACTGTCCAGGATAATAGACTGTGTAAAGTTTTGTGGAGCATTTGAGTTGGCTTTACGTGGTCATGATGAGAGTGAGAGCTCAGATAACCCTGGTATATTTCGCGGATTGGTGGATTTTGTGGCCTCTCTTGATGGAGCATTGAAAGAGCATCTTGACAGTGCTACTGTATTTAAGGGAACATCTAAAACAGAACGAGCTTCTGGACTGTATGTTATCTGTTACAAGAGAAGAAATAATCAAAGAAGTCCAGACAAGTAGTTTTTATCAATCCAGGCAGATGAAACCACAGATATTGCCACACTGGCCCAGCTTGTGCTTGTTTTGCGCTACATCGACGACAAAAATAACGTGCAGGAAAGATTTTTTGAGTTCATCCCTCTGCAGTCAGCTACAGCTGAGTCCATTGCAACTGCACTAAAAGAGCGTCTTGCTTCTATCCTCCCCGAGGATCAGAAAAGTAAGCTCATCTGCCAGGCATATGATGGAGCCAGCGTGATGAGGGGTGCCACTGCAGGTGTACAGAGAAAAGTACAAGATGTGTATCCAAATGCCCACTATATCCACTGCTACGCTCATCAGCTCAACCTGATTATGCAGCAGGCCACGTCTCACATATCCAAGACGAGAATTTTTTTTTCTAACATTGGTGGATTTGCCAGCTTTTTTTCTAAGTCACCCAAGCGGACATGTTTTCTGGATAAAGTGGTTGCCCATAGACTGCCGAGATCCAGCAATGTCAGATGGAACTTTCATAGCCGTGCCATTAATACAGTTTTTGAGCACAGAGAGGATCTCATTCACTGTTTTGAGAGCATACAAGACTCCGGTGACTTTGACCCCAATACTGTCAGAGAAGCAGGTGCCCTGGCCATGCTACTGGAGAATGAGGATTTTAAGTTCTTTCTGGAACTTTATCAGCACATCATGCCACATGTAGACTTCCTCTATGCCAAGCTCCAGAAGAAGAACATTGATTCGGTCCATATCAAAGTGAGCATCCAACAGTTCCAACAGGAAATACAAAAGATCAGGTAACTGTATTCCTGTTATATGATCATTATTTGGTTTCTCTTTCATTATTAACTCTCTCTCTTTTGCCAATATTATAATAAATTAGCTTTGTCCTTTGCAGAAACTCTCTCCACTCCATTGGTGAACATAACAGTGGTTCTCAGCCAACAAAGAGACGCCGGGTGCTCAGTCCGGAAGAACGTGAAAGGATTGCAGCAGAGGTGAGTTTGTTATAGAAATCAGTCAAAATACTATTTTACGATATTGTTGTGCTGCAGAAATGTCCTGCCTGCATATCATATTCTACAGACTCAAGAAAACTATTTTAGTTTGGTATAAATCCTTACAAAAATCATCATTTTAATATTATACAACAGCATCCCAAAAATTATAAATTGGCAACATAAATATAAATGATCAAATTAGGGATGCAAGTTATCGATTAATTCATTAATCTTTAGTTGATTGACCTTATCGATCGATTAACGATTAACTGATAAGTGGCTGTTTTCCTGAGAATGTAAATTTCTCACGGTATCAATCTTCTAAATATCTTCCTTTCTGTTTAGCAGAAGAAATTAATTCATACAGGTTTGAAAAAAACATGAGGGTGAGTATATGATGACTGGCTACTACCTTACATTTATATATTGTTTAATTATCTCTATAGGTCTGTGACACAATCCTGGGACACACTAGGGAGCGTTTCTCCTTCACAGACAGACCACCTTGTCTGTGCCACCTTGTTGCAGGGGGACAGGTTTGACGAGTACAAGGATACCTTTCCTGCCGATGCTCAATGGAAGCAAGCTCAAGACAGAGCTCAGTCTTATCTACAGCAAGCAAGAGTTCTGTGCCTGCCGTGGTGCTGTGGACCTATTCCAGCTGTTTATGGAGAATAATCTCGAAGAAGTCTTTTCCGAAACCGTGACTCTCCTAAAAGTTATCATAACCACACCCATGACCACGGCTGAAGCTGAGAGGTGCTTTTCAACCTTGAAAAGAATTAAAACCTTTCTCAGAAACACCATGACCCAGGAGAGGCTGAATGCACTGGCATTGCTGTCCATGGAAAAGAGACTTGTCACAGCGATGACTGACTTTAATCAGAGAGTAATTGAGAAATTTGCTGGCCAGAAAGAGAGAAGAGCTAAATTTATGTTCAAGTAGGAAAGATGCTTTTTGGTCCTGATTTGTTGATCTGAAATGTATATAAAGAAGAGCACTGTTTTATGTTCAAGTAGGAAACATGCTTTTTGTTGCTGCTTTGTTGGTCTGAAATGTACAGACCCTTTCGTCAGAGATAACGAGAATTCACTTAAGAGACCTACAGACCCTTTTCCAAAAAAAATAGAAAATCATGGAAAAGTTAACTGTTTCAGGAATTCAACTTCAAATGTGAAACTAATATATTATATAGGCTCATTGCTTGCAAAGTGAGAGATTTCAAGCCTTTATTTGTTATAATTTTGATGATTATGGCTTACAGCTTATGAAACCCACAAAATCTAAATGTCATAAAGCTTTTCTGCTGAAGGAAGCATGAAGTGCTCTAATGTCCTGGAAGTCCAGAGTCAATGCAGCCGTCTACCAGGACATTTGGAGCACTTCATGCTTCCTTCAGCAGAAAAGCTTTATGAAGATGCGTTATGAAGATGAAGATGATTTTCAGCAGGATTTTCACCTGCCCACACTGCCAAAATAACCAAAACCTGGTTCAATGACCATGGGATTACTGTGTAACTACTACAGTGTGATTTCATGTAATATTCTAATTTTCAAAAATTGATTTCGTGAGTTCCATAAGCTGTAAGCCATTATGTAAGCCATAATCATCAAAATTATAACAAATCAAGGCTTAAAATATCTCACTTTGCAAGCAATGAGCCGTTTTTTTTTATAAAATTAGTTTTATAACACCCCCCCCTCCCCCTCTAAAATAAAAAATGCGCCCCCCCCAAAAATAATTATCACCAGCCGCCACTGGAATCGGATCTGTTGTTTCTCACGAAATACATGAAAGTAAGTGGCCGGTGAACTAGGAGAAGAATAGGGTAAAATGTAAAGCTACTTACACAATGTGTATTTGATATGAATAAAACGTTTCGTCTTATTATAATGGAAATTATTATTGTTGCCGTTTCCATAGACATCAGTGTCTATTTTACTAATTCAAAATCACTGTTTTGCTAGTACTTATGTGTATTTAAATGTCTGAAACCTAAAATAAACATTATGTGGTTTAAAATACTCAATAGTTGTGATATATGACAGCACTGAGTGCGTCCGTGCGAAAGCACGTTTGAATTTAGCAGTTGATCACGTGACGCACTGACCGTTCTAATCACACCGGTGTGATCGTACGCTCCAGGGACCAGCCAAGACTGATCACACCGGTGTGATCGTATGCGTCAAAGGGATAAAGGGCTGAATTTGGATCGGTTTCTTGCAAACAACGTATGGATTCTAAAGATTTGGATTACATCAGGCTAATACAATTGATGGTTTTTTTTGTGAATTTATGTTGTGTTTTATTGGAGAAAACGCTTTTTGTGTCTCACGGTAAATAAACTAAATACTACAAAATGGTTAAACGATTAAACAAGGTATTTTTAAGGTTTTAAAGTGTAGGCTATTCTTGTTTATTGTTTACAGAACACTGTAATTTACTGTAAAGGCAAATAGGTCACCACAATGTCAAATCAAAAAATCTAAAATAAAGAGTAAATCTTTAAAAGTGCTATGCCATAATATCCCAGAATCTATCAAAGCATAACTATCACATTTATATTTCAGAGTTTACTATCCACTACGTAACATTGTGTTTGCATTTACTGTGGTACACAACAATGACCCTAACAATTACACTTTATATTAAGTGGACAGTTCCTGAGGAGTTACCATGTAAGTACACTGTTAATACAGTGTTGCACAGAGGTTTGGGTTTTGCATAATACATGTAAGTTATGACCGTTTTACACTTTTATATTAAGTGGACAGTTCCTGAGGAGTTACCATGTTAGTACACTGTTAATACAGTTGCACAGGTTTGGGTTTTGCATAATACACAGTAAGTTATGACCGTTTTACACTTTTATATTAAGTGGACAGTTCCTGAGGAGTTACCATGTTAGTACACTGTTAATACAGTTGCACAGGGTTGGGTTTTGCATAATACACAGTAAGTTATGACCATTTTACACTTTATATTAAGTGGACAGTTCCTGAGGAGTTACCATGTTAGCACACTGTTAATACAGTTGCACAGGGTTGGGTTTTGCATAATACACAGTAAGTTATGACCGTTTTACACTTTATATTAAGTGGACAGTTCCTGAGGAGTTACCATGCAAGTACACTGTTAGTACAGTTGCACAGAGGTTTGGGTTTTGCATAATACATCTAAGTTATGACAGTTTAACACATTGTATCAAGTGCAGAGTTCCTGAGGAGTTACCATGTAAGAACACTGGTACCACAAGGGAAACCTTTAGCTACATGTAATTCAACATAAGTCCTGCCGGTCATCTAGTAAATACATGGTATACACATAGGAATCATCATGGGTTCAGTGTGTTCTTAACTGGTAACTACAGTATGGAAGACTGCGTGTGGAAGTGGAACAACTTGTGTGAATACATATTGTTGTTACAAAATGTAGTAACATAATGCCTGTTACACATGTGTACTTACTGTAGTAGAAAAAGTGTTGTTACCAATGTCCTGTTACACATTTGTACTTACACGTACCTTTCCGTGGGTTGTTACACATGTGTAGTTACACAAATATTACAGTTGTAAATACTATGTACCAATGTGTATTTACACTGTAGTTACATACTAAGTAGATATCTAGTAACCATGTAAGTTCACAGGTATTAGGGCCACTTAATATAAAGTGGTACCGAAAAAATTAACAGTATAAGATACAAAAGGGCTGTACAAAGTTAAAAATGGTAAAATGGTAAAATGTTAACTTTACAAACAAGTTTGGAAGATTCATGAAATCATCTTTTTCATCAAAATCAAAAATGTTTAATTACAATTTTTTAATAAAATGGTAACATTTGTTCTCTGTCTTTAAAGGTTTAATACCTAATTTGCTGAACAGAACAATCAACTGACAAAGCCAAAAGAAAAAGAAAAGTGATTTGAGTTGGAAATTTGAGTTGTCCTTGTGTCCTTTGGAAGTTGAACCAGAGTGGGACTTGACACTTATCATGATGTCCTGTGCCAACAGCAGTCCAAGGACAGTGTTTCCTTTCTGGAAACGCTTGCGAAGGCCATTGGCTGTCATGAAGATCATCACTCTCTGTCGTGAAGAGAAGAAGCTGGTTGAAATGTCCTTCCTCTTGGTTGTGCCCCCTCAGAGGCAAGCCTGGTTGGGTCAGGTATTTAACAGCATTTACTTTCTTTTACCTGGCCTCCTCTTGTGCAGTTGTTGAAATGCTGACTTTATTGACTTTTCAGTGTATGAATGTGTTCACTGCAATGTTGTGAGCTTTGTTGTTTGTAGCGGGCTTGTGCTAAGTTCTGAATTTCAGAATTGGCCTCCATTCAATTCATGAATTGGAATATGAATTGAATTGACTCCGCCCCACAGGAAGTTGAATTTGAATGACAGGAAGTGGAATTAATTTCATGGTAATTCAAAGAAATTCCACACAGTCACACAACAGAAGAATGCGTTGAATCTCACATACATTCAGTGTTAGGAAGGTTACTTTGGAAATGTTATTGCTTACTGTTATAAGTTACCCATTATAAATGTGGTTTGGGTTACTTTATTTGTATTACTTTATAAATGCAAAGCAATTTCCTTTTAATTTGATTGGTAGTTAATTACACATTTTACCTCAGTAATACAACTTAATACAATTACATTAATTTAGTAATTTAATAACATAATTTCTGATATTCACGTAACTAGTCTCTCCTCAACCCTGCATACACTTTGTTCTAAAATATAGATAATGATAAAATTAATTACCCTCTCATTGTTGTTTAATTAGTTTTGTTCCAATGTTATTTTCATTTCAAAGAAATCAAATAACACAAAGTCGTTGTAAATGCAGTTATCATTTATTCCAATGCAAAACCCACTGAGCAACACTGTTTAAATGAGCAACACTGATAAAATTAATTACCCTCTCATTGTTGTTTAATTAGTTTTGTTCCAATGTTATTTTCATTTCAAAGAAATCAAATAACACAAAGTCGTTGTAAATGCAGTTATCATTTATTCCAATGCAAAACCCACTGAGCAACACTGTTGCATCTAATTCTCAATAGCTCCTCAAATGTCATAATATCATTGAGTCTGCACCGTTCTGGAGTGCGTTTCCCGAAAGCATCGTTATCCAACTATGATCGCAATTTCCATTGAACTCTATTGGTAACGACGGAACTTGCGACCATAGTTGGCTTTGGGAAACGCACCCCTGGTCTGAATATCTTTCCTGCAACACTAAAGATTCTCTCAACAGGTGCAAAGGAAGATGGTATGGCAAGACATTTACATGCAAGTTGAGCTAGGGCAGGAAAATGGCTTTGGTTTTCTCTCCAATAGACCAAAGGATCAGTATCCTCTGTAAGACAAGGGGGACTCAAGTACACAGGTACCTCATGTGGGGCTGTGTCAGCTAGCATGGCAGATGATTGACTTTTCATGTCGGAAAACAGTTTTGGGCGTTTCTTTGGTTAAGCACTGCCATTCATGGTTGCATTCCCGTTTGGGGAGGCAGACTCCGCTTTTGCAGTGAGAAGGTTTTTAATTATTACCTGCTCTTCACCAATAAAAAACTTAAACTTTGGGTTGAGCGTGGCAGCCACCTGGAAGCATTCCATGTCTTAAAATTTTGTTAAACTGCTCTCAAGTGAGGATTGTAGAGTTGACACAAACTTTTTATTACCGGTCATCTTCATGTTTTTGATAGCATGACTTAAGCCCCTGACACAAGGGATGATGAAGCTGGAGGTTACTATATTCTCATCCTGGCATCTGTCTGTAGCCTCCTGAAAAGGTTTCAATACCTCACAAAGCTCCTGGATTATTTTCAGCTTATATAATGTCAGCTGGATGGGGCAATGGAGCTCAGCAAGTACATCACTTGGAACATTGAGAACAGACCTCAGCATTTTTAACTTTCTATTCCAGTGAGTGGCATTCGCAGGCGGAAGTTTGTGCCCTCCCAGGGCGTCAGTTGCAAGTGTGGACTTGTAACAAAGAGAAACAAGTTTTTGGACCTTGCCCAGTAAGTTTTTTTATGGAGCCAGCATCATCCATGGCATCACGAACCACAAGCTGAAGAGTGTGGACAAAGCATGAGCTTCTCTCTGGTGGGAAGTAGACCATCTCCTCTTCAACATTCACCACTTCAAAATCAGATGTCTCATCCTGCTCTTCCTCTTCACTTTCAACAACATGCATTGGTGGGAAGAGGGTGAATGCCTTTATCATGTTGAAGGCATTATCAGTTACAATAAATGACACTTTGTTCTGAATATTGTAATTTTGAAGAACATCCTCATAAATTCTACAAATATTTTCAGCTGTATGCCTCCCTTTAAAACGTGGACAGCTCAGCATTACACTCTGCAACATAAAATATATAATGAAATGGCCAGTCATTCCCAAAAAATTACTTAATTGATCAGTTTGACCAAAGATCTACTGTCAGGCAAATATGCTCAGTTTTTTCCATCAGATTAATCAGATGTGATTTTACAGTAGCTGAGCGCTGAGGGATAAGGTCCTGGCTGAGAGCTCTTCGGGAGGGCATTGTGAAAGAGGGTTGGGCCAAATGCAAAATATTAATGAAATCCTTATTTTCAAGGGAGGAGACCATTTGCAATATATGTAACAACACTGTCAGTCAGAGCAACTTGTCGTCTATTAGTTTGTGAGCACTTAGAGCTGGAACTTGCTGTTTCAGAAGGATTACCATGATCTTCATTCTGGTTTGGCTGGAATGTGTAACCGCAGATTTCCTGATGTTTCTTCTGTAGGAAAAAAAGTACCTCATGTAGATCACTCTTTAAGAGAACAAATATTTATATTAATTCCACAATTGACCTGAGTAAAAACCACAGCGGACAATGTTTGGTCTCTTGGGATGCAAACAGGTCGGCCTTGGCTCGACCGAAGTTCTCCCAAAGTCTCCATTCCCCGGGCCTTGGCCCCTGCCTCGACAGGATGTCTGTCCCCTGATTTAAGTACCCTGGGATATATATCGCTCTCGAAGAAAGTAGCTTCTCCTGGGCCCACAGGAGGATCTGGTGAGCCAGCTTAAGGGATCGTAGACTCCCCTGATGGTTTATATAGGAGACCACCGATGTGTTGTCTGACCGAACAAGCACATGATGGCCCCTCAGGTCTGGGACGAAGTGTTTCAGAGCCTGGAACACCGCCACCCCCAACCCGTGAGGGAAGCATCCGTCATTAGCGTGACGTGACGACAAGGAGCTCCCAGCACGGGCCCTTGGGACAAAAATAGGGGTGTTGAAATGAATCGTTTCTACTATGCATCGCGATACAGACGAGGACGATTCGGTATCGGTTCAGTAATAGACCATAACCGATTATAATGTACTGACGCTTTTCTGACGTCATTTGTCGCGTGTGTGCTTTGTCACGGTAGCATACAATGACCTTGATCATGCGGAGTGGGTTTCCCCTCGGGGAGAACCCCTTGGTCCTGAGCCACCACTGCAACGATCTCATGTACAACAGGCCGCAAGGTATAACGGTGGACACTGCTGCCATCAGACCTAATAGTTTTTGAAACTGCTTTGAGAGAGAGAGCGAGAGAGACTCTGCTGTATTATGGCCCCTCAGACTCTGACTCACCCTCTTCTTCTCCCTCACTCTGGCTGCTGAACTCTTCCTCTTCATTCTCCTCACCTTCCTCTTCTTCTTCCTCTTCCAGAGCCTGACGAAACACACACACACAATCAACACACATCTAACACAACTCACAGAGAGAGAGAGAGAGATGTACCCAGTGATGACAACTCTGGTGTGATGGTCTTCCTCTCACTGTCACTGATGTCCTGCAGATCAGACAGAAGATCTTTATCCTCCATCTTTCCCTCTCGCACTGCAAACATACAGTATATATATAAAAAAACACAAATATATATAAATATTAGTGCTGGGCCGTTATCGGCGTTAACGTGCTGCGTTAACGTGAGACTCTTATCGGGCGATAAAAAAAATATCGCCGTTATCAAAGTTGGGTTGGGATCATAAATAGCTTTTTCGAATATCGTTATATTTTCGCGCAATTCTAATGTGTAGTATGACGCCGCGCCTACTGTCACAGATCGCGCAGTAGGGTATTTTCCTGTCAGGGACACAAGGTGTACTTTTACTTTGTTACGTTGGGCGACGTTCCTCTCGTTACTTTATTTTAATGCAATACGTTGTAAAATGAGTTTATTCCAAGCTGGCTGTGTCCTTTGTATGGGCATGAGCGATGCTCATTTACAAATGAATCACTCTTTTGAGTCGATTCTGTTCAAAGACTTCATCAAACAAGTTGTCAGATGATCTGTCTAAATCGGTTCGCGAATCAGTTGATCTGTTCAGTTCCTCGCGCACTGAATCGTCTGAAGCGCTTTCAATTCACACTCGGAGTCGAAACAGGAAGATTTAAGAGCATCAAGAGCGTTGGATGAAGTGGCCGATCTACAGTCTAGTCTAGTGAATGCAAATCTGATAATGCATCATATTTTTGCCAGCGATGAAGATCTTTATTAGTTGATCATCTTCGTAAGCTGTCTGTGAATGAATGATTCCACAGGACGATACATTCGATTTCATTTCATTCAGGTAATACATTGTGTGTGTATTGCGCGTGTATTGCGCAGTGGCATAATCACACGAATAGTTTACATTGATCGAAACTAATTTGTTTAAAAATGAGGCTATTGCAGTAACAAGGCAGGTTCACATAAAATTCTTATGACATATGATGACATTATTTTTTGATCTAACGAGCATTGGCGATGCAAAAACGGACTGTCGTGCGTATTGTTTTTTTTCTTCTTCCAATTAGCCTACTATGTTAAAAAAAAGGACAAAAACATGTTACTTGTTCAATTAATAAACAGTTTGTTTGATGACAAATCGCTAAAGATGAAATTGGCCTCCCTTTCTGTCATTGCGCTTTTTTTTTTTTTTAACGATATTCGACTTTTGCTCCTCGATTGTCGAATGGCATTTTTGGCAGAAATGCACATCCCTACGCGAGGCAAACTTATTCTCAAAGACTTACTTTTAGTCATTATTTGGGTAGCACACATTCTGAATGCCTTCGGGAGAATTCAAATGAGCCATTTTAATCTAGATTAATCTAGATTAATTTCAATATTAATCTAGATTAAAAAAATTAATCTATGCCCACCTCTAATAAATATATATGTTTACAGCATTTTTATGCAACATGCCTGATTTAATCCTGGATTCCCGTGATTGTGCATGTGTGTGTGAGAGAGAGAGAACGATGGGAAAGGGGTGAGCAAGTAAAAATGTACTGCAACAACACAGTGGAACACCATGTAGTGCAAAAGGCTTTTCATAGGTATAGTCCTAAAATGCAATGAAAATGCACTGATGCAATAAACAGAGAGCAGGGAACTACACTGCGACCAAAATGGTCGCATATACGGCCTTTTGAAATGCCATTGCGACCCTAATTTTGAATGGGTCGCAAATGTATCACTGATTATTTTTGTACCTACCTTATGTTTTAGGCAATATGCTATGATTTACTATGAGCATTTATAAAAACGGATATGTGTATTTTAAGAATATGTTTTATTACGTGCTCTTGAGCATTTAACACATCAAGTTGCCTTAAGCCCCGCGACCCCCCTATAATAAAAAGCACATCTGTATGCAATACAGTGTCATTATCGTTCATTATTATCCAGAGCGGCTTACTATAAATTATTTGTGCGACCAAATCATGTTTTGCGCCAGTAACTGAAAAAGTTAGTAGCGCAAGTGCCACCAGTGGAAAAGGTTAGTGTAGTTCCCTGGAGAGAATCAAACAGTTTTGGAATGACTTCATGTATTAGGAAAATATATGTTTAACTGGTTAAATTAACACTGCAGCAACACAGTGGAACACAATGAAAATAGTGGAAAAGGATTTTTGATAAGGATAAGTATAGTGCTAAAATATAAAATACAATGAAAATGCACCGCTGCAGTAACAGGCAATAAACAGAGAGTATGTTTACCTAGTTTAAAAATTAACTGCAGCAACACACAATACACAAAAAATAGTGCAACATCACCTTTTTGATTAATCAAATAGATTTAGTTTTTAGTTTGACAAACAAACAAAAAAATCACTGACAGGTCAAGTGCATGTATGTACTCTTAATAGAGTGATTGAAATTCAGCGGTGGGAGGGAGAGAGAGAGAGATAGACAAGAGAGAGAGAGAGATAACTTTTTACTCATAAAGTAATGAATGACAATGAAAAGATGATACTAATGCATACTCTTAAACAGAAACAGATGCATATGTACCCTACATTAAGAAGATGGTGTGTCACTAATGAGATGGGTGTGCCTGTCTCTCACTACATAGTTTGTCCAGTCTTGGCATGATGGATGATAAGCAGACTCTAAGATCATTCTCCACATGGAGACGAGCTCTGTACTTCGTCTTCATTGCAGTCAAAGTTGAGAAAGATGACTCGCATAAGTAAGTGGTAGGGAATGGGAGCAATATCTGCATGGCCTGTGCTGTTAGTTCAGGATACTCACGTGAGAGGGAGGGCCAAAAGTCTGCGTGGCTCAACTGCTTCAAAGTCCGGTCACAAGATAAGTCCACCAACTCCTCCTCTGCTTTACTAGTGAGGCTACATGTTGCTGCTGGAGCAAACGGATCTCGCACCCAGTCCCAAGCATCTGTGTTTACATCCGTGAAGTAGGAAGTCGCGGTCGGAAAAAAACTCGGCGAAATCAGGCTTTTGCGTTCTCAGAAACTGACATCTCGCTGCGTAGCTCGAACACCCGCTGAAGCACCTTCCCACGGGAGAGCCACCTCACTTCAGAATGGTAAAGAAGTGTGTCATGGCCTGCATCCATCTCCCGACAAAGTTGCCCAAACAAACGTGACTGCAATGCCCTTGACTTAACAAAATCAACTGCTGTCACAGCTGTGCTCAACACAAAGTGCAGGTCTGGTTCCATACCTTTGGAGGCAAGCGCTTGTCGGTGCAGCATACAGTGGACAGATTTCACTCTGGGGTTTACTGCCTTTATCCGAGCGACAAGACCACTCTTTCTGCCCGTCATTGCTGCTGCTCCATCAGTACAAACGGCCACACATTTCCCCCAACTCAGCTCATGAAACTCAAACTCATTTAGGATCTTGAAAATCTCCTCGCCCGTTGTCCTGCCAGGGACCTCTTTGCAGAACAAGAAGTCCTCCAGAATGGATCCATCCCACGGATAGCGGACGAGAGCGATTAGCTGTGCTGCACTAGCCACATCAGTAGACTCATCCAGCTGAAGGGAAAATTCACAGCAACGAAGTCTCCCCACAAGTTGTCATCAGCCAGGTCACCGATCCTCCGGCTTACGGTGTCATCGGAGAGGGGTATGCTTTTTAATTTATTTGCTGTCTCTGTCCCGAGCATTATCTCGCACATATCGACTGCTGCTGGGAGGATCAGCTCTTCTGCGATTGTATGAGGCTTCGTGCATTTTACTATCGCTGGGCTACTAAAAAAGAAGCCTTCTGTGCTTTCTCAGATGTTGTGGCCAAATTAGTCAGTTTTGTTCGCTGGTGGTGATACCCTTCGCTTTTCCGGACGAAGAATTCCCTCGGTTTATCCATATACTCCAGGTGCTTGGTTACGAGGTGCCACTTTAGTTTAGCCGGTTTCATCGCTTCATTTGCTAACACCTGAAGACACACAACGCACATCGGCTTCCCACCGCTGTTCTCAATAAATCCATAGACAATATAATTTTCATCGTACTTCCTCACTTTGCTTGTTTGTTTGGGATTATCAGTACTTAACCTTTTTAAATATTTATCCATTGTGGATTCTTCTCAGTAGTATAGTATAGTAACGTTAGGCTACTTTGTTTTCAAACTCTGAGAGATTTTTGACCGATTGACGTAATGCAACAACAGAGTTTCTATTGGCCCAAAGTTAAAACGGGGGGAGTGCTGAACACAATACGCCTGTTTAATTGGCTTTCATTTTCATTTATTCATTCATTAGCTGTGAGACGTGAAGTTAAAGCCTGAGGGAAATGTTTTGGTACATTGACGTAATGTAAAAGCCGAACGTTACACACGCGGGAGTAATGACGATGGGCCCTGCACTTTCTCTGGGTATGTTTATATTTTATAGCAAACTTTCCAGAGCGCAGATGGGAGTTCTTAGCCTTTTTTTATTTCATATATGTTGATTATGAAAAGTGAACAGCATAAGTAGCCTAAGATGGGATGCATAAGATGCGCAATAGGCCTATATAGAGAGTTATGGAGACATGATTTTGACCACTTCATTGAGTTTTGTTTTGTAGAAAGTCATTCATTAAATTTAATTTCGATTTGTATAAATTGTCTCAACGTTAATCAATATTTCATCAAACAATTGCCTGAATTTAACAAATAAGCAGCAAAATCAATCATGGAGACACGCCGGCGCCATCACTTCATTGCACGTGAACTTGTGCGCGTCTTGTAAATGAACCGAAACTCAGCGTATAGGCTACTTGATTCACAGAAATATAGCCTATCTATAGACGGCTTGAAATTATTTTAAATGAAACAATTAAAAACGAATATAAATAGGCTATTCTCTGATTATGTAATCCTGTGCATTTCTCTCTTTAAGCATTTCATTTCAATAGACGAGATAGCCTATATTACATTTAAAACCTAAAGAACACGTCATATCTACATTGGCATTTGGCCTGGTTCTGCTTTGGTAGGCTACCGTCATGGCGTTTTTTGAACGTCTTATTACAACGTGCAAACTACGTTATTTTAACACCTAAATAAAACCTCTCTCAAAGTTGTAGTTTGGTCTGGTTGTGTTTTCGTTTAAACTTTTTATTTAGGTTAGGGCTACATTATATGTTTAAATTTAAGGTGTGGTTTAAACGTAGGCTACATGACGTAATTGCAAAAAAAGAAATTTAAAAAAAGGTGAAAAGTTGTTAAAACGTTTTGTGTTTGTTGGGGCATTATCAAACAATTTAGGTTATAGCTTTGCATTTGGAACTTATTCTGTTATGTCTTCATGTTTTATCCTTGTCCACTAAGTAGGCTACTAAACTGTTCTGTTTGCATTCGCGTAGTCTATAACAAGTAGCCTATACTAATCTCAGACGTCAAATGGAGGCGCAAATTATAATCACTAATACAAAATAAAACAAAAATGTCTTTTATACACAAAAATGTCTCTATTTGTACAAATTGCTGCACATTCGTTGAATTCTGAATTTTGCACATGCATTTGAAAGCAATTTGTTTGTGGATAGCCTGCAATATCGGCAACATTTAATCAAGTTCAAGGATAATTGTGCGTGCATTTCTTAATCAATATGATAGCCTACTAAAATCATAATAAAGTATAGCCTACTACAAAAAATCAGATAAGTCCAGAATATGAACGCAAAGAAACTGTTTTACTTGACTTGGCTTGCACTGCCTTAGCCTACCACTACTGTCTGCGAACTATTATTATTATTAATAATAATAATAATATTAATTTAACTATTGTTGTTGCTGCACTGCATCCATTGAATTCTGAATTTTTCACACATAATTGAAAGCAATTTGTTTATGGATAGTAGCCTAAAACATATCTGCAACATTTATCAAGCTCACAGATAATTGTATGTGCATTCTTAATCAATATGATACTAAACTCATAATAAAGTATACTACAAAAACCAGATAAGTCCAGAATATGAACGCAAAGCGTTTAATTTGACGTTAAGCATTTTCCTCCCATAGAAACTCATTATAAGAACGCTAAATGTAGCTTAATGCATATTAGAATGTGCCCCTTATGTCGAAATAACGAGATATTTATGTCAAAATAACGACTTATTATGTTGAAATAACAAGATATTATGTCGAAATAACGAGATATTATGTCGTTATAACGAGATATTATGTCGTAATAACGAGATATTATGTCGAAATAACGACTTATTAAGTCGTAATAACGAGATATGTCGAAATAACGAGATAAGTTTTCTTTCTTTTTTTTCTCACCTTGTGGTTCAGGAATTCCATAATGTTTTCATGTGCCATTGTAATAATAATATGGAAGGTGTGTTAGTACTGCAACACATCCTTAAGTGTGTAATATCAGAGTTTTTTAGTTTAAAGGGTCATGAAACCCCCCTCTATCAGCTCAAGTCTAGCTCATAATCTTTTTGAAAAATGCAACTTAAATGGGCGTGGATGGCTGTGAGAAGAAGGGAGGGAGTGGGTGTGGCACGGCAGGGGAGAGGGGGAACTGTCATCAGCCAGCAGTGTTGCCAGATGTACGATAATTATCGTATTTGTACAATAATTTTGACCTCTGTACAATGTACGATCAATAATGAACAATAATCTCAGAGTTTTCAGTCGTTCGTCCAAACACACATCCTACCGCTTCTCTCTCTGACCCCGAATCATTTCGCAGGCTCGCCTGCCTGCACGTACACACACACACAACACGGTGTCGCCCGGCCCGCACGTCAACACTACACATTCACAAGTCTCCCGCATTAAGCATACAATTGATATATTATCGAAATATCTAAAATGTTCATAACGACCGCTTATTTAACAAAAGGCAAGTAAAATGACCAGGGTTACATTTTAGACACACACTCTGAAGGGATAGAAAAGTCCTCAGGACTTGGTACCGCATTACTCGCAAGACGTAACTTGCATTGGTCATCGACAAGGCCGAAGTCCACCATTCTCCAATTCTCGAAGCTCTCTCGGGTAAAATGTTTGCGACACTTGCGTCCCATGATGGTCTCTCTCCTTAACTACGCGATATCACAGTTTGACATGTCTGTGGAAAGATCCACGTGGTGTCATGAATAATTAAGAGACCGTGTCTTCTCATAGGATATAAAAACTCAGTCTCATTAATAATTATGAGAGACCGATGAGTCATCAACGCACTACACTGTGCACTGCCACGTCACAGCCTGCGATGAAGATTTTAAACCCGGAAGACGAAAATAGCTGGAAAAAACTCAAATTTAACCATTTTCGCCCTACTATTAAATCTAACAGATGCTAACATTGTCTTCAATGTTGTTCAACACACATACCTCTGTTAAAATCTCAGAAAATTTGGTTTAGGGTTTCATGACCCTTTAAGTGTAAAACGGGTTTAACTGACAGGAGGCGCTGCTTCAACCGTCCCGACAGCGCCTCCTGCCAGATAAATCTGGTCATAGGAAAACCGCTGTTAATGTGGTCACACTATGTGTTTAAGCATTGAATAAAAAATGTTTTGCAATAAATAATGAAAACATTTGTAATGCATAAGATGTGTTTTTGATGTTTAATAGTTATTTAACCATATGAACCAACCAACAGAAAATGCCAAGAATAAGGAGAAAAACTACAAGGAGAGCAGAGGTTGAGCCACAGGTTTATGAAAGGGCCTATTTAGATAAACATAAACATAAACTTTCAAGTCAAGTGGCGTGTTATCTATACGCATTTTGAGCTATCCGCGTGTATGTCCACGCTGAAATCTTTTGCGTGTATGTCTACGCCATTAAATGTCCGAGTGATTCCGCGTGTATGTGTACGCCGTTAAATGTCCGAGCGAAACGAAGCAAAATCTATATCTACATCTGTGGAGCGATATTTCTTTTCCTAGGATGGTAGGAGAACACTCATAAATGGTATTAACCCCAGTGACGGGTAGGTTTAGGGACGGGGTTGGGGTAGGTCATATATTTATATATACATAATACAGTAATGTAACGTTAAGTCAAAGGCGTTGATAAACACACTGAAAAGCGATTATGCGTGTTGATAGCACGCCAAAAATGGAAATACGAATTGGCGTGTCATACATACGCCATTTCATGAGATCAGTCTGCTAGGGAGGTCAGTATTAGGTGTGCAGCTGAAGTACATGGCCTCAACCATGTCACCCTGTCACGGTACATGAAGAGGAGAGCTGAGAAAACCCTACTGCAAGTTAGGCCCCCAGGCTACTTGAACCCTAATAATAGGGTGTTCAACCCAGAGAAAGAGGGCAAGCTGCAGGCCTATCTTAAAAGAACAGCAGCCATTTACTTTGGTTTGAGCCCTAAAGAGGTCAGTGTGAAGAAAACAGGGAAACACAAAATTAAACTACATCCTACTTTCACCAATAAATAGAGAACTATAAACAGTTAAATATGAATACAAATAAATAAATACAGAACTATATTGTCAAGATACGTGGTGGTAGGAAGGATGAGAAGACGTGAATGATCAGGAAAACAGGATTTAATTAACAAAACTCAGGAACCACAACACACGCTATACATAAACGAGAACGGACCAAGACTGAATGAACTGAGGGAAACTAAATACAGAGACTGATGACAATAATGAATAGGAGACAGGTGACATGGATGAAGATAATTAACTAAACACAGGTGAATAAACTGAACACAAACGAGGAGCGGGAAAACTGGAACACAAGACTGAACCAAAAACACTAAGCAGGGGGAAACACAGGACACACATGTAACATTACGCCCCCTCCCAAAAAGGCGTGTCCCCACGCCGTATAAACATCAAATAGGGGCGGGAGGGTGGGCGCCCTAGAGGCTGACGAGGGCGTGGGTTTCCCGGAACAGGAAGCCTCCAGGGTGGAGCAGGTTGTGCAGGTGGCCAGGGCGGAGACGCCCCTTCGGGTGGCCATGGCGGAGACGCCCCTTCGGGTGGCCATGGCAGACTCCTATATCCCCCCCCCCCCCCCCCAAAAATGTTCTTGGGGAGAGTGACAGGCTCCGGGACGTGCTCAAGGACAGGCTTGGGAGAGCTGGACGGGACCAGCTGAGAAGTCTCGGGAGGGCTGAAGAGAAGCTCTGGCTCGGCAGGCGTGACGTGAAGCTCTGGCTCGGCAGGCGTGACGTGCATAGTCTCTGCGTGCCTGACCTACACCAGCGGTGAAGAGGGTTTTGCACTGGACGGAACCAGCGGCGAAGAGGGCTTGGTGCTGGACGGAACCAGCGGCGAAGAGGGCTTGGTGCTGGACGGAACCAGCGGCGAAGAGGGCTTGGTGCTGGACGGAACCAACGGTGAAGAGGGCTTAGAACGGACGGTTTCTGGCTGGATGGTCTCTGGCTGGACGGTCTCTGGCTGGACGGTCTCAGGCGGGACGGTCTCAGGCGCAGGATCAGCGGGCTCTGGCGCAGGATCATGGATGAGGATGGATGGCGTGGCGAAGATGGCTGGAGCCATCACTGGGGTGATGGTGATGCGGAGACCTCTCTCAATCAGGATCCAGATGAGGAAGTCAGTCATGGCCAGCCAAGTCCATCTTTTGGGTCCGTTCTTCTGTCAAGATACGTGGTGGTAGGAAGGATGAGAAGGGTGATCAGGAAAACAGGATTTAATTAACAAAACTCAGGAACCACAACACACGCTATACATAAACGAGAACGGACCAAGACTGAATAAACTGAGGGAAACTAAATACAGAGACTGATGACAATAATGAATAGGAGACAGGTGACATGGATGAAGATAATTAACTAAACACAGGTGAATAAACTGAACACAAACGAGGAGCAGGAAAACTGGAATACAGGACTGAACCAAAAACACTAAGCAGGGGGAAACACAGGACACACATGTAACATATATACAGTTAAATATGAATACAAATAAATAAATACAGAACTATATAGGCTACAGTTAAATATTAATAGCCTACAAATAAATACAGAACTATATACAGTTATTCAGAACTATATACAGTTAAATATGAATACAAAATACACACAAATCAAGATGATTACCAAAATATACAAAATTTCATTTCTGTGAGATTTCACTGCAAATGCCCTGCCTTCTGGGAGAACAAGGAGATGGCAGGGAAGGACTGGCTCACATCATTTCTCCAGCGTGCCACCTCCCTGTCCATCCGCCCCCAAGCCACCAGCATACAGCGCGCAACTAGTTTTAATGTGAACAATGTGAACTCCTTCTACCTCAATCTGCAGAAGGTCCTGGACCACCACAAATTCACGGCGAAGGATATTTGGAACGTGGACGAGACAGGTAGGCTATATTCATGAAACTCATGTTAATAAATAGATAGATAAATAAATAAATACATCCATAAGTAAATAAACAAATACTAGTCTTAATATAAATATGATCTTAAGTTAATTTAAAACATAACATTTTATTCAACATTTCATTTGTTTTTGGAGGCATTACTACTGTGCAGGTGCCGGGCAGAGTGATAGCGGCCACAGGAGAGAGGCAAGTAGGAGCAATGACTTCTAGGGAGAGGGGGACATTGGTCACCATTGCCTTCGCGGGTAACGCGCAGGGAAACCATGTCCCCCCATTTTTCATATTCCCAAGGAAAAAGTACAAGGATCACTGTGTCAGGGATGGTCCGGCTGGCTCCATTGGGTCTGCAAATGGATCCGGGTGGATGCAAGAGGCAGAATTTGTGCTCTTCCTTCAGCATTTTGCCATTCACACCCGTGTGTCCAAGGAGTCTATGCTGCTTCTGTTGCTGGACAACCACCACTCCCACATTTCGGTAGCAGCAATAGACTTCTGCAGGGCACACGGGATTGTGATGTTGTCCTTCCCACCGCATCCAGCCTCTGGATCGAAGTGTGTTTGGTCCACTCAAACACTATGTGAGCACAGCTGCAGACCTGTGGATGAAAAACCAGCATATGACCATATATGACATCCCCTCCCTGGTGGCAGCAACACTACCCCTGGCAGCAACAATAAGTAACCTGGCGGCTGGGTTTAACTGCACCGGGATCTGGCCCCTGAATCCGGAGGTCTTTGATAAGGATGCCTTTGCCCCGTCATTTGTGACGTCCTCTTCCTCCACCTCCTCCCCCATCACACAGTGCAGACCCAGGTGCCGGAGCCCTCTGCGACTCCAGGTACATTAAATGGATGGATGGATAAAAAAATAAATGCATGAATGTTTTTTAGAAAAGAAGTTTTTTTAAAAGTTTTTTAAGAAGTTTTTTAAGAAGTTTTTTAAAAAAAGAAGTTTTTTAAAAAGAATGTCATCCTTCTATTTGCAGACATTGATATCCTTGATTCTGTCCAAGAATTCAGCCCGGAGGCAGTCCGTCCCTTTCCTAAGGCTGGTCCTAGGAAGGATAATAAAAGAGGAGGGAGAAGGAGCCAAGTGGAAGTGTAGTGTCTTCCTTTCCAGTCATGTGCAGTGAATTCCAAGTTGTTTAACTATCATTAGCCTGCATTAAAACATGGTACAAACACTTAGGCCTATATAAATCAAGATAATTATTGCCAATGTCCTATTTACTGTTCCAGGACAACTGCGATCCTTACGGACACCCCAGTCAAGGCGGCTATAAGTAAGGAAGAGGAGCAGCGTCTTCTGAAGAAGTCATCCAAAGCTCAGAAGCAGCGACTTTTCCCCACCGCAGTCGCCCCCGCAGGAGCAGTTGCTCCGGTTCTGAAGAAGCGCCGATTTCTAAAGAAACAACTCTTCTCCATCCCTCCACCACCACCTTTGCTGCAGTCGCTCCTGCCACCACAAATGCAGGTTCCCAGGAGGAGGAATGTGTGGTGTGTGGCGAGGGCTTTAATTCCTCCATGCCTGGGGAAGTGTGGGTGCAGTGCCTGTTCTGCCTCCACTGGTCCCATGAGGCCAGCACCGATGGTGCAGAACATTACATCTGTGATCATTATGACATGAATTAAACCTGTTATTTATATAGTTGTTTATATATTTGTAGGCCTATATTATATTTTATATATATATATATATATATATATATATGTATTTGTTTTTTAACCATTAGGCTACTGTTCATATTTGTTTATTCAGCCTATAGCCTACTGTTAATAAATTCATATAGGCTACTGTTCCATGTTATCTCTTTAATAATCATTAATTTTCCAATTTTCAATAAATTTCATTTATCATTTAACGGTTGACCTTGTTTTCTTCATAATAACAGGCTATTCAACTAGCAAACACTCAATATGATTTAAGGAAGAAATGTAAGAATATGAATTGTAAACGGATTCGTCAAAATAGCATATTAGAAAGAGCACGCAAAATGCGCACGGCTTATCGCCTATTGTTTATTGGGCGACAGAACAAAATGGTTAATATGAACCTATAAATTACAAAACATGTTTGTAACAATTATGTACATAATTAACTTGTTAGGTATTGTTCATAAAAACAAGCATTAGATGAAGAGTTGCCGTTTAAACTGTAATGTTTCATCCGTCCCACCCCTGTGTTGCAACCGTCCCGCCTGATTGTAACAAAGCACAACTCCCGTTCAAAGTCAATTTTTACTTAAATCATTCTATATTTGTACCGAATAACACATGATACTAAGGCCCTGTCCACACGGACACGGGTATTTTTATAACCGTGACTTTTTTTACGCACTTCGGCCGTTCGTCCACACGAAAACGCACTGAAACCGAACATTTTTGAAAACCCCTGCCAGGGTGAGGATTTTCAGAAACGCCGGTTACAGTGTTGTCGTGTAGACAGTGAAACCGGGGTTTTTGCCTTGCGACGTCAGAGTGTGCGCCGTTATCAGCTGTGTTTGACATCAGATTTGCGCTTCTGATTGGCCAACGTGGCTTTAGGGTTAAGGTTTATATCGCCGCCTGCTGGCGTGGCATGCTCTTGACCGCGCTTGATTGTGTGTTTTTACGTTTTCATGTAGACGGAGACCGAGCATGTGTGGACGGGATTTTTTTTTAAAAACGCTGTAGGAAAAACTCCGGTTATAAAAATACCCGTGTCCGTGTGGACATGGCCTAAGAGAACACATATGTGAGTTGTTGATTACAAAAACAAAAAAAATCTATCTGTAATTTTATCTTAGAAAACAACGTTTATCTGAAAAGTGTTTCAACCGTCCCGGCTCTCCCCTACTCCTGCCCTGAGAGCAGTGCGTAATACACTAAAAACAACAGCGATTTTAATCTATTGAGCACTCCTGCCCTGAGAGCAGCGTAATACACTAAAATAACAGTGATTTAAATATATTGAGTGCTCCTGCCCTGAGAGCAGCGCGTAATACACTAAAATAACAGCGATTTGAATCTATCGTACTCCTGCCCTGAGAGCAGCGCGTAATACACTAAAATAACAGCCATTTGAATCCATCGTACTCCTGCCCTGAGAGCAGCGTAATACACTAAAATAACAGTGATTTAAATATATTGAGTGCTCCTGCCCTGAGAGCAGCGTGTAATACACTAAAATAACAGCCATTTGAATCTATCGTACTCCTGCCCTGAGAGCAGCGTGTAATACACTAAAATAACAGCGATTTGAATCTATCGTACTCCTGCCCTGAGAGCAGCGTGTAATACACTAAAATAACAGCCATTTGAATCCATCGTACTCCTGCCCTGAGAGCAGCGTAATACACTAAAATAACAGTGATTTAAATATATTGAGTGCTCCTGCCCTGAGAGCAGCGTGTAATACACTAAAATAACAGCGATTTGAATCTATCGTACTCCTGCCCTGAGAGCAGCGTGTAATACACTAAAATAACAGCCATTTGAATCTATCGTACTCCTGCCCTGAGAGCAGCGCGTAATACACTAAAATAACAGCCATTTGAATCCATCGTACTCCTGCCCTGAGAGCAGCGTAATACACTAAAATAACAGTGATTTAAATATATTGAGTGCTCCTGCCCTGAGAGCAGCGTGTAATACACTAAAATAACAGCGATTTGAATCTATCGTACTCCTGCCCTGAGAGCAGCGTGTAATACACTAAAATAACAGCCATTTGAATCTATCGTACTCCTGCCCTGAGAGCAGCGTGTAATACACTAAAATAACAGCCATTTGAATCTATCGTACTCCTGCCCTGAGAGCAGCGTGTAATACACTAAAATAACAGCGATTTGAATCTATCGTACTCCTGCCCTGAGAGCAGCGTGTAATACACTAAAATAACAGCCATTTGAATCTATCGTACTCCTGCCCTGAGAGCAGCGTGTAATACACTAAAATAACAGCCATTTGAATCTATCGTACTCCTGCCCTGAGAGCAGCGCGTAATACACTAAAATAACAGCCATTTGAATCTATCGTACTCCTGCCCTGAGAGCAGCGCGTAATACACAAAATAACAGCCATTTGAATCTATTGAGTACTCCTGCCCTGAGAGCAGCGCGTAATACACAAAATAACAGCCATTTGAATCTATTGAGTACTCCTGCCCTGAGAGCAGCGTGTAATACACAAAATAACAGCGATTTGAATCTATTGAGCACTCCTGCCCTGAGACCAGCGTAATACACTAAAATAACAGTGATTTAAATATATTGAGTGCTCCTGCCCTGAGAGCAGCGTGTAATACACTAAAATAACAGCGATTTGAATCTATCGTACTCCTGCCCTGAGAGCAGCGTGTAATACACTAAAATAACAGCCATTTGAATCTATCGTACTCCTGCCCTGAGAGCAGCGTGTAATACACTAAAATAACAGCCATTTGAATCTATCGTACTCCTGCCCTGAGAGCAGCGCGTAATACACAAAATAACAGCCATTTGAATCTATTGAGCACTCCTGCCCTGAGAGCAGCGTAATACACTAAAATAACAGCCATTTGAATCTATCGTACTCCTGCCCTGAGAGCAGCGCGTAATACACAAAATAACAGCCATTTGAATCTATCGTACTCCTGCCCTGAGAGCAGCGTGTAATACACAAAATAACAGCGATTTGAATCTATTGAGCACTCCTGCCCTGAGAGCAGCGTAATACACTAAAATAACAGCCATTTGAATCTATCGTACTCCTGCCCTGAGAGCAGCGCGTAATACACTAAAATAACAGCCATTTGAATCTATCGTACTCCTGCCCTGAGAGCAGCGCGTAATACACAAAATAACAGCCATTTGAATCTATTGAGTACTCCTGCCCTGAGAGCAGCGTGTAATACACAAAATAACAGCGATTTGAATCTATTGAGCACTCCTGCCCTGAGACCAGCGTAATACACTAAAATAACAGTGATTTAAATATATTGAGTGCTCCTGCCCTGAGAGCAGCGTGTAATACACTAAAATAACAGCGATTTGAATCTATCGTACTCCTGCCCTGAGAGCAGCGTGTAATACACTAAAATAACAGCCATTTGAATCTATCGTACTCCTGCCCTGAGAGCAGCGTGTAATACACTAAAATAACAGCCATTTGAATCTATCGTACTCCTGCCCTGAGAGCAGCGCGTAATACACAAAATAACAGCCATTTGAATCTATTGCGTACTCCTGCCCTGAGAGCAGCGCGTAATACACAAAATAACAGCCATTTGAATCTATTGAGTACTCCTGCCCAGAGAGCAGCGTGTAATACACTAAAATAACAGTGATTTAAATATATTGAGTGCTCCTGCCCTGAGAGCAGCGTGTAATACACTAAAATAACAGCGATTTGAATCTATCGTACTCCTGCCCTGAGAGCAGCGTGTAATACACTAAAATAACAGCCATTTGAATCTATCGTACTCCTGCCCAGAGAGCAGCGTGTAATACACTAAAATAACAGCCATTTGAATCTATCGTACTCCTGCCCTGAGAGCAGCGCGTAATACACAAAATAACAGCCATTTGAATCTATTGCGTACTCCTGCCCTGAGAGCAGCGCGTAATACACAAAATAACAGCCATTTGAATCTATCGTACTCCTGCCCTGAGAGCAGCGCGTAATACACAAAATAACAGCCATTTGAATCTATTGCGTACTCCTGCCCTGAGAGCAGCGCGTAATACACAAAATAACAGCCATTTGAATCTATTGAGTACTCCTGCCCTGAGAGCAGCGCGTAATACACTAAAATAACAGCCATTTGAATCTATCGTACTCCTGCCCTGAGAGCAGCGTGTAATACACTAAAATAACAGCCATTTGAATCTATCGTACTCCTGCCCTGAGAGCAGCGCGTAATACACAAAATAACAGCCATTTGAATCTATTGCGTACTCCTGCCCTGAGAGCAGCGCGTAATACACAAAATAACAGCCATTTGAATCTATTGAGTACTCCTGCCCTGAGAGCAGCGCGTAATACACAAAATAACAGCCATTTGAATCTATTGAGCACTCCTGCCCTGAGACCAGCGTGTAATACACAAAATAACAGCCATTTGAATCTATTGAGTACTCCTGCCCTGAGAGCAGCGTGTAATACACAAAATAACAGCGATTTGAATCTATTGAGCACTCCTGCCCAGAGAGCAGCGCAACGCGCGTAATACACTTAAATAAAAGTGATTTGAATCTATTGAGTAAGTTACTCCTGCCCTGAGAGCAGCGCTAGGGTGGGAGATGTATCAGTTTGACCGTTGAAATGTCGCGGAGATTTGAACCAGTTCTGTTGTCGCATATCAATTTCACACACATCGAGGTATTGGAAAGGCATGTTTTACACAATTTACACCATAAGCAGCTTTGTTGCTGTCGACTGATGAAACAGTCGAATCAAAATGCATGTATGCGATATTTAGACGATGATTATTAGTTCTGTGCATTTTAATGTTCGCTGATTATCTTAATAAACGTTAAAGGATGACGAATTTTAACAAAATATTAAATTCACTTACCTAGCAATAGCAATAATGCTTTCTCCCACGAACAGCTGTTTGTCCGAGTCCGACTACTAATCCCTCAGCACGTTCAAACGTCTTGACCCCGCCTTTGCTTCAGTTTCATTGGTTGAAGCTGTAAACCAATCATTTTCCTTTCTGCCCTCAGAACATGTTTCAGTAAGTAAAACTCCCATCTGCCTCCAGAGCACTCCTGGCAGACTTCCTTTACACCATCTTTTACAAAAAAACTAATAAAAATGATTATACAAAAATTATTCGTGTTAAATATTTTTGACAGTAATCATTAAATACTACGTATTATTTATGTATAATTTATTTATAATTATACTATTGCTATTATTTCAGAATGTCAGTCTTACTACTCAATTTAGGTGTATTGAATTTTCACTTAAAACATTAATCTTACCGTATCTTCTGTTGATGTTCCAGCAATTACGGATTGCAAAGGAAGGTTGTCTTGCAGTGTTTCAATGTAGGCCGTGCCTTTATTTAAGCCACGCTGACCCTTCAGATAAGGTATTGAAAAATACCCAGAATTTGGATTAAGGTTTGGCTTCGATTGCATCGCAAAAATTAAAAGCCATGTGCACTTTTGAGTAGAGGTACGCATTTGTTAGCTGGGTGTTGAATTACTCAAATGTGCCTAGCATGCATATCCAGAAACACCTTTTTCAAACCAAGGCCAGATAAAGCTAAAAAAGACTACTGCCACATCAAATAAGCTTTTGTTCGCCAATTTCTGCTCATATGTTTAATATATAGTATGGGATATTTTGTCAAAAATAAAGTAGGTATATTGAATTATCAACTACACTCACCTAAAGGATTATTAGGAACACCTTTTCAATTTCTCATTAATGCAATTATCTAATCAACCAATCACATGGCAGTTGCTTCAATGCATTTAGGGGTGTGGTCCTGGTCAAGACAATCTCCTGAACTCCAAACTGAATGTCAGAATGGGAAAGAAAGGTGATTTAAGCAATTTTGAGCGTGGCATGGTTGTTGGTGCCAGACGGGCCGGTCTGAGTATTTCACAATCTGCTCAGTTACTGGGATTTCCACGCACAACCATTTCTAGGGTTTACAAAGAATGGTTTGAAAAGGGAAAAACATCCAGTATGCGGCAGTCCTATGGGCGAAAATGCCTTGTTGATGCTAGAGGTCAGAGGAGAATGGGCCGACTGATTCAAGCTGATAGAAGAGCAACTTTGACTGAAATAACCACTTGTTACAACCGAGGTATGCAGCAAAGCATTTGTGAAGCCACAACACGCACAACCTTGAGGCGGATGGGCTACAACAGCAGAAGACCCCACCGGGTACCACTCATCTCCACTACAAATAGGAAAAAGAGGCTACAATTTGCAAGAGCTCACCAAAATTGGACAGTTGAAGACTGGAAAAATGTTGCCTGGTCTGATGAGTCTCGATTTCTGTTGAGACATTCAGATGGTAGAGTCAGAATTTGGCGTAAACAGAATGAGAACATGGATCCATCATGCCTTGTTACCACTGTGCAGGCTGGTGGTGGTGGTGAACTGGTGTGGGGGATGTTTTTTCGGCACACTTTAGGCCCCTTAGTGCCAATTGGGCATCGTTTAAATGCCACGGCCTACCTGAGCATTGTTTCTGACCATGTCCATCCCTTTATGGCCACCATGTACCCATCCTCTGATGGCTACTTCCAGCAGGATAATGCACCATGTCACAAAGCTCAAATCATTTCAAATTGGTTTCTTGAACATGACAATGAGTTCACTGTACTAAAATGGCCCCCACAGTCACCAGATCTCAGTCCAATAGAGCATTTTTGGGATGTGGTGGAACTGGAGCTTCGTGCCCTGGATGTCCATCCCACAAATCTCCATCAACTGCAAGATGCTATCCTATCAATATGGGCCAACATTTCTAAAGAATGCTTTCAGCACCTTGTTGAATCAATGCCACGTAGAATTAAGGCAGTTCTGAAGGTGAAAGGGGGTCAAACACAGTATTAGTATGGTGTTCCTAATAATCCATTAGGTGAGTGTATTTCTTTTTTATTTATCAAAGAATCCTGAACAAAAATGTACCGCAGTTTCCGCAACACAACTGTTTTCAACACTGATAATAGTAAGAAATGTTCCTTGGAGCATATGAAGCATATCGGCATATTAGAATGATTTCTGAAGGATAATGTGACACTTTGAAATTCAGCTTTGCCATCACAGGAATAAAATACATTTTAAAATATATTAAAAATAGAAAACAGTTATTTTAAATTTAAAAAATAGTTTATAATATATAACGGTTTTACAATCAAATAAATAAGAGATGTATTTAAAAAACATTTTAAAAATCTTACTGACCTCAAACCTTTGAATGCAGTAGAAAGGTTTTGTTATACAGTTGTATTTTATAGCCCATAGATAATGTCTTCATAATAACTATATACAGGTGAAACTTGAAAAATGTGAAAATCGTGCAAAAGTTGATTTATTTCAGTAATTCAACTTAAAAGGTGAAACTAATATATTATATAGACTCACTACATACTAAGTGAGATATTTCAAGCCTTTATTTGTTATAATTTTGATGATTATGCTGAAATAAATGAACTTTTGCACGATATTCAAATTTTTTGAGTTTCACCTGTACTTGCCCCTAAAATGAAAAGATCTTACAAGCCTCAGCAGTTTGATATGCTTAGCAGTAAAATATTTGTCAAGCCACATTTTACAGTTTAGCTTTTACAGTCAGTGCCAAATAGAGTTTTCTGAATTACATAAATCAATAATGTTTAACTATTGTCTAGCTTTTGAAATGTTTTGAGAGGTCTACAATAAGAAAAAAGTAAGAAAAATAGACCTCATAAAGTATCACTGATGTTTTAAAAAAAAAAAAATCTAATTTGGCTTCCAACTAACCTGCTTCATGTTGTCTCAGTCTCAGCAAAGCTTTGCAGTTTCTTAAAGGCATTATTTAGGTATTTTAGTGTTAACACTGTCTCAAATGATGTGTGTATGCTCTGTGAACAGTACTGTTTGTGTGTATACAGGGTTTCTACAGGTATCTTCAAATTAAATTTAATGCCTTTTTAATGCCATTTTAAAATGTTTTAATGCCATATACGACCCATGACTAACCACGTATATATATATATATATATATATATATATATATATATATATATATATATATAAAATGTTTTTTTTCTTTTCTGGAACACATAGGTGTAATTTGCGGGTGGGACATGTCGATTGTCTCCATTTTTTAAACATCTCGCAGCGTATAGGACGGGTCGCAGGAATGGTGGTGTTTCATTAGTAATATTATTATTAGTGTTTTTGTTGTTGTTGTTAATAATTGCTCACACTTGCAAAAGAGAAGATTTGACACATGGCACTGACAATTCAACCAAATACAAAGTATTTATTCTCTTCCTCTTCTTCCTGCACCGTCTCCTCCTCCAATGGGCCCTGTTCGCCACCTTCTCTGGGCCGGCATCCTCTAGCCTGGCCTTTTTAGGGGGCTTTTCACTCAGAGCGAATGAGAGGATGCTTAATTGCTTTTTACCTGACATCTTTGAAAGACAGATGCAATGATTTAAGGATTAGTTCACTTTTTAAAAAACTTTTGCTGATAATTTACTCACCCCCATGTCATCCAAGATGTCCATGTCTTTCTTTCTTCAGTCGAAAAGAAATTAAGGTTTTTGATGAAAACATTCCAGGATTTTTCTCCATATAATGCACTTTGCTGGGCACCAAACGGTTCAAGGTCCAAAAGACAGTTTCAGTGCAAACTGCAAACTGTTCAAAGGGCTTTAAACGATTCCAGACGATGAATAATGGTCTTATCAAGCGAAACGATCGGTCATTTCAAAAATAAATAACAAAGTTTAAGTTTAATAATGTCAAATGCTCGCCTTTCTCTGCTCTGTGATGCACGTTCGTGACTCTCCTGTTCGAACTCGTTCATCAAAATGAACAAATCTTTTTTTGAGTCATTTGGTTCATTTAACGAACGAAATGAACAAATTGACTCGGAAAAAGATTCGTTCATTTTGATGAACGAGTTCGAACAGGAGAGTCACACAGAACAGAGCAAGGCGAGGATTTGAGCTTATAAAACTTAAACTTTGTTATTTCTTTTTTAAATGAGCGATCGTTTCGCTTGATAAGACCATTATTATTCATCGCCTGGTGTCGTTTAAAGCCCTTTGAACAGTTTGCAGTTTGCACTGAAACTGTCTTTTGGACCTTGAACCGTTTGGTGCCCAGCAAAGTGCATTATATGGAGAAGAATCCTGGAATGTTTTCATCAAAAACCTTAATTTCTTTTCGACTGAAGAAAGAAAGACATGGACATCTTGGATGACATAGGGGTGAGTAAATTATCAGCAAAAGTTTTTTTAAAAGTGAACTAATCCTTTAATGCATCCATGGCCCGGATATAATTATAAAATATGACATGATTTTAAGTGACCTATAACATCGACTATGCAATACACTTTAATTTATTTAGTGCTTATAAAATTATTAAGCCTATTTGGAGAGAGAGATGTTTATAAATGTGACAATATGTCAGTCATCGTGTGATAAGGAAAATATGACTAGGCCTAGACTACTTGTTCTGAGCAGGTGTTTTCAGGGAACAGGCTGTAAAACTGTTGGCTAAGTTACAAACACTCATGAAAAACTGATGCTAATTATCTGGGAAACGTTTCTCTAACAGCAATCAAGCTGCCATTGTTTGTGTCAAACAAGTTGTGAATTTTTTGTAACATTAAAACAGGAGATCATGACTTATCTTGAATCTTACCCAGATACAATAGTCTAATTTTCTAATTGACTAATGTGTAGACCCTTTCTTTTTTTTTTTTTGATTGGCTGATAAGTGGCAGGCTCGACTAGTAAGAACTGCAGGGGAGACGCGCTTGATTCCTGCCAGTTCCATAGTGATAGCGGCGCGGCCAGAGACATTTGGGGCGCTGCGGCATATTAAATATATTATAAATAGTTTTTCAGCATGAGAAATACAATGTGTGGCGGGAGTGCAGGGCTGGACTGGCCATAGGGCATACCGGGCATTTGCCCGGTGGGCCGACGTGCTTTGTGGGCCAATATCTCATACTTCAATTTTTTTTTTTTTTTTTTTGCGGCGGCCCATTGCGTTTAGTTTTGCTTAATTGGCGGCACTGGGATCTTTGTGCCGGTGTAATGCATTGGACAAAAAAGTCAGCATGGGTTTTTTTTTTATCTCACAGACCGGCGCATGAAACGCGTAGATCAGCGGCCCATTGGTTATTTTCTTGATTGACACTGGGCTGGTCCAATCACGTCTTTAAACACCTCCCCCTTTGAGCTCTGAGTGAGCGAGCAGTGCCAGTGTGTATCATAGACTGGTGTGTATCTGTCAAAATAGTCAGAGCGATGGAGAAGAAACGCAAGGAATGTGCAGAGAAATAGCGTGAAAAAAGGGAAACTTCAAAAGGCCCTTCAAGTGTCTGATGAGGATAGTGAGTAGGATAAGGAGAGAGATGAGTGAGTGCAGAGAACTGTGGTAAGCAGAACTAGACTACTTTCAGAACACTTAGGCTATGTAGAAACCCACTACCCAGTTACGCATTATTTACACATCTGCATATTTGACGATTACGCATTTTATTATTCATTTTATTTATTGTAATGAGACGAGTTTGTAAAACATGTTTTTCGCCAAAATAAAAGCTCAATGCCGTTTCCGTCAAAATAAAAGATCATGTGCTTATCTCTTTCAAGTATAAAAATTAGTACGAAACTAATTATGAAAGTTGCTTTTATTTTTCAGTGCATTTGTTTTACAACATATGGCTATTACTGCCATGGGATTCATATTATAACTATTATTTTAAAGTAGTGTAATAGACAGACACTATATCACAAAGAGAGTTTTGAGTTTTTCTTTGTTCAATTTGCACACTGAATATGGGTTGGAGCTCTTTATTTTGAACTCTCAAAGTGCACCAGATTGATGAATTTAACATTAAAAAGCACAAAATGCAGATTA
This sequence comes from Rhinichthys klamathensis goyatoka, assembly GCF_029890125.1. Lineage (NCBI taxonomy): Eukaryota > Metazoa > Chordata > Actinopteri > Cypriniformes > Leuciscidae > Rhinichthys > Rhinichthys klamathensis. The sequence goes on along the minus strand of NW_026606564.1, from coordinate 12,633,142 downwards.
TAGCTTGTTTTAGGATTCATCACTGTGGAGTATAGTTCAATTTAGTGGTTTTTATAGGAGTTGGTATACATATTAAAGGGCGTGTTAAGTTCGGTTGTGTTTATGATCATATGTACTGGGCCAGTCTGGGCCAAAATGCCCGGGCCAATTTTTTGTCCCAGTCCAGCCCTGCGGGAGTGTGTAACAAAAGACCGAAATGAGTGACTGTCACGCTCAATGCGTGACACTTGAGAGCCCTGCGTCAAAGAGTATAGAAGAACAATATACGTTCTTTGCCTGCGTTGTGGCTCGTGCACAACACTTCTTCTCTCGGAAGTGTTCAATCCGTTGCGGAGAAACTCTCTTTTTGTTACGGTGAAATCACAAAACATAATGCACACAAACATGTCAGTGCCTGATATACAACCACTAATAAACCATCGGTTTTGATGAAGGAAAAAATACTTACTGCGGATTAGAACCCAAAACCTCTGACATGCTTGGCAAAGGTTCTGCTACTGGACCATTAAAGTGCATGCGTGTAACAGTCGGGTCTATTCTCGCTACTAGCAACATATAATAGATCTCATTAAACGACAAATTAAACACAATGTACTAAATCTAACGACGATTTGTGCATTCGTCCCCAACTTTAAATGCTTTTTTACAAACGCCGCAAAATCCTTCATCATTTTTACCACTAACGGGCTGCAACCATGTCTTAAAAAAAATGTCCAGCCACTTTGGCTGGAATTTGCACTTTCCCATTTTTTCAAGGTTCAGACTGCTGTACAACCTTCTTTTACTGTCTATGTGTACAACAGACCCGCGTCACCTCCGCATCACGGCACTTTTGCTCCGGCCGGAAGCAATTACCAAACTGGTTCCGCATATTTATCACACGAACGTACATATTTTGCGGCATCAAATGCAAATTATTAATTATGAAGGCTATATTAAAATAAATTTATATAAAATTCTCTTCAAAACTATAAAAAAAAAATTAATGCCTGCAAGAATCAAATTTAATGCCTTTTAAGGCCTTAATTTTTGCAAAATCCATTTAAGGACTTTTAATGCTTTTTAATGCCCTGCGGAAATCCCGGTATATCTTTGTATGGGTAAATGTGTGCTTATCCATGTATATTTTCTTACATATTGTTACAGTGATCGACTCAAAAGCTGAATACTGTGTGTTTACATTGTTGGTGGCTGCAATGAATGAAGCATTAATGTATGTACATTGCTGAAACTTTCCATTGTTCATTTGTCATTGCAACACACTGTCCCTAAGATCCAGCCGTCCTGAGACACCGCTAGTCAAAACTGCATGTATTAACCTTTTTTGTGTGTGTGTGCTCATCTCTCCAAGAATGTTGCACTGTTGTGTTTCATGACAGAATAATTCAAAAGAATATAGCTGTTATATTTTGTGAAGGTAATAAAGATGTGTTGAAAAGTGTCTGAGCCTGTTAATCTGAAGGAAATCCTTAGAATGTGAAAAGGGGGAATTCTGGCCATGAGAAAAGACTGGCCAGATGTGATCGTTGTAGTGTCAAAAGATTCAATATCAGAAACGTTGTAAGTATTAAAGTGTGGACACATTCTTGGCCTGGAAGTAAAGGAAAAGGCAAGAGAAAGGACATGAAGAGAAAGAAAGTCGACTTTGTTTTCATTAAAAAACCTTCTGGAAATCAAGCTCAAAAAGTAATAATTTACTCACCCTCACATCATTACAAACATACAGTATAGCTGATGAACACAAAAGAAGATATTTTGATGAATGTTTCAACTGTTTTGTCCATACAATAAAAATACAAAAACAAAAGAATATATATTTTTAATAATAATTCCTTTTGTCTTGTTGCATACAGATTAAAATACAATCAGACATTAGAAATAAAACTCAGAAAAAGTACAACTTGAATAAAATGCATTTTATTTATTTATTATTTTCTCACCTATGCAACAACATATTGAAACGACGCTCTGGTGTAGTGAACATTATGACAATTACCGACAACGCGGTGTAATAGTTTTGAGCTTCTGATGCTGTTTTTCACACTGTGATTGTTTTAGTTGAGTGTTTTATAATTTTAGTTTTTCAGTACATGCTATTTTTATGTTAGTTTTAGTAAGGCTTTGTGTAAAATGTTAATAAAACATTGTTACATATTCTGTCATCTTTTATTAAGAAGAAACTAAATGCATTTTGACAGGAAAATAATTAAATACAAATTCAGATTTCAGCACTTTCAAACTATGTGATTGTTTGTGATTAAATATTTAAGGATAAAACGTTAGTTTGTGATTAAATATATGACTGATAGCACTAGTTTTTATGTTTAACATGCATGTTTTGATTATTCATAATAATCAGTTAATAATTATGTTACAAAGCACAGTCTGCTGTGTTAACCCTCTGGGGTCCTTCGGCCCAAATGGACCCGAAGCATTTAAATATTTTTTATTTAAAAATCATAGCTTTATCGGAATGGTCCGAAATTTGGTGACTTTGTTGGTACTTGGTATATGAACACCCAAAAAAATTGGGGACAGGATTTGAATAGTCTAAGTGGTTGTAAAAAAAATAGTCACACTCAGGACCTTCGGGTCCAAATGGACCCGCATAGAAAATGAATGGGAAATTGGCAAAAATGTGAAAATACAGAGTTTTTTTGTGTGTACAATCTACAAATCAGCCACGATCCAGAAAAAAAGCACACAGCAGTGAAGGGGTGAATCTATAAAACATCAAGAGTGCAAAACAGACACATCCACACACACACACACACACACACACACACAAACACACTTTTATACACATACACACTAATAAATTCAGATTACATATGGGTTTTGAATTTTTAAAATGCTCAGTTTGTCCACCAGATGGCATCCATCTCTTTTGAAAATTTGCTTTCATGAGGCCTAGGCTTGACTCTAAAATGAAATACAGCTTTAAAAAAAAATAATAAAAAAATAAAACATTTTCTATTATATTCAATGGGGAAAAAAATGGGTCATAATTATTGCATTAATATTAATTATAAATCAGTTTTATATTTGAAATGATCTCAAAACACCAAAAAAGAAAAAATATTATAAAAAACAAGTAAAAAAAAATAATTAATCCCACCCTTCCGGCCCATTTGGACCCGAAGGTCCTGAGTGTGACTCTGAAATGAAGGACCCCAGAGGGTTAGGCTCTGGTTTAAGAATTTTAGATTACTGCTTTACCTGTTATACAGTAATTGTTGTTTACATAATTTTCAATGCTCCAATCAATTTACGTGATCATATGCCTAAATTTAGAAACAATTTCAGAAGTGATTTATTTTTAATGTTTACCACACGCATAGAAGCATTTAAGAAGCAATAAAATATAATTACCAGCCCTCAAATTTGATTGGATGGACGCTGTTACAAGAGTGCTTAAGAAAGAATGCAGCCTTGTAGTGCACCTTTACCGACATTAAACCATTCTGTGTTTCATCATTCTGTTCGAACGGTTGCTTCCATCGATCCAACGATGACTTCCACACATGTAATCTGTTTAAAGTTTCTTCCATACAGGTAATTCTGGTGTTGTTGCCGTTGTCACAAGACTGTGATCTTCTGCCAAGAACATCAGGCCGATCCTCTCCTGTCCAGAAGGTGGTTTGTCTCCGTCTGGCACCTCAGCTGAGACCTGTCCACTATGGGTGACCCTACCAGTAGTTGTGAAGTACCAGCGGTGTAGCTCTCAGCATCACTGATGCACACAAGCCCTCACAGCACGTCAAGCTGCAAACCGTGTGAGGGACCCTAACCTAACCGCAAATCAACCAGTCACTCAAAACATCCCATCAACCACGTATCAACCAAGTGCCAACCACTCGAAACATTCCATCAATAACGTATCAATGCATGAAAAACCACGCCGAAAGTTCAGCAACCGCACAGCAACAAGCTAACAACCTCTCAGAAAACCTTGGCGAACACGTCAACACCACCCCAAACACTGTGACAAATTAAAAACCACTAAAAACAACTTAGGAGGAGCCAAAATCACCAAAAGCATCCAAACAATCTCACAGCAGTGTGCTAAAAACGTATTCATCAAAATAAAAACGTACTCTATAAATTTAAACTCACTCGATAACTATATACACACTATTTACATGCACAGGCCCCGCTTCCATGTGACACTGACCACTCAGTGTCTGGGCTTCTTTCTTCTGGGTTCCTCGGGCAGGGGCTCTTCACTGATGTCCACATCGATTCGTGGAGCGAAGCTTCTTCTGCTGGGTGTGGAGAAGCTCTCCGTGATCAGGACACGTCCGTCAGGCTGCTCCGTCTCCACCAGTGAGGGGCAGTTGAGGGTTTCCCACAGCCGCTGCTTGATCTTCAGTCCCAGCTCAAGGCTGTAGGGATGGTGCCGACCAGAGCGTGTCTTCCTCATGGGCTCCACCACAGAGCGGTAGATGTCCTGATAGCCCTGCACATTGAAGCCATGGATGGAGACAGGCTCTTCCTGCTGACACACGTCCACTGAAGAGACTGAGGCTGCTGGATGGATGTCGGGAAGGACAGCAGCGTTCTGCAGGTAACGCTCTTCTAAACCGTTGGGTCTTTGAACTTCCACAGAGGTGCGGCTGTAATTGTGATCTAACTTGACTACGGCTGCCAGCTGTGAAAGATCTTGAATGGAAGAGACGCCCTCCACCAAGAATCCCCTCAGGTGTGTGGGACGAGCCCTGGTTCTTCTTGAGCGACGCATGCTGATGACCAAAGAACAACTTCCCAAATTAGGCAAATTGAAGAAACTTACCAAACTGAAGAGTTGTAAAGGGCTTGTAGCACGTATGATCAGACTTCAAGGCTGCAGGGACAGTTGTGTTGATTTCAAATGTCAACTTCTGTTGCTACTGACTTAGAATGTTGAGGCTCATTTAAATGTAAACAACACTTGATATCAGCAGTAAGTCAATTAGAGCAGCATAAGCTCATGTTACATGTACTATGATTCTCTATCACCATTATCATCGTCATTTACACTTATATAGGGTGTATGTTCAGTGTATGTATGCAATGGTGTCTGTCAAGGCCAGCATGATTAGGAACTGCTTGGAACTGCTCTGTGTTTGTTGGTCATATCTGTGTTTTCAGTGAATCTTTTAAATGAACGAAACCTTCTTGCTTATTCAAATGCACATGCTGCTGCTGATTTTTTCTCCCATCATTAAAAGGAAATACATTTTTTTTATTATTATTATTTACGTACATTACGGACATTATTTAGCATTTTAGCACTTGCGATTCCATTGTGCTGAAGTCAGTGGGTTTTTTAAATGGGTTTTTGTTTTGTCGCAAACAAACCGATTTAGTAATGCAGGACTGAATGTAGGCTAATTGTTAAATAACCATTTAACAGTGATAATAATGTATCATTACTGCTTAGCTAAAAGGTGGAAAATTTAGCATTTAAAAGCATGCCATAAGGTAGGGTTGGGCAATATGACAAAAAAAACAAAAACAATGTTCATAATGAAGGCTATGAAAACAAACATAGTGAATAACCTTGCAGTCTGTCTATTATGTGCAAAAAAAAGGGTCAAATCAAATTACATTTTAACATTGTAAAATTCTAATCTAAAAACAAAATAATGCTTTTTAAAGAAGTAGTTAAATTCACTAAACTTAAAATGAAAATAAATAAAAAATACACTTCTAGGTTTGAAATTCTACATATAGGCCTATCACATTTATATTCTTCATCAACAACAAATATTTGAGCAAAATATAGGATTTATATTTTAGTGTTAATGTATGTTAGTCGGAATTATTGCGCTCATATTCTATTGCGCTTCGTCTGTTTGGTGCGCGCGAGGCGGCGCTCATTCGTACAAGTTTAGCTTGCAGAAGGAATGCTTGATTTTCAAACATTTACAGATGGAGAATATGTCCGTGAAATATAAGGTATGCACTGAGGAAATTACTGGATGTCACTTCAGCTTAAATAGTAGGCTTATTAATAGAGGTTGTTTCCACCAATCGCTGCACAAGTTAAGGTTATGATGACGAAAGCAGGGGGTGGGGATATTTCTATGGAAGTATATGGGAACACTGGGCGATTCTCAGCCAGAGTGAAATCGCCCAAAAAGGGACGGTACTCCGCAGAACGTACGTGACTTGACGCTGATTGGACTTTATCCCGAGGCAGAACAACAGGCTTTTAACTTTGCGGTTGAATGTGAATGGGATTGAAAAAATCTGTCCTTTTTGCATTTTGGTGGTGGTGCATCGGTCAAATGAAGAAACCGCCCCTTGATAAGGTCTGTCTGTGTGGTTGACACAAGCTCAAAATATTTTACATTTTAAAACACATCAGTAGGTAATAGCCCACCTCAGTATTTTTTTCAAGCTTTTACATGTCTTGAAAAAGGCGGTTGAAGTGGCTAAATGGGACTAAAGATTGTTGGGAAGATTAGATGTTATCACACCGAACAGGAAAACTCATCTACACACTAGTCCGCTTTTACAGACTCATTTTGTTTATAATCACTCTCTTGCAAACTAAGGCTGCGTTCACGCCATGTTGTAATTACCGTAATTATGAGATGACTCAGAATTATGTGTTTCTATGGCAAAACTATCAAGACCAATATGAATCAGCAGCGGTCATGTGAGTAATAAATCGGAGCTCTCAGAAAATTCCAAGTTTACAAATTGTAGTTATGAGTTCTAGGAAGATGCCTTTTACAGGTCGTAGTTACGGTAATTACAATATAGCGCGTGAACACCTATTTAGCGTTGACTGCTAAATACTGCGACTGACTATTCAGAATCAAGTATTCCAGAGAGCTGTGATAAATTTAAATATTTTCAACAAAATGGCAATACAAATAAATTATGAACTTTGTCTAGTGAAATAATTTTTATGAATTCAAAACTAACTATTTGGTGCCTGACAATGTGCACCCATGCAACAATAGAATGGAAACAAGTAATGATGAGATAAAGACAATATAAACTCACATTCAACACAGCAGATACACATTTCTTTCCACACATCTCTCCTAGAATGATAAAACAGATGAAGCAGTAAATAGAAGTTATACAAGAAATTCAAATTACATCAAATCGCATAGCTTGTAATGGGTTACACCCCACCTGTGCAACTGGGATTTATACATGGCTAGCTACTACTATTGTGATAGTCTTTTCTTCCCTATTGTGATATATCTGAGTGGATAGTTGTTTGCTATTGCTGTGATCTCATGTGAGCGACTCACACCAGTAAACACGTCATCAGAGAAGAGATGTTGCTGCAAGAGGGAGGGGGACGTTTTTTGATTAAAGCTTACGAGGGCACATGAATTTAAAAAATGATGTTTTCTAAAAGTGTAATATGACAGACTTTATAGGGAAATATTTTCAGTACCAATCCTAAAAAACAAGAGAAAAAAAATGTATCTTTTGGCCCCTCTCCTCTGGACACTTAGTGGAGGACCCTAGTGGCCACTACTCATCACATACTGTAGCAGGACTACATTTCTGATTTTAACACACAAAGATCACTGATAAACTGAGCCTTACTTTTAGATAAATTGTCAAAATATGCCAAATTTCCCATACTTTCACCCTATTTTACAAGACTTAAACCTCGTCCCAGACTTTTAGCAAAGGAAAACATTTAGCAAAAGAAAAACCTCAAGATGTTTATTATAAATAAAGTAAGACAGTAACTTTTTCCTCAGCTGTAGGCAAAGGCAAGCGCGTTTCAAATCAGTGCTTCTCCCGGGAGACTAGCGCTAAATTAATCCCCTATTTTAGCGCCATCTGCTGTTATAGAAGAGGAAGTTACTCATCTGCATTTGTGAGAAAATCGAACCGAGAGATCTCACAATCGTAACAGACAGATATGCATTTGTATGCACTAGATTTGGTATTTGTTCAAAAGTTACATGCAATTTGTAGGCGGGTTTGTATTTATTTTTGTGAAAAATTATCAAGGATCATTTATTTATATTTGTAAAACACAATATTGGTTAATCCACTGCATTTTCCCTCAAATTGACCTTTGTTTTTGCAAATTTGCATTCTGCTTGTTTGCGAGTCGAGTTTTCCTTTGCAAAGCAGATCTAGTTTGTTTGCAAAATGCTGGATTTGTTTGTTTAATTTTGGCACATAATTCGCTCCATAGAGCCGCGTCATTCCGTGTCACTTTCAGAGCTTCAGCGCCACCTCACAGGGGGTTTCATCAGGTTGTCAGGCAAAGGAAGAGACGCAGTAAGCGAAAGCTTCTCAATGCTAATGGGTACGGCGCTTTTCTCGGCACCAATGCTGACAAAAGGAGTATATTTTGTTTTGCTGTTTTGAGAAAGAAGTCTGAAGTAAGTGTGAGAAAGTCCTCGCGCAGTTTATGGTAGAGGCTCAGAGTTTCAGAAGAAGCAGGATGTACCATGAAGACGGTGTAAGCTCTATCAGACCTCAATGTGGATGTAAGTAAGAGCCACTTCACTTCATGTCAGTTATATGTAACTATTCTATTAATTTTATGAAACGAAATGAGTATAAATTGAATGTGAATTTACTGTAGTGCCCAATGTCCATGACAGTTGGCCTGCAACCGTAATCTGACATCCATGATCAGTCATGGTTAGTTTGGGTGATTCCCCCTGAAAAAAAAAGAAAAAGAAAGATATTTAGAATTTTTACAAATAAAATATGTATGTTTAAAAAAGAAAAAGAAAAAATTTTGCAAAATATTTTCTCAATAATTATTCAGAATTATTTCGAAGCACACTGTAAAATGTGGCAGCATGTAGTTTTTGCCTTATTATCTATTTCTACCTGACCTGATGTGATTGATTTTCAATTGTGTAACCTAATGTATTGCTGATTTTAAATCATATTTTGGACTCAAACAAAGCCAAAGTTAACTTTTATTAGGTTACATGAACATGCTTTTTTTTTTTTTTTTTTTTTTTTTGAGTGCTGGAAATGTGTATTTTAAGTTACCCCTGAAGGCCTCTCACTAGTTGTATTTAACACAAAGGCAAGTTTTATCTAGAGATGAAAGATTGATATACAAACAATACTGATTGTTTCTGTGTTCAATAACTGATATGCAGATCTGGTGGTTGGTAAAAAGTTTAGTAATTTTTTGGAAACAATACATTAAATAAGTGTTACTTATTCCTTCAAAGTTTTATGGGATAGTAAGCCCAAAAATGGAAATTCTGTAATAATTTACTCGCTGTCATAATTGAATTCCTGTGTGTGTAATAAGCAGAGTGTAAACGCGTGTTGGACCCTCACCCGCCTATTGGCACACATTACTAACGCTAGGGGTGTAACGGTACACAAAAATCACGGTTCGGTACGTACCTCGGTTTTAAAGTCACGGTTCGGTACGTTTTCGATACAGCAAAAAGTAAGAAATGCCAGAGAAATTTCCTATTTGTTAAAAGAAAAAATATTTTTTAAATAAGTGTGAGTTTTCCTACATCTTGAAACTTTCAGGTTTATAAATGGGTGTCATCTTTGAAGGTTGAACAAATAATGTTTTGGTCATCACATTAAAAATAACATTTAAATATATGAAGAGTTCAGATGCAAAAGCCATTTGAAATTTTCTTCTAGAATAATAATTTTTTTGAAGCTTGTATATTTAAGTTCAGTAATTTCACTTAAATGGCAATGAAGATTGCCTATTAATTGTCATTTGAGTGAAATGACTGAACTTAAATATACAAGCTTCATAAAAATGATCATTCTAGAAGAAAATTTCAAATGGCACTTATAGAGGCTTTTGCATCTGAACTCTTCATATAGGCTATTTATTTATATACTATTTGAGTTTTGAAGTGCTGGAAAAAGATGTGTGAAGTAATTGAAAGGATTTCACTATTCTAGCCAATGGTGAATGTTGCTGGTCTGTGGACGTAAAGTATTAGTAGTTCATTCACGGCACAATGTTTCTCCTGGTTTCCACGTCAGCGCTGTTTGATCTAATAGAGATCTACGGTTAATAACGGAGAAATTTGAATGCTTCTCACTAGATCTCGCAGCGATGTTATTACTTCAGTGGCGAATTCAAATGTTTTCTTTACTGGATCTCTTAGCGCTGTGTTCTGTAACAGTGTCGCTTGATCGAGATCGGCTCGCGCTGCACAGATGCTGCTGCTCCGAACTGATAAACGATCCGTGAAGCACAATATAATGAGTAGCGCAGTTTCGTTCCGCTTTCAATACGCTTGCCATTTGATGTTGCGCAACGTTGTGGTGATCGCGCCAGCGCGAATTTTGTCGGCAGGAAAAATGGTCCAAGGAATCGTTCGGTTTGTATGCGTACCGAACCGGAAGCCTCGAACCGAAACGGTTCCATACGAATACATGTACCGTTACACCCCTAACTAACGCGCTTTTTAAATAACAAAAAAAAATACTGCGCCTTTGACTTTAGACCAGGTTTCAGTTGGTCAATGGCGTAGTCTATTTCTGTTGCCTCAAAATAGCAACACGCCAAAAATATGCGCCAGAACACACCTCGTTTTCAGACCAGCACGCCCATGGGCGAACAGATGGGCGCAAATGCATTTGCTATTTAATAAACAATGTGGCGCAGGACGTGAAAATGATAACGTCGGGCTAAAACTAGCAAAAAAACACTTGCGTCACACCTAGCGCTGCATTGTGCTATGATCAGCTGCATATGATAGGGCCCATTAAGCGAAGTACTCACGCGCACAGAAAGTCACCTCTCGGGCGGCTCGTAATCCCCAATTCAGTTCTCTTCCGCAGCTTATATGGCCAAATACCCAGAAATTATTTCAGAACGCCCATCTTGGTGAGTATTCACGTAAACACAGTTATGTTTTAAGTGGACTAAACAGTTAAGAAAGCGTGCATGTAACAATATTGGATTCGTTCAGCTCTTAAAGTGACAGAAACCTAAGAATATGTGTGCTTAATGTTAATCAAACAACAAAACACAAAGAGAAAATCACTCACTGCTCTTGACTGAATAACTTTTGTAGCTTTAATAAGAATCAGTATATATTTAATTCATACAGTGAAGACTAAGCTGAGTTTGATTTTTATTTTTAATTATTAAATTTCTGTTGTTAAATAAACAAAATATAGGCCTACCTAAAACGGCATTTACTTTTTATGTAATGGCACAGTAAAAATGACAGTCACACCATGCCATTCCTGTCAGCATAAGTTGCCCTTGCACCTGCCAGTAGTACATGTGGCTTTCTTTTAACAGCAGTGTTCCTTCTTGCATGTTTAGATACTTGCAGTCAACGTAGCTGGTAACGTTGGGGCACTTGATCTCAACTAAGCCAAAAGGTGGTTGCGCAAGAGGGTCAAATACTAGGCCATCTGGTGAGGTGCCAAGCCATAGGGCGTCAGGGTGAACAATTAGGCCACAGGGCATGTAGTTAACGTTCCTTAATTTGCAGTATTCTTGTGCTGCCGTAAACTCCATATCTGCACCTGTTTGAGTACAAGATCTAAATTTGAGTTGAATCGTCGCAATAAAGTGATCATAATGCAAAGTATTGTAATAAGCAAATGAATGTCATTGCAAGGTAGGGTAACAGTTAACTTAGAAATGGACAGTTAATGTGTGTTTGCACCTCTTTTCATCTCGGCTGTCTGCCTCGTTCCTTTGAGGATGTTTTCAGCCAGAGACTGTGCTGAGCCATTTCCCCTGACAAAGCACACCTCCCTGAAGTGAGAGGAGGTTATTCGAGGCCTGCACACCTAATGCCACTCTGAATTTCCAGCCTGCTCTCTGGTTGCCACCTCAAGCTTTTCAGGTGGAAGTGTTGTTCCTCAGTTAGCTCATGTGCCCAGTCTGTCGGGGCAAGCCGGTAGTCATCTATGGGAAGCTGTGGAAAAGGTGGAGCATCCATATGGATATTTATTACCTTAGTAGGTAGTATTGGCTGCTGGTAAGAAAGCACGCTTCCCTTTTGGGCTAAGCCAAGTGATGTCTCCACCAGTGTTTTCTCATCACTGATGGCCATTGTTGCTATGAGGGGCCTCTCTTCGATCTAAGTCTTTGTAAGGGTCCTCAATACATAGCAGCCCAATATCACATGGGTTCCCAATCACACCCTTGTAGAGTGTACTTCTGTGAGACAAAGTGATACATTAAATGTCCTACTGTGACAAGGTTACAGTTAATAAAATATATATATATTTTGTACAAAATGACACATAGTGTCACTTGTGGTGTTCCCGGTCAAAAATGACCGGCCACAAAAAAAATCTTAAAAATCACTTATGCTATTTTATCACCCAATATTGGATTCAATCTTTTTGTCACGATTGAGCCCTTGGACCTGTGCATGTGTGGATACATGCATATACACACTACCCAAACACACACACACACACACACACGTTAAAACACACAAACTATTTTGAGTATTACACACATTCTTTTTCACACGGAGAAATATGATCCTACCCTGAACTGCATCTAATCCATTCATCCATCTGACATTACCACACATGGTAATGTTATTAAAATTGTAATGTTTTGGAAATAGATCTGTTATTTGATATGTTATATTTAGTGCTGTCAAACGATTAAAATATTTAATCGCGATTAATCGCATTAATGTCATAGTTAACTCGCGATTAATCGCAATTAATCACACATTTTTATCTATTCTAAATGTCTCTTGATTTATTTTTGTCCCATTATTTTTTCTCATTTTAATGCTTTTATCAACATGGAAAAGTGGATGGGCTTGCTTTGTGCAAATGTTTTTTTATTGAAAACAACATTGGCATATACAGTGTTCAATTTCACACTAACATTCTCACTTGGAGCAAATAATCTCTCACACAATGTAACACTGTCCATCAATAAAAAGGTGAAAGAAATACTGACGAGGTACTGATATGTAGGGGGGCGGAGAATTCGCATCAGCTGTGTGTGTGCTTGTTCATCATCAATTGGTATTTCAGACTGGACGTGCTGCGATGATAACTCAGTTCACAGCGACAAAACACACAGGTCACTTTGGTCTTGTCAATGGAACCATTTGGCAACTTTTTAAAAGTAAACTTTCCATTCAGAATCTTATTGGCATCCATTTTGGCGTCTCGCGCTCGCCATCCACTCAAAACGTAACGTTAACCAACTATTTGGCCGGCTCGCAAGCCCAAACAAGTGTGCGGCATGCCTGTTGTTTTGTTTCCGGTCTAGCTAGATCCGCTTACGCTTTGGTCGACGAAGCAACAAAACGTCCTCGCGCGGCGCAAGCCATTGAAATGAATGGGTTTCATAGCGCAGCGCCGCGAATGCCGCGTCCTGTTGCAAAAGCATGTGGAAAAAAACTACAAAGTTTGCTAGGCCAAAATGACCGTTAATCGCGGGATAAAAAAATTGACGCCGTTAAAATGGGTTTGCGTTAACGCCGTTAATAACGCGTTTAACTGACAGCCCTAGTTATATTATAACATGCTGTGCCCCAGCTAATGTTTACATATATGATCTCAGTGACTGCAGTACAGCAACTCACCTGATTCCTCCTTCCATGCGCCTGTTAAGCCTGGGTCTTGTAATAATTATGCTGTTTATGGGCCCGGGTTTCACTTCCTTATGAAGTAAAGAAAAAAATGAGTCTCCACTATATTACGCTGCACCTCTAATGCTTCTGACCTTACATCACTATACTTTCTTTTAGCAATTTACTATTTTTATTGCTGCATACATAGCCTAACTCTTACATACATATATAGTACATTTGCCTCACCCTTACTGCAGTTCTGGGCTTGTGCCATTGTTGTTCAGTTTCTGTGCAGGCATGAACGGGGGGACAACCTGGATATTGAGCTCTGAGTAATGAGCTGTCTGAAAGAGTAGTGCAACAGTGTGATTACACACTGCTGTGCCAGCTTTGCACAAACACTGACTGGAGGTCATGACTGGAGGTTTTGAATCACGAAGCACTATCTGTGAAGAATACACAAAGAGACAATTGGACAAACATTGACTAATATATCCTTTCAAGTGTTTTTGAAGTGAATTTAGCTACTTAAACAGTCATCAGAACAGAATTAAGAATTGGTCTAGTAAGGTTGCTGGGGTAAGTTTGTTGACAAGGGGTTTCCTACAAGTCTACTACAATACGAGGTGAGGTATAAATATGTTGCAATAGAAAGATTGGTAACACTTTATAATAACTGCACACTATTAATCATTAGTTGAACATTGGTAAACAGTAAGGTCACTTGGCAAAGAAGCTAGTTGAGATGGTGGCTGTGGCGCCTGTAACTGGCGGAGCCGCGGCTCGTCTCCTGCTGTGTAGATTATTAATGGTCATTTTTTCAACATATGTGATAATTTCAGCCCAGATAACAAATGGATGCGTCTTGGCTTTATGGATTTATGATCGGGACTCTTTGTTGCGCATCAAAGAATCGATGCAGGGCCTGTTTGATAAACATGACAGGTACAAACAGGCGTTTCCTCCTCCTTTTGCAATCGATCCGGACTCACCTGACTACTTGCTGCTGTGTCGGGCACCGTTCAGGGTCCGTAGGAGATCCAGGAAAAGAGGCTTACGGCCCGGTATCCAGGTCAGGCGAAGGCGTGCCGCAGCGCGTGGGGGCTCCGTTGTCTTCGGCCACCGGGACTGCGCTCGGGTGCCTGCGCCTCCTCGATGTGTGCAACAGCGTGTCCACGACGCCGCCTGCTTGGGCTACAACGGATGTCCTGGACCCTTCACAGCACTGGAGTTGTGGTCAGGGGTTTTTGTCGCCACCATCTACTTCCGTGTTCGTGTCGGCTTTCCCCGCATGGACCGACTGGAGACCACGTGACCGCTGGACGTGCCTTCGACCAATCCCGTTGCGTAATATGGACACTGCCCTTGTGACATAATCTAAACTCTCATTAATCGAACGATCTTTTCTCAAGAGAAAGCCTGGATATCATGTGTTTTTCGGAGACATGGCAAAGAGAGGGAGAGTTTATTCATTTAAATGAGCTCTGCCCAGCTGGCTGCTCTGTTGTTGTTAAGCCCCGCCCTTGTCGCCGTGGTGGTGGTCTGGCTATTGTGCATAGGGATGTCTTCAAATGTAATGTGATCCAGTCCCAAGAATTCTCTTCAGATGGTCAAGGTGTGTTTCTCATCCCCTTTCTACTGCATGTTGGTCTATTGTCCTCCTGGCCCTGCTGCTGTCTTTCTAAAGGATTTTAGTGACTTCTTGTCCTCTATAATAAAGTTGGAATCTGTTTTAATATTTGGGGATTTTAACCTTCATGTTGATGACAGTTCATCTTGCCCTGCAACGGTATTGTTAACGTTGACTGAAGCTTTTAATTTTGAGCAGCATGTTTCTGAGCCCACTCATCAAAAAGGCCATATTTTAGACTTCGTTTTTACGCTTGGCCTTGACATTTTAAATGTATCTGTAAATTATGTCCATATGAGTGATCATTGTATAACAGTTTGACTCTGTTTCCCCCTGTTCTTAGTATTTTGGTTTAGTCCTGTTCAGTTTTCCCGCTCCTCATTATCCCTCAGTTAATTCACCTGTGTCTAGTTTATTATCTTCATCCATGTCACCTGTCTCCTATTCATTATTGTCATCAGTGTCTGTATTTAGTTTCCCTCAGTTCATTCAGTCTTGGTCCGTTCTCGTTAATGTATAGTGTGTGTTGTGGTTCCTGAGTTTTGTTTATTAAATTCTGTTTCCCTGATCATCCTCGTCTTCTCATCCTTCCTACCACCACGTAACAATCATAGCATTGTTCTGTTTGATCTGCATTTCAGTCCTGAGACAAAGTCTCCAGCAGTTAGGTCTCAAATGCGTGTTATCACTGCTAATACTGCAGATACATTTTTTTTATATGTTTGATCCTGTTTTAGTCATGGATTGTCTCGATGTGGATGATTTTATTAACTGTTTTAGTACTCACTGTGTAACAATTTTGGATCAGGTGGCTCCTGTTAAATCTAACTTGTCTACTCAGAAAAAAGTATGCCTTGGATAAATGAAGATATCCTAAGTCTTAAGAGACTGTGTCGAAAGACTAAGCGTCTGTTGAAATCCACTAGTCTTGAGGTGCACAGGCTCTATCTTGGGGATCTTGAGTCGTCATACAATTTGATGGTTGAAAATACCAGATCTGACTATTTCTGTCAACTGGTAACATTGAATTAAAAAAAAGTGTTGTTTGACACGATCAATGCTCTTGTTTGTCCTGCTGCTCCAGTTACCCCTGTTTTTTGTGAAGCTGACAGCAACACATTCTTGGGATTTTTCACCAATTTAATTAAGATGATTAGGAATAAAATTCTGCCCCTTCCGTGTGGTACCCCTGCTGTTTTTGAGCCTGTCTCTAGCATGTGGTCCTCATTTAGGACTGTGACGTTTGCTGATATTTCGGAACTGGTGACCAAGATGAAGCCATCTTCTTGTTCATCTGATGTCCTTCCTTATAGGCTCTTCCAAAAAAGTGTTTGAGGTAATTGGCCCTTGTGTTACCAAAATGGTTAACCTCTCTTTGTCTACTGGTGTGTTTCCCAATGCTTACAAGCATGCCATAGTGGAGCCCTTACTAGTGTTGTCACGATACTAGAATTTCTAACTTCGATACGATACCTTGAAAAATATCGATATTCGATACCATTTTCGATACCACGGAGAAAAAACTGCCACAATATTAAGGGGGTATTTTTTTAAATTAAAGCTAAATATAACAAGTCTAGAACATGACAATGAGGTATATTTTACATGAACAAAAATGTCCTGAGTTCTATTTGTTTATATTTTGTAATTGGACCAGAGCTAACATGATGTATTTTTATTACCTACTGTTATCAAAGATTAAAATATACTGTAACAAAAAAGCACTTAACAGTATCAAATTGGAGGATAGAGAGTCAGTAATGATAAGATTAAACATTCAATTTTCAGTTAAAGGCATGTCATTATTGAATTCAGAGATGCCATTGTCTAGCTGTTTAGTTTAATTAATATCTGTGTAATCAAATTGATGATAATCGCTAATGAAGGAAAATTGCAGAATTAAATAATAATTTTTGAATAAAGTTAAATAGGCACCAGTTAATTTACATTTGACCACAGTTACAATATTTACTTGTCTAAGATTCCTCAGTCAGATTATGTTAACTTTAAGAATTAAAACGAGACAACACAGACTCTTATCAACAACAATACTAGGCCATCTTGGTTAATGTTTCAGAAAAGTTCAAATGAGAAGAGTTACAGTGTTTCCTTGAGGATTTTTTTTAGCAGTGGGGGCAGACGTCTGTCCAAACAACAAACACCCCTGATGCTGAGCATATGCTGCTAAATAGTAGCCTACCCCGGGAGCCTGTTCCTTAAGTCTGTTTTCACCTATACAATAATTAAAAAAAATGAGTGATGTGAGGGATTATTGATAGTCAAACAATCTGTTGGGTGCCCGCAGCCCGCTCGCGTGTCCGCGCTATTCTCCGACATGCCCGCTCGCGGTGTGTAGCTCGTGTCCGCGCTATTCTCCGACATGCCCGCTCGCGGTGTGTAGCTCGTGTCCGCGCTATTCTCCGACATGCCCGCTCGCGGTGTTCTTTATCAATCAACCAAAGCCGGTCGCGGGGGCGCCGCTCTCGCCATCTTTCCATTCACTTCACTTTTGCTATTTAACCAGAGCGAATGAGACGAGTGCGTCACGTGTGGTGTTTGTCAACGCGCCTTTTGAGAGAAGTGAAAGTGACTGCTCGGCTAGTATCGATACTTCGGGAAATTAGTATTGGTACCGTTCAGATATTTCAGTATCGATATTTATCGAAATATCGATATTTTTGACAACACTAGCCCTTACTAAAAAAAGCAGGTTTAGACCCTACAGACTTCAATGGTTATAGGCCTATTTCTAAGCCCCCGTTCCTGTCCAAGATCCTTGAGAAGGTGGTCTGTGAACAGTTGACATCTTTTCTGGACAAAAGTAACATCCATGAGTCATTTCAGTCCGGTTTCCGTGAACATCACTCGACTGAAACGGCCTTACTGAAAGTGTCAAATGACATAATGATGTCTGCTGATTCTGGAAAACATACTGTTCTAGTCCTTTTGGATCTGTCCTCAGCCTTTGACATCGTTGACCATCAGGTCTTGCTGAGAAGACTGAGGGACCAAGTTGGTCTGTCAGGGTCAGTTCTACAGTGGTTCTCCACATATTTATCTGGGCGTAGCTTCAGTGTTACAGCTAACCAAATGAGGTCTGAGTCTGCGGATTTGGTGTGTGGAGTGCCTCAAGGTTCCGTTTTGGGTCCTGTTTTATTTTTGTTGTATTTGATCCCTTTGGGAAAGATCATACAAAGGTTCAGTGATGTTTTTTCCACCTATTTGCTGATGATATTCAACTTTACTGCTCCTTTAAACCGTCTGAGATCTGGAAGCTAAACTCCTTGCTCATGTGTCTCGTTGAACTAAAAAAATGGCTAAGTGATAACTCTCTGCAGCTTAATGCAGACAAAACAGAAACACTGGTTATTGCCCCTGATGTTTCAGTTCCAGGGATTAAACAGTACTTGGGTGACTTAGGCCAGTCTGCTAAGCCAAGTCTTAGAAACTTGGGAGTTATCTTGGACAAAGACATCTCATTAACCCCTTAACTGTCACCCCCATATTTGGGCATAGACATGAAAATGCACTATACAAACTTAAACAGCTGTAATTCATGAATGCTTTGGAGTACAGACATAAGGTTGGTCTTATTTGAAAGAAGACACTTGGAAGATTATTGTTGAAGTGGAATAATTAAAAAATATTAATGTTTCTAAAAGTTATTAAAGATTGAGTTTATTCTTATAAAAATTTGCTGTAATATTGTTTTTATTCTTTTAAATATATAAATATTAATAAATATATGTTTTAGCCTAAAAATGCTAAAACATATTTTCAGCTTGATATTTTAAAAAATGAGGTTTCTGTGAGACTTTGAGTTGGCACACCACAAATGGCCACTAGGAGACACCCTTGTTCATTGGTGATTCCCAAAGGTCACTTACGGTACTGATCCACTTGTCCGTGCGACACTTCAGCCGCGCCGCACTCCACTTTATTCCTATGGGTGAAGTCACGCGACTTTAACGCGCCCGCAAATAGGGCTGGGACGGTTACCGCATTACCGCAATACCGCGGTCACGTGACCCCTACCGCGGGTCTGAGCTCGTTACCGTCATCACCGAAAAAAAAAAAAAAAAAAAATCCTGCACATGTGCACGTTTTGTGCATGATTCTCTCACGTAGTTGAGCTGCGCAGCCGACAATAGCAGGTACTTAGGTAGATAGGCAACTATTCCATCGAAACATGGCAGAGGAGGCTATCTTGGTGGCAAAGCCAAATGTCACGTCGCCAATATGGGCACATTTTGGCTTTGAACCAAACGAAAAAGGACTTCCAAACAATTTGGATGAGCCCATTTGTAGAATTTGCCACAAAGTGACACCGGTAACACGCTCAAATACTTCAAACCTGAGGACGCATCTCCGAATCCATCATCCGGCAACATTTGCTGCCCTTGGCAGCACCACAAGTGCTTCGTCTGAAGATCGGCCTACAACCTCAGGCCAGGGACGACAGGTGGGGATCGCAGACGCATTTGCTAAAGGGACTAAGTACCAACGCGACAGCCATCGGTGGCGAACCCTGACGGATAGCGTGACCAGGCTTCTGGTGGAGGAAAAGTTGCCATTTAACTTAGTCGAGAAGCCAGCCTTTAAGGCGATGCTACAGGCCTTTGACAAACAATATGTCCCCCCTGACAGAAAATACTTTTCAAAAAAGGCAGTACCAGAGAAGTATGTGAAAATGAAGGACAGTTTGACTCGCGAGTTAAAAGACGCGGATTATTTTTCTCTCACAACAGACATGTGGTCAAGCGTTAATATGATGCCCTATATAAGCGTGACAATTCATTACCTGAACACCAACTGGGAGCTGAAGTCAAGGTGTTTGGAGACCTCATTCATGCCAGAAAGTCACACAAGTGATAACCTGTCCGAGACTCTGCAATCTGCTCTTAAACAATGGTCTCTGGATGAGAAGAGGTTGGCTTGTGTCACTAGTGATAACGGAGCCAACATTGTGGCTGCGGTGAGGAAACTTGGATGGGGATGGCTACCATGCTTCGTCACCAACTCCATGAAAGCAGAAAAAGAACGCACCGCCCGGGCCATGGGTTTGTGTCGAACGCTGGTGACCGCTTTCTCCCATAGCTGGCAAAAGAAACAACGGCTTCAGAAAGAACAAACTGAGCTGGATCTGCCTCAGCACTCCTTAGTACTGGTAAGTTTTAACTCTCTTCCAACAGCGATTTAATAAAAACTTTGTTTAATTAAATAGCCTTCGTTAAATAGCCTTGAAACACTGAGACAAAAGCGGACACGAGATATGTTAATTAATATAAATATATAAATATGTAATAGGCTATATAATATAAATATTTTTTATATTTTATTACATATTTATATATTTATATTAATTAACATATCTCGTGTCCGCTTTTGTCTCAGTGGTTCAAGGCTATTTAACGAAGGCTATTTAATTAAACAAAGTGTCGCTGCTCACACTACCGTGATTGTATCTTACTTAGGCTATATAATATAAATATTTTTTATATTTTAAGTAAGATACAATCACTGTAGTGTGAGCAGCGACACTTTGTTAAATTAAATAGCCTTCGTTAAATAGCCTTGAACCACTGAGACAAAAGCGGACACGAGATATGTTAATTAATATAAATATATAAATATGTAATAGGCTATATAATATAAATATTTTTTATATTTTATTACATATTTATATATTTATATTAATTAACATATCTCGTGTCCGCTTTTGTCTCAGTGGTTCAAGGCTATTTAACGAAGGCTGTTTAATTTAACAAAGTGTCGCTGCTCACACTACCGTGATTGTATCTTACTTAGGCTATATAATATAAATATTTTTTATATTTTAAGTAAGATACGATCACTGTAGTGTGAGCAGCGACACTGTTAAATTAAATAGACTTTGTTAAATAGCCTTGAACCACTGAGACAAAAGCGGACACGAGATATGTAAATTAATATAAAAATGTAAATATGTTATAAAATATGAATAATATAAATATAAATAATATTTATATATATAAATATATATAAATATATATATATATATATATGTATGTAATATAAAAATATGTAAATTTGAATCATTTTATTATATTACAGCATAGTCTATCCTAAATGTGTTTTAATTTGTTCACAGGATTGCCCCACCAGGTGGGGAACAAAGCAAAAAATGATAGCGCGCATTCTTGAGCAAAGCACTGCCATTCGGAGGGTTTTGGATGACCGGCGCACTCAACACCTAATTCCGACGTGGCAGGACATGGAGGTCATGGAATCGGTGAATGCAGCCCTGAAAAATGTTGCCGATTTCACAGATGCACTGTCTTCTGAGCGAGCAGTGACTGCATCCTCTTTGAAACCGGTGCTGCAGCTAATCACCGAGGATCTGTTGCTCCCAGCTGAGAAGGACACCCAATTGACGCGCAATCTGAAAGAAAAAATGTCTGCCGTTTTGATGGAAAAATACAGTGCACCCTCTACTCAACAACTATTGGCAAAGACCGCGTTTGTCGACCCTAGGTATAAGGACATTGACATTGCTGACGAGGTGAAGGATGAGCTCATGGAGGAGATGATGATGGATGTGCCCGAAGAGCAGCGTGATGACGGTGATGGAGAGGGAGCAAGTGCACCCAACCCTCCCAAAAAACCGAATCTGGCGGACTTACTTAAAAAAAAAAAAAAAAAACATCTACTCCGATCCCAAAGAGAATTCGTGTGGACACAGAGATCAGAAGGTATTTGCAGGAGGAAGCCCTGGATTCCCACGCAGACCCTCTTGTCTGGTGGCGGGACAATCATGTCCGATTCCCTCTGCTTTCAAAAGTAGCCCGAAAATAACAACCGCGGTAAGAAAAAATCCATACCGCCCCAGTCCTACCCGCAAAGCATCCCGGGAAGGCGGCGCTTCATTTGAAAAAATGCTGCGCGTCCAAAAGCTGGCCGGTGCCCAGCTTTATGCAAATGAATCGTCTATCCAATAGAAGTAGAGCACATGCAAATGAATCCGTCAAACGCGAAGCGTCTATCCAATAGAAGTAGAGCACATGTAGACGGGGGAAGTCTCTCGCAGGTCCTTTGTTCTAGACGTCCTACTACACAAATGCTCAGGAAACTTTAGTTCCGAGTTGAAAATGGAGGAGAAATTGATTGTGGCGGTTGCAGCTTTGCCCAATTTATATGACCCATCTTTGTTGTCCTATAGGGACAACGTGCAACGACATTATGCCTGGAGAAGGGTGGCAGAGGTCGTTGGAGTCCCTGGTGGGTTTTATGAGTTTGCACTGTGTTAAATAACATGTTAATTCAACCAATGAGTTGTAATGGTACAGCACATGTGCATCTGCAGTGCACACACATGTTCTCATAAGCTAGTAGTATTTATGATTGTTGGTAGGTAGAGATTATAAGGGACAAAATAATAAATACATAACTCATGACTGATCTGACCATTTGAAATGTGCATATAAGTAGTAGCAGTAGATGCACAGGCAGATTCATAGCCTACATTTAATTTTCTCATATGTATATTTTTATTATATTTATTATATATTTTTATTATTATTAGAGGATGTGTGTCGCACCAGGTGGAAGATCTTGAGGGACCAGTACAGCAGGGAAAAGAGGAAGGAGAGGGAGAAGAGCAGGAGTGGGGCTGGGGCCTCATATGCTCGGCCATGGAAGTATATGGCTGTGATGGGGTTCCTGGCCCCATTCATGGAGAGTAGGCCAACCATTTCCAACCTGTGCCGCCAAAGTACCCCAGCCACACTCCCCCCAGCGAGTCCCATTGCTTCACTCCCCTCCAGCTAAACCCACCCCGCTATATTCAACACCCCCAGCTGCACCCAGCCCCCCACCTACACCTACCCCTTTGGCTGCACCCAGCCCCCCACCTGCACCCACTCAACCTCTCCTCGAGGTGATGGGAGACCTGGAGGAGGCAGGCCCTTCCACCTCTGATTTCAGGCCCCAGATGAGGAAGAAGAGAGGGACGACCATGTCTGTGTTTGAGCAGGAGCTATTAAGTTCACTCCAGGAGGCTCGTAATATGAAGCCGACACCACCTCCTCCTCCTCCTCCTCCTCCTCCTCCTCCTCCTCCTCCTCCTCAAGTAGCTCTGTCCACAGCAAATGAGGATGAGATTTTTTTTTTTTTGAGCCTCTTGCCCGCCTTGCGACGGATGAGCCTGGCCAAGAGGGCCGAGGTGAAATTTAAAATCTATAGTTTAGTCTATGAGGCGGATTTGGAGGGAAGGGAGTAATTTTCTTTAAAATGTTATTTATGCTCATGTTTGTGTTGTACATTATACCTATTTATATTTATTAATTTAAGTTTATTTTGTTCAATAAATGTATATTTTGTTCAATAAATGTTTAGTTTGTTCAATGAGTTAATATTTTATCCAATAAGTTCATATAGAATGTTGTTTGGAGGAATCCTCTTGATACCCACATAAAAAAAGAGAAACGTCAAACCAAAGTAAATGAAAAAAGATAACTGACAATATATGTATTGTTTATACACAGAATGTAGAATTTAATGACAAGGTTCAGTTAGAACAGGTGAGTTGTCACAAGGGGTCAGGGGAGGTGTCCAGTAGTGTAACATCCCTGTGAAATGTTT
Source organism: Rhinichthys klamathensis goyatoka (assembly GCF_029890125.1). Taxonomy (NCBI): domain Eukaryota; kingdom Metazoa; phylum Chordata; class Actinopteri; order Cypriniformes; family Leuciscidae; genus Rhinichthys; species Rhinichthys klamathensis. The sequence goes on along the minus strand of NW_026606564.1, from coordinate 12,609,391 downwards.
ATTTAGTGTGGTTGTTCAGGCCAAAAGGGCTCTATGTTTTTCCGAACAGTGTAAGGGGTGAAAATGCTGTGTGAAGGGGGAAGTCAGGTGTATCACATATATATGCTTTACATTTCCATGTGTTACACTTATGTAACATGGACCTTTGCTTTTAAAGATGAATGTATGTATAATGCTTGTGCTACTTTGGAAGTATGCCTTCAATGTGGGTGGCTCTTAAAAGAGCCATTGTGTTATGCAGCTGCTGGGTTGGTTTATGGCTGGACCTGCCAAGGAACAGCGCCCTCTTCACTGAAATAAGAGGCGAAGTTGCCTCTCACTCTCAAGGCCTCCCGTGTGGCGTTGTTTGCAGACATCCTGGAAACTCCCCGGAGACAACTACCATCACCAGGCCTACGGTAACTGCCTGCCTTGTGCCTTCTCTTCAGGGTCATGACGCGCAGGTAGTTGTGGAGAACGCAAGTGGCTCGGACACACGTCTCAGCAGTAGTAGGGCTGACAGCCATCACTCTTTTGTACATTCTCCACTGTGAAGACAGAATGCCAAAAGCACACTCAACTACAAGCCTGGCACGACTGAGGCGGTAGTTGTACACCCTCTGCTCTCCAGGGACATGGGGGGCCAGGGAAAGGGCGCATGAGGTTCTAGCGGAGGGGAAATGCCTCATCTCCTACAAACACAAAGGGCATTGTACCACGATGCTCAGACCCAGGGTGACCGCCGATTCAGGGAGGTCCAGGGTGCCATCTCGGAGGCCCTCACCAAAGGCAGAGTTGTAGAGGGATCCGCCGTCACTCGTCCTGCCATATCCACCAACGTCAACTACCCTAAAGAGGTAGTCGGCATCAACCACTGCCAACAGCACAATGGAATATGTGCCCTTGTAATTATAGTATATGGAGCCAGAGTTGCCTGGAGCCTGGATGACCACGTGCTTCCCATCCACTGAACCAAGACAGTTGGGGAAGTTCCAGCGATGGCTGAACCCTTCTGCAATGGCACGCCAGTCCTCCATGCACGGTGCAGGCAGGAACTCAGGTAGCAGGGCATCCCAGATGGCAGCTGACACCTCTTTCACCACTCTTCCCACAGTGCAGTGGCCCACCCTGTAGTTGCTCGATATTGTCCTGAATGAATCCCCTGTTGAAAGGAATCTGTGAAGATATGAAGATATATTAATAACAATTGCATGTAGACAAGAAATAGAAATTAACACCAAAAACTGCCTAGTGCTAGGCCTAGACGGTGGACTTGCGCTCATTTGTTGTTGTTTTTTTGACCGGGTGTGTATGAATTCTTTCTACACACACACACAATATTGCGTAACAATCTTGACGTAGCCTATGTTGTAAAAAACATGATTTAACATAAATAACGCTTATTAATTAGCCCAGTTAAAGGGATAGTTCACTTTGAAATTAATTTTTGATATGTTTTAGCTTACCTCCAGTGCATCCAAGATGTAGGTGTCTTTGTTTCCACAGTATCTTCAATTTTGATAATTTTAGGTAAAACCGTTGTTGTCTGTCAGTCATACAATGGAGGTGAAGGGGGTCCTCCTCAAAGAGCAGTCAAAATTAAACATTATTTAATGACTCGTAAATGTAAGTACACATTGATGCCCTAAGACACGAAACGAGTGGTTTTTGTGAGAAAACGAACAGTATTTATATTGTTTTTACCTCTTGTAACCACAGCCATGCCCAAGTTATCTGAGGGCGCGGACGCTTCCGTGTGTGACGTGTACGCAGACTGGTGCATAGATAAACTAGAAGTCGCCTTGGCGACGGCAGTTCATTGGAACGAAACCTTAGCCAAGGCGACATCTAGGGTATATATATCTATGCACCAGTCTGCGTACACGTCACACACGGAAGCGTCCGCGCCCTCAAATAACTTGGACATGGCTGTGGTTACAAGAGGTAAAAACAATATAAATACTGTTCGTTTTCTCACAAAAACCACTCGTTTCGTGTCTTAGGGCATCAATGTGTACTTACATTTACGAGTCATTAAATAATGTTTAATTTTGACTGCTCTTTGAGGAGGACCCCCTTCACCTCCATTGTATGACTGACAGACAACAACGGTTTTACCTAAAATTATCAAAATTGAAGATACTGTGGAAACAAAGACACCTACATCTTGGATGCACTGGAGGTAAGCTAAAACATATCAAAAATTAATTTCAAAGTGAACTATCCCTTTAAAGCGTTTTTTTTTATTTTTGTATGACTAACTGCTAAAAATTAATAAAATGTTAATGAACTGCACGTATATTCAGGTAGTACACATTTACCAGTATATGTAATCACTGTTTTAGATATCACACGTTAGCCTATTGGCCTCATAAGAACATTTGAAAACAAAAATGTAGTGGTCCTAACATGATCATTAAACAATGTTGCTTTAAAATCATATTGATAGAACGTCCACTACTCAATCAAAGTAATATTGAAAATAAAGCGATGTATTCCCATAGTAAACATACATTACATACATACATGTATTTCTGTATTATCTTAGGTGCAGTAGCTTACCGTAGGCAAATAGCAAGGCGCTGAGCAGGACCAATTGCCTGACGAAAAAATGTGTTCGTCTTGGCAATCCGGGGTCCCACTCGCACCAGCAGGTCGTCGAACAACTCCTTGGACAGCCTGAAATGTTCCCTGAACATGTCATCGTCAAGCCGGAGCTCCATCACAAGGCAGTGGTACTCCGCACACTCCCGCCTGGCAACTTCACTCCGGATAGGGTGAACCCAATGGCGACGACGTGTCTTCTTTCTCCGGAGGTAGAGCAGTGCAGCTACAATGATCCTTTGTGTTTGATTCATCATGACTGCTCAAAAAAATCCACACACATCACTTCTTCGAACAAATGTTTTAAATACACAACATTCCCCCACTGGGTCAAAACCCCGCCCATAGCGGCAAACTTGAGGAACGCCCATCAACGTACAAATGTGGGGAGGCGTTGCAACACCACGCTTCAGTCGTGTCGCAAAAGTGGATCAGTAACGTTAGTTGTTTGAACTGACATCTGACACCACAGCACAAACACACAGCCAGAGAGAGATGTTTTAAAAACTTTTATCCAAACTTTTCACAAATATTTTCACTTTACTATACAAATTGCAACTGAAACTTGAATAAGACTTAGTAAATAATAAAATAAAATAATAATGAAATAAAAATACTGGGAAAATAAATATCAAACTATTTCCAATTTAACTATTTACAAACTATTTCCAACTTTATTCAAATTTTCACTACTTCTGAAAACTACAATCTATTTACATCATGCCAGTAATTGAAGCAATCCCGTGTTGCTTGGAAACACAAGTATGATGCACATCTCTGACAGAACACAAGCATTTTGCGATGGCACACTTGGCATCTTCTCCTGGGGTCATCACTTTTATTTGTGATGTACATTGGCCTGTGGCAGACATGGCCTGAGGGTTCTCCTGTCATGTGAGGTGCTGGAGGAGCATGAGGAGCAGGAGGAGCAGGGGGAGCAGACTCACAAGGAGGCATTCAGTCTGCAAGCTCCATAATCAAATCCTCACGGAATTCCCGCTGTGTTTTTGCTCTTTGATTATAAGCAGCAGCCAACTGCTGGTGCAGGAGGAAGGCATTTACCACTGCAATGTCAATGAAGTGGTAGAAAATCGAGCGGTACCACTTCCTGGTCTTTCTGAGTATTTTGTAATACCCAACAAGGGCATCAGAGAGATCAACTCCTCCCATGTACCTGTGTGGAAATAATAGAATATATATTTCACATCTAAATGCAAATGTAACCAAGTAAATAAAATGAACTCATTTGTACAATTTTTGTACACAACACCACTGAATAAATTCGACTCACTTGTTATAGTCATGGACTGCAGTAGGTATAGGTACAGTGAGTTCTGTCCATCCTCTAGCTCTCGTCTTCACCCTCCTCCGTACGGTGTGATCTCCTCCTGGTGAATGGAAGGAGGAGCACATGAGCACCTCCCTGGTGTCCTTCCATTCGATAAAGAGGAGCCTGTCGTCACGAATCCACCGCATACTCCCACGGGGAGCATTTCTGGGTAACTTGTTTTCTAGAGTTTTTGGGAAGCCCACCCGGTTACTTCGAATGGTCCCAAAGGCCCAGATGCCCTTCTGGAGGAGGTCTCTGAAAAATGATGGGCTGGTGTAGAAATTGTCTACAAACAGCTTGTAGCCGGTTCCCAGCATCCTCTCATCCACTAGTGCCATCACAGATTCGTAACTCAGCCCCTTACTTTGTCCATTTTGTCTTTCAGGGGATTTGCCTTCATAAATATAAAAATCCCACGTGTATCCATGGGCTGAATCAGCTAAAACGAAAAGTTTGTACCCCCACTTCGTTGGCTTTTCTATTTGGTACTGTTTCAGCCCAATCCTAGCTTTGGACGCCACCATCCTCTCATCTACGGCGATTTGTTGATGAGGGTGAAAATAGGTCTTGCAGGCATCTCTTATCTCCTGGTAAACTGGTTTCAATTTACCCAGGCGATCATAGGTCGGAGTCCCCTTCATTTTTGCATTCTCAGCATCCATCTTAGGATCGCTGAGATGCAGTGCTCCTGAAATGGCCTGAAATTTCCTGCCAGACATGACAGTGGCAGGAAAGCCAAATTTGTAAAGCCTGGACCCACTCCAGTAATTTGAAATTTGTGGTACTTTTACCAGACCCATGTAGATGACCACTGACAGGTATGAGTATAGATCCTTCAGGGACATGTCCTGCCATGGCTTCCTGGTTGTGTCTTGGTGCTCAGCTGCATAAGCATTTGAGTTGCGAATGATCGTTTGACACACTGATGAAGAAAAGAACTGCCGAAACAGTTCCAGAGCGCAATATGACTCTGTAGTCAGAAGCTGAGGGCCAGGAGTTCGAGCTGGTCGAAACACAACCTCAGGTGGTGGGATGTTGGGTTCATCTGATCTGTGCCATCTTGCCTCAGTGGTACCCGAAGAAACAGCCCCTCTTCCTCTGCTTTGCCCTCTTCCTCTGCTTTGCCCTCTTCCTCTGCTTTGCCCTCTTCCTCTACTTCTCCTTCTGCCTTCTTCACTAAATCCACTGAAAGTGGATGTAGTAGCTGATGCAGATGAGTCCTCACCATCATCATCTGAATACCTATTGCAACAATATACAAACTGAATATAGTATAAAACTTACAAAGAATTTGCAACAATATGGTACAAAAACTGAATATAGTAAAAAAAAAACTAATATGGTACATGCAACAATATAGTACAAATTGAATAAAGCATTCAACTAATATGGTACATGCAACTATTTTGCAAACTGAATAAAGCATAAAACTAACATAGTACATGCATGCATAATTCAATTATATATATATATATATATATATATATATATACTTATACAATTATATGTTTACATCACATTTATACATAACCCAGTAAAATTAGTAAAGTTTGTGTAAAAGAATATAGAGAAAATGTAACTCAGGTTTTCCTTCTTTCTTCGGTAGCTCCTTTTGGCATCAAATTTATATCTAAAGGGGAGGCAGAAGAAGTGTAGCGTTAGCAGATGTCATTCAGGCTACTCACGTCCTCCCCTAGGCCTCTATCTTCCAGTTCGTGGTTGGGTCAGGTCTGCACTCAGTGTGTGTTCACCTCCTTTGTTCTCTCTCCTACTGTGGCTGCTTAGCTTCCTCTTTTGTGGCCGCTAATTGGCCCAACAGCTTGCAGCTGAGGTTCCCTGTCAGAGGGGGAAACTGTGCACACCTGTGTTGGAGCTATCCTTGGTCCTGAACCTCATTGTGCAGCCTCAACCTTGTGTCTTCCTCTGATGGTGCTCTCCATGGTGCTCCAGGTGATTGTGCTGTGTTGTGAGGGCCATGTTTCCTTCTGGCTACCACAACACGTTTATAAACGTGCAGCAGCATTTACAAACAGGAGGTTGATTGTGATTGGCACGTGTTTGCAATTAGACCTATACTAAGTTTCTATTGGATAACCTGTTGCTTTAAATTAGCCTTAGTAACGGCTATGACAGCTCTGTTTGGCTACTGAGACTGTCTTGCCTTGCTGTTATTGGACATAACATTGTAAAGGTGGGCTGTTGCTGGTCAGAAGACTCCACCAATATAGCAATTAGTATATTATAGCAAATCCACACACAAACAAATATTTTATTACAAAATGAACATTATAATTATACTAATTATTATAAATATATATGTACACTAACATTAGTCTCATTCAAGACAATATACATGAACTATGATAGATGGATATTCTCTATTTTTATAATATAATTTTATAAATTTTTAGGGACAAATACTAGAATATATGTTTTATTATGAATTTTTAGCATTAAAACAGAAGTTGCAATGATTAAAAGTCGATCCATCGACTTTTTGTGACAAAGGTCAGAACTCCTGTTATGATGCAGATTTTTTTGAGGTGCACTCGTCAAAAATTCATCGGTTACTCTTCCTACATAATTTGTAGCAAAAAACAGCAGTCAAATATCTATTTAGGAGTCTTAGACCTTTCGAACGATATATAGTTTGTCATAATTAGGATTTAATAGTAATATAGCGAAGTAAAGTTAGGCGTCCCGTATACGGGACGGTGACAGTTAACAGGTTAACCCTCTGGGGTCTGAGGTGTTTTTGGGGCCCTCGAGATGTTTTGACATGCCCTGACATTTGTGCTTATTTCAGCTACTTAAAACATCCCATTTGCCAACATATAAATTTGCTGTATTCAGCACAAACTCTGCTACAATAATATGTGAGCAAAATGGATGTAAATGTTTGCATTTTATAGAAAAAAAAATATTATGCGTGGTTAGTACGTTTTGAGGAAAAAAATGTCACCGCAATAAGGCCATTTAACACATACTGAATAGTTGTCCACAAGACTTTTGAGTTACTATTCTTGTAGGCTAGAATTTTTACTTCAAAATGAAGTGAGAATCATTCTGACCACTCTTTCACAAACAACAATATAATGATTTAAATTTCTTACGTCAGTTTTTGGTCAGCACTGCTGTATTCGTGGGAGTGTGAATGTCCATGAATATTAATGTGATTTACACCTGGGTGGGAAGACAAGACACTCCCCCAATGGCCCATCAAGGTGCTGTGAGGCAGCCTGAACTAAGAATGATTCACTGATGAATAAAAAGTTAAAAAGAACAGCATTTATTCAAAATAGAAATCTTTCCTAAGAACGTAAAGACTTAAAGTCATTACTATCACTTAACACATCCTTTCAAAAAGAAAAAAAACATAAAAACTTGTTTTTTTATACATATAAAAAAGTGGACTGCCTGTTGCTTGCCTGCTTGTTTGCCTTGGCTCTCTTCAGAACTGGTGGATGGACGTGTTCATTGTCACATCTGTTATAAAAAAGAAAAAAGCATGAGCATGCTGATAACACAATCAAATAAACTGTATTATTTTCATTATCAATCACTAATTGCCATGGATATTTTTTTTTTTGTAATTTCACACAAGAATAGGTAGCCTACATTATGACGATGTAAACACAATTAGGCTAAATTTCATCTGTAAAATATTACGTTTGTGCACTTACTCAGTATGATTCTCGATCGCACTGAGAACTGAACGACACCTGTCCCTCTGCGAGGTGCTGGCGAAGGAGAGCATGATGCAGACACATTCCTAAAAAAAAACTGTTAGCATACATTATCCAAAGTAAACTGATGGACAATTAATGGGTATGGATGCACAATGTATGTATATATCTGTTGATGGGGCATGGGACGGAGAAATATCTGTTGATGGCCCATAAAGACCGCACGCATTTAGTGATAGGACTACACGCAATGAACGGATCGTTCGCGAACGACACATCACTACATTTCAAACATTTACACCTGTATTCAGTTATTTACACATGATTTAGTGTCATAACCAAAACTGAACATTTAATTATATAAAAAATATATTGTATTTAGACCTCTTTTACCAGAGCCTGAAATATATTTCTCGTTATATAACCTAAGCAGTTATTCGCAAACAAAATAGGCTACATTACGCATAAGGCACTATTTTAGCATAAGTAGTGTCATAGGCTAACCAAAACTCAACATTTTTATATAAAAAATATATTGTATTTAGACAGTATCACATATTTTACCGGAGGCTGAAATATATTTCACTAAATCAATAGGCTATACCTAAACATGCAGTTATTCGCAAACAAAATACATAAGGCAGTATTTTAGCATGATAATCAGTGTCATAAGCTAATCAAAACTATACATTTAATATACAAATATGTTTAGAGAGTAATATCACATTTAAAAAGTTTACACTTTTAGGGATGTTAGGGATATTGTGAGGCAATCTTTTCTGTAAGATGTCAAAAGCTAGGCAAAAATATAGTCTGAAAATTCATTTGAGCTCTATGCGATCAGAAAAGAAATTATAAAACACTAAACAACTTACTCCGAACTTGTAGGCCTATCCTCGGCGCGGGATCAATTCGTTCTTCAAAATGCAGCCGTTCCTCGTCTGAGTTATAGGCTAATCCTCCTCTGAGGAAAAGTGAATTCTTCCTCGCTGTCCAGAATCATCTGAAGGGCCTCTTTGTCGGAGTACCGTGCCATCCTCAAAACGCAATGAATCTATCAGTGAAGAAACTTCGTGTTTTTATGCCATTGATCGCTGGGCGTGTGCTATGCATAACGTTAGATCACCTATTTACCATGTGAAAAGCGCTAGGGGCGTGGCGGCCTCGGCTCATTAAAATAATGAAGGGAGAACGAAAAAACTGTACCTCTCCTTGGTTTCAAACGGATTACATAAACTGGAAATATTTATTTATTTAATAAATTACTTCATTTAGAAGAAGAGAATACAAGCTTTAAAAAGACACATCTCTCGTGTCTCTGTGGCAAGTATTGACTTAGTTACAGTTCATTTTTCGGACGCGTTTCAGAATGGACTTCACTGACAGAGAGAACGCAGAACGCGCATCATGTTTATTTTTCTTTATTAGGCGAAAAGCACAACACTTTGTTTTTATTGTGAGGTTCCACAAAAAAAATACAAACTTAACAGGATCGAATGATGTATAACACTTATATGTAAGATCAAAATCAACAGAGTAATTTGAGTCTCTTTTGCACTGATAAGGAAAAAAGTGAGCTGGTATCGCCGGCGATACCGCCGACCCCAGAGAGTTAAATAAATGTTTCCCGACTCTGACATCGTGAAGTCATTCGTGTGTGGTAAAGACAAAACCGGGTACATCATCAGATTTGGATTAGCATCGTTCTTCAAAAAACAGCTTGTTGATGGCCATTCGTGTTGATGTTTGATGAGAGCCTCAATCAGGCGTCGAAGAAAAAACAGCTTGACATCCATGTTCGATACTGGGAGGATGACCGTGTCCAATCCAGATACTTTGGATCTCAGTTTTTGGGACATGGAAGGGCCGAAGATTTGTTGCATTACATAAAGGTAAGTTCTTTTTTATATAGCCACGGTATCCTGTGATCACTCATTTGAAGAGTTATTTATTCACAAAGATTTTGTATATTACAGGATGATGTTGGCTAATTTACTGTTGGTTACACAAAATAATAAAATTGGCCAAAGTCCTGCAGTTACTTGAATGAAACATGTAGGCCCACCTACATTTATTGACCTGTGGGGTATAGCTCCAAGGTACAAGAAAAATAGGTTTTTAGTATTTTGTTAAATTCAACAACTTATCACAGTTATAGAAATGTAATATTTGGCTCAGGTTTTGTTGTTGGAAAAAAACACTAAATAATTTAATTGCTGAATTACCAATTATTAATTGAAATCAAATGTGTATGCAGTAATGCTTCTCCTTAACCAACCTTTGTGAATGTTGAGATCTATTTTACTGTGTCTGAATGATAACTTATAACAGATTTCCTCCTGGTGTAGATTCACAGGAATGTGTCACACAATTGAATTTGAGGCAACTGCTATCAGTTGGAATGGATGGCCCCAATGTGAATTTCAAGTTGGTGGATCTACTCCAGAAAGAACATGCAGAGCTCTATGGAGGTGCCCAGGTTGTCACTGTTGGAAGCTGTGGACTTCACACCGTCCACAACGCTTTAAATCCAGGCTTTACTATATGGCAGTTGGAAAAACTTCTGCAAGCCATGCACTTCCTCTTTCATAATGTTCCTGCCAGGAGAGAAGATTTCACTAGCCTGACGGGGTCCTCCTGCTTTCCCATACCATTTTGTTGCCATAGATGGGTGGAAAACGTTCCTGTGGTGGAAAGGGCAGTTGAAGTTTGGCCATTGCTGAAGACATTACACTTGACCCTCAGCCCATCCTACATGGACCTGTTGAGATTCTGCCAGAGCGTTTTACTTCTTTCACATGGACAAGCCACCGTGGAGAGGGGCTTCTCCATTAACAAGGAGGTGGAAACCTGTAACCTTCTAGGTGAATCCTTGGAGCCACTGAGGTTAATCTGTGATGGTGTCCTCAAGGTGCCTTTAACCAAGGACCTGCTGGCTATTGTGGCCTCAGCGAGGTCCCAGTACAGGCTCTACCTGGAGCAAGAGCATAAAAAGAGGGAGCAGAGTGATGCTCAAACACAGAAAAGGAAGGCCGCAGAGGACGAACTATAGGAGCTCAAGCAGCAACGCAGAATCCTGGACGAAGTCTGTGCCATCCTTGAAAATGATGCCAACAAATTGGCCGAGGAGGCAGTGGGGAAAGCTGGGTCAAAAATGGCCCAAATCAAACACACTTAGAAGGAGACACAAGGAGAAAAAAGAGGAACTGGTCAAAATAGACAAAACTATTGAGGAAAAGGCCATGGAATTAAGGCACTTGCCATAGGATTTTATGCCCACAAGTTCATATTAGGTCTATAGCACAAGTGCAAACAATAGTTCACCAGTTCATGTAGTGGATGCCAGTTTGTGAATCAGCAACAGTTCATAGAAGATGCCATTTTGTAATGCATCAACTTTTTGCATTGCACATTTTATGTAGTTTGTTTTATTTTTATTTACTAAGTGAAATAAATAATATGTTGTCAACATCAGTCTCTAAATCTCTTCTTTTTTGTATGTTATATATGTCAAAATCTGTGTAAATAATAGAAAGGTCGCTGATAAACACTTGCAATTCAGTGTCGTGATGGTTTAAAAAAAAATCTGAAGGTAGTAAAAAAGGTATTAAAAAGTAGTAAATTTAACTTAAGGATTCCTGTATATACCCTGTGGCAGGACTGAACCTATGAGTGAACTTGGAGCGTCTTTGAAGTTTGTTTGTCTGAATGACGACTTCTTCTTCTTCTTCTATGGATTTATTGGCGGGTTGTATTCCAACTTTATGGTGCATACCGCCACCACCTGTGCTGGAGTGTGAAGTGATTTCAGTCTAGATGTATGTTAAAAGATGTCTATATAAATACCAATAAAAAATAAAATAAAATAAAAAGATGTCTATATTCTATTCCTAAGACCACTATGCTTAAATGGGGTTGTTCACTTTGAAATAATTTTTTTATATATTTTAGCTTACCTCAAGGGCATCCAAGATGTAGGTGTCTTTGTTTCCGCAGTAGTTTCAATTTTGATATTTTTAGGTCAAACCGTTCTTGTCTGTCAGTCATATAATGCAGGTCTATGGTCACCACCTCAAAGAGCATACACAGAGAAGTCCAAATTAAACATGATTTAATGACTCGTAAATGTAAGTACACATTGATGGCCTAAGACACGAAACGAGCGGTTTGTGTGAGAAAACGAACAGTATTTATATCGTTTTTACCTCTTGTAATCACAGTCACGTCCAAGTGATCTGAGGGCGCGGGCGCTTCCGTCTGTGCGTTACAAGAGGTAAAAACGATATAAATACTGTTCGTTTTCTCACACAAACCACTCGATTCGTGTCTTAGGCCATCAATGTGTACTTACATTTACGAGTCATTAAATCATGTTTAATTTGGACTTCTCTGTGCATGCTCTTTGAGGTGGACCCCATAGGCCTGCATTATATGACTGACAGACAAGAACGGTTTGACCTAAAAATATCAAAATTGAAACTACTGCGGAAACAAAGACACCTACATCTTGGATGCCCTTGAGGTAAGCTAAACATATCAAGAATTAATTTCAAAGTGAACTATCCCTTTAATGAATTTTAAAACTGACCTTACAATTTCACCGGATCCTTGTTTTGTGTTTAATATGTTATTGATTGTAAATTCTTTGCATCCCATTTCCTGTAGCTCACTTATTAACTCCTTCCTTTCCTGTTCATACCTAGGACAAAATAACAACACATGCTCAACTGTTTCCTTTACTTGGCATATTTCACATAAGCCTGTACCATGTTTCCCTATAATTTGTAGTGTAGAATTAAGTTTTGTATGTCCCATCCTTAGTCTTGTTAAAATAACCTGATCGTCTCTATTTAAATTTTGTGTCAATATACTTTGTCTTACAGTATTTTGTATATTATAAAAATAATTTTCCTGTTTTACATTCATTCCAATTTCTTTGCCATTTCTGGTTGAAGCTTCTATTAATGATACTTTTTCCTTCCATCCTACTTAATGCAACTGTAATAGTAGGGATGTTTAGTTTAAGTGACTCTTTAGCCATTTTATCAGATCTTTCATTTCCTGGTATATCAGCATGTGCTGGTACCCAAACAAATTTTATTAATGTTCCAGTTTGCCTTAATCTATACAAAATATTCAATATTTCAATATAGATATCATATCTAACTGTTTGATATGTTTGTAGGCTTATAAGTTATGCCATTGAATCTGAACATATCACAACTTTATTTAGCATCACTTCTTCCACCCAACTAAGAGCCATCTGAACTGCCACCAATTCTGCTGTATACACTGAAGTCCCATCTGTTAATCTCCCATATTTTCCTATTTTAAATTCTGGAACATAAAATGCTGATCCTACGGTGGCCGAGACAGCTCAACGCGCTGCAACTGAAGCAAACACATGCAAATAGAAAAAAACGCATGCAACTAGAAAAAAACACATGCAAATAGAAAAACACGCGTGCAAATAGAAAAAAACACCTGCAAATTAAAAAAACATCTTCATCAGTTTCACAACACAAGTGTGCTCCAAATAAGGAAACGCGCTGCAAAAGTTCACAACACAACCAAATACAGAAAAAGCGCTGCAAATAACACACACCACAAAGGAAATGTTTCCAGGGGAACCAAATAAGTGACGAACCCGGCCAAGACGTGCTTATTGCTCGTGAGCTTCCCTATGCCATACTCCCTTCGAAGGGGAGATTGCAGAGCCCTTTTGGAGTGAGCAAGGCTCTAGTGGGCTGTTAGGCAGCCGTGTGGAACGCACTTGATGAAGGAGCAACGAAAGACAACGTAATTTCCTCATTATTTTCACCTGGGATGTTCCCATGACAACGCAGCACGGTGTCCATCAGCTGGTCTTACGACAGAAATATGATGCTGTTAATAGTGTTGTAGTACTCGAGACCGGTCTTGGTCTCGAGACCGGTCTCGAGACCACTTTTTGATGGTCTCGGTCTCGTCTCGGACTCGACCGCATTTGGTCTCGGTCTTGTCTCGGTCTCGGACATTGAGTACTCGGGATTTTTTTTCAAGACCAGACAAGACCATAACTGTGAAAATATCACTAATTTGCCAGTATATTGACTTATTTTTTTGTTAACATCCTTGCTTTTATTGTATGTAAAACATACTGATTCAAATTCAAGCAATAACGTGACTCATTGGTCATTGCTAATTATGTATTTTTGTTACCGCTGCCTGTCACCCATCCCCGCCCCCTTTCACTCGCACTCCCAAGAAAGTGATCTGTGGTTGTCTGGGAGCGGGAGAAGATGTCTGCAAAATCTTCAGTAATACAATTCGGCTACAAAAATCATAAAGAATATAATTGCAACACAACATCCAGAAGAAAGCATACAGCTTCTTGTAAATTCTGCAGTGCTTCGCTTTCGGAGACGGTGGGGACTACGTCAAACTTTTATCGTCACTTGGAAAGGAAGCACAAAGAAAGGTAAGCTATGTGTAAGTGATGTTAGCAAAGCTGGCTAGCTAACGTTAGCAATCTGCCTCGTACAAAATAAAATTACTCCTCACACAAAGAGATTTTGTCAATATTAGCTAACGTTATACATATTATAGGGATGGGAATTGAAAACCGGTTCCACTCGAGAACCGGTTCTAAGTTTTATGAACCATCGATATTGAATGCCCTCAACGTTAAAGAGTCCTCTTATCGATGCTCCTAATCCAAAGCTTATTTTTGTCCCGCCATAGTCTTATTTGATAGATGAGTAATGTAGACGAACTGCTGCGAGTGTGACAGGGCGCATCAGAAGAACGAGCAGAGAGAGCGCCCCGGTCGCGCGCGCGCACTCTCTCTCTCTCTGCGGAGCCAGGCGAATGTATAAAGGCTTCACCGTCTCCTAAGCGCTGTCTTGCTCTCTCTCCCTGGCACATAGTAATCAAAATAAATCGACACGATGTAATGGTAAAAGGTCGGAAGACCATAGTTTCATGTGGAGCATTCGGATATTTTTTTTCCTGAATTACCGCTGGGTGAATTGTGCTAAAATACCTTATCTTCTCTGAAAAGCGTTCCGCACATTCAGCTGACATAAACCACACTTTAAATAAACGAAAAAGCCTATCCAGTGATTAAACGTTTTCTGTGTTGACACAAATCTTGTGGGATGTCACGAGACAGGCCACAAAGCTGTGTAGCTAATGTTAAGTTACATCGACCTTAGCTAATGTCAGCTGCATACAGCTCCCCGACATTAAAGCTACGCGCCGAGGTGATGCTCACTCGTTTGGGTGAGAGAGCTAACCTAGAGATATGAGCAGAGAGTGGAGACTGAGTAATGCGCATCAACTTATATGAGAAATGACTAAATTAAATAGGTTATTGTATGGCACATGGTACGTTACTTTCAGAGAGCAAATTTTTAAGTTCCAATTTACAGTTGCAGATCAAATATATAACTTTTTACCAGCACGCTCTCTCTGGCTCATACCATATCAATCATTTAACTTCCTTGTTTACCTATTAGAAAAATGTGATGGCCAAAATACCATTGATTTATATTGTGTTTACCCACACGTTCTTATGCAGTAACATTACACAGATTTTACATACATTTATGAAGTTGCTACTTATTTTTAAGATTGTTCTTTTGATGTAATTGATATTCATATGAAGATATTTTACTGATGATATTTTACTGATTCCTCTTCCCTAAATTTGAAGGTTCTTGGAGTACAAGGCAGGGCAAAAGACAGATGTCACACAGCCAACTATATCATTCTTTACACAGAAAGTGCAGCCCTACAGTCTACAATCGCCAAGGCAACAAGCCATCAGTGAAGCCATTGTTCAAGATTTAATAATTGGGTGTTGTCTGCCTCTGTCACTTGTGGAAAATGGACATTTTAAACACTTTCTTGGGATTATGGATAGTAACTACACACCAATCTCTAGAAAAACTATTTCTGAGAGACGGATACCAGAGTTAGTAAGGAAGGTCAAGGAAACTGTTTTGGAGAAACTTGAGACCCAGTCATCTGTGTCATTAACAACTGACATCTGGTCTGATCGCAGGCTACGCTCCTTCCTGGGAGTGACTGCCCATGTGTGCTGTAAATCAAAGGATTCCTATGCACTTGAATCCTACCTGCTGGACTGTAGGCGTTTTGTAGGCAGACATACTGGAGAGCATATTGCTTCTGCCTTTGAGGAGATCACAGAAGAATATGGTATCCGTCAGAAAATAAGCTATATAATAACAGACAATGCCGCAAATATGAAATGCGCTTTCAAAGTACACATGCCCCAAAAGCAATCTGACGACAGTGAGAGTGAGGAGGATAATCTAGATGATGAGCACTTGTGGGAGGACATTACTTCAGTGGAAGACACAGAATTACCCTGGTCATCAGGTGAACGTCTTTCCTGCTTTGCACACTCTCTGCAGTTAGTTGTGAATGACGGCATGAAGGAGGTTAGGGCCATTTCCCGCACCATAGCCAAAACATCACGATTCACAACTCTATTACATAGCAGCTCACAATTCAAAGACAAGTTTGAGGCTATGTTTGGCACTAATAGGACTGTTCCAGCTGCAAACAATACTCGCTGGAACAGTACATTCAAACAAGTACAGGCCCTCACAGCTCTGGACCACAAAGCCCTGAACGAACTGTGCAGCAAGGATTACGAGGATGTGGTGTTTAGTGCCCGTGAGTGGAACCAGTTGAAGGAACTGAGTGCAGTCCTTGCTCCATTTTCCGAGGCAACAGACCTGACAGAAGGAGAGAAATCAGTTACCATTAGCATGGTGGTTCCAACTGTCCTGGACTTGAATACACACCTCCTCAAGATGGAGGAGACCCGAATGCAGTGCCGGCCATTGGTCAGAGCCCTCCAACAGTCTCTGTTGAAAAGATTCTCTGGAATCTTTACAAAAACAAACACGGGCAAAGACAGCGGAAAAGAGGAACCTTTTAACCATAATGTGTACTTTTTTGCTACCATGCTGGATCCACAGTTTGGCTTAAGCTGGGTGGACTTAGATGTTACCAATGGGGGAAATGCAACATCAGTGAAGAAGTTCAGAGATGAACTTAAGAAGACACTGACAGGTTAGTATACATTTTTATCCGCTGAAAATAAATGTCTTATTTGCAAAACTATGAATCCTAAAATGTTTTAAATTAGTAGCCCATAAAAGCCTTAACTAGTCTTACAGTGGAATTCATAGAGTCTTCATTTCATCTGATTATTTTTGTCCTAAAAAATATTTTGTAATACTCTGGGCCAACTGAACCTGAAACTCTTTATATTTAGGCTGGTAACATGCCTATTGTACATAAACCAAACTCACTTTATACTAGCCTATCATACTCACCTGTAGAGAGAAATCAAAGTACAGAGTGTTCCAAGTACTATTAAAAACAGTAGGCCAATGGTTAGATTTAGTACAGTAGCACCTTGTAACCTAAATAAATAACTATTCATAAAATCATTTCATTACTGACCTCTGCACTGAATGAAATAACCAGCACTTACATTTACATTAACTTGCTATGTTTATTTGAATAACAAAAAGATAACGTAATTGATAATTTATCATTGTCTTATAAAAGGTCCTAAAGGTATTTCATTTAACTCTGATATGTGCATATCCTTTTAAATCTAACTCAGTCATTGTGTTTGTGTTTTTCAGACACATTGATCTTAGAGGTGGAGAACATGATGGTCAGTAAAGATGATCATGAAACTGCCTCAGAAGCCATGAATGTGGATCCAGCCAGTGATTCGCCACCACTCAAATGCCCTCGCCTTCTGTCCCGTTACAAGGCACACAAGAAGTGCGGCTCAGTCCAAGATTCAAGTATTGTAACACAGATAAGCAAATACTTTGATGCCATCCGTGACTCTGATACTGACAATGCACTTGTCTTCTGGGCCAAAAACCATGCCAGATTCCCACAACTCCACAATTTGGCATTGAAGGTACTGTCAGTCCCTGCCTCCTCTGCACCAGTGGAGAGAGTTTTCAGTAGAGGAGGCATTATAATGAGACCTCATCGTGCACGTTTAGGTCACAGAATGTTGCAATCTCTCATGTTTCTAAAATGCAACCAAACTTTACTTTAAACTGATTTCCATTGATGCAACTTTTGAGGTGTCCATCTACTCCTCTATT
Source organism: Rhinichthys klamathensis goyatoka (assembly GCF_029890125.1). NCBI lineage: Eukaryota > Metazoa > Chordata > Actinopteri > Cypriniformes > Leuciscidae > Rhinichthys > Rhinichthys klamathensis. Next base: position 12,591,638 of record NW_026606564.1, on the reverse strand, counting down.
GCAACTACCGTGCAACTATGTGGTTATCCTTGGCCTTGAGCTTGAATTTATGAAGAGTGTTTTGTCACTGCTGTTTTTTAAGGTTTTGCATATGATGAATCTGCTCCCAATTAAACAGTTGTGTATTTTTATGCAGCTTTGAAAACTTATAAAAGCTGACACATTCATTCAAAAGCAAACTTAAAGGGTTAGTTCACCCCAAAATGAAAATTCTGTCATTAATTACTCACCCTCATGTTGTTCCAACCCCGTAAGCCCGTATTTTAATTTGTGTCCCGAAGATGAACGAAAGTCTTACGGGGTTGGAACAACATGAGGGTGAGTAATTAATGACAGAATTTTCATTTTGGGGTGAACTATCCCTTTAAATCTGTAAAAGAGAGAAACTTGTGTCTTTAGTTCTTACTGTCGATGATTGTTTCTGAGCATCTACATTTTACATAGACTTACTGTATTCATATTCAGCTTTACGTTTAATGCAGCGGAAAACCCTGGGTGAATGTTTAGATGTTGCTGTATAGATTGACTTTAAAGTTAATGTTTTGATTTGAAGTAAGTAACTCAAAACAACCATTGAATATGTATCTTTGGCATTTTTGCACTGTAAAATATGCTGGATATAATTTACTGTACATCAAATGGTCAGTCAGTCATGTTTATGTGTTCTGTGTCTATATCTATATCTATGTGTTTATCCACTGCAGTGAGCTTGAATTTATGAAGAGTGTTTGCCACTTCAGTTTGTTAAGGTTTGGCATATGATGAAACTGCTCCCAAATAAATCAATTTCGTACTTTTATAAATCACATGAATTTTTTACACATTTAGCTATGTGGTTTTGAAAAAAAAAAAGATTGTTGTTGGTTTAAAAACAATAACTTTATGTATTGTTAATAAAAGGCGGAGAAAAGTGAAGACTTGTTTTACATTCTGTAATAAATGAAGTCACCCAGGAGTATTGAATAAAGATGGTTAAGTTTATTTCAGCTTTGAGTGTTAAATATCTGTGTTTTTATGGGAATGTGGATCTTTCAGATCAATTTGAGAAGCTCTTTTAATCATGTTTCACATTTTATTTTGTCATGTAGTGTGTGGGGCGCTGGTCTTGGTCTTGACTCGGTCTCGCCCTCCCTCGGTCTTGGTCTTGTCTTGGTCTCGGCCCCTAAAAGTCTTGGTCTTGTCTCGGTCTCGATACACTCTGGTCTTGGTCTTGTCTTGGTCTCGGGTTAGGTGGTCTTGACTACAACACTAGCTGTTAACATAACGGATGCAAATACATTTTTAGTTTTAGTTTCCAAAAAAAGCTTTTAAAATATGCGTTATATATCTGTGTCTCAACTTTAAAATTTTGGACCCTACATTACCTAACATTTCTTACGAAACTTTTCTTTATGAAAATGTAATAACATGAAACAATTTGTACAGTGTAACTGATCTATAGATAAATATCTTTCCTTCATGTTTTTCTTCTTTATCTTTTTTATTTATTTATTTTAGTTTCCAGCTCATTGTTCTTTTCTCATTTGTATTCTGATGACATTGAACATATCGTTAATACATTTTGTACATTGTATACAAGTTGTGTGTCATAAAAAAATTTAATCTCTGTATGTTTTGCACAAACAAATAAATAAATAAACAAATAAATAAAGTATAATTTTAAGCTGTAAGCACCAGCACGCATAGATTTATGGATATCTACGCCGGCACGTCCCAGCCGGGTTCGTCACTTATTTGGTTCCCCTGGAAACATTTCCGTTGTGCTCTGTGTTATTTGCAGCGCGTTTATGTATTTGGTGGTGTTGTGAGTATTTGGAGCACACGTGTGTTGTGAAACTGATGAAGATGTTTTCTTAATTTGCGGGTGTTTTTTTATTTACACGCGTTTTTTTCTATTTGCATGCGTTTTATTTTATTTGCATGTGTTTTTTTCTATTTGCACGCGTTGTTTTCTATTTGCATGTTTTTTCTTCTATTTGCATGCGTTTTCTTCAGTTGCAGCGCGTTGAGCTCTCTCGGCCACCGTATGATCCAGTACGACCTATCTCAGGATTTCTTGATCCATCAGCAGGGTATCCGCGGGGTCTTAAAAAGTATTAAAAGGGTGATAAATCAATTTTGGGAAAATTAAGACCCTTAAAAAGTATTAAAAAGTCTTATCACGGCTTTATAAAGTCTTAAATTTTGAAAGTATTTTTTTCTAGGGATGCACCGAATATTCGGCCGCCGAAAATAGCCCAAAAGTGCATTTTCGGTTTTCGGCCGAAAGACTTTTATCACCGAAACAATACGGCCGAAATGTTGTGATGACGCAAACAGAAACCGCGACCTGCACGTGCTTGTCTGAAGCAACATGTCTGCGATGTGGACGTATTTCAGTATATCTGAACCAAGGGGGTAACCCATCGACCGGAAGTTGAAGCCGGCCGGGTGCCGCCATCTTGTAGCAGAACTTCACTTGCGTTAGCATTTCCATTGACTACCATTCATTTTGGCGTCACTTTGACAGCGAATAACTTTACATCTGAGGCGTTTAAAGACTCCATTTGTCCATTATTTATTTCTAAAGAAACACGACAATGTATAAATGGCTCCATGACCTTCTATGTTACATTATGGCCCCGTAGAAACAGTTTTAGTAAAAATAGGCTAACGATTGCGTCATAACCACTCGACTCTCTGTCGCGCTGTACAGAAATTACCGTACAGACAGGAGGAGAAGCTCGCAGGCAATCGGGGGGACGTCCCGTCAAGAGAGAAGCCAATAGATAATGAGTCCATAAAAGCAACGGAATACTTACTCCTGCTCACTCACGATAAAGGACTCTTTGCTCAAGTTCCCCGTCTCTGCAAGATTAACGTTGGCAATTTTCACGCACAGCTACTAGAAGATTCACGTCTGTCAGACAGGTTGCTCACGTCATCAAGCTTAGTTTGAGTCGGTCTGAGTCTGCGCGTCAGGAACGGAAGTTCTCAAAAATCGCTAAAAGTGGGCTTCAACTGTCTCAACTGAGTTCCAATGAGATCGCTCTGTCCATTTCTTTTACTGTCTATGATCTGAACCCGCGAGGAGACGGAAGCCTTGTTTATACTTTCGCCCGCCTCCGCAGCGCGAGTCTCCACAGACAGCGCGCGCACCTCTCCAAACGGTCGAGGCGTTTATACTTGACGCGCTCGCCGTTGTACTATTCTTTGAAACGACAGGGGACGACTCAAGTAACTGTCCTCTAACCATCAGGAATCGGTGAGAAGAAGAAAGATAAACACCCTGAGATTATTACTTGTGACATTACAACAAAATATGTAACGTTATAGGAATATGTACTAAATTAACACTCTCTTAAATATTTTCTAATGTCACTAAACATATTTCATTAAGTTTCGTGTACATTTGTATTAAACATGGACCTTTGTTCATTAAAATGGCTTTTTATGCTAGTGTATGCTAATTTTTAAAATGTAATCAACTAATTTAGACGTGCAAACTGGGTGCTGGTGTGATGAGAAGTTCGTGCTCGGCTTTGTTTTTATGAGAGAACATTTCATTTTAAAACCTTTCTGCAGGCCAGCAGATTATTATTTAATGTACACATGAGTGGGGTCAAGTTAAACATTTTAGTTTGAATTTTATTTTATGCTGTGCATTGTGCTAAAATAATATTTGCATAATTTGTAATTGATTTATTCTTTGAAAATGTTAATTTATGCAATTGCAATGCTTTGATTTTAGTAAAGTTGATTTTAGACACAGTCATAACATAAATGCAATGGTACTTATAATTGGCATAATTTCTTTTGGTGTTTCGGTTTTCGTTTTTTCGGCCTTGGGTTCCTCGTTTTCGGTTTCGGCCAAGAATTTTCATTTCGGTGCATCCCTAATTTTTTCTGAATTAGCTGTCCAACAGTTTGAGTCCCAAAAACATCGTAAAAGTGTGTGAATTTAGTCATTTTTATTTTTTTTTAAACGAACAACTGAGGCACATGTCAGCATGATTGTTGTTGAGGGTGGAGCAAAGTTTTGTTTTGTTTTTTAATAAACTTTGCTTTGATTTACTATCCCAGCCTATTTGATTTTTTTTTTATCAGAGTGGTCTATAGTCTTTATCACAAACTAAAACTGTTAAGTTAAAAGTATCACTGATGTAAATGGTTACAGCTTGAAGTGGCGGTGAGGTATTAAAAAATATTGAGAAGGTCTTGAAAAAGTCTTGAAAAGGTATTAAAATTAACTTCAAGATTCCTGCATATACCCTGATCAGTGTATATTGGAAGAAACGCATAATAAACTGTTCTGATATATTCAATTGTATAGCTCTTAATATCAATTTGTCCTTTTTTAACACTCTCATGAAATTGTAAATCAACTTCAGGTTGGCTAAAAAAACAGGAAATAATATATATTATTTAGCGACATTTCTGTAGCCCATTCCTTTGCATTCCATGCAAATCCTGTTCCTGTTAAGTTTATTGTTTCCCAACTCCCCTCTATTATTGCTTTTGTAAAATGTTCCTGTTTATGCCCTAGTAAATTGATCCAGTAAGCCAGTGATTTTCAACCAGTGTGCCGTGAGAGATCGTCAGGTGTGCCCTAGGAAATTATCTAATATCACCTAATTAACCATTGTTGGGTGTCTGCTGTAATAAAGTGTGGCAGATAATGTAATACTCTTCTATTTCAGTGGGTGGCAGCAGAGGGCGATAAATGCCTGTAAAGACGCTGCCACCCACTGTCACGTGTCGCGCAGCAGTTAGTGCTCACGTGACAGTGACAGTTTGGGATCTCAGCAAGACGAGCAAGTGACAGTGATGGAGAAGTTTTTGAGAAGGGAAAATGCAAATGCCGAACAGGGCCCTGGACAAAATTCTGACCCAGATGAAGGCCCTAGTATGAGTGGTCAAAGAAAAAAACAAGACGGTGAGCTCGAGGCAATACAGCGAAAGCTATCTTTCATTTGGATTTACTTTCACCGGGGATGCGACAGCACCGACTCCGCTGTGCTTGGTGTGTGGTGAGAAGCTATCCAATAGCGCCATGGTCCCAAGCAAGCTTAAACGCCATCTCCAAACGAAACACCCTTTCGTTCAAAATAAGCCGATGGACTATTTTGTACGCTTACGTACAAACAATGAGAAACAGGCAACTTTTTTGAGAAAAACCACAAAGGTAAACGAGAGAGCCCTCAAAGCTAGCTACCTTGTTGCTGAACTCATAGCTAAATCAAAAAAGTCCCACACTGTGGCAGAAACATTAATACTGCCAGCTTGTAAAGCCATTGTAAATGAGATGATCGGCCCTGACGCGGCCAAAGAGATAGCTAAAGTGCCTCTCTCAGATAACACAATTGCCAGACGTATTGATGACATGTCTGCGGACATCGAAACTGTTGTTTTGGAAAAGATGCGCATCAGTAAGAAATTTGCCTTGCAACTTGATGAGTCGACGGATATTAGTGGACATTGTCAGCTCTTGGCCAACGTGCGTTTGGTGGATGGAGAAGCCATTAGAGAAAACTTCCTATTTTGCAAGGCACTGCCAGAAAAATCAACAGGAGAGGAAATATTTCGGGTCACGTCGGAATATCTTGACAAAAGCGGGTTTACGTGGGAAAACTGCGCAGGTGTCTGCACTGATGGAGCCGCAGCCATGGTCGGGCGGATCAAAGGCTTCGTAAGTAGGGTCAAAGAAAGAAACCCAGATGTTATTGTTACGCACTGTTTTTTGCACCGTGAGGCCCTCGTTGCGAAGACCTTACCAGCAGATCTAGCTCCTGTGTTGGATGATGTTGTGCACATAGTGAACTTTGTGAAAAGTCGACCTTTGAAATGTCGCTTATTTGCGTCTTTGTGTGAGGAAATGGGAGCGGAACATAAGGTCTTATTGCTCCACACGGAGGTCCGGTGGCTGTCGCGCGGCAAAGTGCTGGCCCGTGTGTATGAGCTGCGAGAGGAACTTAAAGTATTTCTGACAAACGAGAGGTCCGATTACTCAAAGCTGCTTGCAAGTGATGAGTGGTGTGCAAAGCTGGCATACCTGGCTGATATATTTCATCATCTGAATGAACTGAACACACGGATGCAAGGCCGAAATGAAAACCTGCTTAAAAGGCACTGATAAAATGAACGAATTCCGTTCAAAGGTGCAGCTCTGGGAACAACATGTGCAGCGTGGCAACCTTGAGATGTTCCCGCTCACCGAGAAACTGCATGATGGCAACACTGCTGCAATGTGCGAGGTGATTGGCACACATTTGAAAACTCTCGAGGAGAAGTTGTCATTTTATTTCTCTTCAGCCTTCACAGAATGCCTTGACTGGGTTAGGGACCCATACAGCTCAGCATCCGTTGCTGGAAAGGACATGACTTTAAAGGAGCAAGAGGAACTCATTGAACTGAAACAAGATCGTGGTTTAAAGCTAAACTTTGCTGATCTTCCTTTGGACAGGTTTTGGTTATCTGTTGCCAAGGAGTTCCCCACTCTGGCCAACAAAGCTATTTTGACATTGCTCCCGTTTTCAACCACATATCTATGTGAGCTGAGCTTCTCAAGCTTGACTGCGATAAAAACAAAAAACAGAGAGAGACTGAGAGCTGTTGAGGAAGAGCTTCGTGTGTGTCTTTCTACCATTCCTGCCAGGATATCTATTTTGTGTTCATCGAAACAGGCCCAGGTTTCACACTAAGTGAGTATAAATACATTTAGAAACTATATTATTAACTATAGGCCTATGTATTATATGTACTGTGTTAGAGTGTCATTTTGTGTCATTTTGGTTGGTGGTGTGCCCCAGGATTTTGTAAATGTAAAAAATGTGCCGCGGCTCAAAAAAGGTTGAAAATCACTGCGCTAGACTATAACAGATATTGATACTTCAGGCACAGTGCTAACTAAAACATTATGGAACAACATAGGATGACAAGGGACATACTGTAACAAGTAGAAATTGTGAGAACAAAGGGAGAAACGTGAAAAGAGGGTAACAAAACAGCAAGTGGGAAGAATGAACTAATAATGAGTTAAAGGGGTCATATAATGCCATTTTTGTACAAGCCAATATGAATCTTTAGGGTCTAAATTAAAAGTTTGTAATATACTTTAATTAAAAATTCTCATTAGTATTGTAAGAAAACAGTTATTTTACCTGGTCAAAAACAGCTCTGTTTTCAGCACGCCGTTTCAGTGCATATGACTTTAAATGATAATGAGCTTTGCTCACTCCGCCTCTCTGTTCTGCGCATACACCGTTTGTAACACAATAACACAATAGCCATAACGCGTTGTTCAGTATAAACGTGGGATTATGAATTATATTGAGAACGTTGTACATAGAAAACATGCCGTAATGTACCCTGAGTGTGAACCGACTCATTCATCGTGAAGCGTGCAGCTGGCGATTTGCAAAGATTATATAAATATTAATATAAAGATTAATAAAACGTTACACTCACTTTAGTTCTTCTGAAGGTTCAGCAGGAAGACGAATAGGTACCGATCCTTTATTCAGGTGCAGCTTCTCAGCAAAACCAGCTTTACACTGATCCTCGTTTATAAAGCAGTCCACTGAGAAATGATTCGGCAAACATGAACGCATTGACGTTGCTCGTGGGGAATATTCCCTTCGAAAACAAACTCAGCCACTGCGTCTTCAGCGGTTCGGATTTAGGAACATTAAAATGACTGCTGTGTTCGTTATTGCACCCAAGAACAGAACACCACAATCGCTTAGACGCCATTCTGCTCATAGACAGTGCTCCAGCATATCAACAATGACCGCGCCGGTCCGCGCAGACTATGATTGACAGGACGAGCGAGGGCGGGTCTGTGTTGAATCACAAGCTGTCAATCAACAATCGCGGGAGGGGCGTCCGTTTTATTGACGTCACAAAAACGAACGGCTCAATTTGAGGCAGGGGAAAACATATAAGGAGATTAAAACAAAAACACTGGATGGATTTTTATCATTATATGATGGTTGTGTACAGGCACTGCCAACACACATTTCAGTACAATCAACTTGTAAAAGTGCATGTACCATTTTATGACCCCTTTAACAAAGTCAAGACAACATGCGAGTGCACATGGCACACAGATTAATTAACAGCTCAATGATGTTTTGAAATGCAGTGAAGTATATGTATTGAATATAAATATAAAACCATATAAAATATGTATGAAAATATCAAATATAATATAACATATTTTATGGTTATTTACTGCATTGAACTTTTGAATATATACATATATTTGTAAATTAACACACATCACTTATATTTATTCATTTACAAATCAGTCTGGATGAAAAAGTTCATAAGGCTCCCATGTGTCCTTCCACTTTGCTCCACTGAAAAACAAAATAAATTACATTTATAAAAAATAACAAGATACAAGTAAAACTACATCTCAGTAGCAGAATAATAGAAAATAAGGGAAATAAAGATTACACAAAGTTGTGTAAAACTGTAACAATATTTGTCAAATTTACAGCTTAACTTGAAAACTCTGGATGCAAAGCTTAGACTAAACATAATAATAATAATATTGTGGAAATCAATGTAAAAAGTACATACCAGCCAGAGCAAGGCTGCCAGCGCACCTTTGTCTCTTTCTTCCCCTGAAATTTAAAACAAATAACATTAACTTTTATTATATAACTATATTATTATTATTTTTAAAATATTTTTAGATCCCAAAGCTGCCTGATCCTTTGCAGAAACTCAAATACAGTACAAATAAAATAAACTCAATGTTACTTACATTTTTTGCTATTCTTATTCCAATTGTTTTTAGAACTGGAAAGTGTTCTTGGTTTAAATGCACTGGGCAGTCTATTAGGAAGAGAGCAAACAAAATTATATTACTATTTGAAAAGATCTGATGTATGTTTGAAAGCTTGTATGGATGGATGGATAGAAGATAGAAGGCTTATTGATGTAGTAGGTGTACAATGATGGAAACAGAATCTTCCCTGCTAAGAATTCCATCACTCCGGTTCACAAGCATAAGGTATATTTTACATGCTAGGACCAGAATGGTATATGATTTTACTTAACTTCACTTTCAACAAAGGGAGCAAAAAAAATAAATAAAATCAATTAACATTAAAGGGGTGGTTGATTATGATCAACCTTTCTAACTTTAGT